>NC_040228.1:1280463-2480463 GCF_001444195.1 Xiphophorus couchianus | reverse complement strand
CTACTCATATAAAGAAATGTGTTGTGAAAGGAAAAGAAAAAGATTCAAACAATGGCTGAATAATGCAGTGACATGTTAAGAGTTCTCGTGACACTTGTTTTGAGCGGCATTGTACTGTGTTCTTTTTTTTTTAATTCATCTTCCACCTAGAAGTTGACAGGAGTCAAAAAAGAAAATGCAATTAGATACCGTCATTAAAACAATTCTCAGAGGTTAGCACTTGACAATAGCTTGAGATGCATTTGTCATCTCGGCCTCTGAGATGCTTTCTCAGCTCCTTTAGTAATAATAGGATTTGTTTTTGAACACACAGACCTTTGGAGAACGTTGAATTGGCGTGGTGTTTGTTCCAAAACAAATAAAATTTCATAACTCAAAGATACTTGCGAAAGGCGTTGATTTGGTTTTAAATATTCAAGCAGAAAAAACCACACACACTTCGAACAGAGCTGTACCTGAACAGCTCTTGTCAGACACAGAGTCGGGGAACAGACTGGTTTCTTGACTGGTGTGGCACCACCACATGAACACCTGTGAGTGTAATGCCCCTTTAATCTTTTACAAACATGATGGACTTGAGCTGCTCCTTTGCACAGCTCCTGCAGGTCTTCTTGCAGAACACAAATACACACAGTTTCCCTTCCCTGCCTCCTCCTATGATAACCAGACTCTAACAAGTACTTGGAGCAGTTGGCAGGCTAATTCAGAATTCTCTTTGCTGCTTTTGTTCCTTTGCTTTCCATCTCTTTTATCCCTTTCGTCATTTACTTTTTGCTTTTATTTTAACTGTAATTTCACAATATTTCTCCTCTGGGCAAACAGTGGGGAAAAAATTACTTGTACGTAATTTAGCATAAAATGAAGTTTTATTTCTTATAATAGAACCAAGAAATTGTACAGGTCAGAGTCCATAAAAGAGACTTTAATTTGGCATTAAGTCAAACGATTACGAAGCGAGGTGACGCAGATCCCTCAGTAGGTGTTAAAGAAAATGACGGCTCTTTTGCTGATAATCTCAAAATGAGCTGATTTGCATCGGAATCGGCTGGAATCACCCCAGACATTTGTGATTTAGGACCGTATTAAATTACTTGTTGAAGTGGTTTTTTTAACGGTTTCTTTGCCATTCTCTCTCTCTTCGGTCCCACCGTGGCTCGCCTTACTACCCCTGAGAATGCTTCTGACATAACTAGGTCTGACTGTGCGCTAAACCAGCGGCTCTCCATTCTTCCCCGAGGCAGATTCTGTTGGGAGTGGCCAATGTGAAGCTAATGACACACACACACACCCACGCACACACACACACACGCACCCACACACACACCCACACACACACACACACACCCACACACACACACACACACACACACACAGTAGAGTGGCTTATGTTTGTGTAGGCACAGGTTAAGACCAAGGCTCTCGTGATTGATGGACACAAGATACAGACTATTATTATTTTTGCTTCTGTGCAGAAATCTGTTGCATGGTCATAGGTCTTTGTACTAGCTGTCGAAGTAAAATGTTTTATTTTGCATCACCTCGCTAACAGTTTTCAAATCTTTCACCCACAACGGACGAGTCGCACAAGTTCAAGTGCTAAATTCTTGACAAAGTGCAGTGCCTTTCGATTTCCATTAACACAGAAGTGAAAAAAGAAAAGAGAAATTGTGTTGAAGGTGATATGAGAAATGTTGCCCTCATGTTGTCGGTTATTGCCAGGGTTTCAGAGCTGCTTTGCAGAAGATTAAGTAAACAGTGAAATAATGTATCTGTGGTCGGTAGATATGTGACACTAAGCTGATAGGGTTGGTAAAAGTATTTTCTAACACATCAATGTGGGTATTAAGTAAGGAACTGTTACTCATAACTTTACAGAACATTAGTTAAAAACTAACTGATTTCTTTAAATATTCACATAAAGCTAACTAGAAAACTAGACTAAGTTGGCTAATGTCTGCTGGTTAACACTGAGAGGCTGCTCTAACAACAAAAACTGAAATGAAACTTCTCAGACAAGCCTGTCAACAATCATCCATCTCCATGACAACTGACCAAACTTCATTCACCTGAAGTCACCGAGACCCTTTCAACATGACATGGATATTTTAGCAAAAGACGACAATCTTCCTTTATCGCCACGTGTTTTACAAATGTAAAATGGGTTATTAGCAAGAAAAGACTTTTACTCATTAATCTTTAACTGCCTGATTTTGACAGCGGAAGATTTTTTTAGAAATAATTCTGCATTCAATGTGAGAAAACACAACTCTGTAATTTTCAATGTTATTTTTCAAGCCTTTTTCTAAATGGTGTCAAAGAAAACATGAGATACATCTGTTTATTGTTTTTGGAGCCAAAAACAACTTTGACCACACTCAGAATGCTCTTCCTCTGAATTTTAGTGCTTGTCAATCTGTGACTAAGAAGGCATAAAAATTTAACTGAGGACTTTTAATTTTAGCTGTCATGAATTGTAACGTTGTGATTTGAAAAACATGGTTGAGGCTTTGAGGCAAACAAATGTTCGCTGCACAAGAGCAAAGCCAAAAACATTTCCAGAGATGTTAAAGTTATTACTGACAAAAGTCTAATACCAATTCTATTTTATCGTATTTCAGCAATGTGCGGTAAAGACACCGGCTGAGTCACCTGTCTGCAATATAATGTTATTTTATGATAGATTTAATAAGTAGTGGAACACATTTATTAAAGCCACTTATCACAGCCAAAACTGAATTTCCATTCAATCCTCCTATCTATGTACAAGCTAGCATTATCAATGCAGCACATTCTGTTAATACAGGAATTTAGAAACTATGTAGCTTAATACTTGCTTCACAAGTTGTGGGATTGTTTACTGATCCAGCAAACTGGTGATCATGTTTTGTTGTTTTTAAGATTTGCTTTGGTTAGTATTCTTAGGATGACAGGGCTGTGAAAAAACAACACAATAAAACATTTGCTACACATAGCAAATACCTGATGTTGTATCCAGGTTTAGAATTGTGATATCCAAAAAGTTGTCTTGTAGGATGACTTAGGCTAGTGGCTCACCAGGCTAAAGGCTTACAAAAAAGACATGGCCAAAAGGGCAATGATTTTCAGATTGGTAGATTTCACTTCAGACTATTAGAACAATCAAAGTATATCAAAGTATATTCTTCTGTTTGGAAGAATATACTACCTTTTGCTGTTTTCAAAAAGCACCCTGAAGAATAAGGTTGCCTGGGAACAGGCATAATTTCTTTCTAAGTCACAAAGTCAACCCAGCTATTCTTTATACTCAACCAAAACTTTGCTTGTGTTTATGGTAAATAGATCCTCTGCATTAGCGAATAGTTTCCTTGTGACTCTACATGTTGGGGGGATAGCAGAGAGAGTCTGTCCAGGAAAGAAGGATGCGCTCTCACACCAAAGTTTAACTGCTTTTTTGCTAGCGATTGTCTTTATGCTTCCCACCATTTTTATCTGGAAGGCTGCAGAGATGAGAACAAGTGAGGACAAATCTGTATGTGATGAGTGTTTTCAGCGCATGTATTTGCATCGACATGTCGTCTCACTCCCAACGCCGTATCTGATTTGGCGCTGCCGCGACCCTCCTCGGAGCTTTGGGAAACAATCGCATTTCTCTTTTGTTTCCCTTCACTGCTCTACATCCATCTGTCCAGGTCCCATCCCACTCTCTCTCTCTCTTCAACTTGTCCGACTCTCTTTCCCTTCGAACCCTCCACCCCCACAGCTCCCCACAGCCCCTTGATGTTCCAGCTCAGCTGACACACATGAGCAGCCAAGCAGAACATGCTCGCGCATTGTGCGGCCCAGCGGCGCGTGTGTAGGTGCGAAGGCGTTCGTGAATGCGTGTGTGTGTGTGTATTGCGTCCAGCTGAGAGCAGCGATGCTATTGGTACTAAACTAGATCAATTTGTCAAGAGCAGAGAGGTGCAGGGCCTCGAGGAGCAACCCGGTGCTACGTTCAAGGTAAACAGAGGAGCGTGGGTAAAAACGAAAGGAATTTCAAGGATGAAACCGGCACCACACACACAACAAACAAGCAGCAGGAGGAGGCGGGGATACTCCATCAATGCCATGAATGCGTGTATATATGTTGAGTTTGACAGAGAGCGGTCGAGACCTCAGTGTTGACGCAATATCTGTGTGTGTGGGGGCGTGTGTGTGTGTGTGTACAGACAACAGCACGCCCCACCTTGGAAAGGCAAAGGCTCATTATTAAAGAGGTAGCTCGTATAAATTATCAGCTGCTGGCCCGAATGAACCAAATAAAGAAAACAATGTCACGGCGCGGTCACAGGGCGAGCATTTACTGAACAAATGATGAATGTGTCTCTTTTTTTCCCCTGCATCTTTTCTCTCCTCCCCTGGCCTGTTGCCACTGAAAATTAATTCTTGGATGCGCAGAGAGGAGGAGAGAGAGACAGAGGGGGAGAGATGAGAGTGACATATCTTGGACAGCCTTACTTCAAAGGCCATGAGCTTATCACGGCGAAACACGCAAACACAAATGCGCCGTTTGAGACGGTGATACCACCCTCCCTGTCTCCGTCAGAAACAGCATTTTTTTTTTGTTTGTTTTTGCTTTTTATAGCTATCATGTACGCAGACAGTGTTTGGAGAACAAGTCAGTCAGTACTGAGAACTGCTTGTGCTGAAATTGTATTTCTTTATTTGTTTACTCTGGTTTGTTTGGGAGGTGACAATACATAAAGGAAAGGCAATCAGGAGGAGAGAGGTGGGTTGAATTATTAATTAAAGCTGGGTAAGGTAACAAGAATGCAACAACTGTGCTGTTTCCATTCTGGGATAAAGAAGCTTTCACCCTGACTTATTCCAGTTTTTTCACTTTTTTTCCCCATTTCCTCCTAAGCCCCTTTTCACTCAGCATTACAGGGAGCAACACATCGCAAAATCTGTTTCAGCTTTCCTTGGAAATAATCAGAGGTTGGCAAGACTGCGAGTAACACATCAGTCATTATATCCGCTACGTCTTTTCTCTTTGGACAAAAAGACATCAGTCACTTGTTAGCTCCTGGGAGTAAAATTTACATAAAAAGCACCTTTCACACACATTAAAATCACAAAGTGCTTTACAAAGACACAAACATAAAATCAAGAATATAGAAAACTGACATAAAGGTAACAGCCTACTAATAAAAAAAGATTAATTTTCATTGTTTTTACAGCACACAAGTCTATTTATTTCTGCTGAAAAGAATCTCTATGGCTACCTAGAGGATCTTGGAACATATTTCAGGCACCAAATACCATCATTTTCAGAATATTGAGCACACCTGAATATAAGACGGACTCACTAACTTCCAACCTAACCTATAGGCTACACCTCTCTATAAGCCACCACTGTCCAGGTTGTAATGAAAGATCTACACAAAAATATTAGATTTTTTATAAAATGCATACTGGTAGTAGGTTACCAGTGTACAGATAAAGAGTACCATAAAGAGTTTTTCAGAACACAATAACAGGAAAAGTTATTGACTGCTAACTTCATTTTCCTCCAGGACACTAAAGCCACTAATTTTGCCTCCTTGTGTGTCTGAGTTGAACAGCCTCACATGTTTTTGTTGTCGCTCTCGATGTCACTCTTGTCTTGTAGTGAATTTGCCCTTTAGCTTGTGCTGTCCTCATCACGCAGCAGTCCAGCCTTTCCAAACTCATTGCTTAAGCTGCAGTGTTCAAAGCTTGTGAAAAAAGAGGCGACCTGGAAATTATAGGATGCTGTGAATGATGGCTTCGCGACTATCACTTGCTAAACAAAGTAGATATAATATATAAGTCTCAATCTTTTAGCCGTGTGGTCTCATCTGATTTCATTAGTGTATTTAGTTTAAAAGCGATGACATGTTTTGTCATTGCCTACAAAAAGTAGTTCAACTTTTGGCTCAATGCGCTAATGGCCATTTATTTCCAGTCTTTATATATGATGGGATTATGACATCTGCCCAAGTTGACTGACTGAAGATGAGGGAAATGTGGTTTGCTTGGAGACAGAGTTTGAGTAATGGAGCCATTAGCTTAGTTTAGCATGGCTTAGAGCTATTCAGCAAGAAACAACCACACCTCTGTTATTTTCCTGCCAATGTTAATCCTACAGATAACAAGACAGACCATTTAGGACTGCAAGTATTAAAACAACCAAGGAATTAATTTGGTTTTTGACTGACTCCACAGCAACAACTATGAGTCCGACTGGAAGCTCCTAGCAGTGCAGGAAGCTACCAAACCTCAATGTCTTGGATCTAAGGGTTTAAGGTTTTATCACAATGGTGGTACTATTGTGATAACTAGAACTATTTATTACTTCATTTTTAGGTAACCCTATGACTGTGACTGCCTGGCACAGCAACTACAGCCCCACAAACACAAACACTGATGTTGATACTCATTTGATAAGATAAGATAAGATAAGATAAGATAAGATAAGATAAGATTTATTTGTCATTGTCATCAACAGATTACAACGAGATTGAGATTTGCTCGACTCGAGTTTGATGCAGGTTATGTGTATATACATAATATACCAAAATGAATAGTACAAAATGAGAAATAAACTTAGACATCAGAAGATGGTTGCAGCGCCTGGAGGTGTCGCAACAGAATCTACATTTATAACAAAGTGGTGTCAAGAGCAGAAGTTCTTATGCCTTTGAATTTAGTGCCATGATTGCCATCGGGTAAAAACTGTTTTTTAGGCGATTTGTTCTGGTTTTTATTGCTCTGTATCTCTTGGCTGATGGCAGCAGCTGGAAGAGACCATGGCCAGGGTGTGAAGAGTCATTTAAAATGTCCAAAACTTTCTTGTGGAGCCTGGAAGTGTAAATCTGTTCCATAGTGGGGAGGGGGCAGCCTATGGTTCTCTCTGCTGCCCTAACAACCCTCTGGAGCGCCTTCTTGTCCGCAGATGTGCTGCTGCCGTACCAGACACACAGACCGTACTTGAGCATTTGTAAAATGATCCTTTAGGACATCAGTCACATAAAGAAGTGTGATTGTATCACTAAGCTGCTCAAAGTAACAGACAGTCTATGGTTTTGTTCAAACATCATAAATTAGAATTTATCATAACAATACATCAAAATTCTCATCATGATAAGAAACGTATCATGATAAATGATAAATGATGTCAGAAATCCCTGCTTGTGTCTAATCACAGCAGTCTGTTACCATGGCTCCTCTGGACATATAGACAGACATTGCTGCCATAAGAGTCACATAGATGTGTTTTAGGGGTGAGAATCAAAATATGAAGGTTCTGCTCTAATTCCAGGTGTAGATTAAGACTTATAATCTAGAAATCTAAAAATAGACTGTAAAACATTGGTGATTAGCAACAAGAACATTCCAGATTAAATATTTAAAAGTTGTCACCACAAAAACAACAACTTTAATAACAAAAAGGAGGCTGAGGAGCATCCAGAGCAAGACCACTAGGCTGAGGAAGAGTTTCTTCCCTTCAGCCATCAGACTCCTGAACTCAGGCTGCACCAAATGCAGCTTCCTCCCCTAGATTATTTACGCACAGACACATTACTTTATATTTATCACTTTATTTATTTATTTGTCTGTGTGGTGGATTTCTTGATCTGGGACCTGAATCCATGAGCTAGCTAGGTGGTATGACAATAAATAAAATCGTTGAATCCTTGAAAAAGAGAACTGTTTCATCTAGAATCCAAACATTGACACTGGCTGTGTAGCTACTTTTCCAAAGGATGCCAAAAGGAGCTCCAGAAATCAGGAAAAGCAAATGTCACTTCCTATAACAAACAGACAGAAAGTAGTTCTGCTTTAAAAAATCTTTAGGGCGTTCATGCAGGTGGTAAATAATTCTAAATGTGCATGTAGGCGCTGCTACAGGAATTTCTTCCCAATGTCTTTGCATCTGTCTGCACTTGTGTCTGATTATGTGTGCCTCTGTCGCCCTGTTCGGATCTGTAATTATAAAGGAGAAACGATAAGCCACTTTTTTCCCCCTCTCCTGTGGGAGCTCACAGCTAATTATAGAGCCAGCGGTGCTTCAAATTGCCATTTAAAACAGCCATACGGTGGGAGACAATAACACACTCCCCTGGTGGCGTCTGTACAGAGGTGTCCCGGTAGAAGAGATAGCTGGAGTAGCAGCAGTAGTGCGAAAAAAAAGGATGTAGAAAGGCCTGAGGTAAAGAAAAAAAAAAGGTCTACTTTTGATGATGTAGAATATCTGAGCCTGCCAAATTACTCCGAAAATATAAGAGATAAAAATCAATATGTTATATTATATTGTAATCAATATTGTTTAGAATTCTGAAATATTTGACTCAAAGAAGTTGACAAATATTGGAAAAAAAAGATGGCAAAAGTTCTGGCAGAAAAAGCCAGAGCTACTTAGGAGGAAAGACCAAATCAACAAAATAGAAAAACTGAAAAACAAAAAAGAAAGGAGAAAGGGTTTGAGGTTTGACAGACAAACCGAACTGGATAAAACGAACTGCCAATCCGCACATAAACACACAGTCTCACTCTCCCCGATTGGATTCCAGTTTGTTTCACACTGGACTCCAACCACGCACCTTCTTACGACATTTTTTTTCCCAAAAGCACAGAAACCACCATAAAAAAAGAGATTCTGTAGAAAATCAGGTCTTCCCTCTGAGCATGAACACAACATGGTGTGATTTGTGTGCAAGTCGTAATTCCTGGCATCGTGTAGATATTTCTAAATCTTTGGCCCACACAGGAACATATTTTTCTATAATGGGAAAGTTAATATTTGTGTCCCCCGTCCAATGAGGAACATCATTAGGGTCTGGACACCTGGCTATTGAGAAACGATGACTCACTGGCGGCGTGGATTCTGTCGACATTTTAAATGATTAAATCTGGATTTACCCAACCGCTAATGTTTGGTTGTGATGCAGGTAATGTGCCAAGTTGATGAAGCTTACCAGAAATTGGGTGCACTGTAAACAACACAGCAGGGAGTAGGGCTACGACATCTTTGCCAGAAATAAAATGTCTCAAACAGTCCTCTTTTATTGCTCAATATTTTGAAGCATGGCCAACACGGACTGAATAACTTTGTTTCCTCCGCTAACGTTTCCAAACTACAACCACAGGCAGACTACATTTCTAAAACAGCGCAGAAAATCCATATCATCGTTCACAACTTCTCCTTCTGTTTGCTGATTGGTCAGGTTGAAATTCAACATGATAAATGAGACGGGGCAGATGACAACTGAGTGAAATTGAGTAGGAAGGCAGTGGCCAGGCTAAGCTGTAACATACTCCTTCCATTGTTTGTACGATGGATTCAAGAGACTCATTGTTTTACAGCCCAAATCCTCTTAAAACTTCCCACTAATCTTTCCCTGACCTGTCTGCTGTGTGTTGGTCTTCATGAAGTTGTTTGTTCACTAATGTTCTCTTTACAAACTTTTCAGGTCTCCACAGCATATTGTTTTACTCATTATAAGAATTAACACACAGCAGGACTCTGTTAATTAATTAACAGAGTTGGCTTCCCTAGATTTTATTTTTTGAAAGCCACAAATAATTTTCTTTTCACTTCACAGTTATGCATATTAAATCCCAATACAACACATTGAAATTTCTTGTTGTAACAAAATGTGGGAAACCTCCAGAGGTAGCGCTGTATCTCCAGAACAAGCCCTATTCTAATTAAGAGTGTGTGTATATAAGTGTAGAAATAAATATGTAGGTACTCATATTCGTTTGTACATTTATTTGACTCATTTGTAGATGCATAACCGTTCCTCGGTCTTACATGGCCTGTAACTTGTATCAATTCATTACTAACATGTGCAAGTGCATGCAAGTGTGTGATAGAGTTACAGTCCATTAATGTGATGAGTGTAAGAAGAGCTGTAATCAGACTCTGGTCCAATCTGTAACTAAAACCAGGTGAGATGCAGATATGTAGTGTAGTCATGGCACAAAGCTTCACGGTAGCTAAACTGGATGAATGATTAACAGTATTAAAAGAAATACTCATTTCTGAAAAGATCTAGATGTGTAAAAAACTCATTCATACATAAATACCTCATATGCCTAGACTGCAAACTTCCCACAAAAGATACTGTACATCTAAATGTCCCCCTTTTCAGTCTGCAACAATATAAGTGAAAATGTATTATTTTTGATTTTCGAAGAAACTAAATTCTTGGTAGCAGGAGCAAAAAAAAGAGGTTTAAAATATTCAGAGAATGACTGTGGCATATTCATGTCAGCACAGCAAATAAAGCTGTAAATGTCACCTTCACTGATGGTCATTTATGCATAAAAACATTCAAATAGGACAAAAAGAGAACCGTAGAACCCCAAAACAGAAAAACAACTAAAGACAACAAATTCATTAGTAGATTACACACCAAGGCTTTAACCAGTGAGGCACTGGTCAGTTTCAGCTGACCAACCAGTACAACTCACAAAGAGATAAAGAGCTCAACATCTCGAAGCATCTCAAAATGACTCCCTAACTGTCAGTGCTTCACATAAACTCAAATCTCTGTTTTGGAACAGAAAGTGAGGAAGCACTTTTCCCTGGCACCATCTCTGAGTCAGTCCTGCTTGAGAAATGGGTTGAAAGTGACTGTCAAATTTTGTTTGATTGTATTTCTTGATGTTTTGCTGCCAGAACAGAAGTGACTCAGTGAATAATACTGAAATGAGCAGAGCAGATTTTCCAGTATTGTTGGTTGATTGTTTACTTCAAAAATACAAAATCTTACCAAGTATTTTTGATAGTGTTTAGTGTAAATATCTTGAACAAACTGAAATAATTAAAGATCTGCTGCTGTTGAATCGACCTTCCAGACCTCTCTGGTCTTCTGGTTCTGGTCTGCTCTGCTTTGCATCCAGAACCAGAACCAAACATGGAGAAGCACAGAGTTCCTTTACATCAAGGTTTAGGGTAGATTTGGACCCATAATCACTGGAACATTAACCAACATATCTGATGTGAATTGATGATTTTGATGATTCCACTTGACAAAATCTAATGTTTGTAACTGAATTCTCAACTGGTGCCTGTATGATGATTTTTGTGTGTGTGTGTGTGTGTTTTTATGATATGAAGCACTTTGAACTGCCGGGTTGCTGAAATGTGCTACACAAATAAACTTAGAAAACTAACTTACAAGCAACTTTTCAGCAAGAAATATGAGCTTGTTTTAAGTCAATTTCTTAATATTGATGAAAAAGTATTAGTTATAAGTGAAATAATCTGCCATTGGAACAAAACTTCCCCCCCCCATACTGTAAGTTACCACCTGAAAGCCTACAAATATTGCAAATATAACAAATACTAGCTTGGGACCCAGGAGACTCAGTTTTTCTATCAGACTACCAGAAAATCCCCATTTGGAACCTTTTTGGCACCACTCTTGCTTGTCATTAATAAAAAACTGAAGGGAATACAAATTATTAACTCCATGTTGATTTTTTTTTGATAGTAAAACTGTTCTCTCCAACAGGCTCCAAAGCTCCGGTAGGTGGATCTTTATGGTGGGGCTCTGATGTGACCACACAAATTTGACAGCTTTCATCAATCCAGCCATAATGCAAGAATCATGGGAAAAATGAGCGCTCCAAACCAGTTATCCCACAGCGCCAAGCTCACACAGAGCCATTCCCATGACTGTTAATCTCGTTAAAGTGCCAGGCAGTAACACACACACTCACAAGCCACCGCCAGCTTACCCTTTTTACCTTCTGCCATCATGCTTCAATCATTCGACTTATGTAACTAAATGAACTGATCGAGTTTCCGGCCCTGTCTCACACAATCTTTAAGGGCTTTATTGTATCAGGCAGCGAATGGTACCACAGCCACAACAAAGCCGAGTCTGGTCTGTAAAACACACACTAAAACCAAAAGTAGGGCTTTTTATGAGTGCAGAATGCTGCTTACCAACCTTTAACAGCCTTTCTGAGAGGATAAAATCTTTATTAAGTCAATTCATAAAGAATATTCTAGCAAGTACCATCCAACGGCACATGCTACATTCTTAAAGGAAAATATTTTATGGAGATATTGATTGCTGTTTACACTCTCGATTGTACCCAGAGGTCCACTGAGATAGTTTTCTGTAGCTTTTTATGTACTGAGCCACACTGTAGATAATGGTTGGCTATAAATGCAACTCCTGCATGCATGAGACCACTTTACCAGAAGCAATGAACAGTTCCATCCTTTCTATTAATGTTCAATGTATACAGCCTAAAAGCTCAGGCAAAGCCACCAGCGTTCCTGGGGGATAGATTGGAGGAGAATTCCAAAAATAAGGAAATGCAGTTTTGTTTATATCAACCTCTCTTCCTTGACAAATTTCTCTTTACAATCCTCCTTCTGCCCCCGCCTATTCTTTACTTTTTGTGCTGGCAATCTATCATCCTGCTTGTTTTAGTTTACCTCCTCTTTATCCTTATTTACAGTCTTTGCCTCCCTCTCTCTCTTTCTCTCTCTCTCAGTCTGCACATATGTGTTTATTTAGATGGGAAAGGAGAATAACGGACACAAGTGGGGGTTATGACAGGCAGACGAAATTAATGAGCAGAAGAAAGTTGCGTGAGGTTTGTGACCAGGACTTAGAAGCATCTTCTGCCAATCAACCAATCAGTGGCGTATATTTCTAGTCACCGCAATTATAGAGGTGGCGACAGCACCAATTTGATCTTTCATTAGGTTCTAATGAGATCTGGATGAATAAATGGATGATGGCGTGGGGCTAAAGGGTAGAATGAGGGAAAGCAACCAGCATGAATTAATGACTGCATCAGGGAAAGAATGCAACATATTCTTCAGGACAGCTTTTCTTCTAAAAATAAAATACGTAGAAGGATTAGTCAGTCTCTATTTTTTGACACAATTAAGCCTTTCTGAGATGAAACCGTGTTATTCAATATTACCGTCTGCTTGGAAGAGGGGGTGTGGGGCTCGTCTTAAGACATTGTAATGACTTTGTTTACATTTTTAAGCTCGAGTTTGTAGATCACAGAAGCAACACAAAGTTATTGTAATTTTAACTTGAATGTTTCTGGATCAGTTAGGCCTTCTCCAATTGTCTTGTTTTATACAATGCCCACATGTCGCTGTATTGGTTTTTATTACCTCCATTTGGTCCCCACAAACAAACCGTTTTAAACTGATGTGCCTATTGTTTGTTTTGCTTTGTGGGTATCTAGGTGTCTTGTTCACGAGTGACTGCAGGATGAAACGGGAGATGATCAGACAGATCGGATTGGGGCTTCGTCTGCAGTAATGTCGGCACTTTTCCGGTCTGTTGTGTGGTTACCGGCCCCTCTGCATTGCCAACCTCAACTAGACATGGATTGTGATCAAAAGAATGAGATCTTAGATACAAGCATATGAATTGAGTTTCATCCCAAAGGTTGCTGGACTGAGCCTTAGAGATAGGGTGAGGATTTTATTAGGGCATCTGATCAGAATCCCTTTGGAGGTTTTATGGGTGCATTACACAGAGAACAGTTGCCAGGGAAAACCCTGAACTCGATGAAAGGATTATTTATACCAGCTGCCCTTGAAACCTTGTGATCCCCCAGAATAAGCTGAAGCTGTTTCTAGGAAAAGGAATAACTGGGGCTGCCTCCTGGACCTGCTGACCCTGTGACCAGATCGTGGATAATTGGGAAACAATGAATGGATGGATGGATTGGTGAATGTCAAGTGATGGATATTCACTGTGCTTTTATTACAAATTGACACAAAACATATAAAAAGACCTTTTATATAAAATCAAATGTGAATATGTTTGTTCATGCAATAACTCATTAAAACACATTACTTGCCATGACCCTGCAACTTCCTGTTGTCTTCTTCATGGTTTGCACCAGTGGCAACATCCAGTCTTTGATTATGTGGCTCATCTATTGCAAAAATGTTTTCATTGCAGTTTTTTTAAGTTAAGCAATTTTGAGATGGCCAAAAAAAACCTCATCACCAAAACTTTGCATCAAAAGAAGAGTTTTTAAATCTGCATGTTTGCATTAAGCAAATTTCTGCTGGAAATATCAAATTGCACAATTATATGGTGAGTAGAAAAGAGCAACAGCCAAACAGCAAAAGCTAAACTCTCATTCACAAATATTTGCTTCTTATCTTCATTTGAACTCTCATGACATAAGACAGATTTTGAACAAAGATTTGGATCTAACGTACGTAACACCCCGGTGGTGGGTATGAATTCACAGGGTTGAACCGTCACTTGGCAGACAGATCTATTTCAAACTTGAAAAACTCACCAGCCACTTTAGAGAGAGAAGATTCTGCATAGCTTGGTTGGAACGATTACGGCTTCTGTTGCCTTTCTATAGTCTTGAGCCAGTCTGCCCGTTCCTGTTTGACAACAATGTGTTTTCATCCACACAAGTGTCCCTGAATTAATATCTTCCCTAATGTTGGACCATTCTCTGTAAATCCAAGAGCCTGGCTGGTCTGAACTGGCAACAACAACAGCCCCATACTCACTCATGTACATCTCATGTCTTTCCCAGTATGATGTTCAGCTGAAGCTTCAAACAGGCGCTCTGTCTAGATGAATAGATGTGAGATGCTGCCATGCGATTGGTATGTTTATGGTATATTTCAGAAAAACTACAACTTGTAATAATGTCACTTGAAAAGCAGCAATAAGAATACACGTAAATATTCTGTTTTTCTGAATTTTGTAGCCATCAAATCCTTCCACCACCTCCATCATGATGCAGCCACGGTGTTAGCTGTGTCTGGTCAACTGAAAAAAGAATGATCATGAGGCTAAATGTCTTTCACACCACAGAAGAAGCTCGCAGCCCAGGGATTTTTTATCTCAAACTGTACTGTATTGTACTGTCAACTTCTTTTGTCCCACTGTTACCACAATGGCAAAATGTATACTGTAATGATATTTACAAAGAATTAAGTTACTTTCTGATTTCAATTACCCTACATGTGTGGGAGGTTTGAGAGGCTTTTTAGAGGGTCTTTTCTATTGGGGCAAGATTATGCAAGGAGAATAATTTGCTTGTTAAACTGTGTACTTGTGCATGTATATAATAAATGTGGTTATATGTAAGCCTCAGAAGCTCCATGTGGTGAGTTTAGAAGGAATGGGGCCATGAAAAAAAGAATATTTTTTTCTTGTGGGTGGGCCTCTGTGTGTGCACTTTGCCAAGTACTAAAACCCACAATCCCAGCTCCAAAGGCTCTTATCCCTCCATCAGTCCCTTATTTTCACCAGCTCTTTTACTTTTGTGTTGTTTTCTAGACCATTTGCTTTCTAAGTTTTCCTTTTGCACCTTTGACCTTAGCAGGCTGCACAGCTACAGGGTGTTTTCTTTCTTCTATTAAAAAAAAAACAAGCGGTAAGGTCTGCTCATTTCAAAGTAACAAAAATAAACAAAGACAGAAACCGGTTTATTCTGAGGACAACAGGACATGTTGTCCTGCCAAGACAAAAAGTTTTGCACTGCTAAAGACAAATGAGAGAGACAGTGGAAAGAAAGACAGAGGACAGGGTGAGAAAAGATGGAAACAGCCCAACGGAAACCATGATGTCATGATTAGTGAGGTGCGACCATCCTGCAGTCACACTGGCACCACAAGGACGCCAGTGGAAAGCGCACATACACACATGCAATTACAAAATGTCTCTGTCCCCTAACCGATCACAGCTGCTGCGAGAAACAATGCAGTCGTTGTCGTTCCTAACTTCACTTTTCTTCAGCGGAGAAGTTCTATATTACTGTATTTCATTATGCAAGTTCTACCAGAGCATGAGTGCTGAAAAAAACAAAATTGCTTCAAGATGAAGAATAAAAGCAGATTTGGAAAAGCTTTGTTTGTACACATCGTTATATATGTATTTGACTGGAATTCTTATAGTGAGCTGTAACATCAACTTTCCAGAATCATAACAATGGCACATTCACCAATATTACTGGAAAGCAAAGCTGCTGCAAACTGCCTAAATGATGACAGCTGAGCCCTAGACGCAAAAATTGTAGTATATTTGTGTCAGCATGAATAATACATCCTGCATCAGGCCCTCTGTGACAGTCTAAATAAAAGACGGAGCAAAGTTTTAGTCTATTCTTTCCTTCCCATCAGCAGCAAAGGCACACATGGTGATTAAAACTAAACTCACAGACTTGAATGAGGTCGACTCTCAGCCTCTTGGGAGGAAGGAAAAATACAATGAGTGAAAAGACAAAAGACAAGGCAACAACCTGGTTTTCATCAGTGTAGGATATGTTAGGTGATTATGATCAGTTAGGAGAGGTGAAAAGGAAGGGGAAGGAGTCTGAATAAAGAGAAAGTGACTATAGCTGTAAAAAAAAAGATCAAGATTTGGTTGACAATCAAGTGTCCTACTTATTTTAGACCAAGGAGATCTTAAGTTGCAGAAATATTTTCTTTGTTGCTTTCTAATTTTGGGGAACAATTTGAGAACTGTTCTGATATTTTTGTTTACAACACTAAAATTCAAACATGCATGTTTATACTATCAATTCAGTCATTCATGTGGACCTTTGACCTGCACTATATATATATATATATATATATATATATATATATATATATATATGCGGATGACCTTCTGTGGGGAAGGACATCCGCACAGAAGGGGTCTCACTCCCAGAAGGAACAATAGCAGACATAGAGGACAGTTACAAGTACCTAGGTATACCACAAGCAAATGGCAACCTCGATGAGGTCACAAGGAAAGGAGCCACAGCTAAATACCTCCAACGAATAAGGCAAGTCCTGAGAAGCCAGCTCAATGGCAAGAACAAAATCCGTGCGATAAACAGCTATGCCCTGCCGGTAATCAGATACCCTGCTGGAATAATTAGCTGGTCAAAGGAGGAGATAAAAGCCACGGATATTAAGACTAGAAAACTACTAACAATGCATGGAGGGTTCCATCCCAAATCCAGCACCCTGAGACTGTACACGAGCCGCAAGGAAGGAGGCAGAGGACTAGTGAGTGTGAGAACCACAGTCCAGGACGAAACAACTAAGATCCATAAATACATCAGGGACAAAGCCTCAACAGACAATGTGCTCAGTGAATATCTCAGACAACAGGGAACGGAGGTTGAGGTGCCAGAGATACCATCATGGGAGGACAAGCCCCTACATGGGTTGTACCACCAGCAAATAACCCAAGTGGCTGATATCAGTAAATCCTACCAATGGCTGGAAAAAGCTGGACTCAAGGACAGCACAGAGGCCCTCATCCTGGCCGCCCAGGAACAGGCCCTAAACACCAGAGCAATAGAGGCCCAGATCTACCACACCAGACAAGACCCAAGGTGTAGGTTGTGCAAAGAGGCCCCTGAGACAGTCCAGCACATAACAGCAGGGTGCAAGATACTGGCAGGGAAAACGTACATGGAACGACATAACCAAGTTGCAGGCATAGTGTACAGAAACATCTGTGCAGAATATGGACTGGAAACCCCGAGATCAAAGTGGGAAACACCCCCAAAGGTGACGGAGAACGCCAGAGCTAAGATCCTGTGGGACTTCCAGATCCAGACAGACAAAATGGTAATGGCGAACTAACCAGACATTGTCGATAAACAACAGAGGAAAGCCGTTGTGGTAGATGTAGCAATACCAAGCGACTGCAACATCAGGAAAAAGGAGCACGAGAAATTAGAGAAATACCAGGGCCTCAGGGAGGAACTGGAGAGGGCCTGGAAGGTGAAGACCACAGTGGTGCCTGTGGTCATCGGGGCCCTCGGGGCAGTCACCCCCAAACTGGGTCAATGGCTACAACAGATCCCGGGAACAACATCAGACATCTCAGTCCAGAAATGTGCAGTCCTTGGCACAGCCAAGATACTGCGCAGAATCCTCAAGCTCCCAGGCCTCTGGTAGAGGACCCGAGCTCAGAGGATACGAACCACCCGCGGTGGGTGAGAAGGGAATTATTTTTTTTTTTATATATAGGTTAACTCATGTAATTTATTTTTAATCTACTTAAGAGAAATTTTGCAAGCTTCTCCTTTAAAATGGTTCCTGTTTTACACAGACAATAACAAGTAAAAACAGCCAGTAACTTGACTTGACACATCCTACAAGAGCTGCATTACAAAAAAAAAAAAGCAATGTTGGGCCTGAAAAGTTGGGTAAACGCTGCACTTCAAACTGAAAGGTGAGCACGCAGGTCACGGATCGCTGGTCCTCTTCACAACAGCTCGCTTATTAAGACGGGCGAACAGAAACAAGAGACAGCAGAGCGGAAACTAAACTGACCCTTTATCCGGAAAAACACGGCAAGCAAACCGGCACAACAGGCCGCACAAGGAAAACAAGCTGTTTCACAATTACAGCTGAGAAAAATAAAATGAGAAAAGATAAGACAAAATCAGCGTGTGCTTCCTGTAGCCGTGTATGTGTGGAGTGAAGGGGAATGAAGGGGAAAGTGAAGCGGTAATCATTATGGGTGCGATATGTTGCTCTGTAATGAATGCAATTTCATTTTTGTCACAGTCTGTGTCAGCAAGGTATGGAGTCCTAGCATCATGCCAAAAAAGCACCTGCTGTATTAATGTGAAAAAAAGATAGAGGAAGTGCAAGTCTTTGTATTTTCCATTATTCTGAAGATGAAAAAGCAGCCGCTGAGAGCTGGCCGCATGGCAATGCTGGCAGGCCTCGCCGGAGCACGCTCATTAATACGGGAAGCCGGAATGATGCCGAAACCTCCGACTATGTTTGGCGAACAAACAAGAGAATCACCTGAGCACATGCTTCGCATTTGCCACCAAATAATGAGAAGCGCTCGGGCACGAGGTTCCCCTCCCCGGCATCGCTCCGGTCATTCGATTCAATCAGCTCGCTGAGAGAGACAGATGAGATCACGGTTTTGACCTCTACTCATGATCAGTCATCTCAGGAAAACACACACATACACACATTTCAAGACAAGACGTCTACTTGAGCTAGTGACATCATCATCAGCAACGGTGTCAGTTGGGTCAAGGCTGGCTGAAACCCCGTCTCATCTCGACGGAGATTATACTGCTGAAAGGGTTATTACTCGCACGCCTTATGAGGGATTGCTAAGACAAGGGTGACTACAGACACATCCCTCGGAGAGCTCTCCCCTCCCTCCACCTACACTTAATCTGGATTGATAGCACAGCCCATTACTGAGAGATGAATGAAGCAGATTATGGAATGCTCCATTAGTGTCACTTCATGTACGAGGACAAGTTCTGTGTGGGTGGGTGGCTGTAGAAAGCAAAATTGGACAGGAAAAGTCAAATGTGTTTGGAACAACCTGACCACTTGTCGTGGAAAAGTTACAGATATCAAGGTAAAGCTTGGTTGTAACTCATTGTTTCAAAAACGTACACGAGACATTCCATGTCGCATCATTACTGAGGTTTAAAGTTCTTTTGAAGAATTGCCAGAGAAGTTGCCAGAGATTCCTTTGACTGCATGGAGTAATGCAACACAGCAAGGGGTGAGGAATTAGACAAAGGTCAAATGAGAGTAAATTCATAACAAGGACCAAACCACGAGCCACAGTGGCAGGTCTGCCATTTCAACAAGAGAATATTTCTACCACTGACCAAGCAAAGGCTGAAATGTTCCTGAGCTGCCACTGCAGCTAATACCATCATTAGTGGAAGAGGAAGTGAAGACTAATGTGTCGTTGTGTTCCTGGTGTAAAGCAGGTGGCAGAAGATGCTTTGCAGCAGGACGTTTTCTCACAAAGGGTCAAGTGTTGAATTTATATTTAAACAGCATTTTAAAATAAAAATTGAAAACGAATTGACAGTAGTAGAGGCATGCTTTTTATTTTCCCAATTTTAAATGGTGTACTTTAGTAGTCTTGATCTTTCTCACACCAGACCTTTTGGCTATCGCTTTGAAACCAACACCTGTCATCTGGATCTGTCTTTTCTAAAGTAGACAGACTTTAGAGAAGTCTGTCTACTTCTCTATAGTTGTTCATAACTATGTTATGTGGCTCCGATGAACAATCGGCTAACAATTTCTGTCAGCCAGAGGTCACGTAGACTCACCTTTGGTTTGATCAGGAGTCATAATTGGTCTTATTTCATAACTGCTAAGAGGAAAAAACAGGATAGTAGAAAAACTGTAGTTCTACCCATGTATGCATTGTCTATTCTTGCACATCTTTGCATCATTGTGGGGCTGGTGCCTAATTCAGTGACATTTTAAAACATGAATTCAGCATTTACTGATAAAGAAATAGTAGAAATATAGTCACCAAACATAATCAGTTACAGTCTGTTGTAATAATTGCTTTTTCCCCCTAAAATAAAGACAAACAATATGATAGTTGCCCATTCCTGCCCATTACGTTACTTGCGGTTTCCTCTGGTGTAATAAGCAATGGAGCAATAACCACCAAATTCCCAACCCTAACTGTAACTGTGAATGCAAAATAAATATTTAAAGTCTACTCAGATTACATTATGTGCCATCTGCTAGTATGTCAAGATTAACAACACTCAAAGTAACTTTCCATATGTTTGTTGCTTGGATGTCTTTTATTCTGATAATAGCTGGAGAAACTTTAGTGTAGTATGCACTGGAATAATAACAATCAAACCCTAAATCATATTATAATACCTGGTGACATGCTGTAGGTGAGTAGAAAATACAATTAATTAGCACTGAGACATGTGGAGTAAACGCATCACAAACAGCAAAGATTCAAACCTGTCAGCAAGTTTCACAAATAAAGTGTTCATTATCCTGGCTTCTTTTTTTCAGCATGATAGTAAAGGATTTTCATATTTTTGCAATGCACTAAAGAACGAACAGAAAAGCAACAAGACTATTGATACTGTTGAGCCATGACAATCAGTCTGGATGAGAGTCGACTTTAATTCCCAGTGGAGCTCTGAGCTAATTGCTTCAGGATGCTAAAGTGGTCACATGCCAACATGCCAAGGTTAATCAGTTGGGTTTGCACATGTACATTTATTTAGCATTTCATCTTGACAAGATAAGAACCTAAAGTACAATTGAGGCCAACGGGAAGGTGATAAGATTGTATTTAGTCATAAAAACAGAACATTTAGGATATGTTGATCTAATGGCACCGTTATTTTTAATTAAAATAAAAGGAAGTGATTGAGATTGAAGCTGTAGGCAGCATAATTATAACATGGTTATCAAGATATTTCATTGAAAGCCAAGATCTTTTTTTTCTTTTGTGTTCAGTCATTTTCTGCATTAAAAGATTAAGGTCAAAGACTAGAGGAAGTGTCAGATATTAATTACTGATGTCAACAAAAGCAGATTGACTTGTAAGGTCTCCCACAGAGGAATGGATATCCATGTGGATGGAGCTCATTAATGGCTAGGCTTAGTTCTCAGCGTCACACCCATAAACGCAACATGAACTAGCAAAGTGCACGCAAACGCCACACAAGTACTGTCCAGAGACCGTGACTCCTTTCAGTGAGCATCCTTTATTACAGTTCACTGTACACACCTACCCTGACCTCAGGCTGTACTGGAACAACAGCGCGTCTCTCTTTTTCCTCATCCCATTCCCCAGCTGAAAGGAATGTTAACCCCTATGGACCCGGCGACAGAGTGATTCACCTCTGCTGAAATAATGCCACGCATCCTCACCTCGTCGGTTAGCTAATGGTGCCTGGAGGACTGGCTGGTCTGGAACAGGGGACATATTTCAAATTACTTCTCATGTCCAGTTGTATTTAATAAACAGGGAGGGACTTTGATATCTAGGGTATGATAACAAAAAGAAAGATTCTTAAAAACGGTTGCCAGGCCAGTGCATGGCGTAGCGGAAAAGCTGGTGCCTCCTTTATGGAGGTCAATAATCCAGGGGATTTGAAAGCCAACTGTGGAACCTTTGCTTTGTGTTTTCCTCTTTTCTCTTTGGCCATTTCCTGCTTGGCAATAAAACAGTTGCCAAATTTATATTACTGTCACACATGAATGTTTACTCTTTTATCCTGTAGCTCATGGAATGGTAGTTGGGATGATGTGACATGTTTTAAGTCTCCAAACACAATGGTGGTGTAAATATTACTCCCATTAACGTTATATTTTAACACACAGTGGATCGCCGCCTCTTCACATTTTGAGTCACAGAACACAAACATGAGGATGTTTGGGATGCTGTGGTGGTGAAGGGATTAAGAACAACCCATATAAAGAGGCCTCACTACTAAATAAAGGCCATTAGAGCCAATAAAACCTTTAAAAAGAAAAAGATGTCTGAGTGCAACTCAAACTTCTTCATGTCAAAAAGGTTCCGCAGGAATAAAATACACAGAATATGCCAGATTAAATAGCCCTGTCAAGACAAAATATAAGACCTGTGATTAAAATATTAGAGGCCAGCTCTCGTTTTAAATTAACTTAAGAAATTTTAAGGCTTTCATTTTAGGTACCTGAATTAAAGACTCTTTAAGGATCCTGTGTTCTGCTTTTTTTTTCCTTTGCAGATTTGTAAAGATTAAAAGTTTTTTGAAAATCTCAGCGGTATGGGTCTATATACTCAGGGGAACACAAAGCACTTATGCTAACTGATAATATTACATGATAAACACTTTAAAATGTCTCCAACTCCTAATCGTTTTGCCATTTTGCAGCTTCTCCTCTCTCTCACACACACACCCACACACCCCAGGTGTCACCTCTGCTTAGAGGTTAGATATAAATAATAAATGCTAATGAATCTTACAAAAGTGTTATCAATTTATTTGAGTTCTTAAGACAAATTGAAATAGTCTGAAATTAGTATTGGCAGAAAAAAATTTAGAAAACCGAGTGATTTTAAGCCGACTCCCAATATCTGATCGGTGAATCTCTATACAGAAGCATTTTATTGATTTGGAAAGGAAAATTAATGATGCCAGATTATGGCCAAAATATTAATGCAGCTGAGTTCAATAATTAAACGTCCTCTGCGGTGAGGTTGGTTGTACTACCTGGGGTTGGTGTTGTTGATGCCTGAAGCTTTAAAATGGATTGTGGGAGATGGAGTTTGAGCAGCGGCTCCTTTTAGCCTGCAGTGACCTGTAATCGATGGGGACCTGGCAGGGACCGGGAGCCCTTATATCGTCGCTGTTACAAGCATGCTTGAATCGAACACCACTTTTCTCTCTTCTCCTCTGTTCTTCTACTTAACATACACCCCCCCACTCCTCTTTATGTCCCCACTTTTCTTTTCCTCATTTCCAGCTCCTGGTTCCTTCTGTCATATTTCTCATCTGCTCCCTAGCACCACCGTCCAGCGTTTCTTCCTCTCTCCTGGCTCTGCTGCCCTCTCGCTTCCATCTTCTGCCTCATCCATCCGTCTGCCTTTAATCGCTCTCTCACTTTTCCCTCATCCCTCTTCACCTTTATCCCCCTCTCCTGTTTAGAGCTGCTGACCGACGGGGTGCGGTGGACGAGGCTGAGCGTTGAACACAAAGAAGAAGCTGTGTTTCTGAAGAGTCTAGCAATAATTCCAATTCATCTTTATCAAGGAGAGTGCCAATCAAACTGCAACAATTTTGTAAACAGTTTTTTAGGAAAAAACTCAAACATGGACTGTTGTAACTGCAAAAACATACAAATTCAGTGCCAGCAGTCCAACCTTGGAGCTTTAGAATGTCGGTTATAAAATGTGAGTAAAGAGAATTATTTATAGCGTTTAATTTCAGTCTTCAGTTTTATTTCATTCATAATGAAATTGCTGTCAGAAGGTCCTGCCAGGGTGTTATAAAGTGTTTGAGTGCCTTGGCTTGTGTAGATAAACTCAGTGCCAAAATACCAGAAAAAAATAGAATAGAAATAACCTTTACTGTGACCCAGTGGGGAAATTCAGGTCCAACAGCAGCAAAATTAAAGGATAATTCAAAGAATAGAAAATCCTAATGAAGGTAAAATTACTTAAAAAAATTGTTAATGCATAAAATGCTTTAACAATTTCAAATCTAAAAAAAACACTAGCAAGTGCTTACAGCAGGTAAAGTAGAAAAGATTATTTTTTGATTGCTGTTTATGGTTTGTGAAAACAAATTAAAAGTCAGTTTAATTTGGTATTTGGAAACTGACCAGGAACTTCTGATTGGTGCATCTTAATGCAAAATGTTTCAGTTCCTTAATGTCGAGTGCCAGAATCTGTATTTTCACTGTATCACTAATACATGAGGCTGCATAGTAATCCCTTGGCTGTACTACAGACTTACCTCCCACTTTAAAAACCTCCAGCATGACTCATCACTGACAGAGCACCACCCATAGACCAACCAACCAACCAGGTGCGACAGTCTGCTTTATAGAGCCGGTGTTTGACCTAATTTTACCCCTGTCATAAATATTCATTGTGACAACTTTAACTTTCCTGCTGTGCATCATCCCTCCTGGTGTGCGTGTGCGTGCGGGGGTGTGCGTGTGTGTATACTTTTGCACATGACAGGACACTTCCACCATCTCGCTTTGTCACAAATTACCTCATCCATCCATCCATCCATCCATTTTCTGTGCACCCTTGTCCCTAATGGGGTCGGGAGGGTTGCTGGTGCCCATCTCCAGCTACGTTCCGGGCGGGAGGCGGGGTACACCCTGGACAGGTCGCCAGTCTGTCGCAGGGCAACACAAAGACATACAGGACAAACAACCACACACACTCACACCTAGGGAGAATTTAGAGAGACCAATTAACCTAACAGTCATGTTTTTGGACTGTGGGAGGAAGCCGGAGTACCCGGAGAGAACCCACGCATGCACAGGGAGAACATGCAAACTCCATGCAGAAAGACCCCGGCCGGGAATCGAACCCAGGACCTTCTTGCTGCAAGGCAACAGTGCTACCAACTGCGCCACTGAGCAGCCCCAAATTACCTCATTAAACTTTATTGCATTAAAGTCACTTTTATGAATTTAGTGTGCTCCCAGGCCTATTGTTCTCCTGCAAATGAGATTAAAGCAACATTTGCCTTTCTCCCTACTTTCAATTATATTTCTGGAAGGACGTTTCGGACGCAGAACTTTAATGAGGAAGTTGGGAGAAATGGGTATCAAAGAACCATTTGTGGCACATTTTCTAAACTAAGGCAAAGCTAGTGACCAGTTTGGGAAAACTATTTTGTTTATTGGCTTTTATTATTAGTTTGCACTTCCTGAGTCACTGACTTCATGCTTTCCCTCCCTCCTTTTAGCCAATAAGACTGGTGGGAACACAGATATGACTGATAAGCAAACACCACTAAAGTAAGTGGTTTTACCCTCCCATTCAGGTTAATTATGCATGTGTTCCTTTGTGTGTGGGTTTCCGCAGTCAGCAGTGCATTATATACTTCCTTTGTGTCTATTATCATGAGCCTCTGTTGGGATATAGTGCAATAAAAGCAGAGTTAGCCAATGTTAAGTTTAAGCGTCCCTTCACACAATGCAGATCACAACAATGGACGAATAAACACACATTCATAGACGTACAGAGATAAGAGCTAATGGTCAATAGGATCATGTTGCTAAGCAACACATTTGGCAATCTGGCAATAAAACATTTGTTTTGCATGCTGATGAAGAAAGGAAAGTAAAACTTAAACATCTGCAGGCTTCAGTATATTAGAAAGTGCATTAATCTTTGACCATATGCAAAAAGAAGCCCCCAGAAATTTTTGTTCAGCATAATTTGCTCTTTTTAAGTCTTTGATTCAATTTGGAATATTATTACATTCAAGTATCACTAGATTTATGCGCAGCTGCTTGCCCTTAAATCAAAGCTAACATGCAAAGTCTCTGAATGGAAAAAAATAATATACAGAAACATCTCAATAAACTGCACAGTCATTTTCAATGAATTACAATATGTGCTCCAAAGAGGCTTAAATGCCAGATTAAAAGTACCTTCTGAAAACAGACCATTTTAAAGCAGGTATTTTTCATTAACACTGTATTTCGGTATTGAAATGTTTTTTAAGTGGTCTGATATTATAATTTTAAATGTCATGTTTTCATTAATTGTAAGCAAAAACGAAACGCAATTAACAGAAATAGAAGTTTCTAAACATCCAATTGTGTGATTTTAGTGATTAACTTCCTGAAATAAATTGGCATTTCAATTATTTTCCAATTCATTGAAAGGATCTGGAATAAAAAAATGTCAAAGGGACAGATCAGATGATCAGTTACCTGTAGCAACGCTCTTGGGGGTCCTCATGTTTACCTAAATAAAAGTTAGTAGCTTCTAAAGGCTAAAATTAAAAGTTAGTCATTAAAGTTAATAGGAAGAAACTATGAAGTTTTTCAGAATGTAGTAATTTATTGACTTTAATAGAAGTCAATAATTAAAACTACACATTGTCATGTCACACTAATACATAAACCTCTGAGTAGTTGACATTTACTGCATTTGATGTTTGTTTTTTTAACCCAGAAACCCAGAAAGAATGGATTTTCATTGTTAAACAGACTGTTACCAGGAACCTTTAGTGTGACATACCCATTAAAAGACAGAACTTAAAAGGCAAATCAAGTAATGTTAAGTTCACTTGAACCACATAGTGGTGTCATGGCCATTTTGTCAGTGTACAAGGATTTATTCTAAGAAAAATCTCTGCTGATCCATCCATACCTGCATCTTGCTGCTATTGAACACGTTTTCTGTTACTATATGAACGTAAATTTGCTCCCAAAAACCTGTTTTGGGAGCAAATTTGCCTGTTTTGTTGAACGTTTCATTCAACCAGAGTAAACAGCATTTCTCAGACTGTCAGCCGAGTCAACAGCCAGAGAAGCCAAAGAGGCGCTGCATTCACAGAAAGGAGGCCGGTGGCTGGTGGGACGACTATACGGGACAAGTGGGTTTTGTTGGGAAGTTGAAAACTATAGCTGGTCCATGTGAAAGCCTCTGGGGAGAGGCTTGCGTGGCTGATCTGCATGTGAAAACGCGTGAGGACTTCACTTGGGAATAATGCGTGGTTTTGACCCTCTCAAAAGAAAATGGGCATATGTGCATGAGCACACAAATACACACAGTCAAACGACAAAGTTGGAGAGGAGGAGAAGAGACGGAGGAAAGGAGAAACCCAGAAAGGTGATGTATCGCTTGAGAATCTGACTTAAGTGAATTTTCTCACAATTTTGAAGGCCAAAAGAGCTGTGAAGGAAACATTTTTCCTCCTGTGCAGCATGTCATGGTTTAAAAACTGAAACCTGGCCACCTATGCTAACAAGGAGCACAAACAACAGCAAGGGAGCCTTGTGCGACCGTGGAATCTTAATTTTGTTTTCCGTTGTTGCAGCTGCCAGAAAACTAAGGAGACTTTTCTTGGTGTGGCTCTTTGTGTTTTAGCTAAACGGCAGCAGACTTTTTTTTTTATTACACATGTGAATTTAAGCTAAAACGTATTGGCATTTATGGTGTGAACACTACAGGATTCATCTCCAAACCTTTTCTCTCTGTTTCCAAAGGTCAGGCTCAGTATCTGATGTAAACCAGCAATGGCTGCGTCCTCTCCTCAGTAAAGTGTCTTTGATTCAATTTTTCTGTGTGTGTCTTGGTTTAACATTCAGTTCATGAGAGGAAACAATATGTAGTTCAACAGAATGAATAGAAATGTGATTTTATGAGATTTTATTGTTTGCACTACTGCCTGTTTTGCTCGCTCAAGAACAGCTTTATAGTTGCTCTTGCAGGTTTTGATAATGTAAACCTTTTAATTTTTTTGGTTTGATTTATTTGAAAATTAGAGATGTTGTATAAATTATCCAAAAGTCTGTTAGAGACGTCTCCCAATTATCTACTGTATATACCAAAAATTTATTGATTTGACACACATAAACAGGCTTACCTAGCCTTTACAAGGTTGGGTCCTATTAAAAATTTGGCAAAAATAAAAATTTCCATAATTACAATGTCTCAGTTGGACAGAAAATTTAAAGGTGATTTATTTTTTTTATTTTTTGCTTTAAGGCAGAATGTTCTTTGTTGCTGTTTTTAGAGATGAAGATATATTCTACAGTTACAACCTGACCTTTTGGCTGAATAGAAGGAGAATTACAAGTCAATAAACTGACATTTATTCTAAGCAAAAAGGTCATTTCACCAAAGAGCTTTAGTTGAATGTTTTATGGTACAGAATACCTGAAATAATGTTTGCAATCCAGCATTACTTTTTATTTTGGGTCAGTTGTTTTTACATGTCTTATAAACAGGATTAAACACAACTTGGATTTTCACAGAAAGTTCTACGTTTTGCTGCTGGGGGTGGAATAAAAACATTTGTAGACCAACAAAATACCAAACAAATTCAACCTATAAAGATAGGAAACTACTGTTTATTTTTTTTATAAGGCAAAAGGCTGAAAAGTAAAGCATTGCATGTTGAGTTTATTATAAAAACAATACAATTTACAATAAATTTACGTTGTATTTTAAGTTTAAAAAACAAAAAAAAACAATGACATTTGGGTGCTTAGTTGGTAATCTTTGTAAAAATGTTAGACATGACTTAAATGGAGAATACCTTGAGGATTTACTGTTCAATTTTAAGGCGGCAAAAGCAAAATGAAAGAGTAATTAGAATAATTAATTCTTGAACTGGAGATATATTGAATTTCAACTGTGTACATTAATTCAATTGAGCTCTGATCATTCAAAGACCATCCTGGAAACTGACATTGTTAGCAGCTAATGATTAGCTAGTTATTGGCTTATGGTGCCTATTAAAGGTTCTTTGCCTGTTATTTTATCATCATTTCATTTTTGTGCTAAGTATTTAACATGCTACCAAATAAACATTTTAAAACTGACAGAAACTTCTTCAGTACTTTTGTAACCGAGTGTTAGCAAACCCGACGAGAAGTAGTTTTTTTTGTCAAGTCTACTAGCACAACACAACTCAAGCTACTTCCTTTACTGCTTCAAAATGAGCGTCTCAAACGTAGATACAACAGGGTGGTAAGCTAAAGGTACTAAAGATTTACATCTACTTCAACTAGCTGGTTTTTCCACACTAAACATCGGTTTGACAAAAAATAATAATATTGCCTTAATGTTCTGTTTAGTTTGCAACCAGTTGTAAGACTAACGTGTCAATTTTAACACTTTGTGTTTACATCTGGTTCTACACCCACGTCAGTGCATGGAGCTGTGCCGGATGTGACAACGCTTGTCTTCCTCCGTTTTAATCTGGCGAAAGAGGCTACTTATCTTCACCTTAAGAAAAGGTGAAGATAAGTAGACGAGACCCTCTGTGAGAAGTGTTGAGTTGCTGTATTGAGTATCCAGTGCTGAAATAAGGCGATGGATGACAGAGGGAGGAAGATAAATGGATGATGGGATGGGATAAAGCGGAGCATTTGAGGAGATCTACGCAGGCAGAGGGCTGAAAACAGAGAGTGATGGAGAATTTTAAATCGGACGCAACCGAAGCCAAACTCCTACACGATCTTATGCTTGGCTGCACGTCTTAGTAAAAAGTGTATTTTCTGCAAGAAGTTGAAAGTTTTTAAATCATCATTTGTTGTACTGTGCAATTTCTCCACCTTTAACCCTATACTTCATTGCCTCTCTCCTTCTGAAGACTTTGCTATCCCTATTGCCTAGTTTTTCTCTACAGGAACTTTGTTTTAACACAAATGGGACGTCTAAGGTTTGACAAGAAGTGTGTCAGAAGTTTAGTCCACCCAGGCAGGAGCTTGTAATTCCGAAACGCTCGGCTAAATGCCGACAATGTAGAGGGCAGCGATAAGGATGAGCATAAGAGGATGAGGTCGGTGGGGGGATGAATGGAGCCGCGGGGTGAGAAATGGAACAGAGCGGTGCTAAAGAGATTGAGAGTAGGATAGAGGGATGAGACGGATGGCTCAAAAGATGAAGGTGGTGAAGGAGGCTGCAGGGATAGAGGCATGAGGAGGTGGATAGTGGGCTGAGCGGCGCAGAGAGGAGGATGGGATAAGGGGGAGATGAAGCACAGCAGGGGTAAGAAGGGGGGGTTCACACAAGCCCCTGATTATACTAATCTTGGTGGAACCCCCCCGGTAGAAGATTAGCGACTGTACACATGCACACACGCACACTGAAACAGAGGAACCCACACACCTTCTGTTGCCCCGGCACATGTTGATTTGCCCTGCTCCCTGGCACCCCGTGGCCCCTTCCAAATCCCTCACAGACCGGGCAAAAAGAACAGCCAACACGAGGGAGGGATAGAGGATGAAGTCACATTTTCCTCAGGCAAAACTTGCCTCAGCGCACATTTAGGGCCCAGTCAGAACAGAGGGGGTGGGTTCTGACTGGGAACCAAAGTTACAAACCCAACTTTGTAAAGCTTCTCAATTCAACATCGGGAAATTACAGTATATTCACACGTTAATGCATCATCATGTTGAGTGTAGTGATTGTTCTCCATATTGTTGTGGGCTTAAAGCATAGCAGTTGTTTCATAAGTAAGTTTGAAACATGCAGTCAAACAAAGTTTTATTTCTAATAACTTCCATTTTAACTTTGTTTCTAATTCATAAATTTCCTGTCAGTATTGTCATTTGCTGCTGAAGTCTTATGTGTTTAGGATAACTTTCAAATGAGATGTTGGCATTTCAGGACAACACCTCAGTATGAGAAACATTCCCTCCAAACACTTGATTTCAATAGAGATTTTTTTAAAGATATTTAAACCAGTCTTGTTGTTTCATCCCATTATAATCAGTAGAATATTAGAGTTTCTTAATCTGCAGCACTCATCCAAATGCAGTGGCCCTTGCCTATTTGTGGTTCATTAATCCATTTGGGGATCTGCCTGAGGAACGTAACTAAATCCTTTGTGTAAAAATTTGCCTATTCTGGGGGTTTTCATAGAGCAAATCTAAAATATTGGAAAGAAAATGCTGCTAGAGAAGGCAAAATATTTATTTTCCTAGGGGCTGATTGGCTGTTCCCCAAAGATTAGAATGAAGGAAGGCCGTGGACGTTATCTTCTGGAGGCATGACAGGCTGTTTTCCACTGTGTGTATTGATGCATATTAAGGTATATTTGGTGTTTGGACCAATAAAAAAGGCACTTCTGCTATTAGCGGGTCTTTGGGTCCCTAATCTCTGCTAACACAGCGGGGTACCCTGAACAGCCTAAACAAGATGTCAAAAAAGGTGGTGAAGAAGGCTGCAGGGATAGAGGAAGGCTTAGTTAGCCCCTTTAATAGAGCCCACCCAGTCTGAAACCACACTTACACGTCAATAGACATCTTTATCTGGGTGTCATTTGACCTTTAAGGCTCTACAACCATAATTTGACGTGTGAAATGAAAGCATTGATGCTTTTTCAATGTCAATACAAGTGAAATCTGAGTGCAGTGTTGTTGAGCAGCTATAAAACATGTACATTGGCATTAAGGCAAAGTATAATAGAGAAAAGTGAAAGGCAAAATCCTTTCCTGGCTGAAGAGCTTTGAAAAAGAAAGCAGGAGACAGATTGTGTCACAGTGAGCTACGAGTCAGGGAGGTAAAGATGAGGGCTGAATGGCAGGATATGCTTAATGTCAGCCAGATTGCTCAGTGCAGCACTTCTTACTGCAAATGACACCAAAAGGATGGAGATGGATTAGGGAACATGGCACGCCGTACGCTCCAAAAGTGTTACTAGCTAACCGAAAGAGTCGCATTAAACTACTGTGTGATTCACTACAGACTTTAAACCTAACCACAAGTCGCTCTCTTTGCCAGGCATGTTTTTCTTGAAAATGTCACAGAGTATAAACACCAGCTGAAGTATTTTTGATTTGAACATGTCCACCCAGGGACATTTTACACGTCTCCTTTCTATTTATTGACAGAAATGTCATCGCGCTCCGTGTTTAGTCAGCTACAGCCCCTGCCTCTGTTTCGCACATTAGATGGACAAACAGAGACCGAAAATGAGTTTCTCTTTCACAGGTCATGCAAAGCTTCTTCTGCAAATATGAAAGCAGTTTCAGATTCCACAGAGACAGGGGACCCAAGAAAGAGGCTCTTCTCTTCCACAGTCGCTCTTGACTGTGGAGGTTGGTAAATCTGAAAGTGTCTTGTGTTGAGAGTTTCTTTTTCTTTACAGAGTTAATTCATGGTGAATGGATTTGGAGACACAACTAAAAAAAAAAACAGTTAGAGCCATGATTATGATCAGAATTGCAGATGAGAAACAAGATGTCTGTTCTACACAAATAATCAAACCTAAAGATAATTTAGAGACACAGACTCTCTACTTTACAAAAACACTGACTACCTGAACATTTCTCATTCTAAATATTAGCTAACAGACTGTCACACATTCAATTCCTGGTTCTTGTTTCAGAAACCTCTATCGAGTGTCATTGTCTAAGGAATTAAAGTATAACCGGAAGCTGTTCAGCAACCTCTTAAACCTGGCACAGTATGCATCTTTTAGCCACACACCCTAAAACAACAGGACACTGCTTTTGAACTTAAGAAGGTCATCCATACAGGAGGTAAACAATTCGTCATCACCCACCACAGCTACTCCATCTGCAACTTAAAAACTGTCAACATTAACTGAACGGGGTGCCAAAAACAGGTTGGACGCCTTTGGCTGAAAAAGAAAAGGTGTTATGTTGTGACAGACTGATGGCAGGGAGGATGAATAGGATCCACATAGATTAAAGGTTTAACCTCTAAAAGTTAGCTGCCAAGTAGCTTGAATGTAGGGCTGCAACCAGCGATTATTTTAGTAACTGATTAATCAATTATTCTGGCGATTAAGTGATTAATCAGACCACATAGTTGGCACATTCTACAACCTTTTTTATACAATATTGGAAATATATTAAAAGATACAAAAACAAATAATTCAGTTCCTTTTTAAAATTAGGAAAACAAACATTTTATTGCCTAAAATACAATTCCACAGCATTCCTTTAGTAAATCTGAACTAAGTTAAGCAAAAACTAAGCCACTTCAAGAGTTTGGCTAAAACATATGTACAGACAAAGGTGTTTTTGTCTTTAAGTGCATCATGTATATATTTTTGTGGCTCAATTACTACTCTGAACACCGTTTATTTTCTTCAGCAAATGACCTTTTTTGACTGTGTATGCATAAAGCAGTTAACGATTACAGAGCTACAAAACACTTTCTAATTATTTCAATAATCAATTAATCACAATGAATCTGATTAATCCTTTCCACACTACTTGAATGTGCTTATAATACAGAAATTTGAAATTAAGATATATAAAATTTACTTAAAGAAAATAGTATTTCTTATGAAAACTTCCTCAGTTTGGCTTTGATCTCCAGGAAACATTTCAGTCTGTTCAAGTTTAGGCTCAAAAGGCCAGAGCAGCTCCAACATGCTCGCCCTCGCTCACATCCATTCCGCTTGGTGGCTTTCACGGCCGGATTGAATTAATGTTGCATCTGCTAGTGTTGACATGGAAACCCTGAAGTGATATTTTGGTGCTGTCTGTTTCTGTCGGGGTCTGAGGAGCCAGTGCGTTCAGAGGGGTGTGTGGCCTGGCTTGGTCTGCGTGTACATCTCAAAGTGTTTTCGTGTGTGTTAACTCTTGGCCCACATGGCTTGGGAGGGGGGTAATCATGTTAGCAAAAGGGTTGATGAGTTCACGTTCGCCAAACAAACAAACTGGCATAAACAACGCTGTGGCCTAGCAGGCTCCACTCCACGCAGAGATCTCTTGTCTCAACTTCCTTAAACGGATTCATTAGGAAATATTTGGAAAAAGATTTATGTACGGACTCTGGAAAGCTCAATCCGATTAGAGTACACTGGGGAGAGATTCAGGGGTTTGTAAACGTGCAATACTGAAGCCAACTTTTGATTTGGCAGAATTTGATCTTGAAAGGAGATCAATTTCTTCTTTTTATTCAGAATTTTAGACACGGTTCGTTTTGTTGGGAAAATGCACACCAGATGTAGCAGGTTTAATGTCTTTACATTGTTTAGTTTAAAACAGTGAGTTATTGGTGCTATAAACTCAAACAGCACTTATTATACTGTCAATGTAGGACCAGCACATTAAATAGCAATTCCCCAAGTAGCATCCATCAATGAAATCAAAGACTTAGAGAATGCATTAATGTATATGCTTACCTTGGAAAAGGAATCCACAGTAAAAGGGGGTAATAAACTTACAGGACTTCAGCTGACAGAATGCAATGAAGAAGTATTTGTACCTGTGCAGCTTTCTCAATTTTGTGACTCTTAAAAGGTTCCAGGACGTGTAGGAAAATGGATTGTGCCTTTTTATCTATCTATCTATCTATCTATCTATCTATCTATCTATTTATCTATCTATCTATCTATCTATCTATGTTTTTCCTGTGTATTTATTTCAAGTTTCTGTGTTTCTGAGTTTCCATGTTGTCCTGTCTTCCCCTTGATTGTCCCCAGGTGTTTCTCGTCCCTGTAATTACCTCCTGTGTATTTAGTGTCACCTGTGTGTCTGTGTCTCTGTCGGGTCCTTGTCTAATGTGCTCTGAGTCCTTCATGTGTCCATTGGTAAAACCAGTTGCTACCGGCGTTGAGCCCTGGCTTCCGCTCAGTCGTGCTGCCTGTGTTTTTGGACTGTTTTGACGTTTATTTATTATTAAAACAACTATCTATCATCTCACCTGGGTCATCTGCGTCTGCCTCACCACCTCAACACCACCATTACATGACATCTATCTATCTATGGGTTTCACCCTGGGCAGGTCATCAGTCCATTGCAGGGCAACACAAAAACACAAAGGACAGACAACCATGTGCACACACACATTCACACCCAAAGATAATTTAGAGAGGCCATTTAACACATGTTTTTCGACTCAAAGGAGACCACACATGCATCCACAGGATGCATGCAAACTCCAGGATAGGATTTGAACCCAAAACCTTCTCACTGAAATGCAGCAGTACAACCAGTTGTGCAGCCCTAATTCTGTACAATCTTTATATATTAATATACATATCAAAAGCTATTTCTGCTGTTACATGTGCTAGTAAAATCGATGTAACACATTTCTCAAGTGTAGCTCCTACTGATGATACTTTAATGCTTTGAAGTTGTTTTTTGTCTACAACAGTAAAATAATTTCAGAGGTTTTCAAGAAACTTTGTACCTTTTATATTGTTTATATCTATTAACATGCTTCACACTTTTAAAAAAATCCAAATATGATTTTATAATCAGTATAATTATAATGATTTTGTGTGTACCCCTAAATAATCTCCTCCTACATTACAAATATAAGTGGGAGGCTTTCACTCTCCATAGAAGACATGTACAACATGTGGCGCAGACTACTTAGTTACAGAGTGAATTGGGATTCTGTCATGGGTCAAACATTTAATTCAAATGTTTCTCTAAAATCTCTTAGCCAGGACCGTGACCACAGAAAGACATTTTGTTTGAAGAAGTTCCTGTTTAATATTTCTTACTCACTTATTCTGCTGTCATACTGCTGGCCTTGACTCTCTGCATAAATTTTCCTGCTTGATATTAAATATGTTAATTAACCAACACAGCTTTTCTTTGTCTCATTTACTGTTTGGTCCCCGACACATTAAGCCGACCTTGAGAGGACTGGCACTGACAGATGTCCACCAATCAGACAGCGGTGACTGAGACATATTAATTCAAAGTTGCCTGGTTACATATACAAGTGTGCGGATATAAAACACAGTATTTTTGTGCAAATGCATTAAAAAGAGACAACTTTTCTAAATAGTGGACAAGGCTGTCCTTTCTTTAAATTACACCTCATGAAAGGTTTCCTAATGACTTTAAAGCGTGCTCTTAGAACTGCTTGCTGCAGATCAAGAGTTCATAATGACTGTGGATCAATGCAGCAATTGCCTATAGAGATCAAACAGCTTTATTTGATGGCTGCCAATTTGTACGTTCTTGAAAGAGTTGACTTTTTGGATTCATACCAATGATCTGTGGATTTTAGGTTTTGTGTCTCTCGTCCTGTGCCAGAAATGTAAAGGAAAGTCATTTTGTGCTGATCTCTAAACGTGGCACTTTTTCTACACACTTGTATGACTAGGAGCAGAAAATGCGTTTATTCGTCTGCAACATCTTCTGTCTGTAACAACGCACATCTATTAATACTGTCAAAGGCAGGTGGACTGACAGCTTCACCTGAACCTAAACTAATCAAGAAAAACAAGAACACTTCTAAGAGTCGGATAAAGACAATAGGCAATCATAAAATGTCCCAGAATGGCATCATGAGCAGTTTGTGGAAGATATTATTCCGATATCAGAGGTGGAACAATGCACAGAAAGTTGGCATAAAACTCGATGACCTACCCTAATTAATGAAACTAGCAGTCCTTGATCAATGTTTGTGTTAGGTTGGGGTTCTTTTTCCTGTTTTATTTTGTTTTCTTTTCCTCTTCTGTCCTGGGGTTTTTCTGGGAAGCTGCGTTTCCTTTAACAGCCATCAGATGTCACCAGTGAGCGGAACCCCTGGAGAAGTGTGGCGGCCAACCTGTAGACGCACCTGTGTCTAATTTTCGAGAGCTGCAGAGGTGCTTCATAAGGACAGCCTAGCTGACACTCCAGTGCCTGAGTATTTGCCTTCACTGGTAGACGTTTTTCTTAGGAAGAAGCCTTCTATGATCGCTCCCTGTGTTCTGATCGCTCCTTGTGTTCTCCCCGTCAGATTTCCTTGTGATCGCCCTGTGACTCCTGGATGTGGACAAGCGCTCCCCCCTGGATTTCCTTGTGTTCCTCACGACGCCATTGGTATTACCAATCGGTTGCCTTCCTCCGTGCACTTACCTCCCTGGTCCCTCCCCGTGGATCCTCTGTGCCTCGCCACCGACTGAGCCTGCCAGCGTTTCATGTTCCGGGAGCTAACTGTCGAAACTCCGCTCGGAGGTCAGCTCACTCTGCTCTCCAGCTGCAAGGCTTACCTGCTCGCTCTCCGACGGTAACTCACTTCTCCAGCCGCCACCTTCGACAATACTAACCTCCGCATTCAAGTAAGCGTCCTATGAAAGATTCTCAGAATTATTCCATTTGACCAATCCCGTGTCTCACTCCGCTTTTTCTCATATACAGTCTGACGACCAGTTTCCTCCAGTCCCAGGTTCCAGAACTATTTCCCCTGACCCCTCTTCCTTTCACCAAAATAAATATTATTGTTGTTTCATATCGCTTCTCTTGGTGTGTTCTTGCATGTGGGTAACCCGGCTATCACCCACCATGACAGATTGACCTTAGCATAAGCTCACTTTGGTTATGCAGTAGGACATTGATCCAAAGCATAAAAGAGAGTCGATCTCTGAATTATTAAAAATGCACAACCATCAAAATAAGATGGTTTGCAAAGGCCTAGTCAAAGTTCTGAATTTATTCTGATGCTTTGATATGATGTTGAACAAGCTGTCTGTGCAAGAGACCACTCCACTGTGGATGGTAGCTGTTACTACAAAGGGTGAAGCAACCAGTTACAGTATCAGGTTCAGGCAGCAGCGACTCATTCACTAAGAGCCAGATTGGTTTGGATAACATTTCCTTTAATTAATTAAATCATTATTTTTTACTGAGTCTTTGTGGTATGTTTTTGAGTGACTGAATATGTTCTGCCTCCTATCTACCACTCTGTACACATTGGAGTATTTATTTTTATTTCCACCATTAGTCCAATCAGAAAGCCATTGATCTGCTTTTCATCTGTCATCTTTTGTCAACATTTAAGTTCAAGAAGATGAAAAATGTCATACATCTCAACTAAAAATACAGAAAAAATATCAAACTAAAGCTGGTTTCACCGATGGCCTGGGAGCATCCAAAGGTCAGCTTACTGTGCATTTCAAACAAACACAAAGTCATACTGGTCTAGGCATTTTAAGTCAGTGGCAAAAAAAAGCCCAAAACGTTGGACATCAAAGTAAAATTCAAGACAACAACTGAATTATAATGGAGACCTTTGTCTCCCTGGAGGAAGTTGACAGCAGAGTCTGTCTTTTTTCTCACTCTGACCTGATGTCTGTCTTTCCTCGGCTCTTGCATTGGTATTCTCTTTTTATTTGGCTTGCTATGTGACTGAAATCAAAACTCCTTTATTTAATAAAAACCTGAGATGGGAAAGGATCAGGATATTAAGTGGGTTAATACAATCAGTCCTCAATGTGTTTTTAGAAAAAAAAAAAAGGAATCAAACTCAATTAAATCGACTTTCAGCCGACTGACTTTATTAGCTTGAGGTTGTCTGATTAATTAAATTCTCAAATAAATCTTTCAACAAACTTAGATTAGGGTGTTACAACCACTCACTGAGTTGGTTGTACGTCTTCCACAAATGACTTTTTGTTTCTCCGTAGACAGAGAGAGAGATGGGGCTGATGTCTGTCTAGACAGGGTTGCCTTACAGTTGTGCCAAGGGCTGGAGAGGGTGGAGGTGGGGGGTTGGGTTTTATGTGCACTTACAGTACATGGGAGTGAACAAGACCTTTTTAGAGGAGGAGGAGGAAAAAAAAGCCAACAAGCGTTCCAGGTGTTATTAGCTTGCTGCTAGCAGGCTCTGTACGGATGCTCTCTGAATAAGAGACGAGGGAAGTTCAGCTCAGGGTCATCGGTTCAAAAAGTGGTTATTACGCTCCTACATGGGCAAAATGGAGAGCAGAGACATTTTCACTCACAGATAATGTACACTCGCATGTAGATGGGGGATCTGGTGCGCAGAAACACTGACAGCTCTACTGTCACCTAAAGGCCTCTCTGTTCAATTAGATCCATCAGGACTAGATGTCTGCAGAATTGAACAGGCCAAGTCCCCATGAGCTGATCTGTGGCCAGTATATGTAACAGAACAAAAATACAATAAAAATGTTTTAATATTTTCAAAGATTAGCCACAAATTAGTAATCAACAAACAATATCTTAAATTACCAACTGGAGAATTAATTGGTGTCCCTGTATTAGCAATATAACTATTAAAAGCATAGTTGTTAAAACCATAACAGAGCTGAATGTTAATTTTCAGTAACATCTTTGGTTTACTGTTCCAAGAAGTATTTGAAGTATGAGCGAGAGAGTGGTTCTAATGAGTATTGGGTTGAGTTTTGCTGAAGATAAAATGACTGTATCACTCTCAAAACCCTGTTTCTCTCAGGGAACTGCTCAGGGTTTGCTTGTCATTTGCATCTTGGTGGAATTACAAATCTTACCGCATCAGATTCTTCTCTGCCTTCTGACATTTTAGAATGCTTCGCTTTTCAAGTCTTGTTTGGCTCTGCTTTGACTTCTGAGCTATTTCCTGGAAATTTTTGGAATTTATTCGATTTTTATGCAGTTAAGATCTTAGATATCTGACAACAAGGAGGTTTCACCACTTCAACAGACTTTATGGCAGAATGTGGAGGGAAGAAGGGGACAGAGCTTTCTGTGCCTAGCAATAAGGAGTTTTCAGGCAGAACACTTCAGTCTGAGTGATTTGAGACATTTTACCAACATGCTTTGGGAATTATAGAGGACCATTGCCAGTACTCAGTATTCAGACATTTCTGTGGAATGTAACTCTAAATTACCTGCAGAAAATCCACCTATTTACAAATTTTTCTGAAGAGAAAATCTAAAATATTGGGAAGAAAATGCAGCCTGGGAAGCTGAAATACCTGGGTGCTACCTGACATGCCATTGGCTGACTTTTGCAAAATGAATACCTAAGAGGTATTCATCTTGCTTGGCCCTGATTGGCTGTACCCCAAAAAGGGAATCAAGGAAGACCTGAGATTTTGGTTTCAGTTGTAGTGCTAAGACGGTTTCCAGAGTGTATTCTAATGCACATTAAGGTCAATTTGGTAATTAACCTACTAAAAGAGGCCCTTATAAAGATTTTTGGAGGGGATCTCGAGTATCTGGATCTTAACTAGTTGGCTTTGCTCCCTAACCCCCACAATTACTTGGGGTCCCATTTTACATTAAATTTGCCCAACCATAAAAAATAAAGTAAAAGTTTAACTTTTACTCCAGTTGATGGCTTTTTCTGATGTCTATGACATGGCTTATGGAAAATTAACCATCAACAGCTAATAATTTTTTCAACGACTGTCCCATTTTGTGAAAAATTACAGTAGCTTGGCTGAAAACAGAGGTAATGCAGAGCTGAAAATGGTCTGATTTTGGTCACCAGTCAATATTTTAGTATAACTCTACTTGTGATAATGTTAATGATTCATAAATGAAAGATGCTAGCATCTCTAGCTGCACTTCAGTTACAAATATGTGCCAATCTTTGTCATTATTCCACTAATGTCGAAAAATCACCATTTTCCAGTTTCCATTAAATAACAAAAATGGCCAAAAAAAAACACCTAATCCTAGAGGCAAAATGTTTTACAATAAAAAAAAATAAAGAAAATTTGCGTATTTCTGTTAAGGGGATTCATTTTCGAAATGTCAAGATGCGGGATTATGGAATGGAAGTCCAGCTTCTTACGATACCAGACTGACATTTTGCTAAATGACACTGAAAGAATGAACTACTACATGTTCATTGAGTTCTATTGTATTTTACAATATCTGTCTTAGGGTACAGTTTAGGTTAGGGATAGAAATAAATATATGAGCGTGAATAACAATGAAAATATACCACAAATCCCAAACCAGCCAAAAGGACAGCAGCCTTCTGATGTAAAGTCGCAACAAAGTCAACAGGAAGCAGCAACAAATGGCATAAAGAAGGACAAGGAAAGATGGAGGAAGAGTGACAGCATTCCTCGGCATCCATCCTCTCTGCAGCCATCGCTTCTTACCATCTCTATAAACATTATGCAAATGGCAGTGCCGCTGTGCAGCGAGCTTTAATGTGATGCTGGCGGTAACAGAAAGCAGTAATCATGTTTAAGGAGTATGGGTGGAGAAATCAAACAAGGGTATTTATTATCCGGCGATCCCTAATCCGATAAGCAGTCATCACTTTACTCTGCAGCAATGCCTTCAAAAAAAAAAAAAGAAAAAGAAGGAAGGAAAAACCTCCCTGCTGCACAGCAGAGACAAAGTCTAAATTCCTGTGCACACTCCGTCTTTCTCTCTCTCTCTCTCTTGCATGTGAACCCAGACAAATCTGGATTTAGCTTCGTTATTGTGTCTGTCTAGTTGTGGGTAATTAAATGTAGCTGATAATTTGATCTTTTTTGTCTTCTGTCTTTTTGTTCTTTTCTCAGAGCTGCTGTGCTAGATTACACCATCCGTGCATGTGAGGGTGTGTGTGTGTGTGTGTGTGTGTGTGTGTGTGTGTGTGTGATCAGACTTGCGATGCCATAAAAGGCTGTGGCGCTACAGCTAGACATCTTCCAATTAGAAGGGTAAACAAAGGAATGTGTTGAATAGCCGCTTTACCCCAGAGGAGACGGAGACAGAAAAGGAGAGTGAGACAAAGATTGACTCAGAGCAGACACAAATTGCAAACAGTGGCAGGCTACATTGTTTGATTTGCCCTCTACGTGTTTTTCCAATGATTTTACTGCCACGTACTTCTCCGTGTTGGAACTATGTCTTGCTCCTGCATATCTCTTCAGATGAGATAGAAATAAGTTGCAAAGCAGCATGGTCAGACTGCTAAAACTGTAAGTGATTGAGACTGAGCACTTTCCTCTTTATTTAACACACTGCCTTGGACACACACTCCCTAGTAAACAGCCGCTTAAAACTGCGGAGCAGACAGAGCCATCATGCAGCGAGGAGGAGATGAGGGAATGGAGAGAGCAGGGAGGCACACAGACAGGAAACAATCCATCAAATGTCCTCCCCTTTACCCCAATTCGTCCTCCCTCTCTTTCTTTATTAAACTTCCTTGCTGTTGACCTTTGACCTCCATGTTCCAAGCTCTCTGTGGGTTCCGTAATGTAAAGCGCTCTGCCTTCTGAACCCGCTCCACGGGCCTTTGGAGCGCATGTGTTTGATTCGCTCCGTTCCACTTTTGCCTCCTTGGCTGGAAGGAGGCAAAAGTTGGCAAAAATGAGCTTGACTGTAATCTGAGTTACCGAAATATTAATTTCACAAACAAACATATAAATAAAAAAAAAGATTTTCTATGTTTTTGAAATATTTTGACAAAAAATGTCTGTGTGGTAAAGGTGGGCGATATGAACCTAGAATTGTATTGCGATATTTTTTAGTACTATTGTGACGATTAAAGTGATAAAAACTATTTATTACTTCATTCATGGTGCTAGAAATGTAAATGCTGCTTTTTGAAAAAAATTTATATTCTAAATAAGCTTCTTCATGTAAATTTACTGACGTTTTTATGATACTGTAGAAACAAATTGACATTTTGGTCCCTTTTTTTACATTAACCTAATTTTTTTGTGATAATAATAAATAAAAATTCTTATGACAATTTTTTTCCTGATGAATGCTAAACAATACGATAAATGCCCAGCCCTACTTTGTGATATTTAATTGCAGTAGAAATCCAGGAGAACAACAGACAATTCTATCAGAGGAAGCTGATAGTAGTTGGAAAAAAAAATCAGCTAGTTCTAGAATAGAAAAATTTGGATCAAAGCACATTCATGTATAAAAATGGCCTAGCCAAAGTCCAGTTATTAATCTGTGGCCAGACTTGAAAACTGACAATTGATGCTCTGCCTCCAACCTGTCTGATCTTAAAGTATTTTTCAAAGCATGGGCAAAAGCAGAGCCCTATAAAATATGTTTTCCATCCATCCATCCATCCATTTTCTGTTCACCCTTGTCCCTAATGGGGTCGGGAGGGTTGCTGGTGCCCATCTCCAGCTACGTTCCGGGCGAGAGGCGGGGTACACCCTGGACAGGTCGCCAGTCTGTCGCAGGGCAACACAGAGACATACAGGACAAACAACCATGCACACACACACTCACACCTAGGGAGAATTTTAGAGAAACCAATTGACCTGACAGTCATGTTTTTGGACTATGGGAGGAAGCCGGAGTACCCGGAGAGAACCCACGCATGCACAGGGAGAACATGCAAACTCCATGCAGAAAGACCCCGGCCGGGAATCGAACCCAGGACCTTCTTGCTGCAAGGCAACAATATGTTTTATAATCTTAAAACATTTTTTTTCCAAATTCCACTTTTTTCCATTCTAGCTACATTTATTTCCCCTATATGTGTGAAATCAGAGTCATTCTGTGTTTAAAGAAAGAAATATTGTGTGAGGATTTGTGTTTTTCCGTGTGTTTATTTTAGGTTCCTGTGTCTTTTGAGTCTCCTTGTTGTCCTGTGTACCCCTTGATTGTTCCCAGGTGCGTCTCGTTCCCTTATTACCCTCTGTGTATTTAATGCCACCTGTGTTTCTGCGTCTTTGTCGGGTCCTTATCGATTCTGTCTCGTTCCTGTCGCGTCTTGGTTTTTGTTACCAGTGCAACCAGTGGTGAGTCTTAGCCTTTCTGCTAAAGCTGTGCTGCCTGGACTTTGAGATTATTTGTGCATTCTTCACCATTAAACCGTCATCATTTCTCTCAGCAACTGGTTCCACTGTGCCTGCCTTACCACCTCACACTGCAGTTTCATGACGCATTCAAGTCAATTCGTCACAGTTTGTGCCTCCAAAACTTCAAACTTACCTTGATGTTTAGTGAGGACATACTTGTTTGGCCGGTGTAGAACCCCAACATTGTCTCTATCCACCTCCTTCCTGCCAAAGGAACTGTGGCAGCAAGCCAGACCTTATCACCATTGGTAACTGGACCTTATCGTCCAGAAACAGTGCACTCAACCGGACTAATTCACTTCTACCCAAATGTGAGCAAATCCTAAGCTTGTGACGCTACTGGGGGTGGAATCGGTTCTAGGAGCAGCAAGGTCAATGCCAGTTAGATCAAAACAGGTGTTCCACTGTCACAAACGCCTAGGTTGGCCCACTATCATTATTATACCAAACACTACATAGACCTGAACGCCTGTACAAACATCCGAGCTGCAGCAACAACTCCTAAAGTTTTCACGCCGATCGTGTTCCAAAAGCTGTTATCTGTCCATCTCCATGCATCTGTCCTCTCTAATCCCTGTTTCCAAATTCTGTCAGCAATCTGGCAGGGAGAGGACGACAAAAAAGGAAGATGGAAAAAACCCCAAAATGGCAAGACTCTTAGCTGGCATGAAAGCTGTTTGGACAGATATAGGAGGATGTGGAGAGGCCTCTCTCCGCCAGTCCCCCTCCCTTCCCTTTTCTCTGCTCCCTCCACCACCTCTTTTGATCAGTCAATGTGACTAACTCCATCATTGCCTCATGCTTTCTGCTTTTCCCTTTTGGCTATGTGATCTGAAATGTTAACTAGATGTAGCACCGGTAGGTGAGATTAGAAATTAGGGTCGCTTACCCATAAACACCGGGTGTAGAGACCAGAGAAAGAAAGACACAGGAAGAGAATGTTTAATGGAAATATGATGAAATACTCTATGTGTTTGGCAACACACCATGTTACCAAAAGGACTCACTGGCCCCTCCCCATCACTGCATTCAGGTGTTCCAAACACTTCCGTTGCCTCGGGTAAATAAAAGCACAGCACCTAGCATGCAGATTGCTTCCATAAACACTTGTGAAAGAACGGGTCACTCTCAGGAGCTTGGCGTAGTTGAGGATTGTGATCTGATGCCATCAGTCAGGTTGTGAAATTTCATCACCACTAAATATTCTACAGTGAACTCTTAGGGTGTTTCCCACAATTGCAACATTTATTCACACCTGATAGTCTGTTGGACAATCAGGTATGAATAGATGTTGCAATTATGGGATCACAATTGCAACATTCTTTACATTTTCAGCTGTTCTTTTTCACATTACATTGTGTCACACAATCCAAACTGTTAGAAAAAACCCATTCACCTCCTCGCCTGTGGCAGCGCTGCGCCAAGAACCACTGAAAGAAACATTGTGGTTGCATTTACCCAGAAGGCCCTGCACCTTAGTCCACTTCCTGCTTTGGAGTGGTCTCCGATCACATGCATTTGAACTGTCCCAGAGTTCACTTCAACCGATCTGAGACTTAGTTCAGCTGACCAGAGTTCGCTTTTTTGTCTGCATCAGAGTTTGATTGCACATTAACACTTCCCCAAGCGAACTGCACTTTCTAGGCTAACAAACTGGAGTTTGTTTAAAGCAAACTGAACATAGCTAGTGTTTAAGCACCTTAGATGGAATATGACAATATTAATACAATTGGAAATAACTGTAGAGTAACCACAATTTGGTATAAAGTGCACAAAGCACAACTTTTGTGGCCTTTAGTTTACATGCAAAGAGTCGGATGCAGTAGTGTGTCATTCTGGACTGAGCCACGTCTAAAGTTGGGTGTAGAGGGAATTATGGTATTTGGCTGTTCCAGGTCCCTTAGTTCCAGTGGAAGACACTCCTAATCCTTGAGGAAACAAAAACATTCTGGACCATTTCATGCTCTCAACTTTGTTGAAGCAGTTTGGGGATGGCACCTTCCTGCTCAAACATGACAAAGCAAGGTCCATAAAGACAAGGAGTTTGGTGTGGAAGAAGTTGACCAATCCACAAAGAACCCTGACCTTAATTCAATACTACACCTTTGGAATGAATTATAGTGGTGACGTCTCATCCAACATCAGCAACTGACCTCACTAATGCTCTCCATAAACATTCTTCAAAACGTTCCCAGCTTTCCCAGAGCAGGTGAAGCTGCTGTAGCAGCAAAGGCTAGATCAAAGTTATGTGAAACGTTTGCACTAAAAATGGAAAATAGATAAAAACCTGTTTTAATCTGTTTTCCCTGCCTGTTTTAAAGACCCAGTACTTCTACATTGTATTTCACTGTCTTTCTTTCTACTTCTGTTCTTTTTCTTCATTCGTTGTGCATTATAGCAATAGGGAGGCATCTTGAGTAAACTCCCTGTTTTTTGCAGATTCAGGTGATTCACTAAATGGCTTATTGCGTGCTCACTGGGATTACTTATTTACTCTAATCTAGCTAATGGAAATGCATTTTAAGTACAACAACAAAAGCCTTATATCCAATCTAAACTAGAACTAGAATATACAGTATATGCACAGTACAACTACTCCAGCGGTTAAACTGCGGCTGATAGAAAGCTCCTAATATTTATCACATTATCCTTCACCGTCTATCGCTCTCCACAGTCCATCCATCCAATTATTCCGTCCATCATCTCTCTGCTCTAATCTTCCATTCAGACATCCCTCATGCATTGTAATCTGCTGTAATCTGATGGATTAACCTCGGCACTCTGGCTCATCAGTTGATCGTTCTACATCAGTGCTGTATGGCTGTAACCATGGCTGCTCACTTTTGTTCTCTTCCTGGTTTCCATCAGTGAACATTGCAGCAGATAAAAATAAGTACGGTATATCACAATATGGGAGATATTTATCTTAAATTAGGTCTCAAATGTCTTAGCTTAGCATACATTAATATTGAGATATCTCTCTTAAAAACTGTGCTAAATAATGTACTTCAATATTTGACATGCACAACAAACACTGGTGAATTGCTGCAAATGAATAAGAAATAGAAAACAAATAAGTTCATAATAGAAAATCCTGACTCCTGCTAGGCTCAACGTGGGATGAGAAACTACATTCTGCACAGCCACCAAACTCACACACACTTAGGAGTGAAAATACAGAAGACTTCAGTATTATTGATGTTTTCACACAAGATTCTTTTACTACAAATGTTACATTAGATATAAATGTGCACCCAGGGATGCACAATTTTGCATTCTTTATAACTATTGAGATTTTTTAAATAGTGATAAGAATTGTGATTTATTGTCATAATGATTTCATGATGTTGATAATGTTTGAAAACCCAACAGAGTATTTTGAGGATTACTACTTTCACGTTTTAATTTTCTTAAGAGAATCAACAAATATCTAAATATTTAAAGGTAATATAAAATCCTCTTATTTTGTTGCGATCAATAGTGCAGCTGCAGTTTATACAGTATGGAATGTCACAGTTCTATTTTTCAATACCTAAAAAACCCCGGATTGTTTATAATGTGGCTGGATTTTATATCCAGTATTTTTTTAAAGTGTTGACCAAATTCTTCTCTTTAAGAAATATTAGAAGACATATTAATATTGTTGAAAATACATTGCTTTAGCCTTTTCACAAAGAGCGGCCATTACTGATTTATTATTTATTAGGAGTGGAGGTGATGTCACACTGTGTGTGAGAGCAGTCACTGTCAAACATGTTTTTTTCCAGTACTTGAAACAAAAGCTAAATGATTATGGAGCTTACATTTTAAACCTGTCCTGTACCGTACTTCTGAGATTGATAAAATGTAGCACATTGTGCAGCTAAATAACCAACCTTTCTGTTGTTTATGGAAAGTCTTGCTCTTGCTCAATCCCTTGGAGTTTTTTTGGTTTCTCTTCCTCTTATTTTGTTCTTAAAAGCTTAAAAGTCTTCTTGACTTTGTAGCAGCATCCATACCGAAGACTGTTGCTTTACAGTCTGCCTGCATACAGTAGGGTCTGGACACAGCATGACTTTTAGGTTTCCTATATAAAAAATTATGAGTGGTTTTATCTGATTGAAACGCTACAATTATTTGTGTTCTTTGCTAAACAGCCTACGCTTTAAGCTTCTATGACAACCGGAAAAGATAATCAGGAAAGCCCGTCATTTGTTTATGATACAGAGCTGACTGAAAACTCAGCAACAGGTGGGGAAGAAGGGTTTTACTCCACATGGCTAAGAAAACTACATCTCATTAAAGGACTTTAAGCTGCAGGAACAGCATGATAATAAACTTCTGTGGTTTGAATTCAAGAAAAACCACATCATCACGACTTTATTATACAAACAGCTCTATCGCTTTTACTTGGACAGAGCCTACAACAGCCGTATATCTTCATGAGTGTTTAATTTTATCCATTAGGATCAGATAACAGAGCCGTTTACAAATACATTTTCAGACATCATTGGATTTTTCATTCTCCATCCTCCTCCACTCGTCCTTTCTATCTTTTTCTGTTCTCGTCCCATCAGTTTTCTCTCTGTCTCATCCCTCCCTTTGTATGCCCCCTTCTCTGTGCACTCTTCCTTTCTTCTATTGTCCCTCCATATGACTCCTAACATCAGGCAGCCTGCCAAGTCACTGTACACTTCAATTAGAGGGGAAACCTTCACACACACACGCACACAGCAGCTGAGTGCTTTGTATGCTTCCCAGGGAAAACCAAAGGGCTGCAGAGACACGGGGTGTGCGTGCGCGGGGGTGTGGGCGTGGGTGTGTGTGTGTGTGTGCGCTCCAACTGCCAGCAGTTGGAGCGTGTCCTAGAGTGTGACTTTGATATCAGTCTTGGTAATCTAAGTCATTCTCTCTACAATATACAGATACAATAGAGGAAAGAACACACATATAGATTCACACACACCCCCTCACACACACCAGATGGCTGAATAACATCAGGTCTTTGTCCTTCCCTTTTTATACTGCTATCAGAGTGGATATATTTCCTCGCCGGTTGCTCATCTGTTTGCCTGTCTGTCCACCTAATACACATATAAGCCCCCAGTTGAGAAACACAAAGTTATTTACAAAATAACAAAAAAATCAAACTTAAAACATTTTCAACTGTACAAAGATCATGTGCTTGATCAGTTTACACAGTACGAGGAGAACGGCAAAAATGACGCAATAAAGAGTGGGAATAAATGAAGGAAAAGGAAGATAAGTAAATAATAAGTCACAGAATGATGACACCATGAGGCGCCACCAGTTTTATCAGCAGTGGACGTCACAGAAAACCAACTCAGGAACAGGGAACATTAGACACAGAAAGCCCTGGAATGGTTTGCTCCAACATGACTTCACAATGGAAAACTGTGATGATGATGATGATGATGATGATGATGATGATGATGATGAAACGCTGATGTGTTGTTTGTATTGTTTACCCATCAAATGTGATTGCATTTAGTCACCAAATAAATAAATAAATAAATAAAAATGGTACAACAGTTAGGCAATGCAACAAGACAACCAGCATGTAAACTGGAATTAGGGAGGTAGACTTTCTGTAAATGATCTGCAGAGAGGTCTATGCAATAATATGCAGACTTCTGAATATGAGTGGGGCCAGGAATTTAATATGTATATAGGACATGTTTTTCCTATCTATATATAATCATCCAATACATTTCAACAATATTACATCCCTCCATCACTAAACAGTGAGGCATGGCATACATTTTTCTAAACAGCACCAACTTTTCATCAGGACCCAACAGCCTTTTGTTTTTAAAGGTAATGTGACTCAGCCCAGTCAGCTACAGTCTTGCAAAAACTAAAATCTTCTTTCTGCTGACAGGTTTCATGTGAGGCAGTTTTTGAACTACTAATCTAATGTTAGCATGTTTATTCTGTGTTTTGATATGAATCTGTCACTGAAGCTCCAGTTAATGAAACTTCAAATTGTCGTTCTTTTGCTTCATAACCTCAACCCTTTACTTTAGACTTGAGAAAATGTTGCCACAGGGTTCAGCATCAGCCATTACAGTCTCTCTGTCATAATAATCCCTTGAAAAACACTGCAATTAAAAACTCTCACACTATGTACCGTATTTAGAGTGGGACTCAGTCACCATCAAGAAACCAGATATTAATCTTATTTATCGTTACCTGTGTTTTTTGAAAATTATTATTTATGGATTCATGACTGAAATGGCTGGTTTTATCCTTGGACTTTGCAAAATATAAAAAATATAGTCTGACCTAAATTTTTCAAAATACAGCAAATTAGGTTTGCTATCGTTAAGTAGCTAAAGTGCAATGCAAGGCAAAAGTTTAAAAGGTTAACCTGAAACACTGAAAGAAGAAGATCTAAAGAAAAACTGTAAAATGAATTCATTAAAACATTTACTTTTCTCCCCACTTTGGATCTTCTAGAGTGGCTTTCATATAAAGGGCAGCTGGGAGGTTCATTTCATGGCAAATTTGTTTAACAGCTTTGGAAATGTACACATCTAATTCGCACCATGAAGACAGCATATCATGGCCCTTAGAGATCCAACACAACAACAAGCTGTAAAACATATTCAATCCAAATAAGGATTTGTTAAAAACAAAAAAGGCAGCACTGTCATACAAAGAAAACTGAGAAAAACATACAAATCTAAGTGTCAGCTTAGGCTTTAACCAGTAGCTTGCTGAAGTCCAACCAAAGGGAGGAGAAGAAAAGTCTAGTTTTCTCTGCCCCTGTTGACTTCCTAAAAACCTACATTAATAAAAGTTCAAAAATACAGACAACTAAGCCTGTGTGAGACAGAGCGCCTGCAAAAAAGAACCAGTGTGTGGGCAAGAGAGGGGATGCATGGAGTTAAGGGTCATTGTCCTTGATTGCAGAGGCCACTCAAGGCATTAGATGTTCGCGCTGCAATCACAATGCTCAGAAGTGCCCAAATCAAAAATCAGGCAGCTTCTTGAGAGCAGGCAATCAATATTATAAACATCATCAGGGACAATGCTCTCACTCACGGAGACACACACTGTCTCTCAGTGTCAACCTTCTTACGATCCATTTCATTACGTCTCCTTAACCTCAAAGCAGCTTTCAGGGTCTCCGTCTGCATCTCCCCATCATTAGCATACGACGGCTGAGCCGCAAGACGACCTTGTGCCTGGCTGGCGAGCTGACATGGAGTTGGACAAAAACACATTAAGAGGTATTAAGGTTATGACAATGACTAGGGGAAGAAAGCACAAAGTAGAGATAGACTTTGGGTCAAATGATCCACCTTTGTCTGGGTAAATAGAGTTCAAAATGTATATATTTGCTAAAAGTATCATTAAAGAAACATGAATTAATTTTGATAAACTAGACCAATCACCAAATCAGAGTTAACTGTGTATTTTGAAATACAGCCATTAGTCTAAATAGAAATTGACAAGTAGAACATAAATAGTACAAACTGCTTACTACTGAAAATGAAATAATTTTTAGCCTAGTAGGTTAATCAGTAAAATAACTTGATAATTTTAATACCGTCACTAATTCACTAAGAGTTCAAAAAATCTAACTAATTAACTGGTACAAGATAACTAATAGCTACCCCTGTTTTCTGAATTACTGATGAGTGGTTTAAGTTATGTTCCAAATGCTTCACTAGCGCAGCTAAAAATCTAAATAGATGTAAATCACTGAACAAGTGATTCCTTAATTAGTTGACTAATGAAGGAAATTGTGGCTTTGAAGGATAACTACTAAAGCCTAGTTGACAAGTTTGAGATTCTGGTACTACTAGCTCCATTACAACAGCTAAATTAATTATTGAACTCATAAGGGACAAAACACTAAGGAAAGTGGACCCCGAGGACCTCCACGGGCAAAAATAAAGAAGACCGTAGATGTTAGCTTGTCCAGTAGCACCTAATGGTTTCCACTGTTCGTATTAATGCACATTAAGGTAAATTTGGGAAATGAACAATTAAAATAGGCTTTTCTGAGCGATTCTAGAAGTGATCTTGGGTATTCATGGATTTCAGCTATTTGCAGGCAATTGCATTCTCTGATCCTCATGAATCCATGGGTTGACTAGAGATTGACTAGTAGGAGACCTACAATTCTTAGTAAATGATTACCTGTTTTTCCGTACCGGTCAACTAGCAGCACCATAAATGCGTAGCTGTAGTTAAAGTTAATGCTAAAACAGCTTGCTCTACAATTTCCTCTGTACTTTGGCCTCAGCTCTAATAACTGTCCCACGGATGGATGGGTGGGTGGATGCTGCTTCCATCTAAACCAAAAACGCCCCAAATGGTGTTTCATGGTGTCAGATGCAGTTGACACACAGAATTTCTTCACACAAGACATCAGAGAATACGCATCTTTGTCGTGACAGGGCCCATTGAGTGTGAAGTGCGCCATGTGTGACTGATAAGACAACAGACGGACCCGTGTGTACGTATTAGTGTATGGGAGTGAGTGTGTGTATTAATGTCTGGACAGATGGGGCAGTCTAGAGGAACAGTTGATGAAGGCTTTACACTGCAGCTGCCCCTTTCTCTTCCTCTTTGCAGCAAACACACACTTGTACCCCAAAAGAAAAAAAAGTCTCTCCTGGCACTGTTTGTGTGCATGAGTGCAGAGGGTCTGTTTGTGCAGCAGCTGCCCTGGCATCAGGTGGGCCTCTCCGAGTCTACATGAAGAAAGCACAGCTGCTGTAGTATGTAAACGCACATTACTTCCTACACTAAACACGGCACACACTAATCACGGTGATCCCACATACCAACATCCTGCAGAGAGGGCGACATTCCCTATAATCTAAGGATTTATACCTCTAGGAGTGACGAACACACACCTCCACCTCACACACTGAAAGAACCCGTCCCTTTAATCACGTGTACACGCATAAATACACGCCCACGCAGGCTTCGTTTTGCCATACATCTAAGCCATATTAGCATAATGGAGACAAGCACACATGTATATTACACCCAAACATCACAATCTATCCTCAGCCATGTAATTAAAAGTGAAACGCACGTAATTCAAGGCAGCCGATTTTGCTAAATGCTAAAGTTAAGCGTCCTACACATATTTGGTGACTCGCATCTTTTGGTTGACACAAATCCAATGTGCTCAAGCGCAGCCCCGACGTGCCAGTTGTTCTCCAGATGCCCGCCAGAGATGGGGGGACACATGTCCTCCCATCGTCCCACCCCTGTATCTGTGCAAGACACATGGGATGTGGGGAGGTTAGCCAGCTTGAATCGGGCCACTGGCACCTGACGCTGGTCGTCAGCGACAACAGCTGTCTGGCCGCGGAGCTGGCTGCTGCCGAACGTCCGAATGATGTGTGTGTGCCTCTGTTTGTCTGGATTCGTGACCTCGCATAACCTGATCTTGGGACGCTGTGAGTCGGTGCTTAGGCTAAAGCAGACCGCTTGGGGTTAGAGGGCCTGGATTTCTCGGGTCGAGAGGCTAACTCTGGGTTTTTTTTCCCCAATCCTTCAGTGTTGCAGACCTTCCTCCACACAGTCACGGCATTCATCCAGCAGCTACATGTGAATGACTTCATGATTAGAAAAGCTCTTCCTGGAAGGCAGTGTGGTGGATTAACATGATGGAAAATGGTATAAAGGTCAGAAATCCAAACCAATCCAAGAAGGGATACACCCAGTTTGGAAGTTGAAGCGCTTATTATTCCGAGCCATATTAGTGTTTAACCTCTGCTTTTAGAAAAGCACATTAAAAAGGAAATCTACTCTGTTGATAATGAGTCAAACTCCTACATTTTAATTCATCTGGGTAAAATTCATTCCCTTTTCTCCACATTACTCTGCCCGACAATGGCACTGCCAATGTCAAAGACTTCAAGGGTTTTGTGCGAATTAAAGCCATCTTTCAGCTGATGGGCTTAGCTGTGATATTTCCGCTCGTCTCTTGACATACGCAAAGCTTTCCCACTTATCAAAGATTCATTAGCTCGCTAATATATCCATCTAGGTTTCCACGCACATTGCCCGTCCATTAATACCGAGCCGTGTTCGTCCAGAGGGACAGCCGGGATAATGCCCTGCTCAAGGACACGGGGGGTAATAATACACATGAAGTGATAGCCCACATGGGAATAGAACCCACGACCACAATGGCACATTAGACACAGCTGCCTCTAATAAGTGATGAGGCCAGCTTTATATCAGCCACCGCCTCAGAGGGCAGCTTGTTTCTGCATCAGACTATTTTACGCCATCACAACATCTTTGTTCTATGTGCGCATTGTGATGGATATACAAAGACAAAAGTCCCTTGTAATGTTATTATTTGTAATGTTATCCAGTGCACATTTCATTGCACATTTTTTCTGCTAAAATGATAATAAATCAGGTCACCACCATCATATTATACAGCCAAGTACAACTTTTACACAAACAATTCTGCCTCTTGCTTTACTCGCTTAAAATATCACAATCCAGTTTATTATAAATCTGGCAATCTGTCACCTTGAGGAATTTAAGTCTTACCCTGGGTATTTAGAGAACATCTCTGACAGGAGAGTGTCATGATCACAACACAAAATAGACTTGATTTTGCACAAGAAAAATACTGTAGTTTTGACATGTAATTTCTATAGGTATTGGCAGTTATTTTATTGTTGTGGTGAAAAATGTATTGTAATAAGAATTTTAATTTATCGTAACAAAATGAATTCCAGTTAATGACAATATTTTTGAAATTGTTACTTTAACTAAGTTCCCCAGAGCTTATTCCATGAAAGCAGAGATAAATATCAATAAATTAAAAAATGTTATTCAACGCAGCAGCTGTGTACAGTTTAGCAATTAACTGCACAGTTTATTACTAAACTGTGAAAATAATCACTTTTTTTTTTTTGGGCGTGCCGTGGTGGCATAGGGGTTAGCGTGGCCGTCGCAGGTTCGACTCCCAGACCCGACGACATTTGCCGCATGTCTTCCCCTCTCTCCTTCCCTGTTTCCTGTCAGCCCACTGTCAAATAAGGGACACTAGAGCCCACAAAAGACCCCGTGGAGGAGTAAAAAAAAAATAAATAAATAATAATAATCACTTTTTATTTTAGTGTTTGTGTTTGTGGGAGCTTTGACTGCATACATGCAGTGCAAACAAAGTCTACCAAGAATCTGTGCTTTTCTAACGTCACTTTTGTAGTTATCACAATATATACCACAAAATATTAAGACACCCCCAGATGTCAGTAATTGTACAAAATGTGTTTAAGGTCAAGAGTGATTTAGGTCTGTTAGTATACCTTGACAGATTCTTTACAATGCAATTTGTGAAACTTATTTTCCTAAAAAGAAATCATAATATTATGTTCTAGTTTCCATAAAATAACACCTTGTCTCAATCCAACATTAGTCCATTTCAAATTACAAAACAGGCAACAGCATTTGTCGTTTCACTTCGTAAGGCGACGCTGTCCCCTATCAAGATCAGGCACAGTGAGAGTTTTCAGATCACTTGACTGGTAATTAAAGGGGCGTAGCTTACAATTAGCTTGGGAAGCAGAAATACCTAGCCACAATGCTACTTGACATGCTGTTAGCTGGCATTTAAGAAGCAGCCAATCCAGTGGTGTCATTTTGTTTCCCAAGCACTAATTGGATACACCCAAAGTGTGGCGATAAGGAAGATTGATGACATTAGCTTCTTCATTAGCGCTAAGATGGTTTCAACTGTTTGTATTAATATATTGTGTTTGAACTATTAACATAGACAGCTGTTACCATTTTTAGATTTATTTGCGCATTTTAGCAATTGACAGGTGACTGTGGAGCCTAAACACTGCAAATATCAGCAGTCTACTATGTACCCGTATTATACTGTATAAAGTTCCTTTTTCCTTTCATATTCTTTCCTGTACAGGTTTATCTCACTTGGTTTCACAAAAAGCTTAAAATCACTTTTTTAGCAGGTTGGTGTGCCGTAATGCTCTAAAGGATGGACAAGATTCAGAAACTCCGTTCAAGAGAGAAGGACAGTTTGCCACACACACTGACTCTCTCATAAATGAGGCGAGAAAGTCTCTAGAGAGGCAGATTTGTAGGCATCAAACCCAAGTAACCCAGGAGAGAGAGGGAGCTGAAGGTGACATATGAGTGTTGGGAAGCGGAGAGTCGTCACAGACATGAAAACTGTAAGGCTCAGAGACAAGGAGAGCAGACGAGGAGTAGGGGAGAGAGCAGGCTAATAATTCACTCAAACACCAGCACCGCTTAAAGCAGTAATTTTACCTCTGTAGGATTTACACACTGGTCTGCACTCAAAAGGCTCTTATAGCAGCTTCAAACACATGCATTTATAGAGGCTATAACACAGCAGCTCTAAAACAGCCATTCCCTCACACTCGTCGTATATATTCAGATCACAGCAGCTACAAACTGTAATTTCAGAAGCACTAATATCTGCTAATATCTTTTTGAGCAGGAGATGGAAAAACGTGCGAATATGAAAAGGATCTTTTTGAGAAGCCTGCTGAGCATTATTGGAAACAAATTGGACATTATTTCACTAAGTTCTAGCTAATGGGATGGGGATGGAATTAGAGTGTTCAGGTGTTGAGCTCATCTGCGCATTACGAGTTAACATCGGAGGGCAAGTGAAACAATATTTCACACTCATTTACACATAAACAGGGAAACAGGCAGCAGCTCGACGCAAAGATTATCAATCATTCCCCCGACCCGACAGACTGCTGGGTATTTTTCTGCCGTATAACCAGCGCAGGCAGCCGATGCGCAGCTTCAATCATCGCCTGCCAGTCTAAATGCTAGCGCTAATTAGCATTCACATGCTAAATTACCTCCCTTCCCATGTTTCCTGATTAGCCTTAATCATTCTGACAGTAAGTTTTACTGCTGCGCTCGCAGAGCCCGATAGATCCATGGCCGTCTCAAACTCTAGGAAAGGATCCAGGGAAGTTTCGTTCACTAGGATGTGAGGAGTCGATACAGACACTGCTTAGATTCCTCCCCGCCTCTGAACCTTTCCTGTTCTGATATGTTAGTGCTAAACTTAGAATATTTATTCCTAACCTTGGTCATAACAATATTTCACCTCCATGACCTTTAATAATCACTGTGATAGAACACAATGATAAAGTTAGAAACAAAATTTTAGGTTCTTCACTTTAGTGATTGTATGTATATATATATATATATATATATATATATATATATACTGTATACCAGTATTCCTCACATTATGATCAGTTACAACCACTTCCTTGAGTGTGTATTGGGATATTATTGCTATTATTAGTGAACCTGGAGTAAATGTAGCTACAAGGGATTGCATTAAGAGAATGCTTTAAGGACAGAAAACACTTTACAAAATTAAGAAAGATTAAGATAAAACAACCCCAAAATAAGTCTTGTAATTGTAATTGTAAAGTCTTACACTCAAATAAATACAAGTGCAGTGGAAACATACACACAGACACAAACTGGTGTAATGAACACCAGAGTTTAAAAGACTGAAGTGCCATCATCACTCAATACCCTCCCCGGTTCTAAAGTCTAACTACTATTCAGGGATTGGAGTGTAGTTAGTAAGGAATATGGAGTTGAAACAGGGAGGACATGATAACACACAGTGGAGCAATTCAGTGCTACCATGCTAAAGCAAAACACAACATGTTGAGTCTGTTGCCAAAGAGTGAATTAGATCATCTTTAGGAGGGACGAGTGAACCTGTGGTCCCCCTTAACAGCTCAGAGACAGCCTCCAGTCTAACCAGGCTCTCCTGTCTCTTTGTATGAAGCCAGTTAAGTGCCAGTGTTGTGTCAGTCAACCAGTTGGCACGGTTACCTCAGCAGCGCTGTACTCCAATCAGTCCTGTCACTCAGCCTATCTTACAAGATAGAAAGGAGAAGGAAAAGTAATTGGATTTACTGCTAGCAGGGAAATGATGAAATGACATGAAACCATACCTCTATTTCACCCACCACACACACACACACACGCCGACACGCAAACACACCTGTACACTGCCGAGAGTAAATCTCCCATTTTTCCCCCTCTTTCTTTCCATCTGTCCTGCTTATCCCTTTTCTTTTGCTTCTAAAATCTGGAAACACTTCAGGCTGTTGAGTGTTTCTTTTTATCTCTCCTGATGCGGCGGGAGTACCTTGTTCTCCCAGGTAGACAAAAGACGAGACGAAATGAGGGGAACAAAAGGATTTCCAGGTTTTTACGTTGGATTTTTGGGACGTTTCTGGCAATCAGGTAAGAAGATGGTCTATAGTGAATTTTATACTGTCAAAAAGTCGGTTCCCCAATGTTCACCATGTCAGCTGACAAAGAACAGCACTGTGACCTGCTGAAGAAAAATTTCATTATGTGACTTTGAAGTACAAAGACATAATAACAGCATACTCTGGATAGTTCTGGCAGACATTGTATGGAAATAGAGGAGAGGCTTCCATAATCAGGACCAACATATAATAACCTTCTGTACATTGGTGAATTTTATACCCAAGAGCTGAAAGCAAATTACATATTACACACCCTGTGTCTCATACTATACATATTGCTACTTGAGGTCCAAAATACATGCTGTATATGAGTTTTTCTTCACATTTCATTAGAGTCCAGACACTGCAATCACATGTTTCTGCCTCCTCACAATTATTTTTCAACACTATATATAAAACCATTATGAAGAGATTAAGGCTAAAACTATTAATTCAATTAATCCCAATTGATCTGATTAATCACAGATTAACTGGGTTAGTTGACAAATCAACAACTAATTTAGTAATTGATTAATTGTTAATTATAATACACAGACTAAGAAAAGGCAGTTTTGTTTTAAAAAATCACAGAGCAGTAATTAAGCCTAAAGTGTACAAAATACATATACGTTTTGCATTTAAGATAAAAAAAAATCTTAGTAAATGGGTTTTAACCACAACTTCCCAACTCTAGTAGGTTTAGTTTCACCTGGTTCAGATTTACTAAAAGATTGCTTTGATGCATTTTAGGCAATACAATGTTTATTGTCTTATTAAAAAAGGAAGAGAATTATTTGTTTATTTGTGTCTTTTATTGTTTTCTATGCTGCGCGATCAGTCAGAGGTTTGTGATCATGTTTTAAACAGAAATGTTCTCAGATTGCAATGTTGATATTTTAAAAGCTAAAAGAAATCAGCTTCCATTGCCCTACTTACTATGTTTCCGCAGGCGACATGAATATGGAAAGTACATCTGATGAGATGAGGAATTATGGAATTTTTTTTTTACAATTCTTCACTTACTACCAAAACACTGTCAAATGGCTGAGAACTTCTAGATGGAAATTGCAACGCCGTCTGAGCTACAGTAACTGTCCTTCAGCATAACAAGACTATCACAATTCTTATTTCATATAAAGTGAAAACTGGAGAACTACCTCTAATAACATGATGTTAGCTCAGTAAAAAACGTCTAGTGAAAGAAAACCATTAGCCCAGCAGTAATGGAGATGTTACGCTGTATTCTGCTCCTACTGTATATGCCATGTGCTTAGTCAGTCATGACATTGGGATTAGTCATCCTGTGCAGATTTACAATATCTTCCAGCAGAACTCTCACCCTAACACACACACACACACACACACGCCACCAGACGAAGAAACCTACACTTTTCCAATGGACTGCGTGGATTTAAGCTCGACATTAGTGATTATATATTCATAGATCAATCAATACAGAGAGTCTAGCAGGCGAGACGTGTCTGTGCAAGCAAACACACAGTTTGCAATAGTCCCATTGCAGGAATCTTAATGAGTATCAGAGTGCGTGTGTGTGTGAGTGTGTGTGCGTGTGTGTGTGTGTCGACATCAATACAATGCAGCTTTACATTTCATTAGGCCAGGAGCACAGTTTAACTTCTAATGAGTAGCAATAAAACTCCACCGCCTGTAACCATGTGCTTCAGCTTCACTTTATTCTTTCTAATCCCAGCTTCCTTCCATTTTTAGTGCCCCCCCCACACACACACTCTCCAAAACTTTGTTTTATCCAAAGCAAGTTGCAGGCATTCAATTCTTGTCCAATCAATTTCAGAAAACCTCATTTAAAGCGGAACTAATCACGGCAACAAGAAATGGAAGAGCTTAACAAAGTGCTTGTAGCTGAAACTGCTGTTGATTTATAGTAATTGCCATTTTGCCGTTCCTCCAGCTCATACAGACAACTGCATTTCACTGCAGTATCTCATTGATTTGTTGCGAGCACACCGGCCGCCTCCACCTCACCGTTCACCTTCCTCCCTCTCCCGTCTCCCGAAGCGCAGGGAAGATGTGCCGGCAGAAGGGAAATGGGATTCTGATGGGCAGGATATCATCCAGGATCTGCTGACCCCGTCGCTCTCGACAGACACACAAATCATGCGTCTGCGCGCACGCGAGCCACAGACATGGTCCAGGGGTCAGCCGCAAGGACTGGCGGGCCAGGTTTCAGTCGACTTGGCAGAACCTGGGAGACAGGAAGCTGCGCTAAGATGGCATGCATACGTCTGCGTGAGCATGTTATTTTAGCCGACAAGAAAGGAGTCGACAACTGAAATGCTGAACTGCAAAAGGTTGTCGATAAGCTGCAGAGGAAATTTTATCTACAACTACAGCAGATACTACTGTGAAATAAATGCATCTTTTATTCCATTAGCAAAATCTCACACTAAAAAACTTTCATTTTAAATCAGTGAAAAGTTAGAAATATGTATTTTTGTATGTAAATTATCATTATTGGTGATAATAATTTAACTTCCAGAGTTCTTGGTTCACTCTTATGTTCTTGTTTTTTCAGTAAATCCTTCAGGTTGTTTCTAACAGGTAGGTTGATTCTGAGTCTGTTGGATCTGTTTTTGTAACAGGAATCTCATTCTAACAGGTTCCCAGACCTACGGAAAAGGGCCCACAGCACTACAGATCCTCCACTGTACTTAAAAGTCATAAGGTGTTTTTTTATGTTTTCCTTTGCTTCCACACAACCCCACTTGGGGTGTTTGCAAACAAAAAGCTAAACAAATAGGCTCCTCAGACCAAAACCCACTGGTCCAGTTAGACTCACTGTAAAATGTAACAAATTCCACATGTCTGTTTATGATTGTTACACATTTAATGTTTACTATAGAGAATTTATTACCTCCATCTCCTTATTTTTTTAGACTTGCACTATTTTTTGCCACCAGTAAATTTGCTAAATACAATTATTTCTTAACATGGGATTTTCCCCGAAAAGAAAAAATATACCTTGAATTAACAGTTAGTTTTTTCAAACTGTTAAAAATTACTGCAATAATAAATTAGATTATTATTTCAACAAAGTTATCTGCATGAATATGTGTTGTGAGCTGAATAAGAGCTACTTGAATATTAACTAATGATCTCTGCCAGAACAAGCACTAAGACCTTCTGGGGAACATTGTCAGAAACCTTTTAAAGGGTAAATGCTCAAAAATGAATTTGCCTTCGTGATTTTTTTCCTATCATATGTATTTATTCAATTCCTTTTATCCTGTGCTGACAGTTTTATATCTTCTGAAGCATATTACTGACACAGAGACACTTATATGCTGTGTCCTGCTGAGGACAGAGAAAAAGAACGGAAAAAAACATAACGCGCCTCAGTCGGAGTTCAGATGAAGGAGCAGCTGATTGGCACAAATGCAGTGCAGTCTACTCAACACTAGCACTCGAGGAAGCCCACACATATTGTAAAACCCACAGGGACCGCATGATCTGTGTGTATGCGGAACATGAGAGAAAAATTACTGCTTGCCTGTGATTGAGGACAGCTCATTTCAGCAAGCAAACAAACAGGCTCAAAAAAAGGCATGAGCTTCTCTCACCTGTGCTGCTCAAGAGACACATAAAAAAAGACATCTGCACCCACCTTACAGCCTCTAAAAAAAGACAAAACCAAAAAGAAAATAAAAAACCCTCACTGGCTTTTGAAAATTCTGTGACTACAGCACTCAGAGAGATAAAACCCACACAGCTCCAGTATGTCTAGCAGCATGAGTTCCACTCCACAAATCTCTCTCCCCTCACCCAAAAAAAAAAAGACACAAACACACACAGACTCAACCTTGCTCTGCGGGAGAAAACTTCCATCTGAAGAGTTAGCTGCCTGTCGTGCTTTTGGCAAGTCTATATGCAACTGCAAAAACTTTCGATGACAGGAAAAAAAAAAAGGGGATAAGAAGCCATTTATGGCGGGAACAAACATAAAAGCACATTTAAAGCACAAACCACAGCGACACGCATTTTGGTCACAAATCTCCAATGCTGTTCCTGGCATTCCCTGGATATGCTCTACCACTTTGGAGGATTCATCTTCTGACATGGAAGTCCTTAAACTCCCGGTCGCTTACCTTCTTTATGCGTCCGCTGCGAGTGCCGGTAAATGCCACGGTGTTTCCTCTGTAGTCGTACGCCGCCACAGAGGTCATGCCGTCATCTTTGTCCACGTAAAGTGGAAATCCTTCGATGGCTTTTGTACCTCCGAGAGGCTGGTTGAAGTCCTGGCCGCAGAAGTTGTCGTCTATCTGCAGCGGCTGTTGTGTAAGGGGACACACAAGAAGACAAAGCAGTTAGAAAACATCCAATAGGCTGCACAATGTTAGTGTACATCTACTGTGTCTCACTGGAAAACTTTATTCTATGAATAATAAAAGGCAATCAGCAGAAAAAAAAAAAAAAAACACAAACATGAATCTTTTAGCAGTTAGTAAAGGGAAGTGTAGAAACTACTTCCCTTTACTCGTATAACAAGAAGTTTAATGATTTTAAGAAGTTAGCGATCAAGCATAATTACGTCATTCAGCCTCCAGAGTGCAGTAAAAGTACATTGTGGTAGTATTTATTTATTTATTTAATCTCAGGCTGCTTTGGAAACTTGAAGCGGCAAACCAGAACAAAGATGGAGGGCTGGTCTCTGGTCAGGAGGAAGGACAGGAAGTAAATTATAGGTCAAATTAGCATATCGTAATCAGAGTGTCCTGTACATGCTCGTTACGATGCTGATATGTCACACATGATTTATGCATAAATTGCATGAGTGTGTGTGAGTGTATAACAGGCATGTCATTGACATCATGCATCATCCCTGCAGACCTGGAGGTTCCCCTGAAATCCCTGAAGGAGATAATCTGCAGCCTCTTTCCACAGATTTGTCAAGTCTCTTTTGTTTTTTGCTGTTCTTTGTGTATGAATAACATTTTCTACAGCAGAATTAGTATTTTTACATGTTAACTTTTAAACATCATTGTAGTTCTATTGGTTGCTAAACTTGAACTACCAAAAAGGCAATGGAATGATTCAATACAGGACTTTATTCACAGTTTCTGTGTCATCAAAAGGGAGGCGCATGTATTGTATATGCAAACTTGTTCCTTCAGATTTAACCCCTTCAGACCTGAATTTTTTCTAGTGGAAAATTACTCATCAGATTTTTACTCCTCTTAAGCTTAGAAATAAAGGGGAAAACCTCTTATTTAGATCAGAGCGGCCACGACGATCTACCGTAACACACCACACACTACAGGATGATTGGTTACGAAATCGCAAGCGACTTAGAATGCTCAACGTTCTAAGATTGTCGTAAGGGGAAAATGAGGGCAAAAAATCATGTAACTATTGCATCAGGTAGTTGGATGTGCCCATCTTCTCTATTTAAATCTAATGATTACTGAAGGGGAATAATCTGCACTCGTTTCGTTGAATGCAGTATTTATTTCTACTTTGGCTTTATGTTGTTTAGTTTTTATTCAAGTACATTTTTTGTTAATGGAGACTGAGAATCCATTTTATTTTTGTTTTTGGTTGTTTTGTTTATTTTGTTTATCAGTTCCAGTGTTTAGTGTTCCTTTGAAAATAAAGTGCATCTGTCTTTGGCAGGAAATTGCATGCATTATTACATCATTTCCATTAAATCAGTGTAAAAAGGTCTTCAAACAATATTATCGTTTATCGCAATAATTTTTGAGGCAATTAATCGCTCAGCAAAATTTGTTATCGTGACAGGCCTAGTTACTACTTCATTCAGTGAAGTTAAACACAGTGGATACAGTATCAAAAAATTTTACTCACGACAATAATTCGTAATAATATTACTCAAGCAAAATTAAAAAAAAATAATAAAGAGTGAAATGAAAATATTTCTAAAAGTAAATTATTTTCCAAAATGTTACTCAAGTAAATGAAATAGTTACTTCTCAGCTCTGGCTAGTAGTACAGTGAACCCTCGTTTTTCGCGGGGGTTGCGTTCCAAAAAGAACCAGTGATAGGCAAAATCCGTGAAGTAGTTACCTTTATTTTTTACAATTACAGTATTATACAGCATAATTAAATACTCTACATTGAAACCAAAGAACAAAGCCTGTTTTCAGGCCTAAGCATTTTTTTAACAACTAGAACACTTTCTTATAAATAATTACAGTAAAATAATCATTTTAATCATCAATACAAAGTACAGTAGGACAAATTGTGACTCGTGTTTTTCACTGTTCCTCTGACTGTGACGCTGCGGCCCGACTCTGCTCTCTAGTGTCTTTTTCTACTGAAGCCTGTGGTGCAGGTGAGTTTTTTCGAAAGAAGAATATAGTTATCGGTAGTTGTTGTCGCTCTTTTTTTCTTCTGTGCAAAAATATTTGCCAAAATTTGCCAAGGTGTATATTTAAATACCGTAACGTTATTGGTACACAGGTAGAGAAGAAGCGCAGAGACTGTTTAGCCAATCAGGACGCAGAACACAATGCACTGTGACAAAAAAACTGCACAAAAAACTCCGCGAAGCAGCGAGGCCGTGAAAGGTGAACCGCATTATAGCGAGGGTTCACTGTACTTAGCTTTGTCCTGGGAATTAATAGAGTATATTTATTCATTCATTCATTGATTGGTTTTCAGTATTACAACTGGAACATGGGAAGTGTTACTCTGAAATTAGACACGAGGTACAACCAGTGTTGGGTGAATGTTGTGTGACTGTTACTGGAAAGTGTCATTTGTTTGTCAAAGATATAATAACTCAGATTTGGAAAAAGGTCTGTTGGGTTTTTATGTTTCCAGTCCAATGGGCTGAAATACCAAGAACATGGAGACCTAAGGCTAAAGGCCATTTATATGCCACAACAAGAGAAGCAACTTTTAAGTTACTAAAACCGCAAAAGAAAATTACAAGATAGGCATAATGTGGTACATTAAGCCTAAAACTTTAAAATGTGTAGTTTAAAAAATGTCCACACCTTGGACTTCTGCCATAATTGAATCTGACCTCAGCACACCTGTCACTTTGTGGTTTGGCTCATCCTCAAACAGGACAGGGCCAGATGTACAACAAGCAATCAGGTCTGCAGAGAGGATCCTCAGGGCTGACCTCAGGTCTCGGGTCAGAAAAACCTATCATCTCTGTGTCCAGCATGTGTGTGGTCTGCAAAGTGTTTAAACTTTTACCTTTAGATCATGAGAAGGAAACTGTTTTTTTCCCCCAGAATGTCAAATTAATACCATAAATGTTTGAATTACAACTTATTCAATTTATCACATTTTTTACCTAATTTGTTTGAAAGACTTAATGAGTCTTCCTAAATGTAAGTATATAAAGTTCAGAACAAGCAGTTGTTTGCAGAGATTCTCACTGTAGTTAAAAGAGGTGACTTTCAAATGGTTCATTTATTTCACTAATTCAGATCCATGTGTGACTTACACATAAAACTAACATGTTCTAGATGACGATTTTTTATTACCACCTGCTTTGTGGTGGTAATGTCACACAACATGAATAAATACTTTTACTACATGAGCTGACGATGCAAAAAAAAAGAAACATGAAAGAAAACGCCTTTAAAAGGTGAGTGATGTACATCTACATGTGTAAATTCTTTACATGCACACACCAACATGCGCCAAAGGAAAACACACACACACAAACACGACTAAAGCCGCCCACACTAAACAAATTAACATGCCAGCTTTCTCTTGTTCATTACAAGACGTATCGTCTCCATAGAGACTAATCAATCACCACACCCCTTCAAAACAGCAGAGCTGTCAGGGAACGCGTGTGTTTGTGTGTGAGCGGGTGAAGCTGAGGAAAAAAAGAGAAAGGGTTGAGAAAACGCCTGTGGCGGCCGTTGTCTGCCTTCCACCAGACTTTCAAAGGCAGCCCGACACACCGCAAAGTTTAACTTAGCTGAACAAAGACTCGAAGTGACAAAGTGAGTGAGACAAGGAGAAAGAGAGAAAGAGGGAGGGAGGGAGCTGCAACACACACTCACAACGAATCTGCCTTTTGTATGATTTACATAAACATGTTCTCAATTTGGGAACTGCTTGCCGAGTAATTTGAGAGGAGGAAAGGAGGACACGGAGAAAAACAAGAACACGGGAGGTGGCGCAGAGATGATGGAGGCAGATATGACAAGCTGGAGAGGAGGAAATTAGAAGGGGAAATCAAGTCAAGAGAGGGACAAAGGCAGAGACCCGGCGTGAAGAGAAGAAAAGAGGAAGAGACGGCCATGAATCGGTGATAGTGTGAACTACGGGCTTTTTGAGGTTTCTCTTCACTTCCACTGATAAGGACCAGATCTTCACTCATTCATTTCACTCATTTCCTCCATTCAGCCCACTTTCACCTCAACCCTGCTCTTCTTTCACCTCTCTGCCTTGAAATATTTCTCTCACTTCTTCCCTTTTTCCTTGAATGCTCACAGGAAGTGGCCGGTGGGAAATCGCGTCCATCCCCTGAGGGAGTTAGAGGGTACTCTTTTATTTCTGCCAAGAGCTCTTTCGGGCCATGTTTCCTTCCTTCTCTAAAGTCACAAGCATGATCGCAGATAATTCTCGATTTATAACTGCATCCTGCTTCGAAGGTCATCCAACCGAACTGAGGAACAAGATACCCTCTCGGTCGAATCGTTGCCTGGTTTTATCAAAAAACAACTTCCTTCCTTCCCCCAAAGTCAGCACGGCAATTCTGCCGCGGGAGAAATCAAACCAAAGAAATTTTTTGTGACTGCAAACTGTTTAAGATAGCGGTTTACAGCGGCATGGTGAAAGCAGGTTTGATTTATGCAGCGGCGCTCGTATTTGTAAACCAATCTACATTCCCGGGGTATACGGCCAACGAGCGCGCACGCGGACACGCGCCGGAGTGAGATCACCGTCTTTCCCAGTGCTGTTGTCGGCATGCTGAGGACACTAATGGTTTATGTTTAGCTTGACTTGCATCATTACCATAGAGTCAACAGCTCAGATTGAGGCACAGCGGAGCGTTCAGTCAACGTGTTTTCACTGCAGACAAATGTGGCCTCACACAGGCCCAACATCTGCTAGCTGTTGTTTGCCTTGTAGACATGTAATTCCGACAGTCTGCCTCTTTTATCATGCCTCTGCAGCTACTCAATGGCAGGGTTTTTTTCCCCTGCCACCGGTCTATGATGGACCTACAAGACCTAAAAATGATAACTAACCCCTGCAGAAGTTTGTAATAAAAAAGAAGAAAAAGAAAAGGAACTGTTAAGGCTATGAACAAGATATCTTGGCTTTTAGTTTTCAGCTGCCAATAGCAATATGTTAGAGACGTTCGGTACTCGGTCTGATACCATAAAACCGGACGTTTAATAAGCTGCTGACCATTTGTCCTCCATTTGTCACAGTCCAGATGCCTGGCTGTAAAAATCAGATGTTCGTCATATCAGGGCTTGATTTTATTGCTTAAATAAATCATCCTCTAATCACCAGCTGCACAACTCAAATAAAAGCTATCAAGTTGATACAGATTTAGCTTTCATTTATGCCTTTTATTTAGTTATATATATATATATATATATACATATATATATATATATATATATATATATATTGCAGTAGATATCTTCTTCTTGATCTAATGGTTTCACTCTGCCTGGTGCAGAACCTGAAGTGATCTCGCAAAAGTATTCAGAACACTGAGTTCTTTAAATTAAGGCCAAAAATCCACCTGTTTAGAGTTGCTTTTCAAGCATAATCACTGGAGTGTATTGATTATTTTGATGATGGATGATGGATGATGGTAAGACCTTTTTAAGATCATCCTGAACAAAATCTGTATCTTGACAGAAACATATATATAAAAATGGACGGAAGTACAACATTTATTTACTTTAACACGGCTTATTAAATGTTTGGCTGTTGCCTACCCGATGTCTGGACTACATATAACCTTTGACGGTATAGGTTATTAGTCCTCCTAAGAATAAATTTAAGACTTACATTTACAACTTACATTTTTTAGAACAAAGTTAAGACATTCCGTTAGTCTTCATTTTAGACACATGAATTTAAGACTTCTTAAGACTTTGTAAGGATGCACAGACACCCCGACAACAAATTAACACTTTTTTTGATTTTATTTTTGATTGGAAAAAAAATAAAAACCACACTAAAGCTTCCTTCAACACCACAACAGTTAAATGCATGACTTTGTATTGGTCTATCGCATAAAACCCTAATGTAACACACTTATGTTTGTGGCTAACAAAATGGGAAAACGTTCAAAGGGTATGAATACCCTGCAAGGCACTGTGCTGTAGCCTTTTATTATGTAGTCTTTAAAGTCTTTGTGTAGTATGTCCCTGATGCCCTACTGAACCCGTGGCCATGCTATTAATATTATTACTCCAGAACAATGTACATAACATTATGGGCCGTACACACACACACACACACACACACACCTTTGCTCTATTTCCAGCGAGTTAGACAAGGACAGGGTCCCCAGTGTTGTCCTTACCAAAGACCTCGACTGTACACAGGAGCCGACTGGCCTAGAGCAGCACACATGCTCTTCCACATAAAGACTGCTGCCAAGCCAGGCTGGAAGAATGATGATGGGGTGATGAGGGAAAGAGTGGGGCAACTCAAACGAGGGGAAATGAAAGGACGCGGGCGGAGAAAAGGGACGAGTAGAGGGAAGATAGAGAGGGGAGACATAGTTGAGGGCTGCAGGGTCAACAACACTGTTGTAACCACTAATGAGCCTCGAGCCAGAAAGCGCAAGAGAGGGCAAAAGAGAGCATGGATTGAGCTAGAGAACTACCCATTAACCAAAGAGGCTCAAGAGCCGCAGTAGCCGAACTGTGGTTTTAAACTATGCAGCGCTGGAAAGGACATGCTGCCATTTTAACCGCCGCTAGCTGCGCAGCCATCAACCACTAAACCACACAAACACACAGAGTTGTTCTAAAACAGATCCGTTCCTTCTGTTTGTCATGTGTTTTCCCCTTTTTAATATCAGCTGTGTTTGCAGACTTCTGTCATTTCACTTTAATGTACATTGGTCAAAACTACTAAAGCAGAAAAATGGTTGAACAACAGAGCAAAGTAAATAACTTGATTCATCTTAATTCATCTCAAAGCGACTGACAGGACCAAAATTGCAACATTTGTTAAAATTTCACCTGCTGCGGTTCGTTTTCATACTGCTGTGTGTCAAAACCAAACCCTTTGGAAACCCTGGCCTGTGGAGGCACTGCACTAAGAACCACTGATGGAAATTACAGAAAAACCTCTTAAAAAGACACGGAGCACAACTTCCTCCTTCACAAATGTAAACAAAAATGACACAGCATCAGATTTTAGCGGTTTAAGGATGTCTTTTTTTGACTTAAACGTTCTCACGCTAGAGCTAAACACGCACGTTTGTTTCGATATATTTACCCAGAATGCCCTGCACTATAGTTTGCCTCCTGCTTTTTCAGCAGTCTCCAGTCTGCTTGACATTTACAAATGCATTTGAACCGTGCCAGAGTTGGTACAAAAGAGATTTTTTTTTTTTAAATGGAAAGTAATTGCTAATTGCATTTATGATATTAAAATTTCAGAAAATTCATGATTTGATTCACTTACAAATTAAATTTGCAAACTTCAGTAAACTAAAAAAAATGATCCTATACCACACTCCTGACACTTCCTGGCTTGGATAATAAGATTCAAAACAGAGGGTTTTATTGAATCAAATTTTGTATTTCAGGGGTGAAAAATACTGTAAATTCACAAATATTTATTATGCATTCAGAAGTGAAGTAATAGTCTTCATAAACAAAATTGGGAAAGTAATTTTGGCTCATCATCTTCTAAAAAGAGCATTTTTTGTGTGCAAGGGACACAGAGTGCAAAATGAAGAGACCCCAAAGGGATATTTAGATTAATCAGATTAAGTTTAGTTTGGCCTATTTCTACAGTTACAGGTCGACTGATTTTATTTGAAATACAAAGTGAAGTCTCAGAGGACAGCGAGGAAGTAATTACATGAATATGTTAAACAGAACGGTGGCAATTATTTTCAAAGGACTTACATTTTCTGTTCAGAATATCATTTTTTTTCTAAGAAGTATAATAATGTTCAAATCCCATGTGCCGTTGTTTGGTAAAGAGACGTTATTGAAAATATAATGGGGCATAAAACCAGATGCTCATCTTGATCTGCACTGATCATCGTTTCCCAGGTACTTTGACTGCAGTTCCTTTCAATTGACATTATATATGCAACTAAAACCAGAAGTTTGTATACGTCAAATAAAAAGAAATACTGTTTTCTTACCATTTCAAGTTAGGACCAAAAGTGTTTTAATTTAGTTAATTATAAAAAAATGACTTAGATTTGCAAAGAGCCATAATGTTGAGACAGAGAACCAGAGATTTATTAATGTATAAATACAAAGCAGAAATGTACATACATTTTCTCAGCAGTTGTAACATTGCCTTCGAACTGTATGATTTGGGTCACATGTTTAGCTTTCACAACCTTCTCACAGTAGTTTGCTAAAATTCTGGGCTCTCATGTTTCCTGACAAGAACAACTCTGGCTGTGTGCTGAGGATTACTTCCCATTTCAAGTGTTGGAATGGCCCTGTCAAAGTCCAGATCCTAATTTTTTTGTGATTCTTTGACAAGTCTGTATAACTGATGTTCACATACATTCTCCATCCAGTCTAAAGGTTTCTTCCACAAGGTATAGTAACGTAATAATGGCATTATTGAACTGTTCAAACACTGATGTTGGACATGAACTTGGACAGGAACATAGGTGGGAATGTAGGAAAGTGAGTGGGCTGTGAGCGCTCGATGCTTCTATGATGTTATTTTCAATGTGCATCCCTGGGCGACTAGTTTCTATTAGATTTTTCTTGGTGTATTTGTTTGCTGCAGGTCACTTTGTCCAGTTGACGATGTTGTACTCGTCCGTATATACCATCTTCACTCATGGAGTGACGGTAGAATGATTTTGATGATGCCATTTAAATACTTTTTTTTCTTTTGCTTGTTTCACAGTTGGTGATTACTATGTTTTTAATTGTGTAAAGCACTTTGAACTGCCTGAAATGTGTTACACACATAAACTTTTAACTTTTGATTAATTGGCAGAGAACACTAATATTAACAAAACAGAGAGAAGAAGAGATAATGTGCCTGTTTTAGAGAGTAACTGAGGTAAACATAGAGTTGAGAGAAAGAGAGCGAGAGATGTCATCAACACGCTCTCCGGAGAGACAAATGCCTCAAGCATCTCTCATCCAACGCCGCTACAAACACATCGGCCCAATCCCACGGAGAAACCGCCGAGCTTGTTTGTGTGTCTCTACGCATGTGTATGTTAAACATAGCTCGTGTCCCTCCCATGTGTGAACGATAATGTCGAAGTGAGAGCTGTGTCGAGGCCTCCCAGATGACTGACGCAACCAACGACAACACTTGCAGAGTATGGAAAAAAATGCATTTAATTATGTAAGTTCAGCCAAGACGAGCTCAGACCGTCACATATGGGAAAGGCAACTCAATAACACGCAAATACTCCACTCTGGCCCGAATCCAAGTATTTGTTGGGACTTGGCGTCAAAGAGGGAGAACAACCACGTTTGGCCTTTTCATTCCCCTACTGAGCCAATATCTGCTGTCTAATTGGTCGTTAATGAGTGCATGGATGTGTGTTTGAAACTTACACATGGCGACCAAACAAGAAAGACGTACTGGTGTTGGTGTGGTAATAGAGAGGCTGCAGTAGGGATTTCGAACATCTGTCTAAAAGACTGGAACATTTGAAGCCAAACACACACACACACACACACACACCAACAAACATCTACAGGTGGTATTGGAAGTTCTGTGCATTGACTCATTGACTTGAGCCACTGACAGTTACACACGCACACAGTGGGTTGGGTATTTGTATTAAAGCCACCGAATCATGAGCATCTCACGCCCACGCATGCTGTCACAGTCATGCAAAAACAAGCACCAAAAGCTTATCTAATTGAAAAAGCTTTGGATGGCGAAGGAATAATTTGTCACAATTTGCTTTTTATGTCAATAACCAAAGTAGAGGACCAGTAAGAAAGGTTAAGATGAGCAGCTATACCAGAGCACTGGGGCCAATTATAAAAGAGCAACGCTTTGATAAAGAGGGTGAAGCAAAGCGTGTAAACAAGTGTTCAAGCAATACCGATTCCTGCAGGTTAGCACTGATCAAATAAATTCAGGTACTCTGAAGAATTGTAATGCCTTGCAAAAGAGTTTGCACCTAAACCAACACAAGGTAAATGAAGGAAAACAATACTGTAATTTTTTTAGAAATAAAATCAAAAACAGTGTGGATTCCATTTAATCCCTTTCAGGCTGATACACAAAAATTAAATCCAGTACAACAAATTGCAAATGAGTAAAAGTTTAAGTGGTACAAATATTTTTGAGAGGCCCTTCAGAACATTGTGGTATAATCTAAGCCGTACTATTTTGCTTACATTTCAAACAGCATAAGTATGTGTTTTTTTTAACCGCATGTGCCACATTTGGCATCTTACTCTGTGTCTGGTTCTCAATTGGAAAACCAGACATCATTGGTCCTAATGCTGTTTTTGGAAAATATTTGATTTTACTTAGTAGCACAAGAAAGAAATTCCACTGCTTTGGCATCTGCTGTTCTGGCTCGGTTGATACATTTCAAAACAGAGCCTGGCAGCAGAGAGATGTGTGCTCCGGTTGAAGGAAAAGCTCAAGGCAAAGGAGACGAAGACACTTCAACCTCTAAGGTCAGAGTCAAAGGAACTGTTGGGATGAGAGATCAGCAACTGTGCTGTAGTTAGACCTTTGTGAACATACCCCTAATATGACTCATAACAAATGTGAACCACAGCGCACATAAAACATAATTTGAGAAACCTTATTTGTAATGGGTAAATATTGTGTGAAAACTCTTGAGAAGAGATCGTGGTTCCAAAGCAGCTACAATATCTACAATAGAATTAACTTAGCTGTATGCTAATAAACCTAACAAGAAAATAAGACTCAACAACAGAAACAAACCTGCTGTATCCTAAAGCACAAAACAACCTAACCACAAGGGAGATATTCCTACCAAACAACATTCAGGTTTCTTTTTCTAAGATGAGTGAAAATGCTTTTTTGTTAAAACGCTAGCTTATCAGGCTAACATTAACCTGACTAATAACCACAAATGCGTCAACAACCGCAAGAATAATGGAGGATTGTGTTTGTAGTTGTGCTGCAACTGATGCAACTCACTCAATACAAAAGATTACACTTGTGTATTTGTTTACCGCCAGTCCCGTGTGTACAGACATGTTTAGCGCCACTTACAGGTCTGGAGGAATAAAGATATTGCATTTTGGCCATGTGTATGAAAACATTTTTTTTTTTTAAGGTTTTATTGTCACTAGTAAATTTTGTTCATTATTAGTTTGACAGGAAGAAGGGCAGATGTGTAGGAAAGGACATACAGTAGATAGGCTGTGTAGAGGATTCCAGCCTCTGTAGATGTTGAACTTGCTCTACCTCTGAGCCACCTGGTGTCCCGGATTAGAAACATTTCAGGAAACGTTCCCATGTTGATTCAGTTTATTTCCATGTGAATGTGGCCATAGAGCAGCTCTGTTCCTCAACCACCATAAAGACATGATCCAAAAAATTCACCTGTAACTGTTTTCTAAAGAATATCAAAAATCTTCATCACAATTAATCTATCCTGGTAACACTAAGAATGTAAAAAAAAAACATTTTGATTATTTTGTATGTATTAATGCATGTATTTTTATTTATGCCTTTAAAACAGAGAAACAGTTTTTCCAATGGCACTCATTTATATGTAAAGGGAAAAAAATTAAGAAAAGCAACTGACAAAAAAACTGAGCAGATAAATTAAAATACTTTTCACCCTTAACAAGTCCACCCCAATTAAGAGAGAGCAAGTCAGGGGGATGTTTTACTTCAACAGGAACAGGCAAAGTGGTAAAAGTTTATCGGAAGCTAACAATTTAGAAGAAAAAACCTTTTAGGGCTTATAACAGTGGGCTGGATGTTCACCGTTCAGCAGGAACAACTGAAAGAGTTTATCTCAAAACATACTTATATTAGGGCAAGTCAAATTCCAGATGAAAATTGATACACACAGGCCTTTCCATCCAACCTGACAAAACTTGGCCTAGTTTCTATAGAAGAATGCACAAATAATTCCCTTTTTAGATGCACAAAGCTGGTAAAAAAAAAAAAAGAAAAGAAAAGAAAAAAGAAGCCCAAAAGGGCCTCCTGGCTGCTTTCAGCTGTGATTGCAGCCAAAGATTGTTCTACAAAGTATTGGCTCCCTGCTTTAAACAAATGCACTGCTCAATCTGTAGAAAGTAAAAGAAAAAAAAACAATTCCTATGTATCATTTTTTCTTATTTTAATAGTTGTCCACCATACTATGTAAAAGTATCAGACAAAATCACACTAAAAAAATTGCAAGTACAACATGACAAAATACATAAATGTTCAACTGCTTTTGAGATGAGACCATATGTCAGTGTTTTATGGAAAAAAAAACTGAACTTAGACTGAACCTGATGTGTAAATCACTGATTCCTCAAAAAAAACATTTTGTCTCAACTGAGACTATTTCTTGTGGGTTTTTTTAAGCAATTCTGTTTAAAGCAGGGATCCGAGAAGCTCAGCAATCTGCTACAGTCAATATACTTTAAAACACCTCCAACACTCTTTTGGGATAATTGCTTTAATTGCCTAGTTTAAATGAAGCTGCCGGATCATGAACATGCACCCTACTGGTTTAAGTGCTACACTGCAGTGAGTTTCCAAAGCACGGCAAAAGCGGCTGTCAAGACCAAGCCCCGTGGGGATGCGTTTCTGGGTCATAATTTCCCCGTTTCCAAGGTGTGCAGTAAAACAAAACATACAAAGTGGAGCAATTCCACAGAGAGAGAGAAAGAGAGAAATGGTGACTGAGATCTGTGAGAATAGAGAGGGCTCGGCTCCAACACTGCAGCATCAGTTGGCCTTATAGGTTAATGTGGCACAGCAGGACGGCGGCTTGTTTCGCCCCAGACAGCCTCTGTGTCAGCTGAGCTAATTCCATGTGGGAACGCTCCGGTCTTTTGGATCAGTTTTTGTTTTGTTTCTTTTTTTTCCCTGCCATTTGAAAACAGTGATGCACATTTTCTGAGCAACAGCTTTTATTTATTAAATTTGAGATTTAAAAAGTAAATATAATAATGTGACTTCACTGAATGGTGACAAATTCCTGGTTAAGCATTTTCCATATTGGTTTCCCGATTTGGTTGAATCAAATGTTAGTAAAGTAGCTTGGCATTGAAATTTTAATTAATTTTAGGTACTTGATTTCAATACAGACACACACTAGCTCATGCTAGTTTTGGGTCTGGACCAGCATTCCACTTAGATGTATGCAGTTTTCACTACAACCTCACAGGTGGCGATAGTGAGCTGATTTGTCAACTGTTTCCTCAAAAAAACAAAAGAACTGTTAAAGTGATTTATCATGTGAAATTTGACTGTTTTTATATCTTCATGGTTACTGAGGAAGATCAATAAACCACTTCACGCAGCACATTTTTAAAAACGTAATTTGTATTTATTTTTTTAGATGTTCTTATGTTTTTTCTTCTTCTACTCTTCTGGTTAACGTTTTTGTAAAGCGCTGTATGTTTAGCACCACCTTTAGAACAGCTGTGTTACTCAGTTAAAAGGAAATTACCTGGATAATTTAATATTGGGATTTTATTTTCTTTTTTCTCCTAGCCCATGAATACGTTCTTTTTAATCATATAGCCCACATGAAGTATTGACTTCACTTAAAGCTGCAGTTTAAAAAATATACAGTCAGGTAAACACATTAGTCTGAAAATGTCTGTTTATAACCTGACACCTACTAAATGGGTAAAAACACAAATATAGGCAGATATGTGTGCAGGAAGGGGATGAGCAGACTCTATTTTTTAAGGAAGCTGAGATCCTTCAATGTGTGCAGCAAGATGTTGGAGACCTTTTATCACAGTGTTGTTGCCGGTGCCATCTTCTTTGCTGCTGTGTGTTGGGGAAGCAGCATCAGAGCCAGTGACTCTAATAGACTAGACAAAATCATCAGGAAAGCTGGCTCTGTACTGGGACTAAGGCTGGAGTCCCTGGAAACTGTGGTGGAGAGGAGGACACTGAAGAAGGTTCTGTCTATTATGGACAATAAACAGCAGCCTCTCCACCACATAGTGGACAGACAGCGGAGCACCTTCTCACATAGGCTGCTCCAGCTCCGCTGTCGTAGGGACAGATACAGGAAATCCTTCCTGCCACATGCCTCACTGTACAATGAAAGCTAAATCATTGTTCTGCACTAATCAGTCCAATTTTGCACAACTGCACTGTGGCACACTTGCTGTACATATATTTACATATACATACTGTATCTGCATTTTTTTGAATCTTTGCAAGGACTGCTCTAAGTTGCTTTTTATATTGACAGCATGTTATATTTTATTTTTATTTTGTCTACAATTGCTACTCAGTGGTGGATGTTGTGTGTCTTGTCTCTATGCTGCTGTAACTGCAAAATAATTTCCCTGCTGGGATGAATAAAGTAATTCTATTCTATTCTATATGTGTTCCATATAAATCAAGGTGATTTTTGCAGTAAAATAATTTTGTGTTAAGTGCATAAAAGGAATTAGTCAAAACAAAAAAAGGAGTTACGTTCAGGGATGTCTAAAGTGGCTTGAAAGACTTTATTTTCCCACCACAAACATCCAAGCACACAGCCTGATAGCATTAACAGTTATTTGAGGAAAAGCATCTGCATCACTTAAGCCAACATTTACCAAAGCAAAGCTGGAGTTTGCCAGAGTGAGCTTCCTGTTTAACATGAGCCAGATGATGTTCTCTAAGCCACTCTATCAGTCTAAGTCCGGCATACTGTACACTGTCTAATCTGAACTAAAGCCTCCTCTGACAGCTAAAATCCAATTATTACACATCTCTACAGAAACTCACTCGCATATGAGAGCCTGTGAAAAGGCTGCGCTGCTGGGCCCAGAGACAGACGCTGGAATGCAAACACATGGTCCCTCAAAATTACATTTGACAAAAAAATGTCTACAGCAGTTATAAAATGTAAAATGTGAATCAGTCTGTTTAAAAGGTGGGTTCCATCAAAGTAGCTCCATTATGGTTCCAAGTACCAGAGTTTTACTGACCTTTCCTTTGTTTTCCAAAGAGAACATCTATCATGAGGAATCGCCAAGCCAAATTCTCACTTTGCTCTTGGCAGACTTGGAGTTGAACAGGTGAACTGTTGACTTTCACTGGATCAGATCCACTAATGTAAACAGCATTACAGTTTCTTATTGTAATGCAGGGGTTGTAAGGTCATAAAAAACAACAAACCAAAGTACAGAGGTTTATAACGACTACCATCCCCACCAGTAACCATGGGTGGTAATGGTCGTATGTTGTGGGGCTTTTTTCAGCAAGAAAAGCTGGTTTGAGTTCAGCTCAGTTCATTTGTCCCAAAGATAAAGTAAGTCTTGTTGTAACGTATAGTCCAAGAATCTTCACAAACTTATTGTTTGGTGATGTTGTGGGCAGGAAGTATCTCCAGTAGCAGTCAGTCTGTCAAGAAATCTGAAAAAATCTCTGACTCAAAACTGTTTCTACATGACAGTTTCATGACTGTCATCATATAACTGATCAATTTCCAGGCAGCAGAAACAATATTTCAAAGTAGCGTGTCAGTAATATCACAGCTCACAGCACAGCTAAACCTCCCAGTTTGCTTTAGCTGCTCATCTTCAAATCTCTGTGTGGCCATGTGGTGGAAAAGCCAAGATGGAGAGAGTATTCTAGCTATAATGCTAACCCTCATCAAAAACAGTGTGGAGTGTAGCCTTGAATCTTTATTCATGCTTGAGAAATCCTTTAATCTCCATGGCAACCATCCAGCTGTGCTAAATGCCTGGGAAGTTTAAGGTTGGTAAACCATGTTGTGATGAGCCATGTTATGATGACTTCCTGAAGGCGGAGTTTCAGAAAGAGCAGGAGTTTTTAAAGAAACAGAGGTCCAATTTTAATATGTTAAATCAGGAAGTAAAATTTATTTAAAGTCAAATTTGATAGATGTTGCATTTTTATAATAACTGAAGTTAACACTTACTTGATTATGCAATAAAATGGAAAAACACTTAATACTGCCCCATTGAAGTTAAAAAGCAGAAGCGAAAAGCTCCTAAAGCTCCTACTTGCAAAGCAGTTTCACAAAAACCAAAAAAGCAACATCTCAATAAAAAAAGATAAAAGTCTACAAAAAGAACAAATCAGAACTAAAGTAACCATGAGTAAAGCAGTTGTAGAGAACAGGTCGAAGAATATCAGTTCTAGAGAATTGATGGAAAGATGAATGAAGAAGAAAGTAACCCTGAATGTGGAGTGGGAGCTACAGTGCAGCATATTTATGTGTTAAAACAGACCAGTCAAAATGTTTGGTAGGAAATTGATTTCCACAGAAATTGTCCATCCAATCTAAATAGACTTGAACTATTTAGTGACAAAGCACAGGGAAAACTTTGGATCTGGAGATGTGGAAAGATGTTCCATCATATAAAATCAAAATAAGACATAGTGGAATATGTGAAAAAGTCTGAATATTTTTGCTGGGTCCTCTCTGTGCTGAAACTACAGAAACTCATTTCAAACAAGACATTTGAGTGTTTTATCTTCACCTTACTTTCTTGATAACACTTCTGAGACTCCAACAAGACACTTTAATGGATATTTTACCTTATTCAAAACAAATCTTCACCATTTTTATGTTTACTTAGGCATCCATGGATACTTGTGCATTCATATCTGAAAAACAAGATATTGAAATCTGGTTCGGGACTTTCTGCTGAGAAGAAAAACCCAAACAAAGCAAGGAAAGAAAAGACCCACAGTAAAAAAAAAAACACACATCTTTGCAGACATACACAAATATGAATAATTAAATCAACAAATATGCATTAATGAATGCGTTGGTTTGCACAAATACACACAGATCTCATGAAACTAACCTCAAAGCACAACGCAGCATAAATGCGCATCAATAAATAATTATACTCTTCATTAGACGCTGCAGGTCAGCGGTTTGTGAGTGTGCAGCAAAGATTTGTGTCCAGTACGACCAGCGGTCTTTTGTAAAGCATGCAGTTGGCTTTTTGACCTACTTAAGCAGATGAAAAGAAATATAAATTACCCTTTCGTAACATTGTTCCTCCATAGAAGACGTCTTGGGAAATCATTAATTATACTTGACAAGGAAAGATTAGGTTTTAGCAAAACTGCTATTCTAGTTGTAATTCAAGATATCTTTGAGAAACAAGTAGGATTTGTTCTAAATGTGCAGCTAAAGTTCTCAAACTGAGGGATATGTGGAGGGTTATTTTTCTTTTGCTGTTGTTTTGTTTTTGCCAACTCAGATTTCTTTCAAACTGCTGGTGGTTTTCTGGGAGAAAAAGGTCACTTAGGATCCAAGTCATACAGCTTAAAGGCTAAAGCAGCCACAAGCTTCAAAACCCTCCAAATCCACAACAAGCCCACCCTCTCATGGGCCATTTAGCGGCCATTAATCTATTCTGTCATGAGTTCTGGCTAACAATGAAAACCACTGTTTATAAAAAGAATCTGAGTTTATAAGCACCGCTCAATCTGATGGATTTAAGAAATCTTCCAATTGTGAGCGCATTATTAATTAGGAAGCTTTCTAGACGTCAAATGTAGCCACCTGAAGCTAAAAAAGCACTCAGAGGAAAACAAAAACTACAAGAAAAAACATATGGGTGAGCTCTGCAGCTTAAGTCACTGAAATGCCTTTGATTTGTGAGACATTTTGCTGTGTCATGCATCAAAATGTCACACAAGGCAGGAGGGACTTGATGGAAAAAAAGACCACTTCGTCAAAAACAGTTTCCCTTTTGGGCATCTTAATAGAAAGTATTTGACAACAATTTTGTGTAGAAGGTACATTATTTATCAGTGTGCTATAATAATAATAGTAATAATAAAAAATTCTCCCACAAAATCTCTGAGTCAGAAAATCTTATATAATAAACAAATCTTAGTCATGTTTAACATGGCTTTCTACAAGGTCTGTGAGAAGACAAAAAATGCAACGTTTAGGTTGGGTCTGGTTTTAAAAGCTCTATTTACAGTCGGGAACAACTTTCTAATTATGTTTTCTGCATAAAACGATGCTTAGCTATGAGTTAAATATTTACATTTTTTCTCCTTGTTACATCTAAACTGCTGGTGATCCTTTTTGTCCCCTCACATGACATTCTACCCTGACATCTCCAGTACAGCTATTTAAACGCCTCAGAGTTTTATTTTAATGTAGAATATTATCTCTCTTTTTTAAAATGGCCATGTTTCATTGCATGGAATAACCTTCTGTATCCATCTTGCAATTTTTTAAATTAAAAATAAGAAATTTTTAAACCCTTAGACCAGTGGTGTTCCCGAAAGGCCAACTCTCCCTGAAACTTTTATGGACCTTTCAACAAACAAACAACGGTGATCTGATGGATCATACATCCTGCAGTGAAACATCCAACCTGACATGGATTCACACGTGTGAATGCTTCATCTAAGAGTGCTTTAAACCTCTAAAGATGGACACACAAGAATATTTTTATTTTAACTTGTAACACATGCCTGCTCCTAGCAGAGAATCATGTTTATTTCAATCAAAGACATACAAGGGTAAAGTTGTTGTTTTTTGTTTTTTTCTAATCAAGATTTGCTGTTTTAGTTTTTTTTAAGTTGTGCCACCCTTAACTTTTTACTGACCTGTTCTGTACAGCAACACCACAGAATCTTATGAAGTATTTTTGATCTAGTTTCTTGTGTGAATATCTTATGTATCTTAGTACACTTGAAATAAGACAAAATTAACGTACAAGTAACTTTTCAGCGAGAAACAGGTGATGTTTTAAGACAATAAATGCTTAATATCAATGAAAAAGCATCAGTTACACTTGCAGAATATTTCACTTATGAGAAGATTTTCTTAAGAGAAATATTCTGCCAGTGGAACTGGTACTTTTTTAAAATGAATTTTAATGAATTGTTGACTTCAAACAAGCTCCTACTTCTTGCTGAAAAGTTACTTGTAAGTTAGTTTTGTCTTATTTCAAGTGTACTAAAATATTCACACCAGAACAAAAATACTTGATAAGATTTTGTGTTTTTGCAGTGCGGACACGTCTATGAAAATTTTCTAGAAGCACCATTGACTTAGACCAGATGTTTTGCACACATTTTGTGTTACTTTTTTACCAATGATTCTCACTGAGTTCAAATGTTGTTTGACTTTGTAAAATTCTAGTAACTCTGAACGTTTTTGCTGTAATTTGATTAGACACGTCTTGCAGAACTGCCTGATTTCTCCTCAAAATACCCTGACAACACTGAACTCCAATCACAAGGCTTTTTACAAGGTCCAAAAAAACAAACTAAAATGCGTATGACCAATCCTCCAGTCATGAATGCATGACTGACAGCTGGTTTCCATTATTAAGGTTAATATTGCCGTGCATGATGCAAGAACAGTCATTAGAGCATGAATATTCTCAAACACAGCATGACAAAACCATGATGCAATCTGGGTGATCCATGCAACCGATATGACCAGAGCTACGATGTTGGGGAGACAGAGACTGAAAGAGAGGGAGAAAAATTCACAAAGTCTCCAGATGTCTGGAGGACAGGATAAAAAATGTCACAGAAATAGACTGTAATCGTGGCCAGCGGTGATCAACAGGGATAAATATTAATAAACACTACCAATCTCTGACAAATGTATAAGAAGTAATTGCGAGAGGTCCACTCATTTTGGTGGGGGCCGTGTTGGGGATGTGGGGGTGGAGAAATGGGGGAATAACTACATAAGCATTTGTTTGCTCCGGTGTGACATCTAACTTGTGTTTTTGCCAACAGTGCATCCTCAAGTGAGCGCACTCTCATTATTATCACTCGTGTCTTTTGTCCTATTGTTTTCAGCAAGTTTCTGCAAGCAAGAATACAAAAAACATACAAATGAGCAATCGGAGAGAAAAATCACAATACCAATGAGATAAAGTAGGACCTAAAACACACACACACACACACACTGAAAGATAGCTTCCTCTATCTCTCTCTCTATCTGAATCAGTCTCATTAGCCATGCTAAGGCCGTAGCTTCGCAGGGTCGGCCTGCACGCTTCGCTGTAGGGTTGGACGGCGGCCCAAGACAGAGAAGGTCACCCACCACTCAGTTTAATTCCCACAAGACCAGCTCTGGCCCCTTCCTGATAATGAGCGGGTATAAATTTGCGCAGGGTGAGACATGGAGCTCTGGACACACCATCACAGCTTGAAAATATGGCAACAAAAAAAAACGGGGGCACAAGGGTGGACTTCTGGAAAGTTTTTACCTTTAAATGAGAGAGATGACTGATTTATAGCTCTTGAAAAGAGGAAGAAGTTCAAGTGATTAGTTAATATATATAAAAAAACTAACATATGAGGATACCGCATCACAACATGACATATGCAGTGTGTACATGGCATGACAAACTTTTATCCTGACTTACTGTTGTGAGATTTCTTTTCTGAAATTTTGCAATGTCTCTTAAAATGTCTGATATGTAAGTACAGGTCAATCCTGAGATGTAAGAAAAATATAACCACAGCTATGGAGGGCGCGCTCATCACACACATACACATGCAGATTTCTGGATTTTTATTTCAAGCTCGGCCTAAACTAAAAACACAAAAATGCATCATACATAATTATACAAAAAGAATGGCACAATCTACAGATTTTTCATTTAAACACTTAAACCTTCTTTATACAATAGTAGATATACTGTACATTATATATGTAATATATAATATAATATAATATGTAATATAATAGATTGACATAAAATGTAGAACAATAAAACTATGCCACTTGAGGAGTTTTAGCCCAAATATATTTATAGATTAATGTTTTTTTATTTTATTTTTTATCTTAAACACAAATAAATCAGAACTTCTGAGGAACCCATGACCTCTTCCTTTCTCTTCCTTTGCTAAGAGGGCTAGGCAGCTCTAGTTAGCTTATCTTATTCTTCAGTTTTTTCTTCCATTTGTCCGTTATCCCGCAATAGCTAGCCCCGCCCACTTCATCACAACCCTCCGGGACTGACTACTGACCAGTTCTCTGTCTAACAGGTCCGGAAAATCTCTAAGACCTGGGTATTACCCTAAATGAGATCTATAAGAGATAATCTATTCAAACTGGTATCGAAAGCGATTCGTCTAGCTCTAACTACCTCCAATCCAGAAGTTACGACCCTTTTCAGTTAAGAAACAGTCAGCTGAGTAGCCCTCACAGCTGCATAATTCCAATAACCACTCCTGTTAACGGTAGCTCGCTTTCTAAAATATAACTTGCTCTTGGAACCGGCTAGATTAAATTTAGTGACTTGGATGTAAGTCCCTGGGTCATTATTTTACTCTCGCCAAAGGAAATTATGAAGCCTCCTTTTTACTAGAACCATGTACCTTAGTTTTACCTTTATTAAAAGAACTGAAAAATGATTAAATGACTCAATTAATTCCAATGTCCACCAACCTCATTAGAATTTTAGAGTAAGAATTTATTAAGCAAGCTTAAGCAGGGATATGTGACATACAAATCAATAATCAATTGTATATAATTCAAGAGCAGTGTAATAAGATCAACATGTACAATCATACTCCATGTCTCTTTCCCTAACCTATGTCGCAGATTCTGAGATAGCTTTTTAGGAAGCGAGTTCAACTCATACCCAGTTGGTGGTGGATCTTTAGCAACAGGAACGTCCGAAAACCTTGGTTTGAGTCTTTATCCTTTGTGTGGAAAAATCCTCTTTAGAATAGAAGCAAAGTAGAGAGGGCTCAATTGCTTTTGAAAACCCAACTCTTTATCCCTCCGGGACCTTTGTCTTTTCTCCAAGTCTGTTGCAATGTTTGGGTTGAGGTAAGACCGACGATCGAATCAGGAACCCGGGTTGGACGATTGGAACTTGTCTCCCTTTGGCGGCACGAAGCTTCAGCTTTTCCCGTGGCTCCAGGGTGTGGTCTACTGTTGTTTCCTTGATCTGCTTCTTCGTGTTAGCTCTACTTCGGTGCCGCAGACAAAGAACAAGAACTTCTCCTTTTCCGTCTGCTTTTATACAGTTCTCTGCCATGTATGTGTATGGGGAGTGTTAGTTTACGTGGTTTCCTGAACATCTGCTGATTTCACGGAAACCCCCGTCGGCTCCTCCTGTCTGCTGGCTGGGATGGAAAGTCCCGTCCTTTCCTCAGCGTGTTGATCTTAGCCAACCATACCGCTCCACCCATCCTGTGCGTCTGGCCATCTGTTCAGAACTGCTTGCGACAGCAGGAACTCACAAGTTCCCCTTCTCTTGTTACTCACCCTTTTCTCTGATTAACTATTAAACACAGTCAAATATTAAAAACTATGTGCTGATTTCCATTAAGCATTAATCATAAGCATTAATTACCTCTTTCACTTATTATAAATCCTCAAACCTTAATCATTTCCTTGTTGTTATGTCATTACAGATCATGATTCGTACACTTCAGAATCATTCAGTGATTACTTACACACAGTCATTTTACCTATTGTATTCATACATGTTCAACTTAATCATTATAATTCAAAACGCTCAATCATTATAAATCAAAACACAAGATTGCTTTATCTCCTTCAGGCCTTCATGCACCTTTTTCTGCGTGTACCTGGATAGATCTCAAACCCCATACCAGTTTTCTTGACACATTTTATTCCTAAATTGTTCGTCACAACTATGATGTGTCAACACCATAACTGACAATTTACAAAACGTTGATGAAATTTTGTAAACTAAATGCTTAATTTTAGTATACTGTAAAAATGTCATGGACCTGATGAGCAACAATATGGCCTCCTTCAGAATAACATCATATAAATTGAGGTAGTCTGGCATTTTGTCAACTCCATCAAAGTTTTTAACTGACAGTGTGACTCTTTCAGTGATAGTGTTGACAAATCTCACTTAAATGTGCAGTTAATTCATTTTAATTTATTTTTACATAAATGGTATTACTACACATGTATCAAGTGTTTCTTTTTACTCACCAGTTTGTCACCACCTTTAATTGCATCAACTCCATCATGCACTGTCAACTCCATCAGATGGACTTTGTCATTTTTTGTTTTAAATAACTTTTGTTTGTCGAGAAGCATTTGTCTGTAAAACTGAGTAAAAATATCACTAATAGGGTCATTAAAAATAATTGTATATTTATTTTTGTCATATGGTGATGACAAAGTTCTGGGTCAGGTCCATTAAACATGTAATTTAAAAAAAATTTGCAACTTTGTATGCATAAGATTGAGGAATAATTAAAAACATTTTTGGGAAAATTGAAACCCATTTTGTCCCACTTCTCTAGAATCACTGCTGTACATTCCAGTTCATGATTAATCAATCACTATTTTAGTTGACTATTATTTAAACATTAGATTGATCTCAATTAATCCTTTCAGCTGTAGACACATTTGAAAGTCCAGCTCCTGGAGTGGCCGTTTTTCAAAAACAAGCAAACAGCATGTTAAGGGTGGAGACTACTTATTTAAGCCTTCCAAGCTCTTTCAAATATTTTAGATTTGCTCTACGAAAAGGTAAAGGCAAATTTTTCAGCCACTTATGTTCCAATGATAAATTACTGACCACTGAACCGAGAATAGTTGACGGTCCAGTTCATTACTTCACTGGTTCCTTGCTACTTCTCCACACTAGCACATGATTTAACACCAGGAATTCAAAACAGAAATTCATTGATGAATCAGGGTAATGAATCAGGTAAATTCATTACCCTGATTTAGCTCAAAATACAAATTAATAATTCCCATGTTGTCCAAACACAACCCAAACAAAAACCATAAAGTCCAGTTGGATCAGCTCATTAGTTAACCTTGACAATATCAACATATATATATATATATATATACATATATATATATATATATATATGAGGGAAGGTTAGAACATTTTACGTTTCAACCACATTTATGCTGTTTTGATGGTGGCATAAGATCTCTTGTTACAACAAGATGCATGATTTATAACATGATCATTTGTCACCTGGCTTGTTAAGCAACAATCTCATTACGCCGAAGATCCTCTCAGGTGACGTTAAAAGTTTAACAGCGTTGGAGTAAAGAGAAATGTCCGACTGTTTCCTCTATGATTCCAGCACATCTCTTAAACTGAGCCAGTAGAACAGTGTCCACATGACGCTGGTGCAGGAGCAACGATCTGTCACCGCTCTCGTCAGGATACATCGAACATGCCTGTACGACCAGATCATAAATTCATCACGGTGACATCCTGGAGCAAGCACCGCTGACTCGACCTTGATCGATCACAGGCAGAACGACAGATGGCCAGAAAGGACAGTCATATCGTATATATCTGTACGCCCATTAGCATAATGACATGCATATGCAGCACAAGTCATTGTACAAGGCCACATTGGGTTTGGATAATGTCACGGGGTAAGTCAGAGACGCTCCATTAATCGTTTGAAATAGTAAATTAATAGGCAATTGCATTTATGTGACAGATATTTAAGAACACAAAATTTCAATGAGAAAGCACCACTGATTTTCAAGATGATGGTTATAGTTTTACTAGTTCACAAAGCATATATTAATCACCTAATTGCTTATTTTGTGTTCTCACTCAATTTCCCTGAGCATTACCTGCCTACGCAATTCCACTTGATTCTCATCTCCCTTCAGTTCTCCATCTGGGGTTTTGCTGATTGAGTTTGAATTTTAACCAGACCGATAACGCAAAGCGGAATTGTAAAAGATGACAATTTTCTGCGTCGTTTTCAAATTATAGTCTACCTATGGTTGTAGTTTGGCGATGGAAGCAGAGGAAGTGAACAAAGCCGTTTAGTCTGTGTCGGCTATGCTTCCAAATATTGAACAATTGAACTACTGGAGGTTTACTGGAGTAAACCTCCAGCAAGCAGTAGTTTCTCAATAGTCAAGGGTCCAGACCCTATGGATGAAGCAAAACGTAAAACCAGGTATGTGGTTTTACCAGGCTACCTCTAATGGGAATAGTGTCCAAAACAAAGAAGCTAATAAGACCCCAAACTAACTATAATGACCTTCTACAATTATTGGCAGCTCTGATAAAGAAGCCCTAAATGAAAATGTTGTGGAGACTTGGTGAGTCCCAGAATACGACTATTTAAACGGAGCACTGAAGATTATTCTTACCTTCCTAAATATCCTCCTCGCTGTGTCTATTGGAAAGACAAACTCCAGATTTGTTTGTTTCAGTTCCAGGTCTATTCGTTTGATTAGTTAAAATGAATGACGGCAGATATCGGATGTAAGAGTCATATCCTGAATTATAAACTCAAAAGACATCTGCTATACTTTTTGAATAGTGGCTGGAAGAAATGGGAGTCTGTGTCACATCATGTTTATCACCAGGGAAACAATCAGCCATGGATTATTGAGTAAAAGTTCAAAACAAGATGTAGGTCAACATAGTTTGCACAGATTTTACACAACAATTTGCAAACACAATCACTTAAAAAAAGCTGAGGAGAAGGTGGAAAGAAAGGTCCACCTTCTCCTCAGCTTTGAGGGAGATTGAGACAGAAGCAGCAAAAGAAGACCAAAAAAGAAATAGGTTAAAAGCTAAAACCTTAAACACAATATTTAAAAGCAGAGCAAGAAAGCAACTGATGAAATAAGAAGCCCAGGAAGCTTGAGGTTAGCAAAATGAAAGTATTCTCCATGGAAATGATGGAACTGGAGTAAAAGATAGAAGAGAAATAGAAAATAGAATAGCAGAGAAAGCAAGAGGATATGGAGGCAGAGAGGTGTGGAGTAGTCCAGAGATTTATGGCAGGTTGTTATGGAGCACCGACTGAATAACGGAGGGTGAGACCAGGTGAATTATTCATGACCATGCTGGGGCTGAGAGTGTGTGCTGCGCACCGGTGACGGGAGCAAGTGAAACACACAAATACTAACTTCACTCACAGACACCCCTAGGAAAGCTGAATAAAAGCATTGACAAGCCGTCATCAACTTCAGATCAAATTATATAGGGACACAACGTTCCACAGACCAGAGAGCAGAGAGATATCTGGACTGCACTGAAAACCAGAATCAGGAAGGAAGTTATACTTTCATCCATCTGGGTCTTGTTAATGTCAGTGCTAATAAATGTTTCTTATAATCATGCAGTACATCACAAGCAGGAGTCAATTTATTCTGATTTAGTTAACTTAGTTCTGAATCTTTCAATTTTTTCCTGTCTGTATGGCAGTCAGACTGGAAATGTTTCAATTTAATGTAAATACATCATATGCCTTGAGCTGATTAGAGGAAACATATTCCTCTGTGTCATGAATTGCGGTGGAGAGGTGGTGAGGCAGACGCAGAGGACCCAGGTTGTAGTGAATGGTGGTAGTTTAATGAAGAAATAATCAAAAAAAATCCAGGCAGCACAAATGAACAGACAAAACTAAGCTCAGAGCTGGTAGCAACTGGAAATGACTGAAACCAAAACCTGACAGACTCGACAGCAGAGAACAAGCCAAACGAGACGAGGACATGACAAAGAACATGGAACACAGGTGACTGTAAATACACAGAGGGTAATCAGGGAACGAGACACCGCTGGGAACAATCAAGGGGTAGACAGGACAACATGGAAACTCAAAAGACACAGGAACCCAAAATAAACACACAGAAAAACTCAAATCAACACAAAAAAAACCAAATCCTTACACTCTGACTAACTGGTGTTACTGTTACCATTTAAATACAATCTGTAAAGAATTTTTCAATGCCATCCTACTATCACAAAGTTCATCTGGTGATTTTGTTTTTATTTTTATGCTTTTTATTTATAAAAAATAAATAATACCAAAAACTATTGTTCATACATGCACTAGTAAACAAACCAATGATGCAAAATGATGCAATCTTTTTCCAATCAGTGAATGCACCATAGATAAGAGCTTACCAGGTTGAAGTAACAACCTTCTTTGGTGTGGAATTTCTTAACGGACGAAGACAACTCAAAGTTGATGACTGTTTTTATGAGGGAGGATCTTAACATACTGAAGTAAGATGTATAAGTTAATTAAAAGGAAAATGTATTTGTCATATTTCTGTCTATGGTTCATATAGGCTGTGAATGAGTGAGAAGGAGAGAGAGTAAGACTTTTAGCTAGAGATGTACAGATATGAAATTCTTGGCCCAAATCAATACCCGATATAAACATTGCTGCTATGGTCAAAAACCAATATTTTCCAACTAGATGGAAACAAATTTCAGTAATTAATATAGGCCCAGTTTTATTTAGTGGCCAACAGTGGCAATATATTATGCATCCATACTTTTACCAATAGGAAGGTTGAACAAAGTTTTGAGTTTTTAACTGCTGTCTTTCAAGGAACATAATGGATTTGGAAATATTATCAGTCTTTGGGTCAATCTCTAGTTTTTCCCCCAGTTCCCTATACCAAAAGACATCCTGAAAAACACCACAACAGCCTCATTTTACAAATATACCTTATTTTGAACCATCAACTGGTGAAAGTTGATGGTTCAAAAGCCATGCAAATCTTTAACTGAAAAAACAGAAGGAAGAATCTGTGGAACGCAACAGTGATGCAGTTCAGCCTGCTTTGAGCTGCTGACTGCAGACTGGATAAATTCCTACCACAATCTGTATGGGTATGGATGAGCATACAATCTATATTCAGATCACAGAAACACTTCTGGGAAATACTGTCTTGAACACTCACCGAGTTGATGCAGGCCAGCTCCTTGTTGAGCAGCCAGGGCAGGGAGAGTTTTCCCTCTCCTTTGTAGCACGACTGAATCCTCTCTTTAATCTTTTCCTTTATCTGCCTCATTGTGAACAAACACAAAGCCGACTCCTTGGGCGGCTTGGCTCTGTTCTTCTGACCTTGGGCAAATACAGTGAACAGAACCTCCTCGTGCTCTCGAATACCAAGAGAACGTGCCAAGCGGGTTCCTGGTCGGGCCAGGTAGGCGTCCTGAACCAAGCGGTACTCCACTCCGTCCTTAGTGCAGCCGATGGGGAATTCGACATAAGAGTAGAACTTGGGGTCGTCGACACACAGGCGGACGATCTTGGAGGTGAAGAACTGTTCGCTGCTCGCATCTGGCGAGGTGAGCTGGGTGTCAAGTTGTAAGGTGAGGTAATAGACAAACTGCTCACTGTTGAAGCCGTAGATGTAGTAGATGTCAAATGCCGGGAACTTGGACAGGGTGTCGGAGGGAATCTTAAGCTGCGAAGATACAAACTCGTCCTGGTACACAAAGCTGAACATGTCGGCGTTCTCCTCGTTCGACATCAGTTTGCGACTCGACAGCGTAGGAAAGTACTCCGATTTCCCGTCGATGGGGGTGCCGACGAAGAGCTTGCCGCCCCCGCCGAAGATGTCAGGGGGGATCACCACACCAGACATGGTGCCCGCCTCCGCAACGCTGGATAGATAATGCTCTTTACGGTGGTGTGGCTCACCGAGCTTAAATAAATCATCCAGACGCAGGAACTGGCATATTCCCTGGGAAGTACTCCCACACGCAATTAAGCGGTTGTGGGCAGCATCGAGTAGCAGGAGTTTATTGACATTAGAAGTCTGCACTAGCTCATGTGGGCAGGACTGGACACCAGGAGGAGGGTAACAGCGAGGGTTGTCGGTGACGGGCCCGGTGACATGGCTCCGCAGCTTGGTGAGGTTGCCAGACAGCTTGTAGATCCAGTTGACGGCACCCAGGTAGACCTCTCGGGTTTTGTTGTGGACCACCAAATGTGTGAGACCACCTTCCGGCGGAGAGAAGGAGAGGAGAGAAGAGGTGGGGGGAGTGGTAGATGTGGAGGTCTTAGGGAGGGAGAGGAGAAGGAAGAGCAAGGGGAAGATGAGAAGGGGTGGATTAAGGTGTGACATGGTGGTGAGGGGAGGGAAGTGGGTGTATGTTTTTGAGAGCGTAATCCGTTAAAGGGTCAGTCGGTGCCTTATACGACTGCAGGGTACAATGATGTATAAGTAGAAAAAAAGTCTCAAAGTAGTAATCTTCCTGTTCTCTTTTATCCTCCTTTCTCTGGTGGAGATTTTATATCCTCATCCCTTGATCCTCTGCCATGTCTGCCACCAGCCCTGAGAGAGAAAGAAAGCAAAATGTCAGCAAATATTTCAATTATTTTTATGCACTTTTCTTTTGGATATTTAGAGAACTAATCAGAATTACTCAGCAATAAAAAGGATGAGGCAAGTGTTGGTCCAAACTCACCCAGGATTTAAAGACAAGGCCTGGATGAAGAAATAAATCTAAAAAAATAAGTGTAACAATAGAAGGGACTGCTGGATTTACTTTGACTTCTCTACTCCTTGAGAGTTGTTTTTTAAGACTGAGCAAAACCATGATCCTCTGCGTATTGACAGCTTGAAGGTATTAAAAGATCCAGTTGAAAAAGTGAACACCAGCACGCAGACTTAGACATATTTAAATGAACCCTTTTTATGTTGGGATATTGTGATTCTTCTTTACGATGTTGTTGCAGTTCAGTTGGTGTTGTGGACCACAGTCGTCTGCAATATGTAGTTCTTGTGTGACAACACTTCCGTGAACTTTCTAACCGACAGCCATCTTGGCAGGCAGTTGCTATGGAGTTGCTATGATTACAATAAACAAGCCACAATCTTACAATTAGCTCTTTCTGAAAAGCCTTCTTAAAGAAATTATTCATATTTTTTGGAGTGAGGTTGCATGTCCTTTGGCCTGTATTGGAAATACAGCATATCACAGTGAGTTTGTCAAAGAGTGAAGAAAGACCAACAGAAGGATAGCCTCTCATTTTAGTCATATAAAACAAACTTGTGGGATGAAGTGTTGTATTAGTGGATATTCTCCATGTACACTTGAACCAATCAATGTTAACTTTGTCACCATTTTCGGAGCCAAACATCCATGTTACTATAATAAACAACATTAAACTGTGCTTTCAACCTTCCAAATCTATTGCAGCATGCATGTCTGCTCTAAGTCTGCCAAAAATGATTGTTCCATTAATTTGCAGTGTGACAGACTATGATTTGTCATCACAGCTCAGAAAAGAGCTGAAGATCTCAACAATGACCTCTTGTGAAACTCCAAATGGTTTAAAATTTGTGTTTTATAAAGTTGTATCTTACAGTTGTGACTATTTTTAGTTTGACTTGTTTTAAATAGCAAACATGTGCAAACCATTGGCTCACATGGCAGTAAGCTTCCCACCAATTTTTTTCACTTTTCTTAAACTCAATGCAATACGACAATTTTTTAGGTAACATGATTTATTACTAACAAGAACTGCACACAAACTCACTTTAACTGCATAATCCCTTGAAGATATAGTTGTTTGGCAGGTTTTTTTCAATTCGATGGACACTGAATTGAAAAAAGTAAACATTTTTTTTATGGTCATTCTTAGCCACGTGTAAATTTGTTGTAAATTTACAAATGTACAATAGATCCCTATTGTGCTGAATATATAATATAATAAGTGAAACCTAAATGTTGGAATCTAATGTGTCCAAAAGAAAAATGAAACCTCACTTCTCCACTTTTAAAGCTTTTTAGAAACCATGAGAACACAAGGTGAAGAATTGGGAGATCAGCTAACTCTCCAAAACTTGCAAGCAGGATAGTATATAGAACCAAACTCCTATTTACTTAGGAGCAGAAACAAAAGGACTGTTGCCTTGCAGCAAGAAGGTCCTGGGTTCAATTCCCACCCTGGGGTCTTTCTGCATGGAATTTGCATGTTCTCCCATTGCAAACTCCATGCAAAGGGAGAACATATGTGGGTTCTCTCCGGGTTCTCCGGCTTCCTCCCACAAAAAAACATGACTGTCAGGTTAATTGGTCTCGCTTCTCCTTAGGTGTGAATGTGCATGGAGGCTTGTCTTGTCTGTCTCTGTGTTGCTCTGCCTCTCGCTGCCTGTCTCCCGAAAAGTTTGTGGGAGACAGGCACCAGCACCACTCACGACCCTACTAGGGACAAGAGTATACAGAAAATGGATGGAAACAAAAGAATTCAGTCACTTTTTTAAATAACAAAACAGTGCTGGAGAAAACCATCCAAACTGATAAAGTAAAGAAATAACAGCGAGAGGGACAAAAGGGAAAGCTATTTGGCTTCACACCAGCAGAATATAAAGGCAGTGGAGATGGTGAAACCAGATTGCTATGAAAGCTAACAAAAAGAAAGAGAGATGAACCATCCATCCACTTCTTATTACAACCATCCATTCATTCATTTTCAATATCCTCTTATCTGATCAGAAGATGGTAGGCTGGACAGGCTCTTAAAATGCAATTGAGGAAAGGTAAGGTCTTGAAAACCAGCTTGGCTCCTCCACATGCTAAAGCAACAACACTTTCCTGAGTCTTTTATACTCTGTGATGAGGACAGTGGATGTTACTGAAGTTGACAAACACTTCTTGGCAAAATAGAAGTGGTAAAGTCTGAGAAACACAGGGAAAGTAATATATTACCATTAATATTTTAAAACACGCTATGTTGCAACATGAAAATGATGGTTTTTGTAAGACCAAGACTCCTTTAATCTCAGTTTCAAAACTTTAAAAATATTCACAATGCATTACAGTTTAGCCACCAGTAACTGGAACGCTGTTCATCACTCTATTTAGCATAATTTTGTTAAACAGAGTTAGCATGACCGTTAGCATGTCTGTTGGTATAACAGAGTCTTTTGAAGGAGAGTATTATTAGCAGTTAACCTGTAGTAGTAGTTAACTTCACTAAGTAATTAGATAACATCAACTTTTCAAGCTCTTAAAAGCAATTCAAAATAAACCAAAATGTCAAAAAAAAAAAGGGACAAGAATCTGTGCATCTAAACTACTACTTCTAAACTAAATGGTTTAGAAGTATTGCTAAACTTTTGTATGGTGATAGTTTTATATTTTTATTAAGTTCTTCCACCATTGCGTAATTTTACCAAACATTTCACATCTATTTAATACCAGCTGAACAACCCAACCATACAGTATGGGCCAGAATGAGATTATCTGTTTGACAACTTTAAATAAAAATGGTAAATGCTGCTCATTCCATTGCTCTCCTAGGTAAGAAAAAGTTAGAAAATAAAAGAAGCAAATTTTGAGAAAACAAAGAAGCATTTTTAAAGCCTTGTCACAGCTTGTCAGTAGCTAGTCTATACCTGAATATAGCAGAAGCTAATGCTCTTTATTACTTCAGTGGCGCATGCACAGCTAGGTTCAGATCACAAGGGAAAGGCTTGTATCATAATAGCGTTTGGTCAGCAAACTATTCTCGTCTCCAATTTCTGCTCCTTATTCCTCCTTTCATTACATTCCTCTGCCGGCCCTGATTACAGTGGCCCTGATGACGATGCTGCTGCCCGTCCCATCAGGACAATCCGGCTACTGTTGCTGTCTCAGACCCTCACACCGAAAGCATGCAACACAGACGTACAGTGTGCTGTCCAAAACCAATTCAAACGAGTACAATAGATTAAATTTACCTCAACAAAATCTATGCTTGAAATCTAGAGACATAAAATGAACAGACTGAATGTATTCCTGTAAAACAAAGCATTATCCACAACAGAGAAAAGGAAATGGATGAAATACTTTTATTGGTTGATAAAAGACATGAAAATAAAGCTATTTTGCCACTTTCCTTTCTCATGGTTTTCTGATCTACTGCAGAAATGCTATAAATAGAATGAGCATGGACTTGGTAGCAATATAGACTTAATAACCAGTGAAACTGATCTGTGATGTCAACAGCTGTTTGACTAAACTAGGACAAATAGATGAGAGGAGCGGAGAAGACATCCAAGAACAGAGAAACAAGGTAGTGATTTAAAAGTCTTTCTTTCAATAGCAAAATTAGATCAAAAGGAGAGAAATGTTCTTTATTTGTAAAGAAATTTGTAGAACAGTGACAGTGGAGAAATAAATGATAAAAGAAAATCAGACAAAAAAATTGGGACAGGATATTCTAATGGCAACAAATGTCCATCTTTGTACACAGAAAGAGGCCCTTGTTTAGTCACAATACAGCCTCATAATGTTACATAAAAAGCATTTTTTATAAAATTATATTATATGCTGTATTAGGTTTGAAGACATTGCACTTTTAGAACTGCCAAAATTAGGAAGCCTAATGTTTTGAAATGACACCCAAGAGAAAGTGGAGTAGTGACCAGAGTTGCACCTGAGTGGCAGCCCTGAAATAGGGCGATGAACTCCAACGTTAAAAATTGTGCTATACAGTCTGTTTATGGGAGGGAAGGTGCTCTGAGTGTTCAATGAAATAAAAAAATATGTTATATGAAAAAGAATCCCCAAAAAACCTAAATCGTCATTATAACATCATCTACAGCCAACTCTAGTCATAAAACGGGACAAACTAGTTCCTGAAAACTGGACAGGATTTTGCATTGTCCTATGAATGATTACTTTGAAACATTCGTGCTCACTTGAGTGCATTTAGGTTTCTGTGTTTGAAGTCCGCCTGCCACATCGGATGAAACGACTGTTGCATTCAGGTTCGCCCTGAGTTGAGTTATTGCTGTTGGCATATCAGTTGCCCGCACAACCACAGATCCTGGCCAAACACTTAGGCAAATGTATACACACCACTTCTTTAGCATTTAGCTCACATGCCTGCTGGCCTCACTGTGTTGGTCTAGATGCAAATGTGCATCCTTCAAATTTCAATTCTTGTTTTCTACCCAAACACAAAGAGAAGCATGTCTAGGCACATTAGCCAAAACATTAACTCTGTGCATATAATACATATACTTAAAGTCGAAACAAATAACAAGTAAAGCTAAAGATATAAAATCATACTGATACTTTTTCAGGTTTGCCCACCAGTCTTCTACACAAACGGCGGAGAGGTGTGAAATCGATGGCGACAGGAAGTGGATTAAACTACTTGAGACTTTGACCTACTTTGGTTACCCTGTTGATTAAAGCAAGTGACCCTGGAGGGATGCATTCCTGTGAATAATCACTTCCATAATCAAGTCACAACACTTATAGCAGGCTTTGCAACTTACTCTTAAAGATCAAGTTGTTTTTTTTACACCTTGCACCAAAGGTAGAATTTATGTGAACTTTAAACCTGTTGGCAGGTAACCTTTCGAAGCAGTCTATTTACATCTAATCAAGACTTTAACCTTAAAAAATAGCATGCTAGCAATTAAGTCACATGTACAAGTAAACATGTTTTTGCCTTTTTTTTTGAGACGACAGAAAAGGTGAAGGCATATCCTTCCACACGGGATTGATGGTTTGAATTTAATAAAAAAGGCATGCTTCAAGGATCAGTAGAAAACAGTTAATGGCTGGAATTAGAAGATTTTCATATAATATATTGTGTGGAAGGATATATAAACAAGAGTCTGTGACGAAGAAAAGAAATGTGAAAGTGAACTAACCAGGCTGATAGCCATGTGATCACTAAAAATTGCCAAGCATTAAAAAAATTACATGATGTGTAACTTAATTTTAGCATGTTTAATCTAAAAATGGAATGACTGTCAGCATTTGGAAGCATAAGTAACTGATTTCAGCTTTCCAAAAGACTGCTGTGCATTCAACAGATTCTTTAGCTGCAGGCGAGGCAAACATCTGCACCAGGCATGTGTTCTGGATCTGAGATGTTCAGTTCACTTTTTAGGTCCAGGCGTCTCGCAGCAGATGGCGGAAACATTAGTCCCAGTTCAGGTCAGATCAGGACAGAGGACAGAAAGACATAAGAGAAGGGCGAAAAGGCAGACACACGCTTGAACGTGAGATTTCTATTTGAAATCCATTTTTCAAAAGGCATAATATTGACGTGGGCTAATGCTGCAGACAGCTGTCCACTCACACCCAGCTCTTGTTTTGTAAAAAGTTGAGAAAAGATGGATGATTCAGGTTTTTTCTTCAGGTTCACAGATGACAGAAAAAAACTTTCCAAATAGATTTTTTATGTATTTATCCTATTAAGTACATGAACAAGCATGAGGACACTAATGTTTTGGGGAAATCACTTTTGAGAAAATGCTTGAGATTACAATACTTCTAATTGAAAACGTTGTCCAAGACCTGCTGATTAGAGACCCAGGCAGATGTTTTTCAATCAGTAGGAACTGACTGACTGTTTGTCTTATTGACTTTTCCTGTCTAGAAAACTTGTTCAATAAATTTGAACTGTATTGCTTATTTAATAGCAAAACTGCAATTGTGAAATAGTGGGGTAGGGGGGTTGACAATAGCTGAATATCAAAAAAAATGCAATGGAAATACAGCAACAGATTCTCCTTTGCTTCAGTTCAAATCTACCTGTAATTCCTGTAACTATACAGCTCAGCCTCATCTGACCAAACATGGGCATTTCCAGTCAGAGTTCATGAAAAGAAAATACTTCAGTTGCCTGCATAGGACAAGAGAAGGTAAAAATTCATGTGAAGTAAATGTGTGATGTGGAGAGTATCAGGTCTGTGATCCATTGTTTGTGTGAGGACATGTGGGTTGCAGCAGCACCATGCAGCGGGACACAGTGGTTCACTGGCAGTCGCATTCCACAGCTGACACACTGACCCCACAGACAGCTGCGTGGACACACTGCCTGGCCAACAGAGTGTTCAAATGATCCAAACAAACACACACACACACACACCAGGCCTCACATCATTTAATATCAAATAACTACCTGTGGTCCCACCAAGTAAACAAGAAGAACACACACACACACACACACCCCAGCACTGCCACCCATAAAGACAGAATGTACACTCTGCACACATGAGCTCGTTTTTCCAAGCTAACAGCAGCAGCTCAGCCATCCCTCATCCTGAGAAAAAAGTATCCACAGCGAGCAGAGCCGAGTGGATGAGCCTTAATCGTTGCTAATCTGACTGAGTCTCCTCTACAACACACTCCACAACGAAAAAGGTTTAAGGAATTTTCAGATGGAACGTTTAATCTGCTGCATATTTCCATTCACATGCAACAAAGGACAACAAACTGTAATTGCGTCAAGAAGAAGAAAGCCACCACTCCATTGCACAATATATTTACAGTTATTGCAAAACTGAATAATATTTACCAAATCAATTCAAATGTATAGACTAAAGGTGGATTGTTAGGACCTAAAGTATGATTTATTTTAATTTGCCTGAAGGTGGAAAAGGTCATAAAGACTAAACCCATTTAGAGTTTTGCCAAAGGAAAGCAGCACAAATGCTTCCTCCTGACAAAGAATAAATCTGTTATAATAAGTGGAAATAAATATTAGAAGTGAAAATTTCTTTTCTACCTTCTTCTATTATTTCTAACAAGAAAGAAATACCATCTAAAGCAACCATTACTCAGACTGCTGCAAAATTAATATATCTAATATAGGCTTGGGTATTTATTGTATGATTTATGTTATCAAAATTTCTTATCATGGTAAGAATTATTATTGGTTAGAAAAAAAGATTTAACCAGATTTATGTCACACTTAAACAGTGACAGCAACAATAGACTGGTAGTTCAGAGGCTCAGAGTTTGAGGAAATTTAATCTATCATCAGTTCAGATCTGGGCGTCCACTTCAAGCTCAAATTCAATTTAGACGAATCTTAAATACAGATTTTAGCCTGCAGGAATCTGGACGATTAAAAGGTCAGTATTATACGTTTTCCAGGGACATTGTACCATTTCATAGCACAATCAAGTAACTATGTTATTTTCAGTTGTTTTAAAAATGTTACATCAAATATGACTTAAAGAAATTTTATTTTGTAATTAAACTCTTTCGAATTGGACCTCTGTCTCTTACTGAAGTTAGTTTTATGACTAACTTCAGTTAGTCATCAAAACACGGTTCCTCCATCAACCCTTTAACAACCTTTTTACCAGCGTTGCTCTGAGAAGTAGCTCCTATAATGAGCTCAGCAGATGCTCAGTTCCACCAAGTTGCTGCTGGCTAGTCTGAAAGAGCTCAGTGGTTGCCACGGGAGATAACAGGAGTTCTCAAACATGCATGGAGTGAAAGCACTCCAGGTGTGTTTTTGATGAGGGAATAACATAATAACATGATGTAAATCTCAAACAAGTCAACTTTACATCATACCACCACCTTAAGATGTATTTTCAACCAAAAATGTTGAGGAGGCTGAGCAAAATTGCTGTCTAGGCATTTGTTGTAGATTTCCAACATAATACCTCTAACAATTTACATTTAGAAGATGGAATCTCTTCAGAAAAAAACAACAGTTGAATACAAAAGGGAAAAAAAAGGGACTGTAATTACATCAGTGGTTTGGAATGCTTTTTGAGAGCCTCCACACAGAGGCATGTGGATTATGCCAAGTTATTGTACAGTTACACATTTTCTACAGTACATTCTTTGATTTAGGTCCAGTGTGCCGCTGACTAAAATGTCATCTATTGGAATAGAAAAACAGCACTACAAACTACTAGAACACCACAATGACATATTCAATTTTTTACAAAAGTTGTTGGATTCTTTTGTCTGTAGAAATGTCAACAGCAAATTTTATCAGTGTCACGGTGTGAGTGTGCCACCTCCTCTGTGTTGTTTCAGATGTTTAGATCCATCAACTTGTACCTAACTTTTGTGTGTGAGTGTTTGGCCCACTTCTGCTTTTCTAGTACTTTCCCCTGAATAAAAGGTGAAGGAGTTAAAGCAGAGCAGCAATTCAAAGTACTTTTCCACAAGTACAAACAAACAAAACCGGGGTGTTTATTTGGGGTTGTTTTCTGAAGCCCTCCAACTGGTCAGATCATCTGACGTGAATAACAAAAACTATTATTTGTTGAAGAGGAACCTAATTTTTAAAATAATTCTTTCTGAAAATAGGAAAATAATCTTCTTACTCTAAGAGCCGACATAAAATAATCATCCTCTGAACTCATTCTGGTAAACATGGCTCCCATCTGGCCCCATATAAACATGGAGCTTGTTCTACTTTATCACTAAAAACACCTGCTGAGCAGAGTCAGTAGAATTCAATTACTAGCTACATGAATCCAGACTTCTAACGAATCAGAAGTTAGAATAAGAACCAAAAAAAATAAATATTTCAGGTTAGGATTTATATCCTGGACTAAAGTCACACTTACCATTCAGAATAAAACACTAGACCACAGCTGCACTACTAGATCTACACTCAAACTGAATCTAGACAGTTGACATAAATACAAACGGGTCAGGAAAAAACAACATTTCAGCTTCAGCTTTGTGCAACACGCTTCAGAACCCAGTCATATGGTTCCCCATTACTTCACCATAGTAACAGGAGAACCATCTCTATTTTACTGAAATAACCGACAAAATAATTAGCACTGTAGGTTAAAAATATTGCAAACAGCCTAAACAATTGTCACTATACATTGAATACCTGTTTTTGTAGTTTTTGCAGTAATATGTAGCCTTGCTCACAGTTTTTTGTCATAAAAACACTTACAGTAACCAGTAAAATGTAACCAAAGCTCAGGTGTCTGTGTAGTTTAGAGCTAGCAACAGGTCTGTATTTGTGCTGCTTTTTCTCTTTTTCATGGTTGTTTCCAAAACAACAAACATCCTCAGAAATAGTCCTAGTTCACAAAGACAAAAAATCTTCAGATTTCCCAGTTTAACGCAGCTAAAATTATAACCCAAATGATGCTGCTACAACAGACAAGATGCCACAGGATCTCCACTTCAGTGGAGGTCAGTGAATTTGGGGCTTCATTGACCTCCAAGACAGCCGTGCAAACAGGGGCAACAACTCAACACAGGGGCATGCAACACCCATTAATTTGCAAATATGCTGAAGAAAATTCACTCAGTACACAACTGACAGAATATATGTTTTTGTTTGTTTTAACCTGGTACTATTTGAACCTCCCCCTTCTACTGCCATCCTGGGCGACAGAACATATTGAATAAGATATGAAAACCACTACAGTCTGTGGGTTAATGTCTCTTCGTGTTCATGTCAGAATAAGTCCTAGTTTGACTGGAGAATATGAACAGAACTGAAAACAGTTCTGCAATTTGCTGTGTTTCCATTATATAAGAAGCACAGTTAAAAGTCACACACAAATAAGTTTGTTCACACAATAAGTCATTAAAAATCATGCATACATTAAGCAAATGTATTTTCAAAATGTCAAATCCTGTAATTAAATGGTCAATGGAAACACAACTTATGTGGACAACAGAATAGTACAGTGTTGTCCCTCCCCAACCTGTTGCTCCACACTGCTGGAGCGGATGAAAGAACAGTCCTATGATTTTTCCTTACTTGTTACAAAGAAAAATGTACTTCTATATTTCATGAAGTGACAGTATTATTAGATAGCACTATTACTAAATGACTCATCAAAAGAATCTAAAGACTTGAGCATGTAGAGATAGAAGGAAGTAAAGCAAAGTTATTTGAATGTGCTGACAAACCTTAGGAAACCAAAATGACTGTTCACTCACGTCATTCCCATGGTGTTTGTTGAAATCACAGCAATTGAGTGCATGTGTGTTTGTGTTGGTTTCCAAAGAGAGACCCTGCAGCTAAAGCCATTTAGAAGGGCTTTGAGTGCCTGAATAGGCCCAGAAACAGTACTTTATCAGAAAATTTGGCGTGGATAATAGAAAATGGCTGCCTACCACACAAGAGCAATTTTGCAGTTTAAGAAAATTAAAAGAAGAGCGAAGAGAAGGCTAAAGAGAGAGGGAGAAGAAAAGAATGAGGAAGGAACAACCTCATCATTTAGCACACAGTCAATCTGTGTGAATGCAGCCAGCAAAAAAAAAGGCTTTGTGTACATAAATACAGAAATATCCCTATAAACATGGAAATGAGTGGTTCCTCAATGGTGATGCAGTGGAAAAGCAAAATTATTCACTAAGATCATACAAGTGATTTTACATGTGCGGGTGAGACAGCTATTTTCTCAAGCTGCGTTACACGACGCTGCTCCTAAAATTCAACTCAGTTCAACTCAATTAGCAGCCAAAAGTAGCAACAAAAAGTCATCTTGAAGCCCATTACATACAATTGAGTAGATAATACCATGAGGTTTCATCTGAATCGAATTGCATCCAATTGGATTCAATCCAATTTATTTCAGTCACCACTTCCAGTTCATCCAACCCAGTAAAAGAGTCAAACTGGATCCAATAATAATGCAATTCTTAGGAAATCAATTTGTAGGCTAAATTACTAAGCAAATGGCCATTAGTAATAAGTTACTAATTCTGCAGTTTAAGAAAATTAAAAGATTTTCTTTTAATGTATGTGCTGGAATTTATGTGATTCCAGCACATAAATTTCATAAAAACAAAAAAAGAGTGTTGTTTGAAAAGTCAGAGGGTTCAAATGTAATTTGGAATTAAAGTTGACAATGGTATCCAAAATTAGCTACAGTGCTTTAATGATTGTTAATGTTTTAACAATCATTAAAAACTGAAACAAAATTAAACATTTTCGCCATTTGTTTTTAACTCTTCTGCTGTCATTCCTGTTGCTTAGCAGCATTATTTTCTCAACAGTGACACCTTTTGTTTAGGAGGGTGGCTGCAGTGACCAAAATAGACAGTCATTCCTACATGATGACTCTAAAGCATTTTTACGGTATACTGTTTATATTTTTAGTCAAGAATCTTTTTCTTCAGGTTTACATAGCTTGTCATTTTTTGTCAGAGTGCTAACTGGTTTATCCTTTGTTTAGATAACACTGATGCATGATGTGATTTTATTGAAAACCAACAGTTGTTGCATCTTTAAGTCTAACTTGTTTTTGTGTGCTTAAGTGTGTGTTTTCATGTTTTTCAAACCAGCCCATGGATATGAAAATATGGACTGAAACAATATGTAGTTAGGTACTACATGTGTTTTTACGTTTAGTTTCTACAAAAAGCTTGGACTTGACACTGAGATGCAGAATATCTTATTTTCTTGGCAGAAAAAATTATTTTTGTGCATTTTGTCTCAAAGAAGAATCTAAAAGTAATTAAATCTCACCTTGAGTTGGTTCCTTCTGACCAAAAATGAAAAATCTCCACATGTGGTGTGGCTACACTGTAGATCATTTCCATTTTTAAGCCTCCTAGCTATTTACTCGACTGTAAAATTAATAGCACCTTTGAGCCAAATGCCAGAAAACTTTGGTAATTTCCTAATTATATCCATGGTCACACTGGCAGCTCAGAAACCACAGTTTGAATCTTTATCATATTTCAAAAAAGAAAAGTAAATGCCTGCTGGTATGCAAGAAAAAAGTTTTCATAGTGTGGTAAATTTTTGGTGGTTTTCTTCCAGCCCTTGCTGTGGCATATTTGATGGGATTTTTAGAGGTGACTCGGTTTTTATCTATATTAAAAAGTAGCTTTTTCAAATGCATCATTAACTTTTGTTTTGACCACTTTTGATGACAAACTGGCAAGCGATGGCTAAACCATCTCACAAGAAAGTGAATTCATAAAATGTATATGGTTTCAATTCATAATAAAGCTCATCTTAAGGAGCTTTAGAAAATAAACAGCTCCCATATCCATATCATATCCAGATACATAGGTCCAAATTTCCAAATCAATCTACTTCCCTCCAGTCCAATCATTTGAATTACTCCAATGTTTTAAATTTGCAAAAACTCTTTGATACAAACTTTTCTTCACCTGGCTAGCTTTAATAAAAATTGGCTCCAGATCACTAGTAATGGTTTGTTTTATCAATCTGCGTTCAGGGAAGCTCACAGCCGGTTGGCAACTAGTTTGGGAAAGAAATGTGTCAGCAGGCTGTACAAAGGAAAACATGCTGTTAACAACTATTTACTGTCATTTAAAAAAGAAAAAAAGAAACCAGCCACAGGCTTTTTATTTGGAAAACCTACAAATCATCTGTAAACTTAAATTCAGCCTGTGTAAAATGATATAATTGATAGGTACTGTCTAGATATTGTTGTAAAACTGTCTGACATTTTCCTGAATCAGCAGAAGTTTCACAAATAGACAGCAAGCTCACGTCTGTAAAAGTATCATGAGTGAAGCACTGGTCAGGAGACGTCCAAAACAAACCCAATAAATCCCCACTTCTATCGGAAAGTGACAGTAACAGAAACGTAGACTAACGTAGACTAACCTGACATGAAATAATATGAGAAGATGAGGAAACGACGGAGAGTTGATTCACGTCAATCCTCCTGGGGTTCTTCATGACAACCTGGTTGTCTTTGTCTTCATGATTCCTCTGTTTTACTCGTTCAGATTTAAGATGGTGACTATTAAGCAATAAAACATCTTACCTCGTCTCTTTGTTTTTGACAGCCACTGCTTACAGCAGCTCCAAAAATGTCATTCATATATATCTATTCTGGATATCCTCTAGGATGGCAAACAGAAAGCTGACAGACTATTACAAACAACTTATTAATGCCTTGACATGTTTAGAATTTGTGTGCTTACAATCAAGATAACATACAAAGGTCCGACCTCAGTCGCAGTCAAACACTTTAGCCGCTCAACCTCTCACAGCCTAGCTAACCGAGGCTGGTGGCATCAACCAACTCACTTACTCTCTGGTTACCTAACAACAACCTCTTGAATAACTTGTGCAGCTGCAGCTTTCACTATCAAACTTTCCAAAACATTCAGAAAAAAATGCAGCTAAGGAGCCAAAATACGTAGACACAATGTTACTTGGCACGCCATTGACTGCAAAGCAGAGAAACCAGGAGTGACATTCATTTTCCTTGGTGCTGATGGACAAGAGCTGTAGACGTTAGTGCCAAAATGGTTTGCATATTAGTGCAAAGTGGAGCTATTAAAATCTGCAGTTGTAAGCAGTTTGCTGAGTGGGTGTCAAATATTTGCAGCTTTTTGCTACTTGGTTGCTAGATGGTTGAACGTAATATGTTTCAAATTGCATCACATTCATTTTATAGGGGAGAGACACAAAAATGTAACTTGTCTAAAATATCTTCTGTTATGGCCGCCTACTGGTAGATTTGTGTCATCCTCACGAGAGTCGCCACAAGAATTTTATGCGCTCAATGTTCTTGAGTTTGTCTAATAAAATTGTTGTACCAACATCTCAATGTTGTTAAATAAGTATTTAATAAAAAGCTGGACTGACTTCTGTTGTCTCTTTTTCAATATGCATTTGCAGTTGCATAGAAGTGGAGCAACAGCAGAATCCATCAAAAAAACTAATTCCCAACACTTCAGCTTGGCTTGAGAGGACGCCATTTTGCAGTTTGAAAGGCTTTTTGGGTGTTTTTTTAAGCTGCTTGTGGCATGCAAATGCACTGCAGGAGTCCTGGATCAGTCCAAAGTCAACAATCCATTCCAGTATTTCAGGCACTCTTGCACTGAGGAGATATGTTCAACACCTACACACACAGAAAGGCAGGAAATGACGTGAGTCTAACTGGTATTAAGAGACAATTAAAATGTTCCTCCGCTGCCGTTTGTGTTGCTCTTATTCATCTCCTCCTCAATGTCTTAACTTACATTTCTTTAAATCTCATAATTAGATCAAATCTCGCCTGATTTTATAAATGAACCTAAACTATTATCCAAAATCCTATGGGCGCAGCTCCTTTTGCAGCCAACATTTTATATTCAGAGCTTGAAAAAGGGAAGGAATATCACACTTGATTAAATGCTGCCATTCGAATGAACCACTCAAACACCTACGCAGACCTACACACACGCTCCGCACGCACACATGAAGCTATAGCTTAAGGGAACGAAAGATAACTGAACACATGCTCAGAAATGCGAGCGGAGCCGTCCTAATCTGAGAGCGGCATTTTGTGTTTATGTGCGAGTGTGTGAGTGTGTTGCTGTGCAATGACGTGGATGTGTGTGAGGCTCCCACGTATGTCATCTATCCTCATGTCATCTCCTCTCTGATGTGACCTTTACACACAGATATTTTCTTTCCCGCCCTGCCAGCAACACTGCTAACACAATTACACTGAACTAATGAACAGAGGGGCCTGATTAAGTGTTATACACACTTAGGCAAAGACGCGCGTGCGTTTCCTCCATGCATATCAATCTCCCCCCTATAAAGGCTACATTTGCATCTTTAATATAATTTAAAGTGCTTATTAAAGTGCATGCAACCGTTCAGATCCGATTGAGGCAGAGCTCATCTAAATCCACAGTGTTTAACCCCCTCACACTTCTCCTCCTGCTCCCGTTACGTCCAAATCTCTCTTCTCCACTTCAGAGTAACTAAATGGGTGAGACACGGTCCAGTCCAGTCCAGTCCAGTCACTCATGGTGAGTCTATTAAAGGGAAACAGAAAGTGAGCAATCTAGCCTATAGCCTTGCCACTTTGACCCCTCCACTGTGGCTTTTACTACACCAAATAAAAAGGTTTTTGATTGTAACAAGAAGTGGTGATTTTAGTAGGTTTTTTTTTTCATACGTTCTTATGCAAAATCTCCTTTTAATATCTGCAACAGGCTAGGGGTGGGCATTTATTGCATCATTTATTATTTCTCGTTAAAAAATTTTTATAAGAATTTTGTCATGAAATTTTCAGTAAATAAAAAAATGATGTAAATAAAAAAACAAAACTAACAAATGGATGAGTGGAAATGTCATTTTACTACTTTCTCCACAGTTTGTTCCACTAGAGCATCAAAAAATTCAAGAATATGATTAAATGTAGTTAATATGTGCAGCTAAGCAATATAAATCATACTTTTTTAAATTAAGTGGTGGGCTGAATTAGCTCATTACAAATGGGAATGTTTTTCAAGAACAATATTTGTGTTTGTACCAATAAGCTATGCATTCATAGTCAGAGTTAACTAAACATTAAGGGGTTTTTAATCATAATTTGTATAATTATCACAATAGTACAACAAATATTGCAATAAAATTCTAAGTCCATATCAAAGTCCCTTTGTTACTTTCACCCTCCACTGTGTCAAATGAACCGAACCCTGTCGCCTGCGGTGGAGCTGCACCAACAACCATTGAAAGAAACAATACCAAAACCTCTGAAGACAAGTGCAACTTCCTTTTTCACAAAATGAAAGAAAGAAGTGGAGTCGTGTCAGATGGTAGCAGTTGTAGGATTTCTCCTTCGTGGTTGTGAAAAAACCCTGACTCCTTTCTACCACTGGCGCTACACTCGCATCTTTGTTTTGGTTGTATTTACCCAGAATGCTCTGTCCTTCAGAACACTTCCTGATTTGGAGCGGTTTCAAGTTCTCTTGGCATTCAGATATGACTTCGAACCACACCAGAGTTCACTTCAACCAAACTGAGACCTGAGTTTTAGGCTACAGTTAGCTGCTTTGGCTGACCTCAAGAGTTGGATTGCACATTCACACCTCTCCAAATAAAGCAGCCTTTCTAGGCCAACAAAAAGTTTGATTAAAGCGGACTAAACAGAACTGGTGTGAATGAATACTAAACTTCACTTCACAGCTGTCAAGTTCTTAACCTGAACTGATCCCAGTGTGATGTTCTGATTTCTTTTCACACCAGTATGAACACATTTGCTTAATGAATACTGACACGTTTGCTTAAATGAACTCAAAGGGCCTTTTTTCACAGATATACTAGAACTGCACTCTTTGTGGGCTGACAGCCAGGATTTCACCAAGGAGAGATGCTGTAGGGGGATGTAGTCTAATATCCATACAAACAACATCTTCGCCCAGTGTCAAAAGAATGAAATGAATGCTTAATGCAAATCAGCCACTCCCGATGCATGCTGCTTTAATGGGACTAGCTTGAATAAACTATTGTGATCAGAGAAGCTAATCAGATTTTGTAACTTATTTGTTCTGGTTAAGAAAATCCAAAAGAAAAGAAAAACAAGGAACCAAAATAAATTGCTTTTATTTAACTCTTTGAAATGAGTTTCTGTGTCCACAGAGATCATTTCAGAGTGGTCCCTATAAGGTTGGCATGTCCCTAAAGGGAGAACTGGGGACGAAGTGTTGAGACGGTGAAAAACTCCCTCACATCGCCGCTCTTTTTTTTCCTTTCACAATTTGAAAAAAAAAAAAGAGTGCGTTTCATTTTCTTTTCACGTCTCCATCTCTCTCAACACTTCAGCCCTCCCTCCAGTTAATAATTTGTGAACACACATGGCTCATTTTAATCCAGTCTGACAACAAATCCACAACAGACCTCTTTTCTGACAAAACATTAACAAACTACAATCCGGAGACTAATTTGTTTTCCCATCGGGATGGGGGGGAATGACTCCAGGTGCAAGATTAAAAACATTGGAGGTATATGTTTTTCCTGTTTCACTGCTAACCAAACCAGAACCTACGTCTTTTTGGCGTGAGGCCCTAGTCGCAGAGGAAGAGAAGAAATTCCTGAAGTGTCTTGCTGGGTTGATTGTGATTGGATGAGGTCCTGGTTTGCTTGAGTCTGGTTCTGATTATCACATCGCATCACAGTCCAGACAGCATTCCAGCTCTGCTGCCAGGCCAGAGCTCCAAGGTAGTGAGGGATAGCGCTTGTCACAGTAATTTTCCATTGGTAAAAGAAGTACAGGTAAAGAAATGTAACCCTGACCTCTCCATCCTAAGATATATTAATGGGACAAGACAAAAGAGGAACTCAATGGGTGATTAATTCTCACCAGGGGGGATCGAACAGAAAGATACAGATGCTGGAAAACGAGTCCGTTCCAGTGACTTAGCTGCTCTGCTGATGAACCCGACCTCTGGACTTCCTGTAGGGAAGTGAAGGAAACATTTTACTGCAAGGGCCAATTAAGCACCATGGTGGTGTTACTGACATGTAGGAAAGCTAAATAACTGACAGATGCTTGGTTCATGTGCAGTTCAAGGCTTGTCATATCAGTGTTCACAGCTAATGTTGATAATCTAGATTTGAACTCTTATCGATCCCTCTGCTGATTTAGCTGAACATAACAGTCTTATATTTTAATCTAAAAATAGGAAGTTACCATATGACTGACTGATCTGACTAAAAATAGAAAATTATACTCATTTGATCACAACTACGGCTGAAAGGGTTCACTTCGACTCATTTGAATGTTAAAAAAAAATTTTTTATGCAACATCTTTTGTTTGCCATTTTATTTAAATACAAAACAAGTTGAACCAAAAATGTTTGTATCTGTTGGATGTAGTGACTGTTACACATCTAGACTTCTTCAAAAGATTATTTGTAAACTGTGTTAACATTTTATTAGCTGAATGTTTCTCAGCGCCTGAGCCAAATGGAGAAAGTGTTTCAGAGTTTCACTCAGCAACATTTCTCATGACTTTGTCCTGTTTTTAAAACAATTCACAGAATACATCTTTGTAATATTAGCTCATATCAAGCTACAGAGTAGCTTGATATGAGTTCATTACTGTTTTATTTAGCGTGCCATGTTTGTTGCGGAGTGAACAAAGACTTAAGAGTTCATCGCAATTCAATTTCTGGTTACGTCGTGGCATGTTTTTTATATTCCTTTTTACGTACTTCTTGACTTTAGACAAGAAAATTAAACACTACTTTAAACTGGGGACACACCGATGTGACAGTTTGGGATGATACTATTATCCAACGTTAATATTGCTGTTATGAGTAATAACTGATATTTACTGATACTTCTGACAGTGAACAAACAAACACACAACGCTGACTCTGCTTTTCTGCTTCAGTTACACACTCCCATTGCTGCATCACTGCCACATGCTGTAGCAAATATCATAAGACCAAAAACACACAACCAGCAATACGATGGAAACCAGACAGATATCTTAAAAATGACTAACATGGGTCGATACCAATGCTAATGGATCTCTACTTTAAGCAAAAAGTTAAAACATTGCTTAAACAAAAACATTGCAAAAATCCAAATAAATACCTATTAAAATCAAACAGGTAACCATAAATCTAAAAAAAAAAAAAAAAAAACTAAGTCCAATGTTGGTCTAGAATACACAATTTCTGACGGCTCTATCTCCAGACATGAACATTTAGTTTCCACATCCTGTAACTTTCCATTTCAGATACATTTATTTCCTGTGAAGAACCATGAAGACGCTGAACTCAGTCTTGAACAAATTAATCACCGTCTCCTGACATTTCACTTCTCAACAATCTTGCTTTGAAGTTGCTCTTGTTCTTTAACCCAGACCATCCAGACACTCACTGACTCATCTATGAGGACTGGAAGGTCACTCCTGCAGCTTGTTGCATTTTCCTAATGCATCTACAGATGTGCATGATTTGCTCTTGTTAACCTCAAAGCAATATTTCATCCAGGCACAGAATCTCAGTGTAGATTTTGGCAGGCCTGCACCTTAAGGGCTTCATAAATAAGCGTCAGCATATGTTAGCCGTCCGAGTGGCTACGTTTTGGAACTGGCCTCCCTTTAGGGATTTCCTTCAATCAGAATGAAATAACTGCCCCAGAAAACAATTTTGGTCAAATGCTGGGATTTCTATTTGATTGTTTGGTTTGTTTTGTTAAACAACAAGAATATTACTGTTTTTTTATTCAGTGATTACAAAACCAGTTAAAGTACTCATATGTGATATGAGTACTTATCCTACCCTCATAACAACAGGGTAGGATTATCCAACTTAGAGTCAAAGCTAAATGATCTCTAAAGATGTTATTAGAACATGTAGCTGCTGAAAAGAGTAGAAAAACAGACATCGTACAGGTTTCCCTTATGTTGACCTCTCAGCATGGATCACACACTGAGTCCATTTGAAAATGAAAACAGTATTAATAGTGAAATAACAGGATTACCGATTTTATTCACCCACAAGACGACAACCTGCTGCTGCTGGATAAATATTAGGTGATCCCAAGTTACAGTCCTTGTCCTCGTCATACTGCGGCTCAATGCTTTTTCTTTTCTTTCAGGCATGCGGATGGGACACCCCCGGGCCCGAGGGTCAGAGAGGGCGTGAGAGCATAGAAAAGCCCGGCAGGGGGACGCAGACAGACAGAGACGGAGAGCGTCTCAGTGGATCTGCTTCGAAGGCAGCAATCTAATACTGTAAACATGTTGCGTTCCCCTTAACCTGGGGGACACAACCGGCCCCCCTGAGGACGCTGGGAGGAGATTATCAGAGGAGTTCACAAGGTTGTTTCCAGTCAATCCTGACAAGCCGCTTGGTCTCCTTTGTGGTTGCTATGCTGGGTTTTTTTTTAAGCTGATCAGAGATCCACTAGAAGAAGAGCTGCTATATCTGGGTAGAATATTTAGTGGAAACTGAGTTTATTCATAGACATATCCTACTCCTGTAATAAAAATACACTCACGGTTTTTTGTAGTAGCAAATGGGCTATGACTGGTGATTTAATGGAAATCACCAATCTTTAAAAAAATCTGATACCAATATATCAATTTTTTGTATTTAAAGTAGCTAAATATAGCAACAAATGTGCTAAGTTGGCAACAGTGGGGTAACTATTGCAGACGTGACCTGGTGGGCGAGTCTGTCAGTCAGTAATCTCTAACAGCAGAGCAAAACGGGACAGTGGAGGATTTTCAGGCCTTTGCAGAGCTAGATCGGTAGGCAAAGTTGGTTCTTATACAAATATCAGCCAAATGCAGATCTTGCAAAATTAAGGAAATCGGGGCTAATATTAGTGTAAAGTTAATTCTTAGTTGAATCCATCAGTTTATTTTTAAACTACAAAACTTGGACAAGGCAGAAACCTGAACTCTTCATTGCTGCTGCACGACTGACACAAAGTCCAATCAGAAATCCAAAGCAGGCAGTTTGCCATCAGCCCATCCAAGAATTTATTTAACTTCCAACTATCCTTTTTCACCAGTTAAGATTTCAAAATATCTGAACCCTGTAACTTAAAAAAAACAAAACAGTTTCACAATATGTAATGCTTTATCTAAAGAAACACAACAAACATCTATACTTTTGGATAATTTCTGTTTCATTTTTGTCAAGTGTTCTTGAGTGTTTTGAAAGGTGCTGTCAAATAAAATGCATTATTATAAATATTATTTATTATTATTATTATTATTATCATTATAAACATAATGATATATTTAGAATCATATAAATATATATGATAACAGTTTTGATTGCTACATTTATACTAGTAGTTCTTTATATATACTGTGTGTACCGTCGTATCTTGGAAATACCTTTACTTTGAAAATTTGGAATAATGCTTTTTAGTTAGATGTCATGAACATCACCAAAAAACATACTGAAGTCAGACGTCTGACTTGAAAGTGTGAGTTTCTTTAACCACTCCAAACCAAAATGGCCATGGCACATGTAAAACATCATGACTGGGAATATTAAGCCAGATTTTTAACACTTATAATGATTTCTATTCCATTAAATCAATCCTTTTACTGAAATGTCAGTCACACATTTCAGTAAAAGGATCTTAAATCGTAGAAATGTTATGGTATTGGCAACTAACATATCCCAGTTGAGAAAAATAGCAACCCATGCCAAAGCTGTTATTGTTTTCCAAAATACTTTACAACCCTACAGCAGAAATAAAACACCACAACAATACCCACCCAAGTAAGAATCTTTCCATCTAACTTCAGGACATCTTTTCACTTCTGGTATCGACTCTCTGTCCTACCAAAAGCACCCGGTCCAAATAAAACATATGATGAGCACCATTTCTGAGTTGGTATCTGAAACACTTCCGAGTCAATAACAGGACTCATCACTTCATCCAAGTCCCTGAAGCGAAGAAGCCAATTTGAGTTAAAGATATGGGCATGCAGAAGCCAAGAATGGGGAAGAAAGATTGCTTACTGAGCTGCTAAGCCTCAAGCCAAACAACCACAACTTTAGGCCACAATATTAGACTAAAAAAGTAGGAAAGACTGCAAGAAGCAGACCATTAACTTTGAGTTATCGTGGTGACTAGCTTTTACAGTTGACCCTCCTAGTATTAATCAAAGCCATCGAAGACAAGGTTATGAGGCACATTCAATTTGCCGAGTTGCTGACTTGTTCAGAAATGTAAATATTCTGGAAACTGAGATAGTCTGTGTAACCTCTGCAACTATCTAAAAGCATTTAGACGGAGAAAAATGGCTGCCTTCTGATAGCGTTGCCTGTTTTGAAACCTGCAGTCTGGAAAAACAAGCTGTTCATTTCGCCAGGACATTCTGGCACAGAGCAACAGGCCACCTTTGGTGATGCCAGAGATAGAGAAGTGATAGCTTTCGTCAAACCCTCCCGTCCCAAGTTTCAAATCTTTTGGACCGTTTTCAATCATGATGAATTTTTCTCAGTTCTCTGAGCTTGGCACTGACAAACTATTTAGCTGGCTCGGTTTGTTTACTTGTTTTTGTCTCACCCTATAAGCTTTTTTCCCCCTCTCATCATAAAACACCAGGAAAGTGTTAACACATTCAGTTGAAAATTTTTTTCTTCACTCGTGTGGAAGGATTCTGGTTTGGCCTAAATATACTTCTGTCAGGTAGCCAGAGATGTATTTTGTTGGGAGATTTTTTTTTAGTAAAGATTTAGCAGAAGGAAACAGAAATAGCCTCGTGTAACAATATGTCCACTCTAAGGGGTAAGCACATAAAAAAAGGAAAGTTGTGTCTGAGCAGGTTTTTAATTTTAGAAGAATTCAAAAAAGAGCAGTTCTAATAAAAAAAAAAACACATGAATCCTAAGGAAAAATCTGTACAGACATCTTTCTGGTTATGTAGTGTTTGTTTTCTCTCAGGTTTATTGGCATTGATTGTCAAAGCAGCATTTCAGTGTCTATGCGCCACATATCTGCAACAAACTTCCAGAAAACACTGAGTTTCCATGAAATCAAGACGAAAGCTCACCTGGATAGAGTTACTATTGAGCCATAATAAATGGAAAAATTTATGATTTTAATGATTCACTCTTCAAAATGTAATGTCTGTCACTGGTTTGTCAATTGTCACTTGTATGTTGTTTTTATGACGTTTTATTTTGTGTTTTTTTTATATATGAAACACTTTGAACTCCCTGAATGTGCTATAAAAATAAACTTGACTTATTGATTAAAAGTTCAAAAACAGAACAGCAAACAAAATCTAGTCTTGTAACAAAGCAAGACAATTGTAACCACAAACGGTTTCAAAAAAAATATGTAATAAATTCCACCAAATTTTATTTTCTTTAAATAGTATATATCAGCAAAGATGGAAAAACAATAACCGTGCAGAAATACTAATTATGCCTGTGTGTGCTGGGGTGTGTGTGTGCATGTGTGTGTCGGGGGGGGAGGGGGTGCGCATGTGTGGGGGTGTAGGCGTGTGTGTGTGTGTGGGGGGGGGGGTTACAAACAAGAGGAAAGCTCTGTGGATTGCAAAAACTAGTCCTATTTCCAGTGATAAAATCTGTTAATTCCCCCCCCCGCTGCATTCGTCCCGCTTGCTTTTCCTAAAGGACCTCTGGAGTGAAGTAACGCTCGCTGCAACTCACACACTCTGGTGGAGAGGGAGCCAGATGTTTGAGTTGATATACCCGCTGCATTCAAGTAGTAATCTCCTTCACCATGTTATTGGAGCTGACATAGTCTTTCGCCAGCAGGCGCATGTTTCACATAAACAAGACATCAGCGGCTATAGCTGCGGCGTATAATCAACATACCACTGTCAGCGATCTGGCTGCCTGACATGTATGGTCTGTTGCTAAAGCACTATGAGGCAAAACGTACCAAACCGACAGAAGAATTGATGCATGTTCGAATGTGTCTGTATTAAGAAGTCAATCTACATCTGGAATAAAAAAAAGCTGTGACTATGCATATGTGTGTGTTTAGAAGTGTGTGTGTTAAAACTTCTGCTCTGCTCTTGTAGCCTCTTTTTCCAGGCCTGCAGAATGTGGAAAAAATGCGCCGGGACTCCAAGCGTGAAGGGAAGTGCGAGAAACGCTGAAATAGGAAAATTTCATTTCTCCATTAACCATGTTGTAGCTTAGCCTGGCAAATCTATGTTTGCTTGAAAAATACATAGCAGCAACAAAAACTCTGCCCCTTTTCTGTCTTCCATTGTTGAAAAAATATGAAAACAGACAATAACAAAAAGATTGCAGGAGGTGACATCACCAATGCGTCTTGCAACGATTACTTGGGTGCACTAAAGTGCGATAAGTTTTGGATTTGGTGCACACATCTGTGACAGTTTACAGTGTAAGAGTGTGAAGAACAGTCCCGACCAGAGAGGAAGGAATTTGACCTCTCACCCTTACCATGGACCCTCTGTGGCAGCCTTATCTGATTGGTCTGTCTGGCGCTTTAATCATTTTCAGAACTCAAACTGTGGCTCAAAAACTGGAGGGAAGGAAGGGAGACGGAGCCGCTCTTTGAAAAGGAAAACTTAAAGCACATTTTGCATTATTAGATAAAGCTGTAAACAGAGCCCTAGCCACAAACACAAATATGTAAACATCCATGATAGGCATAACCACACATATCTACATCTGAACAGAAACTGGAATGTAGGTAATTCTACATCTTTGTCTCTGATTCGTGCCTACACAGCATGCCTACAGTGTGTGACAGAGAAAATGACAGTTTTTTATCGAGCGCTGCAGTTTAACCCCCGCTAATCCCTTCAGAGTGGCAGAGCTTTATGGTCAATTCACACTCTTTTCAAGCTTTTATGGCTCCCCTCTCTCCTGCCGCAGCCTCCAGAGTAATCCCCGCAGAAGAGGTGGCCGAACATCAAACAAGAGCTCGAACAGACCCGTCACACACGCCGACACCGACACGGATGTACCGAACCTAAAGCCGCCGAAACAACACCCTAACGGGGAAGAGAGGTGTTTCTTAACACCCGTGGAGATTGACTTTTCATCAAAATCCTAATTATATCTCGTCAATGAGAGAAAAACACTTTGGATAGCAGATCAATTCAAGCAGTTTGTTTTCATTTATGGAAAGATGGCGGCTTTCTGTGACACTGCCATGGTTAAATTTGAAGGTTACGCTTGGGAGTATTTATCTTTTTTATGCATTATTAGTTTGAATTTCTGCTTTATGTGTGGCACAATTATTTGCTACAAGCTTTCACACAGCAAGTCTTAATTATTCTGTAAAATTACGAGTCTATAGCTGTGTTTTCATTACAAATGTGTGCTAAACTTTGTCAATATTCTATAAATGTAAAAACAAAAAACATTTTTACAATTGCTGCGATTCCATTAAATAAGAAATGCAATTAAAATCACAGGTGAATAAGTTTATTCACATGATAATTCACTAAAACAACATGCCACACCATCAACATCAACTACTTCCTGTTTTCTTCATCATGGTATGCACCAATGACAACATCTGGTTGTTGATCATGTGACTCGTGTGATGTGAAAAAAGTGTTTCTATTCCAAACTACATCTATCATTTGTCCAACACAATCTAACACCGACATGTTTAGCAGATCTGTGGACCGAAATGGAGTCTGAAAAGGTTGATTATTTTAAGCTAAAAAGAACCAATTAGAAAATCTTAACAAACAGCCAGAGAAAAGAAAAGTGTCTAAGAAAAGTAAAACACAACAAAAACATTTCACACCTATAAACAATTCATTTCACACCAGTGTGCTTCTCCACTCGCCATCAGTGTATTTCTCTTGGCAGTATTTAGATAAATTATTATGACAAAAAAATTTATTAAATACTCAAACCTCACCAATGATTCACATTACATTTTCTTAAGATTCACATTACATTTTCCTTTGAATCATTTCTGTACTAATTTCTGTTTAGACCAGTTGACTTTTATAAAATATGATACAACATGACAGATACAAGCTGCAGTATATGGAATACCTTATAAAAGATTGTTTTTTACATGTTTGTTAAAACTATCAACAAGTCATGACAGTACTGAATACTCCTAGTGCTTTTTGTAGAAATACAGTCAGAAACAACCAATCTTAGCACTGTGAATCATGCTTTTTTTTTTTTATAAAGGTTACATACTGCAGCTTTAAACCAAAGTAAACATGTACATACCATGACTAAGTTATTTTAAACCTCACATGATAAAAACCAATTCAGTCTGTACAAAGTCTTCTGTAACACATAGCTTCTTTTCATTCCTGAAAAAGCCATGTACAGAAAGTTAAAGAAATTTGAAAATGGCAAATACTCCAAATAATTAGCACATGGAAAAGCTCAAAAAATAAAGTCACTCCACTTAAGGTCATAATTCACATTTAAGATTCCCCAATGTCATCTTTTTCAATCAGTTATAAATTATTTGGTGATTTATTGGTTCCTTCTGAATATATACCACTTTTCATTCAGTTTCTGCATCTGGTTCTGAAATCTATACACGCTATACGAGAGGTTTCCCCCTCCAACACCTCTCTCTGACAAGTACTGTTGGTTTTATAGATCTCCGCAGACCGACTGGAGGAGGCTTTGCTGCAGGCGGCTTTTCTCTTTAATGCGGAAAAAGCAACAATTCCCTGCATCCATTGACTTTCACACTCTGAGTGCTCAGCCACAGCCAAATATCTCATCATGTCTTTCTTTGACACAGATTGCGTGTAACAAAACTAATTACGGAAGTGATTTTTTATTTTTTTTTTTCCTATTAGTTAAGACGCATATGGGAACTACAGATTAAAAGTGCAGAGAAAAAGACTCGGATGCAGGCATGCATGAACTGGGAGAATGAAAGATGAAGCTGGATTCCTGCAGGAGAACACAGTCGACTACATCAGCACGCAGCGCGAAAATGAAATGTTGTGTCGAACCACCACATACACACCACCGCTTCCTCGGTTTCACAAGAGGAAAGAATTCAAAACGGTGAGTGCAGGGGTAAGGCATGAAAAACACACACACGCATACACTAATGCTCAAAAACAAACCTCCTGGCTACACTCACACACAAAACATGCTGACTTAAACACACACGGGCAATTTCACCAAAACCACAAACACAAACTCTCACTGCATGCAGTAAGACACATAGAGCTTTGATGCGCGCACACACACACACACGCCTGCCCGCACACAAGATGTGTGTGAAAGTGTATGAATGCGAGGAACTGCTCCATTTCTCTCATTAAGGAGAAGGAGCTGCCTGCAGCAAAGCCTCCACAAGTCGGTCTGCTGAGATCTGTAAAACCAACAGTACTAGTCGGAGAGAGACGGGAGGAATAAAACAGTCAAACACAGAGTTTAATCGGCAAAACGGATGAGGAAACTGAATGGAAGTGGGTTCATGAATAGAGTCGCAGAAGAACCAGAGCAACCTTAAGGTTATTTGACTCTTAAAATCTGTGACGTTTTTAATCTGGAATTGCTGGTTGATGGTGCCTCGCAGCGTTTGATCCGCGCCGTCGGCTTTTTCTGCATGGAGTCTGAATGTTCTCTCCATTCGGACTCCCTCCCACAGTCCAAAAACAGTCCAAAAACACAACTGTTAGGTTAACTGGGCTCTCTAAGCTGCCGTTAGGTGAGAGTCAGTGTGCATGGTCAGGGAGCAGTAAGTTAAATTCAAGACTTTTTAAAACCTTTTTAATGTCACCTTGAATGAATTTTAAGAAGGAAAAAAAACTAGAATTATACGGTATAGCAGTGGGATCCTGCTGTATTTTAATCAATAGCAAAAATTATTGCATTTCTGGGGTCTGTTTGTGGTGAGGCAATGGTGAAAACAAACGTCATTATTCAATGTGCCCCAGACTCACATCCACACCTAAAACAAGAAACTCCTGATGCTCAAATCACATTTGGTCTTAACGCAGCTTCAGACTAACTGCAATGGTGGTGATGTCACTCCCCTCTCCATTCATTTCCTGCAGAACATGCACAGTAAGATGACGACTGATAGCCATTCTGCAGCGAAGCAACTGTAAAACTTTCTGCTCATGAACGTAGTAGACGTGGACATGTGGGCTTGCAACTCGGCACAAGAAAATTGGAAAATGTCCGACTTTTGTTGCCGTCGAATCCCATTGTAGCTACCCTGGCTACTGCTAGCTTTGTTGCGTCTATCAGGGGTAATGGGCTCAGCACACAGGGTGTGACAAACAACAGTGACGGGAAAGTCATCACCACTTGGGATTCAACCCATAAAAACAAATAGACAATGTCCCAATAATGATGAAACAAGTCATGCTCTCAAGGCTTAGGAAAAAATGTCCTTGCAGAAGAACAGAGGATTGTAATCTACTCAAAGCTAAATACAATTGTCTGTAAAATTAATTTAAACATGTCAGTTATAGCTTTGTTTCTCAATTATTAAATGAAAAATGTGTAACATAACATGATCTAATTTTAATTACAGTCTGCTTTATTTCAATTAAAACACAATTTAACATATTTTGACTATTAGAAACAAGAGAGAGACTTTGTTTTCTCTTCTGACAATCTTTGTGGTAGAAACAGGATTTTTAATAAACCTTTACACCGAGACTCTTTTCCTCTCACACTCAGAAACCCACTACCATACAGGTGCAGCGAGTCGGGCGACCCTCTCAGTATCAGCAGACATCATTTACATAAACACCACAGTGCAGGAAAACGAACGCAACAAACAGCCCTCTAGAGAATGAGGGTTCAGGGTAATTAACCCATTTAATCCCACCGGCAACAATTGTTGCCAGACATTTTTTCTAACTTCTGGAAGCTCTAGAACAGTTGTTTTGACTTTTGGCAGCTAATTTAAGTTTTAAAATAAAATAATGTGTCAATTCTAAGCAATATCAATTTCATGTATCTAGTGTGAAAGGTCACATGACCAGACCTCTTTACTTCCTGCCTGTGACGCTGGAGGTAAATGTCAGTCACAAAGCTGTACAAGAGGAAGTCAGTAAAATATTTAAATAAACAAATATAAATAAAATATTTTCAACATATGTTCTTTCAAGTGTCTTCTACTAATATATAAAGAAAATTGTATCCTTTCATTCATCTTTTGATCATAAGAGTGAATGTAAGCATGGCAACAATTGTTGCCACTAGCATAATACATAGACAGCACTATGCTATGTGTCCATAGAATAGAATAGAATAGAATAGAATTACTTTATTCATCCCAGCAGGGAAATTATTTTGCAGTTACAGCAGCATAGAGACAAGACACACAACATCCACCACTGAGTAGCAATTGTAGACAAAATAAAAATAAAAATAAAATATAACATGCTGTCAATATAAAAAGCAACTTAGAGCAGTCCTTGCAAAGATTCAAAAAAATGCAGATACAGTATGTATATGTAAATATATGTACAGCAAGTGTGCCACAGTGCAGTTGCAAAATTGGACTGATTAGTGCAGAACAATGATTTAGCTTTCATTGTACAGTGAGGCATGTGGCAGGAAGGATTTCCTGTATCTGTCCCTACGACAGCGGAGCTGGAGCAGCCTATGTGAGAAGGTGCTCCGCTGTCTGTCCACTATGTGGTGGAGAGGCTGCTGTTTATTGTCCATAATAGACAGAACCTTCTTCAGTGTCCTCCTCTCCACCACAGTTTCCAGGGACTCCAGCCTTAGTCCCAGTACAGAGCCAGCTTTCCTGATGATTTTGTCTAGTCTATTAGAGTCGCTGGCTCTGATGCTGCTTCCCCAACACACAGCAGCAAAGAAGATGGCACCGGCAACAACACTGTGATAAAAGGTCTAGCTTTGGTATAGCTTTGCTGTTTATTCTATATACCTTGCTGTTACCACACAGCTTAAAAATGTCAGATATTTTAGATCTTCTAGGCCTGATGGAACCTAGAAATGATGTCTTCTACATCACTGTCATTCCCACAGTTGAAACCCTCTCCTATTTCACCCCCCAAAAGGCAAATCTTTACACAAAATGTGGCCTAATCACTGAATGACAACTACAAGATGATCCCACACTTGAAACTTGTTTAGGACAGGGCCAAGGTGGAATACTTGGTCTGATGGAACAGGGAGAATTTCTTCTGAGATGCAGATTGGTTCATACCAACATTTTCTCCTGACTTTGCCTCATTGATGAAATGACCAAATGAGGTCAAAGGTCAATCTGCACATTGAGACAATGACATCTGCAGGATCTGGCATTGAATCTTTATGTATCTAAAATATTCCTGAACACTCTTGTAACCATTCTTTGTTATAATAAGTTATGCATGTCCTGATTTTTCTTATTTTTTTATATGTATAAATAGGCCAGATTTGTGCAATACAGACTATGTCGTTTCCCACCGGCAACAATTGTTGCCAAGTATAAAATCTACATTTTCACTAGCATAACCAACATAAAATGTAATAATTCATAAATATTATGTGTTAGGGAGGTCCAAGGATTGAAAAGCATTAACTTATTTTGCAGGAAAAAATTTTGGGATTAAACGAGTTAAGTACCTAGGGATAAAGGTTCAGAGAACCACAATGGAAATATGCATATAGAAAAATACTAAAACATAAAACAAAGCCCTGTAAAAGTGGGTGAATGAGAAACACATTGTAAAGTGGTTTGTAGTACATGGATGGAGCTTAAAACGCTCTGTATAACTGTGGACCATTTACCATGCCACCTGTAAAACTGTGGTGAGCGACACTCTGCAGACAAACATCCTGAAGATTTACAACATTATGGAATACATGGGTTGGACTGATGTTGCTTTACATTCACATTAGCCTGAATTCCACACTAAACCTGGAGTGTTTTAATGTCCACATACAGCACAACATGGAATTAGTTTGTGACTTGTTGTTCAAGAGGACCTGATATGGATAAATGCAAGAAAATTGAGAGCATAAGCCAAAATACTTCCTCTGAAGTCAAGAGCTTCAGAGGAAGTATTTGGGTAAATTAGAGAATTTTGTGAACAATTTCTAATCCCAAGTTTTTTGATGAGCTTTTTTTGTTTTTGTTGCCAATTCCAGTTTTGCTTTAAGTACTAAAAAGATGCAAGATCAACATTTAAAATATTAATTTTAGCCTTTCCAGATATGAGCGGTCATTAACTCTTTGTATTAAGAGCAGAAAGAACTGGTGTAAAACAGGGCGGAGCTATTTTAAAGCAAAATGAAAATGAGTAATTTTAAAGTTTGAGTTCACATTTTTCATGAGTTTTAGCAACCTATATTAGCAACAAAAAAAATCCCCTTCTACATGAATCCAATGGAGAAATGTAGAGCCCCCAAAATTTTAAAATCTAGCATCTTTGGTGGTCCAGGCTAAAACCTCTACAAGATTCAACAAAGCAACAATGCTGTGCTATGTTCAGCCTTCCTGTTATATGATGAAGTCTTGCTTTCTCTCTCTCCTTCACAGCCTATATGAACCAGACATGTATTGAACTGTCATAGAAACTATTGCTTCTTTCAAAATAACCTGAATCACCCTGAAAACAACTGTTTGATGTCAGTAGCTGATCTCTCTGTGGATCTTTAATTTTAACATGATGATTTTTTTTTCATTCCTTTGTTTTTCATTTTTTTAAATTAGCTATACTCTTGACTAAAAGAGGAGCTTGACAAAAAAATGAATAGGTAAGAGGGCAAAGCAACTAGTGGCACAGTATCAACTCAAACTACTTGAGAATAGGAACAAAAAACAGAGATGGGTAGATCAACAGAAAATAACTGCCCCAATGGACACAAGTTATTCAGTAAAGTCATTTCGCTAAACAAAGGTTTCTTGTAGTTGTGTCACTGCAGCTTTCACCAAAAGAGTGAAATGCAACACTTTCTCCCTAATTTAAGCCCACTTGTAGCCCCCTGTGTTTCTTGATGGCTAAATTGCCTGTCTGTGTTGCCTTTATATTGGCTTCCAGCACATTGCAAGCTTATAAAAGTGCCAATTCATGGGGTAGCTTTTAAATGGTTAGGGAGATGCCTTAGCACTGCTGTTTTGAGAAAGAGAAGCTCGCGTTGGCTTAAATGGATTTGAGTATGTTTTTGACCCAGCGATTTGCTTTATTGATGAGTGGAAGCAGTTACATCAGAACTGCAGCAATCCTGTGTCTTGCGAGGCTCCTCTGTCCTGCAGAGTCCAGATGAATATGAAGAGGAGGAAACTGAAGCTGGACTGACAGATCCTCACTTTTAGGGACTCCAACAGTCACTATACAAAACTATAAAAGCAAAGCAAAAGCCAGACACCTGCCACTGAGTCCTGCACTCTACCCCTTCCCGAAGCTCGATTGTCCTGACACTCTAACCCCATCGACGGCCAGTTTGTTGCAAAATCAATTAGCTGATCACAATCCAAAACAATCAAATGGGCTAAAATAAATCACATTTGCTTACTCTGCAGATGTTTCATTAGAACAGCAGCTGCTACGTCCTTCAGCAAAGCGCTAAACCTGAGAGAAATGCCTCTGATCATGGAAAACAATATGCATCACATATGGCTCTATGATCCTATTTCTGAATGCACAAAGTCATTGGCAAAACATTATAGTAACTCCCCCATTCATATACACACACACACGCCCACACACACACAGTATGACTAAGCACTCAACAAAATGAGATGTGTGTGCGCAGAAGCATGTGTGTGATGATTAGGGGAGTGTCACTATAGGAGCTGACTCAGCGTTCCTGCCCGTCGTTTTACTGCGGCCTCCTCCTAGCAGAGCCAACAGGGATCTCTGAAAATGGTTAAAACATTAAATCGATGACATCGCCTGCTTACCTGATATTTTTCAGCAGCTGGTAAATTGGTTTTGTCAGCAGCCTGGCAAATACACTGACATATTCCTTATGTATAAGTACTTTCTGCCCTCCTGTGTCCTTTCCTTTCTTGTCCACATGGGTTTTAGTTTTGTCACAGCTTTTAGGGCCATAAATTTGTTTTATTCATTAGTGATCACAATTAGTCATCCTGAAAACTTTTATGAACGTTATCCAAAACACTGGTAACAAAAAGATGGGATCTTGATTTATAGCTAAGTTCCAGCACAGGTTATTCAAGACTGAACACACCAGCAGCGTACATGCTTAAATCAAACTCTTATTCACAAAAGAATACACCAGACACCAAGCAAGAAAGAAAAAATGGATGCTTACATTGTTTAAGTCCCTTATCAAATACTTAAAGAACTTTAGATTGATTACATGTCCATAAATGGGGAGTTCCTGACCCAAAATGATGTATTGTAAAAACTGCATGTCCTTCAGTAAGGTCCCAACTGGCTGGAATGTGTAGGAAAATGTAAAAATAGTACAGTACAATATATTCCCTTACCTTTGTTTCTTCCTGTACACGGTATAATAATAAAAATAAGTAGAAGACACTGCCCTCTTGACTCCTTTTTCTTCCTCTTTTGTTCTTCCATTTATCATTTTGTTAACCTGACATGTTTTCTTCTTTGCTCTACTGGCTTCACCCTGTTTTTCTGTACTGGTTGCATCTAAGATATTCAAATAAAATGCAGCTGGGCTCAATGCTAATGGACACAAATGCTTCAAATTATGGAGCACTTGACGTGCCTCCACATGGACTTTTAATGTAAACCAGACGCACCTGATGTTCAAAACCCGTTTGGTGTGAACGCACCATTAAGCTGAACAGTCTCCTGAGTTGGTAGATTTTAAATATGTGTTACTTTACGTGAAGGTAAAAGTTTTTGCGTTAAAATGGCTCGATGAAAAGATAAAGAATAAAAAAGTCTTGATAGCTAGTTTGGAGTATTTTTTACATATCGTACTAAAGGATGTGGTACCATTAAATATATGAAAAGCCAAAATGAATTTTTTAAACGTTTTTAAATCTGGCCCATTATTTACTGTTTATTGAGGCTTACAAATGCAATGAAGCTGATTTTGTCATTACTTGTAAAAAAATCTGGTTAGCCATAGGAAAGAATGTGGGTAAAGCTTAGTAAGGCCAAAAGGGTTTTCATTTTGGTCTTCATCTTTATGATGCTGCAAACGTTCACCAAAACTAAAAGCCAAAAAAAGGTTGTAGAGTCACATCTATCACTACCCTTCCATTTAACCTCTTCACCCTTCCAGTGTTCCAATTTCTTCAGCCTCCTTCATCTGGTCACTTCACCTCCCTTCTTCATTGTGCTCTGGCAGCAAGCAAAGACAGCACACAATCCATATATTACCGCTTTTCACAAATCCTTTCACCTTCACGGACCTCTCCAATTCCTCTTCATGGTCATTTCTTCTCCACTTTGACACAGGGAAAAAAATTCCATTGTCTTTAAATCTCTCGTTTCGCTGTGGAATAAAATTATTTCCTTGAAGCATATTGCAGCTCTTTCAGAAGCAAAGGCGAGTTTCACTCTCAGGTCAAATGCTTTTGCGATTTCTTTTGAAAGAATTGGGGAAAATTGAACTTTTTTCACAAGGTGTAATGTGGGACTTTGAGCCTACTTCCAAACATTCAAACAGTTTGCTCTCTCTTAGACTGCAGCCTCCCAGAGCAAATGAAGCATGTTAAAATTAATCCTTGCAGCAGGCACAAATGGGTATGGTGTAATGTTCTTCAAAGCATTAAATAATATACACAGTGCCTTGCAAATGTATTCATACCTTGTAACCTTTAACATGTACTGTATTTCCCATGTTATAACTAAAAACCTTTATGTATTTTATTTGGGATATTTTCTCTTAGGCAAATGAAAAATCTAATGCTAATAATGGACCAGGAAGTGGTTTGAAAAGTGGACAGAAAGATTGGCTGAGTGAAACACAAGGCAATAATGGAAGCTAACCTGTCAAAAGTTTCACCTTCCATGGATGCTGTGGTGGCGCTGAGGTTAAACACAGCCCACATAAGGAGGCCTTAGTCCTCAGTGTGACCATTGCAGTGTGATCAGCCTGATGATCTTTGCCACATGTTTCCCCCCCTCACTCGTTACTCACTTTTCTGTCTGACCACTTTCAAATAATGGCCAGTAGGGCCAACAAAACCTTAAAAAAATAAAAAGAATAAATTAAGTTTCACCATCCAGCAGGACAACTGGAAATCCAATGGAAAGGTTCAGATCAGCCTGGTGGAAATTACAGATGGAATCACAGCATTGGACTTTTAAAACTGTAGTTAGAGTTTTTGATGCAGCAAATCTAACTTATGTGACCCTTTGTGAACTCATGATGAAAGTGCAGCAAAAAGAGGGTTTTTTTTCTATTAACTTCTGACAAAACATCCAACTGGAAGTGTAGAAAGTAGAAGAGAGATCGGCATCTAAATGCTATTTGCAAAAAAAATAAAGAATGATGCAATTCTAACTTTGGATTTACAAGAAGGGAACAAGTGTATAAGGAAGACATGCGTTTATATGCAACAAACAAGACAAGCTGCCTTAACTTATGCTGCAAAAACAGGACATTCAGGGATTCTTTTTTCTACTTACTTATTGAGATATAGGTCAGGCATACACTCATACACACACACTCACAGCCAGATATATGCAGCATAGAAACTGATTATTTTTCTGTCTCAGCTGCTCAGACAGCACAGAACATACGGCAGAAATTGGCCAATTGGGACACTAAACACAAGCTGCGTGCTCCACAGAAGCAGAGGAAAATTGGGTTGAAGAAATTGTTTTAATTGCTGACAAAACGGTAGAAATATCTCTCCTCCGCTTGGACTCGGATGAGGAGCCACCCGCCCACATGGCCTCTGCCTCGCCATGAAAGCTCCTAAAGCAGGTGCTGAATACAATCAGAAAAGCTCCTTCATTAGCTAACGAAGCGACGGTTAGAGATCAAGGTGGCACGTCGCCTCCGTCCGCGGCCGCCCGTCACATCTGTGCCCCATCGAAACCGTCTTTTCCCTTTACAAGGTGAACTATTTGAGTCGACCTGCCCCGTTTGATCTGCTGTGGCCTTTCAGACAGGGAGCTGGATCAAAAAGGTGCCAGCAGCTTTAAAGCAGCTCTACCTGTGTAGCTTGTTGCTATCCTCTTCTCCTCAATCCTCCATCTGCCTCAGACACAAACTGCTTACAGCGTCACTCAGAAAAAAGTGGTTTTAAGTTCTAAAGAACACTGCATACTAGAAGTGTTAAGGTCATTGCAAAAGGATATCATCTCTCTATGTCTGTCAAAGAAGATTAGATTAAAACATGTATTTTCTCTCATGTCCTCAAGTCTAGCTTTAAAAAAATCTCAAGTTGTGTATTAGCCTGTTTAATTGCATAGAGGACATAAAACTTGCTATGAAATCTGTGAGAACAGATTTCAAAAAACATGCCTTCCCATGAAAATATGTAACAGCGTTGTTTTGCACCTGAACATATCCAGAGTGCGTATGAATGGAACTAAGTGTTAAAAGAAATGTTTTGTAGGGCAACTTTAAAAAGTGACACTAAGACAAAATATGGAGGACTCCCAGCTACTGCTAAACTCTATTTGGGAACATTTTCAAGAAGCTACAGTGGAAAAAGAAAGGTGGACTAAGCCACTGACATAATGTCAGTGGCTTTATGTCACGGTATGCATTAAGGTATACATACCTAGGGTCTGCATTTTTATTCCTGTTATTAAACAGGGAAAAAATCAACTGATAGTTACTATGAAAACATCTACATACATGAGTACGATTTCAATTTATCTTAAATATACTGTGGAGATATTCAAGCATCGGGGTGAGGATGTAATGCCCGAATATCATGCTTTACAGTCCTGCTCTATTTAACATCTTAACTCTAGCGCAACTTTTACTGAAACACAGCATGCAGTAGGTAAAGGCAAAAGAAAAACCACCAACCTCAACCACACTTCATGACTACGTACCTAGATACTTGTATCTAGCTCTGTGATTAACTGAAATACTTACCTAAACCTAGAAACTTATTTGAAGTCAATAATTCCATAATGCTGAATAAAAAGTGTACTAGTTCCACTGGTAGATTTTTCCCACATTATGCCAGGGGAACTAGTACATTTTCATCATTATTAAGGAATTACTGCCTTAAAAATAATATGAAAAGTTGTATGCGAGTTAGCTTAGTCTTATTTCCTTACCAAGATATTTGCACAAGAAACTAGATGAAAAGTACTTGGTAAGATTTTGCGCTTCTGCGGTGCACTGGTGACCCTGGTAGATAGCCTATCAAGAACAGCTGCTTTCGGACCAATATGATATCAATCCCCTTTGGTTATGAATAGGATGTTACCTAGAACAGAAAATACTTCAATAAGGTCTAGGTGTAACACTCAGTGTTAGACTATTCCCAAAACTAAAAGATCTGCATGATGTAGATTCTGCATGTGCACAAAGGCATGAAAAATTAATTCAAAGGAATGGATATTATCATAAGCTTAACATTTTTGTTTTTATTTTAAATATATTTTTGTTTTAACTTTACAGCTACTTTTCCTTTATCTTCCCGCACTTCAAATCTCCAGAATCTGAACAGAGCTTGCTAATAAATACACATCAAACCAAATGTAACTTAAGTTTATAATCAAAAATGCATTCATGTAGAGAAACCTAACATTAAGCAACTTTACTACATCTATTTTATAAAAATAAAGTAAAATGTAATCTAAGAACTGCTCTTCTGCAAAATAATCAGATTCCAACAGCAGCTAAATCAAACTATATTCATGTTTTGTTGTGAAACACCAATGTACCTTGCAGCAGCTCAACAGGAGAGAACTTGGCTCTCACATTGCTGGGTCGGCACTTCGCTTCCCACCGGGCCCCTAAACAGTACTTAAAGGTAGATTTCTGAAAGTGCCATGCATAAAAAGCTCTCGGTTTAATGTTGGTTTCATTCCGTCATGTAGCAGCAGTTATGGCGGTGCACGCCTCCTGTGGGCGTTTATCAGACTAGATAAACTTAAAGCGCTTTTATTGACGTGTTCTATTGTATATCTGTGCTGCCTCCTCTGCCTCCCCGCGTCTTTGTTTGTCGCAGCCTCTCTGGGCGAGGAGCAGCGGGGTTTGTGTCGATTCTCTGTGGCTCTCATCTCAGCCGGGGTCTGAGGCAGTTGGCCGGAGACCCCCGCTTCACCACCTGACCCCCGTACACATGCATGCACACACTTGCTTTAGCCTAAATAAAAGCTTCCCAAATATCGGCAAGGTGGTTTGTCCAATTAAACATGTATATTTAGCTAAAGAAATCTTCAATAAAACAACATTTAAACATGTAAAAAAAGGGGAGCTTTAGATATTCCACTATATTCACTTTTAATAATTTGCACTCTTCATATGTGCGTGGGAAGCGGCAAACTTGAAGTCTCTTTGACGGAAATTAGATACAGCACCCACATATCTACATAACACATTAAAAGATTGATCAGAGCACAGCAAGAAGAGGAGTTTCTATGTTCTAAGAACAAATGAATAATACAAGACTCCGAGAATAAACTGGGTAATTGGGTTAAAGGCAGCTCAGAGGGTGTACAGCTCACCGCTGTTGCCCAAGTCCGACACTGACTCATTAGGGGTTGAAAACCTCTATTTAAAAAAAAAAAATCCCTCCTCTCTGCGCTTACAGGTGCAACAGCAACTCAAATGTTCCCGGCGGTCACGGTGTCGTCGGCGCAACACAAACGCAGTCGCTCCGGGCGTCACGCCTCGGCTCCAAAGTGGAGGTGATGCTCAAGGATTCTGCCTTATCAAGGAGTCCCAGGGCAACTTTGTCATTATGACACATGTACTTTAAAAAAATACAAATATTTCTCACATGTCCTTGCATTGCCTCTCCTCCACATCAGCTCACTCTCACTCATCCTCCTGAGCTCAAACCCCAAGAGGGATGGAAGTAGAAAGAGACGAGGGGGGGTAGGTGGAGGATGAGTAGGTATGTTCAGAATACGAAACGGGAGGCTTTCCATTTTTCCCTCTCCCTACAAACACACCACCTAAAGATTTTTTTTTTCGTTCCTCCTCCTCCTCTTTTTTTTTTTTCTGTGTGCTTGGCAGCCAGATCAGTGGCTCGTTGCCCGTATAGTCTTTCCAAATCAGCCCGCACCTACGCACATCACACAAGTCAAAAATTCATAAGGTGACACAAAACTGTCAGCGCATGTTGATGCGACTCCCGAATGATGGCAAAATGTTTGGATGTGGGTGGATGAGGGGCAGCAAACACACACACAGGTCCCCACAAAGACATAAAAACTTGGTACACATGCATGCGCGCACGCCCACACACACACAATTCCAGAATGTCTCAGACTCCTGAACACATAAACAGGGGTGCCGCCAAAAAGTTTACAAAGGGGTGATTGATTAAAGGGGCGCAGGGGGCACGTAGAATTCAACATGAAAAGCTTTTTTACAGTGGTGAAGGTTGTATATGGGGTGGTGGGCACCAGAGGAGGGTGAGGAATTTAAAATGCTACAAAAAGTAAAAACTAAATTAACAAAGTAAATTAAATAAATCAGGGTTTAAGCCAATTTTAATATGACGTTGTGACCTACAAGAATTACACCAAAAATAAATATGGAATAAATCTATTAGTACACGTTTAAACCAATGTTTAGGTTCAAAGTCTGGAAATCATATTCAAGCAACATCAATTCCCAGAGCAAACTTAAAAACATCTTACACCTTACAGTCTGATGCATCTCGAGAGAAAAAGATGGGAGGGAAAAAGATGATGGATGTGGAGGAGATATATGTGGAAGCATATCTCCTCCACATGTATCTGATGTGGAGGAGATATATAATTAATAATGAAATTCCCAGTTAGTGACACAAATTCATAGGGGTGGTCACCCTGCCTGTCCCTTATCTTAGCAGCGCCTCTGCAAACAAAATAGAGAATTAATTTTAGGGTTTCCAAGTTGGCTGGATGCCTTGAGTGAATTTCCATTTATTCAGCAAACCACACAACTACTTCGATGCACCAAACTGACACTAAACAAGCCCTAAAACTCACGTCCATGCACCCTATATTAATACACATCCACTTTGCATCCAAATTCCGCAGTGCCCTTTTATAGCAAAATTAAAGACCCCTCCGCCTCCTGCAAACAACTTGCGAAATTCCAGTTAAAACAAAACTGGAGATGTTAAGTCCTGTGGAAGATCCGCAACCTTCCAGCGTGCGCTACTGGCTGCTTTCGCCCCGTGTGCGCAGCGACAACCCGGAGCTGCTCGTTCAAAGTGCAAAATGTTAAAAAATTTTAAAAAAGGAAAAGAAGACGAAAAATGTTCCGTCGGAGTAGTGCATGTTGGTCCAGGTGAAAACGAGAAAGCATCGCTCGGGAAAAAAATAACATAAGGAGAGACCAGAGGTATGATCGGAGGTGGTAAGGAATGGAGAAAATTATTTAAAAAACAAAACCAAAAAAAGTAGAGGGTGGAAAAGTTTGCCTGTACTTACTTATTAAGCCGTGTTTTGTATTATCCCTGCTTGGCATTATTTCTTCTTTTCTTTAGGATGTCAGAGTTGCAGCAGAAGACGTTTCCATTCCCGCTCGGCTCGTCAGAGAGCAGCAGCAGCGGTTCAAAAAGCTCAGCTCTGCAGATCCGTGCGCACAGGAGAGCAGCGCTCAGCATGAATGAGACAGGAGCTGCGGTTGGACTCCGGCATCCCCCTGCTACATACGGATGAAGAGGGAACAAGGAGAGAGAGAGAGATGGAGAGCTTAGTGAACATGCGCCCCCCAGTGGATCCGGTGCGTTACATCGGGGGTTGCACGACGCACATTGGTGGCAGCATTGGACCCGTTTCAGTCTGCGGCTCCGTGAGCTCCTTATCCCCTCCTTGTACTCCGGTTTTAGGCTGTCTGACAACAATCAGGGTCTGTGATTGAAGATGCTCCCGTTCAGCTTGACTGATTGCACCTGCCATCTCACTGAGCGCAGATGTGTGCCCCTGTTCACTCTTTGTTTTCTTTGCCTCTTGAGTTGTTTTTACATCACACTTTTCAGGGGCGAGGCGTGGTTTGAGCTTCTGCTTTTACAGTAAAAGTATGAATACATGGTCATTAACAGCAAAAGTATTCATACCCTTTGACCTTTTTCTAGTTTGTCATGTTGCAACCACAAATTGCAAATCTATTTCAATGGGATTCTACATAATAATTCAACCCAAAGTAGTACACTATGACTTATAGCATTCAGACCCATTTACTCCAATATTCCCACCTACAGGTTCCACCAACTCAAATTTAAGAACTACTATAAATGGAATTTAAGACCAATATCTACACGAGAATGTACAAATTACATTCAGTCAATTGGGAATAAAATCTATAGATCTACTGCTCAGGTAGGATAATCTGTCATGACAATTAGAACTGTTGGCTTTAGATATGGTTGGCACAGATATGGTTTATGAAGAAACTGCAAGGGGAAAAAATAGTTGAAGGAACACCACGCCTTGGTCAGAAGGTCAAGCCAGTTTTGGTCTCAGGAAAATGCTGTGCTGTGGAAAACTGCAGTGCATCACCATAAACACACCGTTCCCACAGTGAAACGCGGTGGTGGCAGCATCATGCCTTTCTTCAGCTGGGACAGAAAGACTCAAGGAGGGATAAATACAAATGTATGCCACATTTTAAAGAGTTTTATTCACAAAACATTTGAAAAATCATGTATGACTTTCTTTCCACTCAACAATCATGTACTTCTTTGTGTTTATTTTATAAATTGCAACAAAATATTTTGAAGTATTCACTTGCAATGCGACAAAATGAGAAACATTTCTAAAGCTCTGCTTGAACAGAAAAATATGTGCAGCTCGGTGCTCGTGAGCATGCCCACTCCATGTGTGTGCCTGCTTCTTTTCAATAGCATTTAATATTGAAGGTCAGCTTCCCTCGTTGAAACTCCACAAATCATCTCCATCGGCAGTGCTGGCCTTGTCTCTTACCTCATCAAACATTTGCGGCTGGCCATGTCTCATTTAGAGCGAGATGATTTTTTTTTTTAGGCCATGAATGCAATGGGGGGGGTGGGGGGGGGGATCTTAGGAGCTTACATTAAAAAAGGAATATCTGAATTGTCTTCCTGCACATGCAACATTATCCACATTACAGGAATTAATGTTTCTGTTCCTTGTAAAAAAAACTGACACATAGTGTTTGATTGTCGGTTTGCACCAGCTTCTTAGGAGACATCACCAGGATATAAGGTGATTTAATTGTCCACAAAACACTCCAGTGTTAGTTAATTGTCACTAACATCTCCACTTAAGTCCAACACTCAGCAGCTATAGCCTCACAGAATTCAAATAAATCTAGTTTATCTTTAATTCTTAAAACTGTAAATTATTTTCAATGCGGTGTTTAGAAACATTTTTAGGAAATTCAAAAGAAGGCTCTTTCTACATGAAGGTCCTGGAACTGTACTGGCATGGGGCCCAGCTCTGTGAGACAACCTGCATAACTTATAGATAATCATCCTTAAGGCCATCTTAATTAGTATAGTTGAATTTTAAGTGCAGGTTTTAAAACATTGCTAGTATCAAGTGCAAATGAATGAATCATGTAGGAACAACCTATCCATTCAAACCATGTTTTACAGTGTTTGGGGTCATCAGGGTGTGACCTTGTTTCACCTTCAAAGTGTTAAAGCCTCACATGCACAAACTGATTGACCATGCAGAAATATGGAATCTCCGACCAGAACAGCTCTGGAACCGTCTTGCTGCAATGCGTAGGTAAATAAATATTTTTAATGACCAATCCAATTTATAAACAAAGCAATTATAAATCAGAGACTCCAGCAAAACGGAGCTGTGTGGATTCAGAGTGGTAACGTTGAACCCAGAGAGGAGGATGGACTCGAGCCGCAGCATTTCTATACAAGCACAAGATTTCTTTCCAGCTTCTCTTCCCTCCTTGGCCTGGACTTTGACCTTTGCGGTCCCCTTGTGAATATTAAATGCTGATATTTCTGCCCATATTAGTGATGACTGGGGAGTTTTTCATCCAGGACAATGGTGGTGTCACGTTCTCTTCTCTCCACACTGAGGAAGAGGATGTGGTTACACAGATGATACATCGCTGCTCCGATTACTGCATGTGTGCATGCTCATATGCATTCTGCTTGTGTGAACATCCTTCCTAGCAAAGTCCCAAGATTTTCTCCTTTTTTTCCTTCCTTCTTCCTAGTTTTAAAATGTGGCATCACCGGGGTCTCAGGGTTCATCGCCCAGATTGGATTTTCAGACTCAGTATGTCATCAAAGGTGCATCTTATGATTGGATATGTTTCATGCATTGGTCACAGTTTGCAACCTCCCTTAAGAATAAATATTATTCTGCAAATGTGTGTTAAAATGTACTGTTTCAAAGTGGTTTAATTAATCAAAAACTCTTAGATAATTCAAAGAATGTAAGATTTAAAACAGTATTTTTCATTTGTGACCATTTTATTTTTAGTATATATTCATGCATCTAATACTTTTTGTTGTAGAGCTACAGTAATCTCTCAACAGTTTCTCTGACAAAGTAACCTAACCCACCTTTTAAATAACATTTAAAAAATCTAACATTTTCTCAAAATATTAACTGTTTCCTTCTTTATTATAAGCTAGCTGGTGTTCTCTCTTAAAATGTATTTCATAAGAAATTTTAAAAAATTAATTCTAATAAAAAAAACCTATTCTCGTTACAACTGTTAGAATATCCGTTTTTACTTGCCATGTTTATCAGAGGTAACATTCGATGATACTGAAGGTCACTAATCTCAATTTTACCAACCAATATGGTACAAATTTGGGTATGGAATCTACCCAATGTGTGAGCAGAATTAATAAAGCTACGGAGTTAATTATAAATCAGCAAATTGCTGTCCCAACTCCAGAGTCATGACTTTTGACTGTGGAATCAAAAAGTGACCCAACGGCTTTTGCCCAGCAGATGAGCTACGAAAACAACCCAGCATTTCCATGATTACGTAATCAATCGGAACTAAAAATGAAAACAGAAATTTTTTTCTTGCTAGTAGAAAGAAAGAGAAAAAAAGACACATATGTAGAAATGTTCCTGTTTCTTACAGCTGAAGTGTAAATTCAGAACCTCTCAGTGGTTCTGCTCCCCAACGCGGCTCTCATTGTGCGCGGCTCGTCAGCGAGCAGTCGAGCATGGTGTGAATGAAAACGTTTTCCACTTGCTTCACAATCTCTCTCCTTCATTTTCGCGCTTGGCTTCTATCTTCCTCCATCTGAGCCACCTTCCAACAGAGCCTTGATCAACAACGTCCATTTCATTTTATAATCGCCAACCGATGCCAAATCATAATTAAAATCTCCACAGAGAGAGCTGCCTGCAAAAGAAGCTAATTAGCCGTTAAAATAAAAACTGTTTTTCTGCTGCAGATTTTTTTTTTCCTTTTTCTTGCAGAGAGAGAGGGAGGGTGGTGAGAGGAGAGCCTTTCTTGACATGAAATCAACTTCCTTTAACTTTTATGTTTCAGAGTCGAGGCCTGTGTGTCCGTGTGTCAAGTCTACCTCTCTTTTTGTCTTTGATCAATGACAAAATCCTGAATATTTTTGTGATGTTTGATTCATCTGCTCCAAATGCAGCTGCAATTATAAAGACCAAAGGGAAAAGATAGAAGACATAGGCTGAAAGGGAATAAAAAAGTTCCAGAAAGAGTGCATGCGGAGAAGACGTTGGCAAATCAGAGCAACAGAAGAAAAAAAAAAGGGAAAGTGGGCGGTTTTACTGCTGCAGCTCAAAAGATGACCAGGAGTCTGTGCTCCTGCTTTGTCCCTGCTTGATCTCTATCTCATGCGTGTTGCACACTCACGCTCACAGCACAGGTGTAACCACGCACACACAAAAACACACACACAGGGCGAAAAAAAGCCACGCTTCCTTCGCGCTTCCTCCTTTTGTCTTTTCTGGAGGCGTCTGTAATTACAGTCAGGCCAGTGATGAGCAGCAGGGGAGGCAGCTGATGTTACAGCTAACTGGGAGAGTTCAACCTTTGAAACTGTACGTGTGCGCCGGAGAGAAACGCCAATAAATAGAAGTCAAAGAGAGAGCCATGGAGACGGTCTTTGGTTTAGCTCGTTTCAAACAAATCACACAAAATAGGAGTTGTTGCTGGAAGTCTGTAACATTACAGTGTCTCTGTGCTGCTTTCTTTGAGCTATAAATGACCCCATAACTATACAACCCTGCAGCTTTCCATTCACTGGCAGTAGGGGAAATATGAGGCAACTAATGTTGAGGGTTCACATGATTCTCAGTAAAAAAAAAAAAAAAAAAAAAAAAGAGGCTTTACCACACAGGTTGATCATGGGGTGAAGTGGAGGTCACCCGGAATGCTTTACATCCTCCGCAGGATCAACCTAACTTCCAAGGCTCCTTGTTTATCTTGTGCTGTTGTTCCATTTTCCAGACTTGCCAGTTCAGAGCCAGATGAAAACAACCTGATCTTTGGACCACAAATCAGGACCTGCAACAAACTTTCACACCAACTTCCTGTTTCAACTCTGTTGTCTCCTGCCTGTCCACTCTTCAGTATTTATATATCAGATCCCACCAATAGTCAAAGTAAACACCTGGGTACCCCATCACCCCACCATGAGGAATAGGCATCACTTACCTCAGACATCATCCTCAGCTCCTCTCGATATACTTCCCTGGTTCCTAGACATACGGTGGCCGACAGGTGCAAATGCGCAGCAAAAGAGAAAACATGCAAACAAACAAAAAACACGCGCACAAATTAAATGCGGCAAGCAAAAAGCGAATGAAATGCAGCAAACAAAAAGAGAGACGCAAACAAAAAAGAAGACACCCCCGAATGAAATGCAGCAAACAAAAAGTGTTGAAAACGGAAGTGCTCCAGACCACTAGGGGGAGTCAAAGAAAATAGTATTCATTTCTATGGGACCAGATGCAAGATTCAGAGAAAGAAATTTGAAAGAAAGTAAAGGTACGTATTACTATATTTCTTTTCAGATACGCCGTCTTTTATAATATTATAGAATAACAGAATAATTTATGGGTAGCGTGATAGACTTTGTGTCAGTCATACCGTTCTGGGCTCGGTCTCGACTCTTTGACTCCCCCTAGTGGTCTGGAGCACTTCCGTTTTCAACACTTTTTGTTTGCTGCATTTCATTCGGGGGTGTTTTCTTTTTTGTTTGCTGCATTTCATTCGGGGGTGTTTTCTTTTTTGTTTGCTGCATTTCATTCGGGTGTGTTTTCTTTTTTGTTTGCGTCTCTCTTTTTGTTTGCTGCATTTCATTCGGGGGTGTTTTCTTTTTTGTTTGCGTCTCTCTTTTTGTTTGCTGCATTTCATTCGGGGGTGTCTTCTTTTTTGTTTGCGTCTCTCTTTTTGTTTGCTGCATTTCATTCGGGGGTGTTTTCTTTTTTGTTTGCGTCTCTCTTTTTGTTTGCTGCATTTCATTCGGGGGTGTCTTCTTTTTTGTTTGCGTCTCTCTTTTTGTTTGCTGCATTTCATTCGCTTTTTGCTTGCCGCATTTAATTTGTGCGCGTGTTTTTTGTTTGTTTGCATGTTTTCTCTTTTGCTGCGCATTTGCACCTGTCGGCCACCGTATAGACATGTAAAATACATGTGGGATAATTTTAAGAATTTTATTTTACTGTATTTCCATGTGTGTCAGAAAGATTTCCTTAAACTTGTCAAGGAGAGCTGCGTCCAAGATATATTTACTAGAGCAGGACCCATATGACCAATCATATATTTATTAAAGGGACATATGGTGTTTTGCAGGTACATACTGCAATATCTATACATTAGATATGTTCTACATTGAAATACCGCCAAAGGAACCCATTTATGTTTTTACTATGAAACGCCATATTAAGTATTTTATTTTTTTAAATTTCACTTTTGTTAAACTGTACAGAAAGAGGGTGAATAATGAACAAAAAGGGAACTAAACTAGATGCAGAGGAACTACAAACCAAGTGGACAAATACAGAGACTGAATGACAAATAAATTGTAACACTTATGGACTAGGCAGCTACAGTAACTTCGGCTACAAAAGCAGCATCAGAAGAGTGTCCTTTTAAGGAGCCTGAGGTGTGAATGAAAACAAGAGGCAGTGCTTTTAGTTTTGGTGCATATATATTAAGTGATTTGAATAAAAACAGACAATTACAGCAGCACGATGAGAGACAAGACAATTGGCTCAGAATAAATTAATTCCAAAATCATAAATTCCATTGTCCTTTTTCTAACTCACCTTCTCCAGATCCACATGAGGATCTGATCCAACGGGAAAAAACCCTGACCTAATAGGTCAGAAGAATCCATTAAGTGTTTTATCCAAAACAATCATGTAAAAACATACAAAGGAAATAAGTATTAAATTTAGGCATTTGGTTTATACATATTAAATGCAAATGCAATTATTAAATTTCTAATGATTTTGACAAGATCAAACATTTCAATCAGGTTAAATTAACCGTAATTTAAACAAAGTAAAACAAAAAGAGCATCAATCATATTTGAAGCTAATCAGTTAAAGTTAAAGTGCACTTTCAAAATATCAGTCAAGAAAAATAAAATAAAATTGTCAAATACTCAAGCAGAATGAGAGAACGAAAAAAAATGTAATTAAATAAATAAAGATAAAATATCAAACTTAAGTGGAGCTACATTCAGTTCTGATCAATTTCATTTTAAACTTCACTGCCTCAGAATCAATACAAACGTGTCAGAACAAGCACAAAATCAGCAAACAAGCTCCCTTCTCAAAGAAAGTGGGGCGAACTTAGCCACAATCAGCTGTGACAGAATCCAGGTGACGCTCCAGGTAACACCACCAACAATTCTGGCAAATCATCGCTCCAATGAGCAATCGAGCAGAAGTTTCACATGTAAAAGCAATACTGCTTTCAAATAACAGACTCACCAGGCAATCAAATCAGTAGGTTGAAAGATTTGGATCAGTTTGTGTGGAAGACGCCAGCAGCAAGCGGAAACAGGTGAGGCTGTTCAAACTGCGCGCTGGAAACAGGACTTTAAAGAAGCTGGCAGAGTTTGGGGCAACACAGGAAGTGGGCCCACAAAAATATAAGTCCTTGACTAATTGCGGGTTACAAAATCAAAATTGGCAAAACCCTAATGAAAATAATAAACAACGGGAATAGCAAGACCTTCCAAACATTAGATAAAGAAATTCTCAGAAAACCCCAAACACTCAGGGATCATGACACTAAACTGTATATTGAAAAAAAATTACAGAATGATATACATACAGTTTGATTTACGTTTTTAATGCATTTTTAAAAATTATCTGTTTTTGTCAGACTTTGAAATAAAAATAGTAAAATGATGTTTAAGAAGCATTGATAACAGTTTGATGGTATTTCTTTTTTTTTTCTTTCTAAAGATAATTTTAGATGTATATCCATATGGATAATCTAATGTATGAGGTACAATGTCCTGTAGGTTACTGCTGTGCCCATAACACACTGTATAGGTACAACCAGACTCAGACATGGAGGAGCAGCACTCAGTTTGTATATTAATCATCCAGAAAACTGCAAAACTGCCAAAACACCGAGTTCCTTCAAATCAAGGCTAAAAACCCACCTGTTCAGAGATGCATTAGAATCACAATAACTGGAGCATTGATCAGTCTGATGTAGATTTGATTGATGATTTTGATGTGATATGACAAAAAGTAATGCATATTATCGTTCTATAATCAGTTACTGTATGATGCTTTTATGACTTTAAGCATTTGAACTGCCTTGTTGCTGAAATGTTCTATACAAATTAACTCAGCTTGATATCAGGGCTGAACTGGTGGATAGTTCATAACTCAATAGTGAACACTCAGCTGTGCTGTTCATGTAGTGGCAAAGGACCACTGTCACCTGTTATTGTGCTGGAAATTCTCAAAATATTTACTGATCTCCACATGCATGCTTTTTATGGACGATTACTTATCCCCACCCTCTCCAAATAACACATTTAAGGTATCAGAAATGTGTCTCAGCAGGGTATAGAAAAGCATAATGGGTTTATTTGCCCTCTCTAAGTATCATAGTCACAGATGTCACTTCCATTGCTAATGTTACAGGTGATGCTATTCTTACACAAGTCTGAGCCTGTGGGTGGATAACCAATCAAAACTGTTGGAGGACTTTTAAAGGGATTCCTAAAACATTTTCATTTTAAAAGTGAGGCAGAAGCAGCCAAAATGGATTAAAAACAAAACATGAGCAGTAAATGTACGCACTGCTCTGTCTGCAGAGCGGATCTCTTCTAAATTAGAGGTGCTGGTCATGGTTAATTTAAGACTTCTTATTCAGCTGAAGGGATGTAGGTCCACTTTTCAACATCCCCTGGGAGAAAAGGTCACATATATTTTCTTGATTTATGTATTGGTACAAGCTCATTAGCAAGCAAAGTTGTAAAGTAGTTGATAGTTACAGGATTTGTGCACCTTGACTCATCTCACTTAAATCTATCAGCCAATATATATCCCTTCCTTGCAGAGTTTGATTACATGTTTAGATTCAGTAACAGCAGAAAGCCGGATGAACTTCTGTTAACCTTATCTTGTGTGTTTTGTTCTTCTCTCTCTATTAATTGCACAAAATACTCAGAAATTGTATGAGCTGAGGCCCCACCAGCCACATCGGTTCCACAGGCTGCACCAGCTCAAAACCGTTTCATAACAATTATACAATTTTTTTTTTTTTTTTTTTACATATTTGTAAAAACTGTTACTATGTTGTGAAAGGAGGCAGATAATCAAAGGGAAACGCATGACAGATTAATGGCTACACTACAGCTTCTTCCTGATAGTCTGGCAGGAATGCTAAGGCTGGTTAGCATAGCCACAGATGACGACAGATAAACGGTAAGTTGTTTCTCCACCATTAGCACATTTAGCAGCATACACAAGGTTGATTGACAGCATAAGACCCTCCTCCTGGGCTGTTTTTGACCGGAAGCATTGCAATTCTTCAGACGGCAATAATAGCACTGGGACAGAGCAGAAGATGTAGGTTTTCTTTGACAAATTCTCTGTCTTATATTATACTGTAATGTTATAGTGGCATTTTTAACAAATATGTAAAAAACATATATATGTAAAAAGTATAGATTTTTTAAATAAAAGGTTACATACTTATAAAAGTATGTAACTTATAAAAGTTACATACTTTTATAAGCCCTCGGATCCCTGAGGGCTTGTCCCCAGGAATCTGGAAAAAAACATATTAGAAAAGAACTATGTTTACAGATTTTACATTGAAAAATGTTGCAGCTCTACTAATATTAGTGTTCTGTTTTGCTGCCAAGGCTATGGCTGATTGAACACCAACTGAAATATACAGCAAAAACAACAACCATGAACTGGTCATGTTGAAGTTTCTTTTTGAATGAAATTTCCCTCATGTTTTGGTCCATCTGGCCTCCAACATGTGCAATTATTTCTTCTGGAAGGATTCAGAAAGCAGTTCAATACCATCCCCAATCTCCCACTCCTTCTTTTCCTCATGTAATAATGCTCCTCCTCCCTGCGATACCATGATTCCCCCTTTCTCCCTGTCTCTTTATCCCCCTCCTCCTGCTCCGGACCAATTTGGGGTGGCGAGGCGATGGTTATCTAAATGCAAAGTGATGCTGTAATAGCACTCAGCGAGAAGGCATAAACGACTGGTGAGACCTGGAGATAGAAGGATGGGGGCAGGAGGGGATACAAGAAGAAAAAAGGGTGGAGGGAAGATAAGAAGGCTATGTGGAAAAACAAAATGAGAGAAAGAGGGGAAAAAATAAGGAGAGGGAAAGGATCTAAGTCGGAATATCTGAAAGATGTATGATGGGGAGAGGAGAGAATAGAGAGAAAAGTGGGAGGCTGTAGTGAGTGAGTGTGATACCAAGGAAGAGCCGAGGGATAAACATAAAAAAAAATCTACAGGTATGAATTATTTGCAAATACAAGAACAAAAATGGGGAGTAGAAGAAGATTAGAAGGAAATGGAGAAAAGCAGGAATGGGATGGAAAAGCATGAAAAGTGAAAAAATAGAAATGTTTGTTCAATTGCAGTTAATTTCTCATCAGACATTTTAACTCACTTAGCGTCTTCATTAAACCCTGGTTAGTCTAGTTCAACACTAAAGTAGACTTCTACTATCTTAAAACCACCATAATCTCAAAAAGCATTGTTGCAGTCTATAAAAATGTTATTTTATGATATTTTAAGCCATTGCCATGTTTGCAGCAGGTGGTTATTTACAAAGAAGTTAACAATTGCAGAAAAAATAAATCAAGAGGGAAAACACCACCAGTGTCACCAGCTGTGTTTCCATTCCAAATGTGTGCAAAACTTTATCAATATTCCACTAATGTCCACAAGACCCAATTTCATAACTGCAATATTTCTATTTCATAACACGATTACAATCACAAGTGAATAAGTTTGTTCATGCGATAAGCCACTAAAAAACGTAACACACTTTATCCTCCAACTACTTCCTGTCTTCTTCATCATGGTTTGTACCAGTGGCAACATCTGGCTGTTCGTAATGTGACTCATGTGATGTGAATAAAGGGATTCCATTGCAAGTTAGTGAAATAAACCAATTTTGATAAATCAAAAAAAAAAAAAAACACATCCTAGAGACAAAACTTATCATCAACAGACAAGTTTTTTTTAAATTGCCACATTTACATTAAGCCAATTTATTTGCAAAATGTCAAATTGGACAATTATGTGGACAATGGAAACCAGCTATCAGTGGAGGTGCATCACTAATTGCCTTCCTGTAGGAAACACTGAGAATTCCAGCTGAAGTAACCATATGATATGTTGTTAAAGCAGTGCACAAAGCAAAAATAATGGGCATGGTTTTAGTGAAATCTATTTTTGTATAAAGATGATTCACTTGTTCCCTTTTCAGTACGTGTTTCATACAGGAAAATTAGTGGGGATGCACATCCTCCAACTTTTATTTCCTGTCAAATAAATATTAACATTTTTCAAAGGTTTTTCAAATCAGCAAGAGCTATAATGTAGAGTATGAAAAACTATAAAAATAGAGCGTAGCATTTTCAATCTACAAAAGCACGCAAGGAAATCAACTGAAAGGAAAGGAACAATTACCAATACTGAAATCAAATGTTCTCCTAAATCATAACTGAACTCTCTGAGAAAGATTTTCTGTGATCAAGTGAATGGGACGATTAGACATGTGAAAGCGTGTTAAATCAATGCTTTTAGAGTTAGATTCAGATCCTGCTAAGTAGGGAATTAGTCATGTGAAATCTCTGCGACTAACTGTGTGTGTTCCCTTTAGTCCTACAGACTTGAAAATCTGCTCAGTCTCTCCTCGATGAAGCCACTACAGGAGCCACTACTGCCTTTATGTTTTTAGTTTTCTCCAGTATTAACTGAAGAGTATTAACTCTGAAAGTATTAACTTCTGTTTCTTTTTTTTAGCAATTCGATGGGTTTCCTTAGAAAACCATCAATTTGAATTCCTAAAAGCATGACTGAGTAAAATTACAACTTTAACAAAATAATCACAATAATGTTAGCATTACACTTCAAATCAAGCTAGCTTTTGTAGCTTCAGGAAGTTGATGTACCTTTGTACATTTTGATGTTATGGTTGTTTTTTTGCAACATGTCGGTCATTTAATAAACTAATGATTGACTTGTGTCTATTTAGTATATGTTTTTGAAAACATTGTTGTTGCTAAACATATTATGGGTGATTCGTAGCTACTATTTTGATTAGCTACTGACCGTTTTTACCCTTTTAACCTTAAACTTATTTTTCAAAATCAAAATAAAGGAAACATGTAAGTGGAATAGAAGATCAAAGTAATTAGATTTCATTTCTAAAGTTGACTTGAATATAAAATGTCTTCATTTGAGAAATTATTTTCAGGGAGGCGGACAAAAAGGAAGCAAGTGAAAAGAGGCTTTTCAAGCTAAGGCTGAGTCTATATCCTTCATTTCTGTGCACTTACCTCAGTTCACCCTTTACAAATAATTCTTACGCTTACACCAGTGAAGCAGAATTTTATCGGAATTAAAGATTAAAAATAGGAGAATCAAAAAGGAACTGAAATGAGGTGCAAAGAGGACAAGACTTAACAGTTCTAGACATATGAAGGCTGAGCTGCATTATATTTTCTTCTTCCACTAAAGAAAATCCTTGCAGAAAGATAAAACGGTCAGAATTTTGGATGTAGTGTGTCTAAAAGAGACTCCTAAGAGAGCAAAATATGAGAAAGTTCCTGGTGTTTGTTAAATCGGGGGTTATGAGTGGGGGAACATTACCAATGTTCTCTGGAAGTGGAACTGGGTGAGATGAAAATGAAAAGAAGGGGCAATACCATTATTAAAGTCTTCTGCACAATATTTAGCCTTTGCCTAAATTGCCCTTCGTGACATCTCGAGTCAGTGCTGCAAAACCAACTCCAACAGGAAAATACATTCTTCCTTTTTAGTTTGCTGCAACTCGAGCATCACCTCTTAGCCTCTTCTAACAGGCTGCTTTGTCAGTGTACATCGCAGCCAAGATGCCAACATTAAGGCCATTGATTTCCTTTTCTTTTTATTCTTCGATCATTCCTTGGGATTAATCCAAAACATCCCCCTGCGTTCTGCTCTGCATTCTTAATTTCACGCTTGCCTCTTACAGACGGGGCATCAGGAAGTTTCCGCCAATCGACAGTTTCGTCCAGCCGCTGCTGTTCCGCATTTTGACGGGAGGCGATTTGACAGCAAGGTCGTACTTACAAATAAGCTCTTGTGCTTTTCATTTTATTTTGGGCATTCTGGGGGCATATTTATGAGCTGTGCGATGTCCTGACGTAAAAAAAAGATGCTATCGATTTCCATCACAGCAGAAGGAGAACAGCTGAGTGGGAAACCGACCGGTGCGGCGCGATATATGATTATCTCCAGGTTTAATGAGGTTTATCAGGATATGAATGGATATAAATTTTCATCGAGGACTATGGGAGAAGAAAGTGTGTTGCTGAAGGAGACTGTTCATTTTTCCAGAGGAGGTGTCACATTTTTCAAGCAGTCTGTGACATGAACTCTTCTGGTGACTTCTCAGCTGTAAAAGGTTGTGGAGAACACTTTAGATTTACACTCCCCCCACATACATCTCCTCCTCCTACTACTTTATGCTTCCAATCCTCTTCAAGTGTTGCAGCTCCAGACGTGGAGAATCTGGTGTCACGATAGTCACAACTAATTCTATGTTCCTAGAGCCCAAATCAAAGTAAAAGGGAAGTTACACAAACAGTTTTTTTGAACTTTTGTTTTTCTTTTTGAACCTTCACAAAGCAGCACATATTTGACAAGTTTTTCATTTTGAAATCTTTGGCTAGGCAACAGCAATACAGTACATTCCACAAATGTAGCTTTTAGTGAAGAGAGGCAAGAAAAAAAAACATTGTTAAAAGAAAGCCAAAGGTACAGCTAGTTATTTTTGAAGTGCTGTGATGGGGACACTGAAAATGAAATATGCGAACAAATGTACTCAGAACTCAGATGTTAAAGAAACAGATTTGTTTCCCAATCATACTAAAGTTTGTGGTTGTAATTTGACAAGAATGCAAAAAAGTTAAAAGAGCTTGAATGCTTCTCTTTCTTGAAGATTTTAACTGTTTTAAACAATAAAAACAAAGTTTATAGGTTTAAAGAAAATCCTTCATAAAACATGTTTTGCCATATAAAGCAACTGGGCCCTTGTAACCTTGCCAAGTATTCAAGAAATGTCCTCTTCCATTACTTTTGAGCAAACCTCTCAGATTTCAAAGTAGGAGTTTCTCTTATGCACAATAAAGATTGTGTTTCTAAATTGAGCACAAAAGCCTTCAATTTTTTCCAAGCTATCTGTGATGTTTCATCACAGTTTTAACCAATGCTCTTAAAGAAATTCTCACTGGTGTATTTTGACTTCTATTACCTTTCACAACAAACCTTTTGTGTGGCTCAGTGTTTTAAGGGCCAAAACAAATACTTTTAGGTCTGAGGTGGAGGATGTTGGTGTAAAACAGAAAAATATGTCATTTTTAAATTTAATACTAGTTTTTATATAAAAAACAAATCAGTATATCTACTAATTAGGATGAACAAGGCCTCTCATTACAGTTTGAGTAATTGTAAACAATTGTATTGTGATGGAATCAGCTGCTCTCACTCATGTGTCAGTATAGTTCTGTTTTGAAAAAGCAAAATTTATCAGGAAAGTTTCACTTGCACATTTTTGACTGTGTGCAACTTTAGAAAACTAAAACATTTCAGCATGTCTTAGTTTTATAAATGCACAATAAAGTTCCAGTTAGTTTTCCCCATTAAGTACAGTTAATGAAAATGTCTTCTCAGTTTCAGTTTTTGTTATATTGTTAGTTTTTGTTAACTATAATAACCTTGTCAGTTACATACACTTTTACAAATGTGTTAAAGTAGGTAGAGATGACTTATGCCACATGTTTTCCATTAGTATTTAAATATTGTAAAACTGTTCACCCAAATTGTTTGTTGGATCATCATTCCATGCTGGAAAAAGACTTTAAAACCATTAAAAGCCAAACTCATTGACATGCACATCCATGATGAGCAGGTGAGATTCTCTCCAGATCTGTATCAGCCATCTCTGTCAATCTCCTTTGACTTCCACTCTGCATATCAAACGCCTCTGCGACTCCATAACGTAAATGATTACACCCCAAACAGCAGCGGGACTTACTAAAGCTCAGCTCCAACTCCGACATTAACAAGCAGATACATTAAGAGGAAAGTCTGACCCTGTTTAGTGACCTGAAACTGACTCGTCTTCCAAAACTGCCTATTTTAAACCCGACAAAGAAGGAAAGGAAAGAAACTAACCCCCCTCCCTCTCTGTGCTCTCTTCCTGTCCTTGCCTCAGTTTTCCTGCGGATATTTAAGGAATGATTGGGAGTTGTGAGATTTTAGCCACTAAAATCTCTTTGGGAATCTGAGAGAGAGAAAGAAAAAAATAATAATATCCCCCTAAGGGGAACCCCGGTGAATTGTTGCAGAAATTAATCCCAGTTTTCACCCAGTTCCACCACTTGCCCCCCAGCTTGCCTTTTGGAATAATTTCCTTTCAATTATTTCTCTTTCCTTTTCTAATTCTTAGTCCACCAATGGAAGCATCGGCGGCGGCAGGAGAAGTGAGGAGAGGAGTGAGTGCTTCATTAATTGCTCTGATGTGGATTAGATGTGAGCATCCTCCACCCCCTATCCCCCAATCACATTTCAATTAATAACAGTCAGCCAGGCATCGCCTCGAGATGTGCGAGCAAGATGATTGGCCTGTCACTCAGAGCTGCTAGAGAGCATTTGCAATTTGTCACTAGTTTCCTCTTTCTTCCTTTGCTTTGTGCAATCCCTCACTCTTGTTTGTGTTTGAAAACATTTTTCTCTCGCCTCCCTTCTGTCCTCTCCCTCCTCTTTGGACATTTTTAACTTTTTAAATTATAACATCTGATGTGACAGCTATTAATTTTTTTCCCCACAGTAAGCTGTGACCTGGACGTCAGAATCTGTGAATGCTGCGTGTGTGTGTGGGGGTGTGCGGGTGTGTGTACACCCAACAAACTTAAAATAAGGAGCTTTTTTTTGCTGCACAACACAAATATGCTGAAGAGAGAAAAATATATTAATTCAGTGGGATTTTAAGAAGAATATATTGAGATTATGCTTTGGTAGCCTTTTCAAGTGCGGCATTAAGGAGCTTGGGAATGTTATTATTGATGCTTTTCTCCATAAATTTCTCTTTTGAGTTCCCTTGCAAAACTTTTACTTTCCCTCGCAATGTGGTGGTCTTTTGCTGGTCTATTTTGTATACAGTCACAAATGTCAATTTAAAATTTCAAATGTATACACATTTAAACTGAAAATCGATTTATTCACTGCACGTTTGTCTATTTGTGTAAGGTTGAGATGGAACTGCACATGAAAACATCCCTTTAACCATTCAGACCAACACAAGAGACAATCAAAGCTGTCAGATGACTGATTACCCAATGATAACTCAGAAATAGTTTTTCTTTCCTACTTACAGAAAGTTTCTGTTTATATCATAGTTTTGTGGTGCATTTCTATCCTAAAGAAAAAGAAATAAAACTTCAGATATTTCACGACATATTAACATACATGGAAAAACCTCACGAAAGCCTTACTATAGCAGAAAGTATAAGAAATGCTTACAGTATTCAATTATGCCGCATTAACTAATCAGTACATTGCGAGGGAATGCAATACTTTTGCAAGGTAATGTAAATGAAAAAAAAAATTACCCATATCCTCTAGGGGGCTCCATTCTGACAGTGGGTTCTGTTTATAGGAATAAGTTTTTAAAAGATACTATTTCCATCTCATCATCCTACAGTTGAAAGGGACAATAATGTATTTTCCAGGCACATAGTGTCATTTTATAGCACAATCAAGTAACTATTGCCTTGAGTAGTAATAGAATGCTACAAAACATGGATCCTATTTACAGAGGAGTCATGCTGTGATGACTTCCTGAAGGCGGAGTTTCAGAACAGGAGATTCTTAAAGAGACAGAGGCCCAATTTGAACGTGTTAAATTACAAAGTCTATTCTTTCAAGTCATATTTGATATATGCAGCATTTTTTTATAACTGAAGGTAACAGTTATTTGTACTACAACATGGCACTATGTGCCTAGAAAACACATAATACTCCCCTTTTAAGAAACGTAGTGAGGCTTTTTGCACAGAAAAAAACAAATTATACTTGCATAACAGTTTGCTCACATTCCTACAGCTAGCCAAACAGTATTAGCAGTCGCGCTCTCCAAGTTTTCTACTTTACTTTGCCTTTTTTTGTTAGAGGAAAACCTTAACGCAGAGGAATTGCCTTTAGGGGCAATTATCTTCTTTATGCTGTTGGCCTTAAAGAATAGTAGCAGTGTCATGATGAAGCTTTCGGTGTTTGCAATGCCTTATGTGTAATTAAATGAACCTCATGCAATTTATTTTAACATCTTTAACAATCTGAGCAAAGGGATTTAAAACATGGTACTTCAATTGACAGAAGTGTTGTGGTAAAATGAAGAATCTTATGGAAATCTGAAGAAGCTCCATTTAGGCAGTCAGATTAGGGTCATGCCTTAAGTAAGGCTTTAGTACCAAAATATCATCAAACTTTCTCAGTAGTTAACTTAGTTAAATTTTGCATACTTTATTACACCCTTGAAATATCTAAAGTTACACAATAAATTAGCTTATGGTCCTAGTAGGCCTCTATAACAATAAAAAGGAGGTAAAGCCATCAAACATAACTTTCAGACTTCCTTGGAGCTTTTGCAGAGTCATTGTTCAAACAGAAAACATTTTCTCCCTGTATTTGAAATTGTGCATCTTGTCATTTGAGTATGTGAATATGTTTCGAAAAGCTTCTGCAGCATTTTTATTCAATTCTGTACGTTCTCCTGCTGCGTTTGGTTTGCATCTGCTTTGCATTTTGCTTTAAAGCTAGTGCTGAAAACAAGGAAACTTGGCTGTGTTACCAGTGTGATGTGTCAGAAGCCAAGCAACACTTTCTGCAGAGCACTCAAGTCAAATATATTAAGAAGATCAAGGCTCCATGTGTCAAAGGGGTCTGAAGGCCATGTCATGTTTACTTTGACTTCTACCGGTTTCAATAAGTGGTTAAAAAAAGAAAAAAAAAAAGAAATTTGTCAAATTTAATTTGGTGTAACTCTGGGGTTTTACCATTCTGCTGACATTGCACCCGCAGCAGTAACAATCTTTCTGCTCTCCATTTTCCTTCTGCAGAATTGCAACAACAGCCAGCGGCGGCATCCGCGGAGGTAAAGAACGGTTTTGACAGTCATTCTAGTGAACATGCCTTGGAAATGGATTTTCCCACAGAACTCAAAATGGAAATGACACAGAGACAAATCAAGTTTAGTTTTTTTTGTTTATTGAAACAACTACCCACTTGTGACCAAAGCTGTATGTTTTCCTACTGCAGCAGATAATCACAAAACAGACTGTAAAAAATATCTTCACAGCCTAACTGGAAAAACTAAGTTGAAAAGTAGATTAGGCTTAATTAAGTTGATACTGTCAACAAATCAGAAAGAAAATAAAACTCAAAACGACGAAGAAAAAACTAGCTTGACTTCTAACGATATTACCATCTGATTAATGACAATGGATTTCAATGTAGAGTTCTATTGTCTGCTGTTTCCCATTTTGACTAAGTATTTCCTGTGGGACCATAACAAACACGTACATTAACAACATTAACAAACATATTCTGTGGAAACTAGATACAATTTTTGAGTTAATTTAAATTTCTACTATTCAATTTCTCATTAGCAAAAAACATATCTCAGGGTTATATTGTAGCTACTTTTCCCTGCTGTAGTACTGTTGTCTAGCAACAACAAGGTCCTGGGTTCAAATCCTGGCCTGTCTGGAGTTTGCATGTTCTTCTTTGGGTGTTTAATGGCTCTGTTTATGTTAGATGTAGCTTCATAGTAATCACCATATGGATGTCTCCCCAGTATATCACTGTATTAAACTAAATATGCAGCACAAAATTAACTCAGCTTACCTCCTACATGTTATGTTATGTGGAGTTTTTAAGTTCACATCAGATAACTTCCTGTCTGCCTCTCTGGAGTATAAAGGGCAGCACCTTCCATGATGGCTCCAGCCTCAGGCACCCGTTCACCCATGTCTTGTGTTGTTTGTTTGTCTTTTTTGTTCTTTGAATAGGCTGTACTAAACCAAATGTTATTATGCTTCTGTACAACAACAACAATAAAGGTTGATTTTGATTAAGAATACGAGAACAGAGTCACAACCAGACACTGCTACTAGAGCAACAAATCTTTTTTTATATTTTATTTTTTTTACCTAATATTAATCTTCTGGGTTGTTGTAAATTAAGGCAATCAGAGACAAATGGATGACAAAAAATATTTCATCATTTTATGGGCCCAATTACAAATTGGGATAAGTAAACAGGATTTAAGGCAGAAATGATCTGGTTCAAACATCGTGTTCTGTTTTATGAAAACCAGCAGACAGTACCAGACATCAGTGTCTCCTCATATCATCTCATTTCAGATTAATCTCCACTACTGTCATATTTATTGACTGAATAGTGGAACATCACCACGCCAGTGTTTGGGCTACATCTATTCCTAAACCCATGAATAGAGATTAATTTTATTACGACATTGTGTGGTATTTAGCGCATTAATACCAAAAGTGACCATGTTATTTCAAAATAAACTGCAATGTTTTTTGGTTAATATAAGGACTCTGGAAGCATGTCACTACATAGAGTTGTCCACTTTAGCATGCCAGCTGCATTAAGTGCTATTGCTGTACCACTTAGTCTTACATTTATCACCACATGAGCTGTTTCTGTGCATTGCTGACAAACTTTATTTGTGAAATTTCTGAACATGTCTGTGAAAGTTCAAGCTTCAACTTTGGAAGACTTTTCAAAAGTCAACTTATTCATAAATCAATGTTAACCTTCTTTAAATAATAATAACAGTAAAGTACAAGAGGTCGACTGATGGTAGAAAGACCTGATGGCCAAAGAAAAGGTTGATTTTCTACCCCTTTTTAAAAAAAAATTACAAGAGGATCCATATTGTTGGAAGAAAAGTTTCACATTGCTGTACAAGATTATTGACTTTTAAAGTGTTCTTTTTATGCAAATTAACCACTTCAGCAGAATTCTTGCATCCAGTTTCTCAGGAATATTCAACTAAGTAAACGTAGAAGTCAAACAATTCTGTAGCGACTAGTAGTGTTCCTCAATACTTTAACAAACTACAAAATCAATAGCTTCAACATTTCAACTCCATTCCTCTTCTTACACTTATTAGATGTAATCACTGCATTAGATTAAAATCTTCTTCAAACATTGTACCAATCAAGCTTCAATGGTGTTAGGGAGTGAGTGACATGGGCAGTGATGTCATTCAATGTCTAACGTTGGATCCATTGTTTATACCTGTTCAGGGACAGAATGCCCATCTGCAGCAGTCAATAGGTGTGTGGAGGGGGTCACACCTGGGGCAGATTGACAGTCAGTCTCAGGGCTAACAGAGAATATGAAGTACTGGACTACAGTTGTAAATTGGACATCAACAGCTCCCTTAAAATAAAGAACCTTGTTAATGCAAATGTGTTGAACAGATTTATTGCTGGTGAATAAGATTATCTGAGCAGGAAATGCTGGCGAGCTCTGTTGAAGAAATTGGATGAAGAGCAGAAATTCCATCCATTTCACTGAAAGTAATCCCTCTCAAAACACTTTTAGGACAATTGAATAAATGCAACATTTGGTCCAAGGGAAGAACCAACCCAGTCATGAAAGAGGAGAACTCAGAACCACCTACATCATCCCCTCCAAAAGCTCCTCCTGCAGGTTTAGTTTGACAGAAGCGAGTTTTTATATAGCTCTTCGAGAGCTATGCTGTTTATTTTGTTTTTTCTTCATTCTTTTATCTCAGCTCTGATCAGAATTTTGGCATTTTCTTTCAGATGATCTATGCTGATGAGAGGTGGTAGAAGCAGTAGTTTTTTTTCATGATGCCGTTCGGCAACTTAAAGTTACTAACTTAATGTTCCTCCAAGAAGCTGAAGATCAAGTTTTTTTCTCCAAATAACATCTTACACTCGACAAAATGAACACAAATGGTTCTGAGAAATAAGATGATGTTCCATTTTTTAACTTCCACTTCTTCTGCCTCATGTTTTGCATTAGCTTCGATATACCATTCAATATATTTTCACTTAGTGATATTTTATTCTGGTTGGGATTTTGCTTTTACTACTTTGATTTGTGGTATCTATTGTGTCATATACTAAAGGCAAAGTTTGGCAATCCAAATACAACATCTCTCTTTCAGCTGACTTGTGCTTGCCGTTTTTCATTCACACTTATACATTTCTATGTTTTGGTTTATGGAAATGAATGCAACTATCATGAACAACAAACTGGAACAAAAACTAATTGGAAAAGTTGTAAAAGCAACAGCTGACCTTTAAGTTTACCGAATAAAGTTTAATCTAAAGAACAGAAAAGAAACCTCTCAACTAAATCTGGTTGTTTCTTTCAGAGTAAGAGGCCAGAGCTACAATACCAGCCTGACTGTCATAGTCTGAAGACACCAAACCACTTGATTGACTGACAAGCCAGATGTTCCCTCCGGCTTCCCCGTGAAACAGCAGGCACTCCATTCAGCTGAGGGAGGCAAGACCGTGAGCAGAAACGGGAAAAAGCCTCGGCCTATCTCCTTTTGGCCATTCTCTCCCTCTCCCGCTCTCTCCTTTCTTCATTTAAAAGAAACACATGTAGTGTCGGCTCGTCCAAGTATGAAATTCAATTCTCATCCCCCCAAACGGTGTTTTTATTAAAGCCTTTACTATCAAGGCAAGCAGACGGGCCTGCCCAGACCAGCTTGGCTCCCCTCACTTGTGCGAGTTCATACTGTACAAGCAGGGAAGACGCGATGGAGAGAGCATTAGGGCGTGAGGACAAGAGACAGAGAGAAACTGTGAGAAAAATACAAAGAGATACAGTGTGAACAAGGCAGCGAAGGATTGGGGCAGTCAGCAGTAGGACGACAGAGGGGCTTAATTTGCCCAAAAGGCAGCTCAGCCTGTTATGCAATTTAACCAGGATGTGCTTGACTTGAGCTTGGGTTAGCGCACTGGCACGCCCTGGTGCACTGAATCAATTGCCCACCGGACAGAGAACTGTGCCGTTTTTGCACCACGCATATTACTTTTCATCATTGCAGTTACATTATTAACAAATTTGGCATGGTAGCAAGAAAAAGAAAATATCTGAAATGCTGGAGAACTGTTTAACAATCACTAAACTACTAGTTATGTCATCTGTCATTTGCCATATTACATGAAAATATTATATTATTTACTCATCAGGTTTTCCACCTTTCAAGAATCATCCAATGCCTTCTACTGATCACAGATCAGGTTATGAGGGTAACAGACCCAGAAGGTGAACTTCTCAGAAAACGTTAATTAGCTGAGCTTGCACAACAGTGGTGAAAAAAGCGCTAACTCATGCTATTGACAAGCATTATAACATCAAAATGGTCACATGCTACCAACATTTAGGGAGTTTCCACACCTGATACTCTGGTATATTTGGTTTTATTGGGACCAAAATTGCAACATTTGTTACATTTTCAGCTGCTGCAGTTCACATTGCACTGCATCAAATGATCCAAAATGAGAACATGTTCCCCCCCGCACCTGTGGTGGCGCTGCACAACACATAGACCTCCAGAGAAGACATAAGTGCAACTTCCTTCTTCACAAAATATAAACAAAAATGGAGAAGCATCAGATTTTAGATGTTGTAGGATTTGTCTCTATTCTTTGACTAAATACTATGATCCATTTCTCCCGCTAGCACTAGACTCGCACATTTGTTTTAGTTGTATTTACCCAGAATGCACTGCGTTACAATCCACTTCCATCTTTTGGAGCAGTCTCTGATCTTCTTGTATGCACATATTCATTTGAACTGCGCCGGTTTACTTCAGCCTAGTGAAGACCAGAGTTCACCTAAAAACCCAAGTCTTGGTTGGGTTGAAGTGGACCAGAATTCACAGTTTTGAACCGCATCAGAGTTCGATTGAGCATTCACACCTCCACCAACAAACCAGACTTTCTAGCCAACTGCACTATAGTTTGAAAAAGGTGGACTAAACAAGGCTGGTGTGAATGCATCCTTATTCAACCCAGGTATCTGTAAAAATGCTGTCTGACTGTTAACATAGCTCCTGAGATGAAGGAACACAAACTATAAACTGCTTACACTGTATGTAACTTACACTGCTGTAAGTTGATTCTAACTTACAGCAGTGATGAGCTTCCCATTAATGTTAAAAACATTTACATTTAGTCTCAAGTTCTGTTAGGTGATTCTTAAAGTATGTTTCTTTTCCATCCATCATTGTATCACGTCGCGTAAAAATCCAAAAGTTAAAGAAAAGTCAGATGTTGCTTTTAGATCATTCTTGTTTGAATCGCTTCCCTCTTTCTCCTGACAGTAAATACACAGCTGGGGTCAGCTCACCCTGTCTGCGCCTTGGAGAAAACAACGCTTTGTGGCTAAACTATTCTGACAGGCCTGCCCTTTTTACACAATGCAGATGAAGAAGAGAGGGGAGGACGGACGCTCTGACTGGCTGTGTGGCTTGAGGTCGGTGGTGGTGGTGAGTTATGAGGGGGGAATAATTCAAACAAGTGAAGAGGAAGAAAAGCAGCAAGGGACACAGGAGAAGTGAATGATGACAGAGACTGACATTAAGACTTTTTCCTGACTTTTCAAGACATGGCTTGAAAATTGCGTCATAGTGTCATTGGTGGGCTGATTTTCAGCCTCATGGTGACGGGTTTGAATTTCTGATCAACTGGGTAAGTTGTTGTTATGGTGGCTACAGATGTATGATGGTCTGGACTGGCTGACAGGTGCAAAGGTTGGCTGGCTGTCTCTGTGGACTGCTACCTGGCTGTCTGTGCATTCATTATTCATCTTCTGTTTATGATGATGTGGGTCAAGCTTGCCTCCAGCCAATGGGGGCTGCAGACAGACAGCGAGCAAAAGCCTTCAAGCTACAGCCTGCAGCAATACAGCACAGGCTGCAACATCAACGGAATCCTAATATAATGGAGTTTTCCATCTTATATTCTTTGTGTGTTTGAGGTACTGAAGTGGACTCCTCCTCAGATGAATTATGGAATGCAAACAATAATGGAGTAACCTTTGGGAAATAGTGGCTTGGAGTATGAAGTGATCATTTCTGAACAAAGAACTGCTGGAGTGTATGCAACCCAGAATGAAGACTGTTTAACGACATTTGCTACATGGCTGTCCAATTTAAAGAGAGACAGTATTGTCCATTTTCCAGGCACAAAACCAGTAACCAGAGGTGTGACCAAGTCACTGTGTTGCAAGTCTCAAGTAAGTCTCAAGTCTCTGTCCTCAAGTCCGAGTCAAGTCTCAAGTAAAGACAGGCAAAAGTCGAGTCAAGTCTCAAGTCAGGAACCTTTAATTTCAAGTCATTTCGAGTCGTTTTTATTTTATATTTTTTTTATAATTTGCAATTATACAAAAAATTCCAATAATAGACCATTTGTTCGTTTTAAAATATGTATTTATCTCAAATGATAGAACATGTGTAGCTGAACACAAAGTATAAAAAACATTTTTAAATTGGACCACTTTATTGCCCAGTTCTGTTAAACTTGATATTCAATAAAAAAAGACGAAAATGCTGACATTTCCACAGCACAATACAAAGAACCATAACAGCAGTTTTTTCCTCTTTTCTCTGACCTGTCAAAATAATATATTGTCAATATAATTTCCCAACGTAGATGTCTTCAAACACAACAACCATCCTTAGATGATACTAGACCCGGCTCATCATCATGATGGGACAGAGAGACTCTGTTCCCTGTGTTCAGGTCCAGAATCTGCTTTCTGTTCCGGAGCTCCGCTCACTATCCACCGGCTTCCTGAGCTAACACGGTGCACATTATTTGTGGAGGCATTTGAAGGACCGGATTTATGGTAAATAATCACCAATTTAACCCGGAGTACACATGCTAACACGAAGTTAGCTAAAGTCAACTATCTTACAGCAAAAGAAAAGCGCCACCTACCGATCTTTGTGAAGCTTCAAATGCCGGACAAAGTTGGACGTCGTGGCATCTCCATCCGATATTCTCTTCTTGCATGTTTTACAAGTTGCAGTTCGTTTTTTAGTCGAAAGTTCATAACCTACGTAGCCAAAAGAAATTACTCGCGGAAGCATATTCAAGCGGTTATTTCGTATTTCGTTCCCTGAGCTCTGCAGCTTTGCCGCGTTTTTTTAAACGTCCAAATCCTGTTAATTTGATTGGTTGTGCTGCAGCTACGTACACATACATACATAAGGAGAGAGGAAAACCATAGTGACGGTCTGCGCATATTGATAAGGAATGAGTGACATTAATTAATGACGCCACTTTATAAATAATGTGTTTTAAATTTTAAGACTTTGAGTAAAAAATATAAAGTCTTTTCAAGTAAACAGCTTCAAGTCGAGTCAAGTCCCAAGTCAATGGCATGAAAGTCAAAGTCAAGTCCGAGTCTTTGAGCATTTTTTCAAGTCAAGTCTCAAGTCGTGATTTTAACGACTCGAGTCTGACTCGAGTCCAAGTCATGTGACTCGAGTCCCCACCTCTGCCAGTAACTGTTACCTTCAGTTGTTATTATAAACATTGCATATCAAATATGACTTAAAAGAAATTTGACTTTGTAATTTAATGCCTTGAAATTAGGCCTCTGTCTCTTTAAGAAGCTCCTGTTCTTTCTGAAACTCTGCCTTTAGGAAGTCATCTCAACATTTCTCCATTATCCCATTAACAGCCATTCTTTCACTAAGTGAAAGAATGGCTAAGTATGATAAGTTCAGCAGATCTGCAGTTCCATCAGGTGCTTGTTCATTGCTGCTGCTGCTGCTAGTCTGAAGGAGCTGAGTGGGGAAGCCATAGGAGAGGAGTACAATGTCAGGAGGAGCCGAGTTGAAAATGCAGTGAGACCTATTACACAGCAGAGTTTATTGACCATTATTTATATCCTCTATCAATTCGGCACCAAAGTTACATCAAAGACACTTATGATTTTGTGGAAAAGATCAAATTTTTCCTCCTGAATGGTTGCCACAGGAGATTAAAACATTTCTCAAACATGCATAAAGAATCAAGGCAACCCTCCAGGTATGTTTTTGAAGAACATTACAACGTGAAGTAAAGCTCAAAGACAATTTTACATAACTCTGCCCCTTTAAGTTTCAATACATGGTTTTTATGCTTTTTTACACCTAGTTTAGTCTTCATCTATCAGTTCTGTTTTACACTCCAAAACATTTAGCTCTAAAATTGGTGATAGAGTTGTGCTGAATCTGTGGAAGGTCAAAGCAACAAACATCTTCAAGGAGAGGGTCGGCTTCAGTCAGGTGGACTGCAATATGCAAAACCAATAATCAATAATCAGTTCTGCATTAAAAAAATATGGGAATGAAAGAGATTCAGTTGCATTTAAATAAAATTAGAATTTGATCACTTATTTAACAAAATCGTGTGAACTAATATGAGTTTTCCATCTAAACAAAGTTGGTAAACTCTACCCCCCTAAAGGCTGGTGCTACATGAGACTTATTGTAGACATCGAGCAATTGGTTTGAGAAACATTTCCTAAGCGCTTCCCCTTCAGCAGTGAGATGTCTGAACGTCTTTGAGAATACCAAGACTGGCTAACTGTTAGCTGCTAAGGATGCTAAAGTTAGCATTTGCTTCATTCTCTCTGTGCTAAGCTAAAGGGATAGCTGACAGTTAATCAGTCTGGACTTCATTTGATCACTGGTTCATCTAAACCTCTTAGAATTATCATTCTACATTCAACAGATTTTTAAAATAATTTTCTTTGTTTGTGAATACACAACAAGGAATAATTTCCAATGCTTCTTCGGCCCATATTAAAAAAAATCTGGATTAGGACATTCATTACTGACAACAGTTTATTTAAAATAAAGTTTGAAAATTTAGAAATATTTATTGTATTTTTGAAAAGAAAAGCAGGACAATTTTTAGCTTGAACAAAAAAATATGACCTAATTTATGGACGGCCATTTTTTGTGTTATCATTTAATTTGAAAAATTTCTAAGTATGATAAGAATTCAGATTTATCTCCATAATTTCCTATTAATTATGTTTAACCCCCCCAAAACCTACCTGTATTGTCAGGATTGTTTGTTTCACTGTTTTCTCCACTGTTTGTGTAATGAAAGGATCAGTAAATGTTAAAGAAATGGTATAATTCAGTTACTGTGTGAAGTCTAGTGACGCAAATTACACGTTTTTATGTGACTGGTGTCCTAATGAAGTGTATTACAAATGGGAATGTTTTTCAGGAGTATTTGTGCTTGTGAGGCTATGGTTGCTCTGACATGGAGTCACAGTCATACAGTTACCTAAAAAGTAGTAATAAATAGTTATCGTCACATTTATTGTCATCACAATATTACCACAAAATATTGTGATAAAACTTTAAGTCCATATCGCCCAGGACCAACTTAAGTCTTGTCCTATTCTTGTAAACTTATTATGTAAGCTCCATATAGCATGACGCCCTTTTTTACCGTCTGTTTGTTTTAGTGCACAGTTTAATATTTTACAGTATGAACCCAATTTGCCGAGCTTGCACTTTTCTGTTTTTATAAGCATATCCCTCTTTCACCTGTCCACCTTAATTGAATATAATAAAAAACACATGAATTCAAGTACAGTATGTGCTCACTATGTCATAATGTAGTACAGTTAAAGCTGAATTGCACGTATATGCGTTTATGGCAGACCACCATGCTACCTGGAGAATACTGTAAATTCTTAATGTGCAAAATTGACTGTCTCCATCTCTCTGTATCCTTATTCCGTGACTTGACTATCCATTCGTGGCGGCTCAGAATTTCTCATCCTTCTCTGACATCCTGCATTAATTCAAGATGAAGTGAAGAGCTGCGATAGAGATTTCCCCTGTGGCAAGATGGAGATGTTTTGATTAATACCAGAGAGACCACGGGCTGAACGGGGGAAGAGGACAAGGGGTAAAAAAATAACGGATGGAGCTGAAGAAGAAAAAAAACATGAAAAATATGACGGAGGTTGAGTTGAGCCTACCTTACAGACGTTTCACAGGTGGCATGAACATAGAATTCGGGTGTAAAGAGAAAACCACACGTTTACATGGCAGCTTTATTCAGATTTTAGAAGTTTTGCCTGACTGAGTTCTTGTAGTAAAAATATCCACTGTGTGCCTGTTTGATGTTTACATAAATGTGAACATTAAAGATCTCTTGCTAACCCAAACTGCACTATTTCCTTTCATATAAAGCATCACACAGCGGAACTACAAACTAACTAAACTAGTATGATACTGATGTAGCTCCAAGCCACCAGGGGGGCCAAAAAGTACGATTCCTCAAACAGATTTATTGGAAATCTCATATTGAGTACTTACATCACATTCATATGACTTTGACAGATACAAGAGTTTCAGATGTTTCTATCTAATTTGAAACTAAAACTTGTTTTAGATTAAACTAATGTAGTGACAAATATACCAGCAACTGTTTGTAATACAATCCATTCTGCTGACATAAGCCACATTCGATACATGCAGAGTTCCTTCCAAATCTAATAAAAGTCTGGAAGAGGATAGAATCTGATTTAAGTACCTTACTGGGCTGGTTAAGTGTTTAAAAGTTAAAGTAGAATATTGAAAAATGTCTGTTCAATAAACCTCCATCTGTCAATCCATCCCTCCTTTTATGACTGAGCACTATAGAAATGAATATCATGGATTAAAAGGAAATTGATGAATTGATGTTTTAAATTAGCTAAGAAAAAAGTTTTTAAAAATCTGAATATACTGGAAAATTATAAAAGTAACTGTTTGCAAACAGATCTTAGTAAGTTGCCAATTTACTGCTTAGAAACAACCCATTAAATAAGGTTTCTTCTAGTAAACTTTACTAAGTCTGTTTGGAAACTGTTAGTGATTTAACTAAGGGTGCACTGGTTGCAGTTTTCTAGCCAATCTTTATAAAGCTTGACCTGCCGATTTGGACTTGGGTCGTTTTTTTCTCAGCGACAGTCTTATAAGGTCATAACACATCTTCAATGTCCCAATCTAAATATAGTGACAAACTCACAAAGTTGGCAACAAATGGGCGACTTTTGCAAACCGCACACAAGTAGATGTGACCTGACAGACTTCTATAAAGGCAGAACAGAAGGGGGCAGTGGCTGATTTTCAGACCTTTGCAGAGGCAGAAAACATTGATGGATAAGTCCGGTTTTACATGCAAGTATCACTTCATCACCTAAAGTTAGAAAATCAGGGCCGATTCGATCAATTAATCTCCACAATGTATTTAAAAAGCTGTGCCTTCCAAAAACATTTGATCCTGTATTGTAGATTAAATAAAGAATGCAAAAAAACACATTTGGTCATTTTGTCAATTTAAGTATGCTGTGCTGGGTAACTGGTCGCCTATTAAAAGAGTTGTACTAAATCACTACAGTGATTAATGACTGTCAGTCATTAACACCAGTCAGGTGTGGTGGACCTCACCATAAACACATTCTGCTGAAGATTCCCCATAAAACCTCTAGAATCATCAGAACACACATCAACATGCAGCATCATGTGTGGTTATACAGACTCCTTTTGTGTTTCAGGATTTATAGTGTTACAGAAACAATTAACTGGTGGATTATACAAGATTAGGCTGCATTGTGCATAAATGATGCGCCACATAAAGCTATTAGTGTCTTTCTTGCTTTGTTGCATGGATAATGTGCCTATGAATACAGCAATAACCACACTCAATGTGAGACTTTTTCATTTGTCACGATGGAAAGTGGAGATTACATGGAACGCTGGGTTTGGTAATGACTTTGTTGAATGTGGAACTATGAGTCAAAATAATTGGATTTCCTGGAAACTGTTGACTTCCGTTTGACAGATAAACATCTGACACTCTAAAAGATCAGAAAAGACAGAAATTCTGTATTACTGAATAAAGACAAGGTGAGAAATCTAAGACGTGCTCAGAACTTTAGCAGAAAAGTTTTCCATAAATTTTCAGAATTTGTAGATTAGATGTCACCATCTGTCACAGATATGCAAACACATAAATGTCATAAACCTAATAAAGCCCAAAACAGGCTTTCACGATGCACTGAAAGCTTGGTGGGGAAGCTTTCTAAAAGACACTTAAAAGAAACAGAATTTCTGCAAATCTTAAAGTGGACCTGGGAAGATTACTTAAATCTCACCCTCCTCTATGCAGACACTCTGTCTACGCTGACGAACACTCACTTATGCTGACATGTTGAATGCTTTAGGTAGCTGACGAGACTGCAAAGTGTTTCCCTTCTGAGAGGTTAAGCTAACTGCCCACTTTGACTTAAGTAGAAGTGGGCAAAACCATTGCTTGTGAAAACAGAAAATAAGATTTGTTTTGTTTTCTTTTTAAATATGTTGTTAAAATTAGAATATTTGTAATTAGTATGTAGCTTTTGCTTAGCCATAACCTCTGAATGTTTGTTCAAAACCCAGAGCTCCAGAGCTGTGTGACAAAACCAGCAGCGAGCCTTGGAAGGTGATTTTGCATACCAACATAACCGACCCAGAAACCAGATTGTTCTGCTGGTTCAAATATTCCTGAAAGTCTCCCAGCAGTTAATTTTTCAGCCACTGCTTTTCTTGATTCGACTGTGTCATGAATAAGGTTGTGGAGCTGCCTGTCAGAGCCAGAGTGCTCCATCTCCCCAGTTTCCAATCCAGCTCCAGGGGAATGCCAGGTCGAGTTTTCAGCCTGAGTGGGTTGGATGTACACAGTGAAACCATCAGTGTCAGCAGAGTGGAGTAGCTGAAGGAGTCTCGGTCGAAACGCTGATGGGATGGAGAGATGGGAAGTAGAATCAACAAGCTGCACGACCAGCTAATCAGCACACACCGAGTGTGCATGAATTATGCTGCAGAATTGTATTGTTTCAATCTTTTCCCTGTTATTGCTCCCAGTTTGTTGGATCAGTGGATAAAAATACTAAAACCACTTTGTGATAAATATTTAGATGGACAGGATTCATTCTGTGCTTTTGATTACACATTAATTACAGATCAGCCACAGACATACAGAAAGTTATGGCTCTTTTAGTAAGACAAGGCAAGTTTATTTGGATAGCACATTTCAGCAACATCCTAAAACTATAAAACAGTAAACAAGAAACAAACATTACATTTTCTCAAATTTCATCATCAAATTTAAAAAATAAAAAGACCAAATAAAGACTAAAATTGATCTGTGCTCCAGATTTTATCAACCAAAAGCAACTCAACAGGTGGATTTTCAGCCATGATTTAAAGGACCTCAGTGTTTTGGCTGCTTTTCAGTTTTCTGGAAGTTTGTTCCAGATTTGTGGTGAATAGAAGCTGAATACTGATTCTCCATGTTTGGTTCTGGTCCTGGATGTAGAGCAGAACCAGAACCAGAAGACCTGAGGGGTCTGGAAGGTTGATACAACAACAGCAGCTCATTAAGCCGTTCAGTGATTTATAGACCAACAAAAGTATATTAAAGTCTATTCTCTGAGCTACAGGGAGCCAGAGGAAGGACTTGAGATGTGGAGAGATGGGCTCCATCTTCCTCGTTTTAGTCAGAACGCCAGCAGCAGCGTTCTGCTGCAGCTGGAGGATTTCATACCCAGACGTATGAAGATACTGTTGCTTAATCAATGCAACTAAAGATGCGTTTCTGAAGGAGTCAGAGCAGTCAGCTAAAAATGTGAAAAGTGAAATTATTTGTCTCAACTGACATCCCAATCATGAAACAGAGGAAACAGTTGCTTCAACACATTTCAGTTTAAGATTAAGGATTTAGATCCAGCTGTAATTTATACACTAAAAGTGTATAGTGTAAAATATTGTGTTATTTGGATGGATTATAAACAGTCTGACTAGCAATTATATATAAATGAGCGTAATGTTTTAAAGAAAACGCATCAAAATCTAAGCAGTTTTTGAAATTTAATTCCAGTGAATCCCTAGTATTGGTGGAGGTTAGGAGCCACAGTCACCTACCAATAACTAAAATCCAAAAATATTTGAAACAACCTTTAAAACACATAAAGCTACCCTGTTCATAATTCAAGCAAGCATGCATGAATGTCTTGCCACTACTACAGAAGCTAATATCTACAGCCTTCTTTAAGATCCAGCCAATAGTTGCAGCTCCTGGATTGGCTGCTTTGCAACACCAGCCAATAGCATGTGAAGTAGCATTGGGCCTATGTATTTTAGATGCCCAATCTGCATTTTCAAAAAAATCCACAAATGGGCATATTTTTTGCAAATAATTTTGAGTTATATTCCACAGAAAAAAGCACAAATATCCAACATAGTGAACTAGTAAAATTCTAATTTAACATTAAGATTATTTCCCCATTTAATTTGTCCTCCAATGTTAATAGAAACAAATAAGAATTGTTTTTTGATTAAGGCCAAAACCTCCATGGATAAAAAGATAACTTTCTAATGCTATTCCTGACTATCACAGCTCAGTAGTTAATAATACTCTTAACTTCCTGTTCCAACACAGAAACGCTCTCAGCCAAAAGTTTTCATAATAGTTCTGATTTGTAAGTTCTACTGATTTAAAGAGTAATAATAATTGTTCAGTTGTTTCTTTGCTGTAGGAATGCTCCTTGACAGTAAATCATACACTATTGGAGAGCTTGTTTATTTCCCTTCAAATGGTGCCACATTAGTAAAGAAATGTTCATTTGAAGGTTGAGCAGCAGTGTAGAGCAGATGACTTGTGTCAATGAAAAATATTGAATCCTCTCAGCCAAGGATCCATGAAACTATTTTCACAGTGTTTTATTAGCGAACCCATAGAGTGTATGCACTTAGTCAAATTTTATAGTTTTACTTTTCTCTCTAACCGATTCTGAACCCTTCATGTCTCATTACTGTTTGGGTTTTTTTGTATCTGTTCATTCATCTGTGTTGTACTGTACTGTACTATAATTTTGCCACACTACTCCATGAAGCTGGAAAATACACAAATGATCCTCAAATTGTGTCTGGATTGTTGGCAGGATTCACGCTTGGAGGCCGTTTTGATCCCATTCTTTATTCATGGCAGAATTGTGAAAAGGTCGACTGCCTTGGATGAGAACCAACCCAGCACATGGGTTGCATCAGGAAGCTACACTGTTAGCATTACACAAGGTAGTTCTGTAAGCTAACCAATGGCGACGTCATAACTCTGTGGTTTATTTCTTAGAATACCATCCTGATGTTTGCTGGACATTTTTGCCTTCACAGTAAAGCTAAGCTTTCTCTTTGGCGTTTCAGCTGTAGTATCCTTAGCAGCTAACGCCATGCATGGCTGTGGTCAGGCAAAGCAATAAAGGCCGCACGCTTTTCTTTAACAGCAATCCTTGCGAATGTAGCAAGACAGTATAGAGTACACCTGGCTCTCTGTATTGCAATCAGTTAATCAAATATTAGTTTTGTTGTTTCCCAGCTGAAACACTGACTGGAATTAAGCTAGCTGCCCAGTTTTGTTCTGGTGTCTGGACATAGTATGGAACTTTTTTATATACATTATGACGCTTTGAAAGCCAAAACGGTTCTTTGCCATCAGTCATTACACATCTATCACGTCAGATTTTTAAAAAAGTAAAGCATGCATAAAAATGTTGTTCAATCAATTTAAGATCAAATATGGTTTGTTGCTTTTCTTAAATCACTCATTTTTAGTCAGACTGACCTTTTTTTCCTTTAAGATCACTTATGAGTATCAAAATAATTTCCATTTTCTAAATAGCAGAATAAGAAGAGATGTTTTTTCATATAAATGTTTTACTATTTTCTTCAAAGTTCAGACCTTTACATACATCAAGATGTCTTTAAATAATTTGGGAAGGCTACATGATGATGTTCTACGTCTTTGTATGCTGCCCTACTGGATACAAAGTTTTGCATGTATTTTAAGGTAACACCTTTGACATTATGCAGAAATCAAAAGACAAAATTGAGAACTATATGAATCAATCCCAGAGCAGGAGAGAAAGACAACGTGAAGATGAATTTGATAAACACAAAAGAAACATCGAAAGCCAGAATAGTTTGCAAATGCACTCAGGGAAAAGATATCTTAATTTTTTGAACATAATTTCCTGTGGCCTGATAAAACTTAGACTGAAGTGTTTGACCATAATGACCACTACTGCATTTGTTTTCCCTTCTTTGTAGCATGGAGTCTGGCGAAAGTATCATGTGAATGTTTTGCTGCAGGAGGGACTGGTTCAAAACTAAAACACATTCTTTCATTATTTTGGCATTTTGTAATTAGAAATAATTTATGTAACTGACTGACATCAAACTGAAAAAAATAGTCTAATTTTCACAAAACATCAAAAAAGATATGTGGATTTTTGTTATTTTTGTTGTTTGATATATCTGCTTGCTCAGAGTTGGCTCTTCGATGCAGGTTTATGATAACTATTAATATAATAAAAGGTTATATCTTTTTAGAAGGAGAGCATATATTTGTTTTTAGCTTTATGTTTTCTAGTTTCTTATTAAGCAGAGCTTCAATGTTCCTCCTGATGAATGTCGTCTGGATAAAAGTATCTGATGTCGAGATTGAGAATGTTAAATGAACAAAAAGAACAAACATAAAATAATTAACACGCTGAAGTGAATAACTGCAAATATATATAAAAAAAATTCCATCTCAGCTCTGAATGAATAAATAAAACAGGATTTCAGATGTCCACTCATTTTAATTAGACTTTAAAACATGTCAGACAGTGAAAGTCATGAATGTTAAGCCACAGATATATCAGTGCGGTCTACAAATGTTAGAGGATTTTATTACTTTTTAAAAAGCCAATGTTTGCACATAGACCCTGATCATTTTCTGGAGCTGGTTCTGCTATTTACGGTGATACAATCCCAGTAAGACGTTAACCAACACTGACACTGAAAACCATCTTTGTGACAAATGTAAAACCTTATCCATTACATCGACAACATTGTCGTCATGCCGTTTATTAAAATAACGTAAGCTTCCATAAACACACACAAGCTGTAATAGCAGTTGTGATGGGGAGCTTTCGGAGACTCCAGCCCCACAAATACACTCATTTGTCAGACTTATGATGGAACAAGTTGCGCGAGTGAACAGCATGGTGGAGTGTGGGTTTTTAGTTAAATCCTACTGCCAGTTTTTATCCGCAGTTATCCCCGTGAGTTAAATTTGGTTTTAGCGAGCAGCTCGGAAAAACAAGCAGCCAAACTGCCTGATGTCGACCATGGTTTTCTCATCTTCACAAGCCACGAACAGATGAGATGTAAACAACAGATGACGTGGGCACTGATGCTGTGGATTGAAAGACCACAAACCAAAAACTTGAATGACGTAAATGTGATCTCCTTATCGCTGGAGGTTTTAAATATAGACTATGTGGATCTGAAAATGCAGAAAATTTCCCCTCCAAAGTGTCCAGGCTTGATCATTTGGCACTTTTTTGTTATTAGAAATGTGGTTAGTTTTCTAAAAAAAAAAAAAAAGAACTATTAGCAAAAGTCTGTATTTGACATGTTGGGCTCATTACTGTCATTCTATCCTGGTGCTGCAAGTGCTGGCTACAGGGAATTAATAATGGTCATATAAAGTGCTCGCAGGCAAAGCAGGTGTACCTATAGCCACTGTCTCACATGTAACCATTAGTACATTTTGTCTTTTGGCTTCCTCTTTATGCCTCAAGGACATAACACCACTAACTTGCTGCGGGAATCTATTTATATCTATATATATCTATAAATATCTATATATATCTATCTATATAGATATATATATATATATAGGTCAGAATCTGGTCAAAATGTGTACTTCTATTTTAAAAGAAGTTAACAGAAAACACCAAAAAGATCTAGAAATCATATAATCAACGCCACTGCAGTATCTAGCAACACTGAAAATCTTTCAGCTTTTCAAATAGCCATTTGATCTTTGTTTTGTTTTTTCTCAAGAGTTCTATATAACAACATAAATCTCTCGTTACAAACTCACAGCCACTGGCAGAGAGGATTTAATCCCTTGCAAATATGAAATGGGGCATCTGTGACTTTCAATCCGTGTAGCTGTTATGAAGAAGGCTGTGTAAATAAAACTGTAAGTAACAGCTTATGAGTTAAAAATCTGTTTGGGTAAACAGATAAATCATTCTGACTGTTCAAATGTGTCCATTGAAGACTATTAAATTAGCTCTTTGAACTAAAAAAAAAGTGAAATTATATTAACTCTTTCTTGGAACGCTGTCAGACATTTTCATGCACAGTATTACAAAACATATAACATCTTGACTGTTATGAACTTTTTCTGTTTATGTTGGCTAGGATTACCAGAACATTTTTTCCTTACTTTCTGCAAATTCTGAACTTTACTCTAAGGCCATTAGAGTATATATCCATACCTGACAGTCTGTTAGACTTGGTTCGATTGGGACCAAAGTTGCAACATTTCTTAGATTTTCAGCTGCTGCAGATCATGTTTACACTATGCTGTTAGGGTTAGAAAAGCCTGTTCCCCTCCTTGCCTGTGGGGGCACTGCACCAAGAACCACTGAAGGAAATAATACCAAAACCTTTGTAGAAGACACTGAACGCAAACAAATAAAAATAAAGTATTATTAAATTTTAGCAGTTGTAGAATTTCTCTTTTGTCTTTGACAAAAGACCATGAACCATTTCTCCCACTAGCATTAAATACACATTTTTGATTTACCCACAATGCCATGCACTATTTTCCATTTTCTGCTTTTGGAATGGTCTCCGCTCCACTTGGTGTTCACATGTGCATTTGAACTACATCAGGGGTCACGTCTGCATCAAACTGGACTTTCTCAGAAAATGAGCCAGAGTTCCATTAAAGCAAACTAAACCAGAGTGGTGTGGATTTTGAGAAATTCCTATCTCTACCAAGAGGGGCCAAATTGGGTATCTTCCTAGAGCTACCGAGAGAGGGCCAAACTGGGTTATTAGCATCCAAATGTGGCCAAACTGACGACTCTGAATGGTCTAATTAGCATCCCTGTAGATGAGCAGGGGGGAGGAGAGCCAAACTCACTACATCAACTTTCACGCTCAATACACAGCAGTTAAAGTCACCTTCTCCCCACTCCCCAATTCAACATTTAGGCGTATGCTCACATTTTATACATATAAAAATGACTGCAAACAGACGTGCAATTGCACTGTTTCTCTTAATTTTAAAACATTTCAGTGGATAATTATGTAAATGGAATAGAAGATAATTTATTTTTAAGATTTTTTACTCAATTTTTACCATTTGCTTGTGAAAAAGGCAGAATTTTGTGTTTCATAGACTCAAGTGTGCTCACCAAAGTGTTTAATGTAAACATTTTCATCAAATCCAAGGTTCTTTATTGCATTTACATTTTTATCAACCCTGATGGAATTGAGTTACAGAGACCAATACCTTTACCCAAACAATTCAGAAATGTTCTTCTGACATTTTTACTGTACCAGCTTACATCTTATTCAGGCCCAAAAACTGGATACAGTTATCTGTCGATGATAGGCAGAATGTATCTTAGGGAGAATTTAAAGTTCAACACAGGGCTAACACAGAAACACACCAAGATGGTTACTTAGATGTACTAAAACAAGGTATTTTGAATATTATTAATATTTATGCTTTAGCACTGCTAGAGGAAGTCCAAACACTAGGGCACGAGAGAACGCAAACTCTACAGAATAAATCCAAGGCTACGATTCAAACTGGAGATCTTTTTTTCCAAGGAGACATTGGTAATTACCACACCGCTGTGCTGCTTCTGTGTAACTTTGTATTTACTGATATTGTACATGAAAAATGTTTGAAATGTATCTTTGTTCAATGCATTTGTGATTTTGTTTTCACAAGTGAATTGGATAAAATACACAGCAATCTTCAGCATAAGATAGCTCATCTTCTCCACAAGTTGAAAAAAATTGCATTTCCTTTCCCACTTATAACACATTGGCATGTGATGTACAAGATATTGAGAGTGGATTTGCACACATCTGCCACAGGTTCCCAGAGTTTCAGGAGAATTGGGGTAAATTCACACCAGCCCTCTTTAGCCCACGTTAATACTCTTTTTCATTTGCCTAGAAAATTTGGTTGATTTAGGGAGGTGTGAATGTATACTCAAACTCTAATGCGGACCAAAGAAGTGAACTCTGGTCCTCCTAAAAGCCTAGGTCTCGGTTCAGCTGAAGTGAACTGTAGTGCGGTTTGAATGTATACGTGAATGCCAAGTGGTCCTGAGACCGCTCCAAAAGCAGGAAACGCACTACAGCAGAGGGTACTTGTGTGAAAAACAACATTCTCCATAGTTTGATGCCTCATCCCCGACTCATGCTGAGCAGATTTTGTTGAACAGTGTTTGCTTTTTCACATTTACCCAAAGACAAAATAAACATCCAACAACAGCTAAAATCTCAGGCCACCCCACTTTTGCTTACATTTTTAAGAATCAAGTTGTGCTTAGTGTCTTGTTCAGATTTTGTTCTGTCATTTCCTTCAGTGATTCTTAGTGCAGCATTTTCACAGGCAAGAGGATAAACAAGTTGCTAATGGGGTTTCATTTGTTTAACACAATGCAGTGTGAAAGCATATCTTATCAACTTAAAATGTAACAGATGTTACAATTTTGAATGTAATGATTATCATGACATGTAAACAAAAACAGAGTCACGTCAGATTTTAGCAGTTGTATGACTTCATTTTTATCTTTGGCAAAAGACTACCAGCAATTCCTCCCGCTAGCGCAAGACATGCACATTTGCTTTGGTTTATTTATCCAGAATGCTTTGACCTACAATTCACGTTTTGCTTTTGGAATGGTATTCACTTTGCTTGGCACATACTTATGCATTCAAACCACACCTAATAACCCTGGTTATTAGGTAGACCAGAGTTTGCTTTTCGATTTCTTTATGGTTCCATGTCATAAATGCCAGGGGTTATTTCTGTGTTTTTTATAGAGATAAGAATAACATTGATGCTGTGTAAAAGATCGACAGCTTGTTGAGTATTTAAACCTACAAAACCAACAGCTGAAGAGGCAGTCAACAGACGGGGGTGAGGATGCATGCAGTGTGATAGGCTTAGACGTTGACAATTGTTGAAAGGATGTAGATGACCTGCATGGAACAAGTACTCTTAGTTTTCCTGCTAATTACTCTCTGATTCCAACTGAACACACCTGGAAGATGGCAGCTAACATCCTTTCATCGACATCATTAAATTGACTTTTCACCATAGTGTGCTGTGAAACCCCAGTCCTCTATTGCAATTTCAGAGAAGAAATTATAGAAAAGACCATAACCATCCACCAGTCACTACAACAGCTTATTACTAAATAATTAATATAGGCTAGTGGACAGACATTTCTGCCTATAGTACACATTTAAAATCAATTAAATGGTGCAGTTGTTGTTGCTTGTTAGGTTAACAACTGACCTAACAAAACGTATGTAGTAGATCATGAACAGTTTATTAGCTGATAATTTAACCACCAAGAAAAGACATCTGGATAGGATGAAGAGGACCTCTGAATATCAAGTCTTGCCACAGATTCTCTTAGGGCTAGACAACTAACAATATATGTCGTAATAGACACATGATCAATATTTATAGATGATATGTTTGATAGAATATTCAATAATTTCACTTAACTCCAATCCAAAGCCACGCAGCATTCTAGGGGATGTAAGCAGAGGAAAGACTTTAGCTGTTCAAAGTCTCACGGCCAGCTTAGCAAGGTTTGTGGCATTAGCTAACTCACGCACTCTTTGGTTACCTAGCAATAACCTGTTGAGTAACATGTGCAGCAACAGTTTAAGCTTCCCCCACTGTGCCTCATTACTGCTTAAAAATAAACAACAGCGGCGTGGAGTGAAAATTGTGGATGAAACAGGAAAGGTCATGCCGCCAGTTTGGCACTATGTCAGATATCTAACATAACATGCAGTATATCTAACATATACTGCATTCAACCCAAATGCAGTATATCTTGAAATATACTGCATTTGGGTTGAAGCAGCCGATACCACAGAAAGGATTGCACAGAAAAAGCATTAGCAATTAGCATCCCTGTAGATGAGCAGGGGGGAGGAGAGCCAAACTCACTACATCAACTTTCACGCTGATTGTCCTTGGAACAGGATAGTAATGGCCTTATTTACATAACAAAGGCGCCTCTTCACACCCTCTCTTGGAGGGCCAAACTGGCCCCTCTCTGGTACCTGGACGAAGATTCCCATTTTGGGAATCTTTGGTAGTTCTAGTGTAAACAAGTTGGAATCTTTTAGTATTTATAAATCAGATATATCAGCTCTATAACGTTTTATCCTTTCAAGGAGTCATGTAGTCATCACTGTGACTGACAGTTTGACCATCTGAGGAGATCGCTGAGCATTTTCCTCAGGTTTCTCTTTCCACTCTTAGAAATCGTGTGTTTCAGCATTTTTCCCTGCTCCACATTAAAACATGTCTGACAGCAGTTTCTGCAGATGCAGTGATTTTCTATCCCTCCTTTGTTACTTCATCCTTGTCCTTTCTTCCAATTACATGAAAACATCACAAATGCATACAAAACCAGAGTGCAACTGTGCCTCAACAAATTTTAGTTTATTATGTATTATCCTAGCTTTTTTCCTCTTTTCCCTTTCCCAGTTTGCCCATCTCAGTTCCTTCTTTCTTCTGCTTTCTTCTCCTAAGAACTCCCTCTCCCAAAACAATAATAACAAGCTTAGTGATTCAGCTCGCTGACCGGCTCATGCGCCAGAAGAAACTGAATCCCACAGCTCAACACCGACAGATAATCCTCTCTGCAAAGCCAGCCTTGCCCCTTCTGGAACAATGCTTTCATTTACACCAGAGTGACCATAAGCACAGTGCAGGAACAGGCTGAAAGGAAGGAGAGATTGAGTGAAATGCATGTAAAAAAAAAAACTGCAGCAAGTTTAGTATAAAGAATATTTTTCAGGAGAAGTTTGCATAAATGCCAAGAAAGAAAAAGTTCTTGGTCACAACTTGCATGATCGCTGCTTAAATTTGAGTCTCTGCGTTGCTTCCCAGTCTTTCTGCCCAGAAACTAGCTGAAGTCTGAGCTTGAAAACGATCACGCATCCGTAGAAAAGCACAAAATGTGACTATGGCACCCCGGAAAGCTCGCGGCTGGGCTTTCATCGTCAACCTCCGGCGGCTACATGCCAAGACAAACAACAGCAGCTGTGAGGCCAAAACAAGAGGATGTGTTATTAGGCTGCTCTTCGAAGCCGTAGCTACTGGCTGGACTTTTGTCAGATCACACCGGGGCGCAGGCGACCCTGGTGGTTAGGTCGCTCTGAGGCCTTATCAAACAGAAATCTGTCAGGAGAAGAATACTCACAAAAAGGAGTAAAAATAAACTCTTCCTCGTGCCTTCAGACACAAGCCAATGACTGATTGGAACATTACAGGTCAATGCTTTATTATTAATACAATTAGGTGACCTTGCACAAGTCATACCCATCACACACCTTTAGTTAAAGGTACTGCTTGTGGAACTTATGCTACATACTAAAAACAGCATAGATATCAAGAGGAAGAAAAAGGACACAAGGTATTATAAAAGAACATTCCAAGCTTCGAACACAGACCAAAAACCTGCCAAATAGAGATGCAAAAAATTAATCAACTTACGAATAATTGTCTATTAATGGTTTATTAAATTTAAACGAGTTCCAGTGTGTTTAATTGACATCTGATTAATCTTCTTTCAGTGTTGTAGTTTGGCCACTATCCAGAAGAGGGCGCCGCTGATCATCCAGTTGATACAGAATTAAAGATGGCGGCGGCACACCAGAAAGGGAAATACAAATTGTACGGTTCGCTTTGGAATCGATTCAATCATTTTGTTGTGTTCACACGTCTCAGTGAGGGTCAAAAGTACATGTGCATTCAACAACATGCTAAAGTCACAACGCCATCTCATGGCCTGGCATAACAACTACAGCTGACTCAAGGTGTCTGCAGTGTTACCTAAACGTGGAACTTTTTCCGAATCAACATCCAAAAATACAGGCTGTTCCCAGAAAGAGGGCCCATGTAAACGGAGCCAGAGTTTGTGGGGATCAGTGATAGTTATAGACTTTAGTGGAAGGAAGGACCTATGAAAACGCTGTTTTGTGCACTTATAATGTTGCAGGTAGAGCTGCATGTCAACCCTGTGGGACACATCCAACCCACAGATTTAATTTTAAACATCTAATTTTGATTGTCCAGCTGTACCTTAAAGGGGAAAATAATCTGAAACTACTTTCTAATCTATTCCATGGTTTGGCCATTAGAAAGGATTCCAGGTGTGAAAAATGGTACAAATGTTGTTGTGTTTTTATGTTCTTTCTACAAGAACAAGAGTTTTATAAATAGACAGGAATCCTTTTGGCTCCCAGTGTTGTCCAAATTTTTTGTTTTGGCCCCCTTTTAGTTTTACATTCCTCGTTTATATCAAAGCATATTCACATGCTAGAATTGCCTAGTCAAAGACACACCATCCAATCTGAACTTGAGTCAAAAAACAAAATAAAACAGTTTTTAGGTGTGATAAATCTAGTAGAGACATAACAGAGTTGGAGCTGAAATCAGAACAGAAGTTTCTACAAGGTACTGACTTGGGGAGGCTCAAAACAAACACATGCCACACTTAAGTTTTTCATTTTTTAAAGTGTTAAAAAAACATGCATCTTATCTCATCAAATTCACACCTATGTGCTTTTCTGTGTTGGTCTATAACACAAATGTATGTTACAATTGATGGTTGTAATGTGAACGTAAAAATAAAAAATGAATACTCTGCTCCAGCCAGATAAATTCTACCATCTCCAATCATTTTGTGTTTTCATCCTTAAACACTGTTGGGTATTTTGTTTGTTTTTGTTTGTCTCAGATTTCGGTACATTTGCCCTGGGCCCTTTAGAATGAACTCTCACCAGAAGCCTGAAAACATCTTTCTTTGAGATGCAGACTCTTCTCTCTCCACCTTTGTGCAACTCTCACATCAGAAATCTGCTCTGACCTGGTGAATAAAAGATGACTGCTGTTCTTCCATCGCCTCTGATAGACATGAACTAAAGAAAGTCTTGCTATAGCTTAGGCTTTCTGCAACTTTTATTTGAACCTGTGGCCAAGAGAACCTCAGTGATGCCTCCATTTATTACGGAGCAAGCGTAAGTGCTTAAAATTCATGTTTTTTATTCATTCACCGCCCTGACAGCGTGCGTTTTAAAGTCAAATCGAGGTAGGAAACACCTGCCGAGAGCTCACTGATTAGGGAAGTGGCCAGAGGCTGCAGGAGTCGCAGCCTACAAAGACTGGCAGCAGGTCCATCTGTACTCGGCGCTGCCTCTGCAGCCTAATGGGAAATGTGTGTAATGCGGGCCTTAACGCTTAATGCCAATTAGGATCATACATAATCCGGTGACAGCCTGTCACTTGACAGGGCTGGTCAGGGGGAAATCTTTGTGCTTGGGAAAAGGTCGGCTCAGGATTTGGCCGTTTGCTAAAATCAAAATCCCAACGCTGCTAAATACTCCGTTACGGGAATCAGAGGCACCAACATGCCTTCCACTGAGGAAGCGGAGCCTGGGGACTCTGGGTTGGGCTCTCCAATCTCTGGGGGCGAGGTCGCCGAGGTGGTTAAAAAGCTCCGCGGTGGCAAGGCCCCGGGGGTGGATGAGATCCGCCCGGAGTTCCTTAAGGCTCTGGATGTTGTAGGGTTGTGTTGGTTGACGCGACTCTGCAATATCGCATGGACATCGGGGACAGTTCCCCTGGATTGGCAGACTGGGGTGGTGGTCCCCCTGTTCAAAAAGGGGGACCGGAGGGTGTGCTCCAATTATAGAGGGGTCACACTCTTAAGCCTCCCTGGCAAGGTCTATTCAGGGGTCCTGGAGAGGAGGGTCCGTCGGATAGTCGAACCTCGGATTCAGGAAGAGCAGTGTGGTTTTCGTCCTGGTCGTGGAACACTGGACCAGCTCTACACCCTCGGCAGGGTCCTGGAGGGTGCATGGGAGTTCGCCCAACCAGTCTACATGTGTTTTGTGGACTTGGAGAAGGCGTTCGACCGTGTCCCTCGGGGAGCCCTGTGGGGGGTTCTCCGGGAGTATGGGGTACCGGGCCCTTTGATACGGGCTGTCAGGTCCCTGTATGACCGGTGTCAGAGTCTGGTCCGCATTGCCGGCAGTAAGTCGGGCTCGTTTCCGGTGAGAGTTGGACTCCGCCAGGGCTGCCCTTTGTCACCGATTCTGTTCATCACTTTCATGGACAGAATTTCTAGGCGCAGCCAAGGTGTTGAGGGGATCCGATTTGGTGGCCTCAGGATCTCATCTCTGCTTTTCGCAGACGATGTGGTCCTTTTGGCTTCATCAGATCGTGATCTGCAGCTCTCGCTGGATCGGTTCGCAGCCGAGTGTGAAGCGGCCGGGATGGGGATCAGTGCCTCCAAATCCGAGGCCATGGTCTTGAGCCGGAAAAGGGTAGAGTGCCTTCTCCGGGTCAGGGGGGGTGTCCTGCCCCAAGTGGAGGAGTTTAAGTATCTCGGGATCTTGTTCACGAATGGGGGAAGAAGGGAGCGGAAGATCGACAGGCGGATTGGCGCAGCGTCTGCTGTCAAGCGGGCGCTGTACCGGTCCGTCATGGTGAAGAGAGAGCTGAGCCAAAAAGCGAAGCTCTCGATTTACCGGTCGATCTACGTTCCCACCCTCATCTATGGTCATGAGCTTTGGGTCATGACCGAAAGAACGAGATTGCGGATACAAGCGGCCGAAATGGGCTTTCTCCGTAGGGTGGCTGGGCTCTCCCTTAGAGATAGGGTGAGAAGCTCAGTCATCCGGGAGGGACTCAGAGTAGAGCCGCTGCTCCTTCACATCGAGAGGAGCCAGTTGAGGTGGCTCGGGCATCTGGTCAGGATGCCTCCTGGACGCCTCCCTGGTGAGGTGTTCCGGGCACGTCCCACCGGGAGGAGGCCCCGGGGAAGACCCAGGACACGCTGGAGGGACTATGTCTCTCGGCTGGCCTGGGAACGCCTCGGGATTCCCCCGGAGGAGCTGGAAGAAGTGGCTGGGGAGAGGGAAGTCTGGGCCTCCCTTCTGAAGCTGCTACCCCCGCGACCCGACCTCGGATAAGCGGAAGAAGATGGATGGATGGATGGATGGATGGATGGGAATCAGAGGCAAAAACAATCTCGCTCTTGTTTCGCCTGCTGCAGTGTTATTACTGATGCTGCTATTTTGATGCATTTATGTGGCTCGGTGGGTCACTTGCATTCAGAGCCAGCAGTGTTTTAATAGAGCACAGCGAGGAGTTGGAAGGAAAGCTTTCATTGCAGGAGTAAACATCTGGTTTGGTCTGCAGATATAATGGTCTGCAACATCTGCAACCCAGTAAATCAGTTTTTGACAGAAACTGCTTTTACCATTGGCTTTCACAAGTATGGGATATTTGACTTTAAGTTAAAATCCCCTGAGTGCTCCCACAGAAAATAAGCAATATGAGTCCTGACAATGATTATGACTGTAAAATCATTGCAGTTTGACCAAATGAGCTTCAGGAGAAAGAACAACAAATGTTCTAGTGGGAACCAAAGCTTTTCTGTAAGGACCAGGTGTTTGCTGTAACACTACAACCTTGATTATGTGGATTAAAATTTGTCTTGAATATTTTAATCATTGTTTTGGTGACTTCCTTCATGCAACCTGATGAGTTTATGGCTATTTACATGAACTTTGTCTTCCTATTAGTGAGCATAAAGATTCAGGCTGAATCTAGTCTGAAGGAGCTGAGTGGGGGAGGGCGTGTCTGTGAGGGAGGAGCTTCATTCTGGAAGGCGGGGCTATGTCCACCCAGGCGTTTTGCACAAGTGAATGGTCGCCATGGAGATAAGAGATTTAAAAAAAAATGCATCAAGGAATCAGAGCAAAACTCCAGGTATGTTTTTGATGAAGGAATAACAACAAAATTATGTACAGATCAAAAAAATGTTATATGATACTGCCCCACTAACAAGCTGCAGAAAGGAGTGAGTAGTATTTAGTAGAGAGTGTTTCCTGAAAAATCCTCGTTTTTTTCAGCTAAATTCTAACATGTGTTGTACGATGGGGGCCCACAAGGAGAACCACAACCCAGGCTAGGCTAAACGGCTCTTATTGACAAATATGTGCAAGTTGGTCAGCAACAGGGTTTCTAATCAGACTTTGTAAAGGAGATGGACTGGTAAGTAACTGCCAGACGAATCGGGAAGAAGTGCGTAATCAGAAAGAGGATGATTACCTGACAGAGGTGGTTTCCCTGGTGACCCTCTTTGGAGATTTGGACCTTGATTAATGTGGAGCCTCTGGGCATGGCGGTGACACGTGTGACCCATAAATGGAGGCCTGTAAGTCCTCGACGCAGCTCCTGGTGAACCTCCAGGACTTCATTGTGAGACACACAGGGGAGCTCCTCCTCCGCTCCAAGGCTGAAGTAATTCAGGACTTCAGAGTGAACTCCTGCTCACTCTGTGGTGTAGTAGAGCAGCACAGGAAGAGACAGCTGGAGGTTCCTGTGGGAGCCATAGCATTTATTATCCACTCTATCACATACAGGTGTCACTGTTCAATATCAGCTGATATTTTTCTCTGAAAAAACAGTTACAGACTGCTTTGCTACTTCTCCATTCAGAAACAACACGCCTGCCTGCTTGCTGACTTTTCCTGTCTGGCCGCTATCAAATAAAGGCAACCAGAGCAAAAGAAAAAAAGTGGAGCCTCGTGGTTGTAACAGGATTGGTTAATATCCTTTTCTTTTACCGGGGACTATATCACCCACAGGACCATCTAGAGGTAAAACCACTATATATGCTGGAAACCAGTAATGTAGTAATCCAGTGATTGGATCTCACCATAGTGTAAGGGGGGGTGATGGCTTGGTCTAATCCAGTGGCACCCAAAGTGGGTCCTGGGGGGCCGGCATTCTGCATGTTTTAGTTCTCTCCCTGGTTTAACACACCTGGATCAAATGATGGCTCATTAGAGGCCTAAGAAGAACACTGACCTGCTGAGGAGGTTGTTTGGAAAGAACTGGAAAGGGTAATGGGGAGTTTAGTAACTATGGATAATTTATAGGGAAGCATCGATCACGACATAATTCAAGCCCTTATTAAATATTTAAAAGATACAAAATTAGCTGAGAGGATTTAGTATGTATGTGTGTGAGTGTATAAGTGTGCATATAATTTAGTAAATTTTTATTTTTTTTTATTTGAAAATGTATAGTAAAAAATTAATTTCTGAAGTTACATCTCTGTCCAGTTGATGGCGGTAATGCGCAAAGTGTGTAAACTGCCATAAAACGCAACAGAAGAAGAAGAAGAGGAGGTTGTTACTACCACCAGAGAGAGAATGATAACATACAGATGCCAGCCCTCCAGGACCCAGTGTGGGCACCACTGATCTAATCTAAAGCTCAGCCGTCAGGTAAACAGACCATATTGGTAACAGGGCAGATCCAAAAACAAACTAGGGAAGTAATCAGGGTTCTGGTACATAGAGCAGACATGTGGCATTCAAAGGTCAGGAGGCAGAAAACAGGTCAGGCAATTGATCAGGAATACAAACATGGCCTGATTGAAAGCTGGACTAAGTATTAACAGCAGAACGTCTCACACTGACTGAGTGGAGAGCAGGAGTTTATATAGACAGCAGCACAGGTGGGAGCAATCAGCAGCCAACAGGAGCAGAGGCAGGTGAGAGCAATGAATTAATGAATTAAGGAGGCGCAGCAGCAACATGATACAGACTGAGCAAATTCCAAACTCTTACTGAGAGTCTGGGGCGTGATTCGAAAGTGAAGCATCGAGAGTTAAAGAATGAAATGAAGTTAATTAAAAATAAAAAAAACACAATGGATGAAAATATTAGTCTCTCAATATACATCCAGTAACATACGCAGAAGGTCTTCCTAAAAAAACACACACTGTACCTTTCAGGGTTTTGATAATGATAAAGTTAGGAATGTATTATTTACTAGCACTAACCAAGTTTATTGATACTTTGAGTCTGTCTGCCATGTAAAATCAGTGGTGGAATGTAGCAACGTACAGGTACTGTGTTATATCTTAGATTAAGAATCTGTACTTTCTACTCCAATACATTTTGACAATATTGCATCGCATGTTACATCCATGTCATATTGCATATTTTCAACTGTTTAGTAGTTTGAAAGTAATCCATTCAAGTTAATCTGTTCAAAGAACAACTTTCAGGTCCACGTTTTGAAATTTGAATACTAGTAAATCCAAGTATTCTTGACTCATTAGAAAGATTAAATATACAGGACTTTTTTTAACTGTGGATTCAATGACAAAACAGAAAAACAGGCACAACATTTTTTGTACCTATTACTTGTCAGTTGTGTCTGATGTCCCTTTTTTCAGGCAGACAACTTTTAATTGAATGTGTTTACTGCAGTAAAAATAACACATTGGTTTTGATTTATTTATTCTCTCATCAAAAGCAAACCTGGAGTTTTGCTTTGATTCTTTCATGCATGTCTAGGAAATCCTTTAATCTCCATGCCAACCGTTCAGCTGCGGAAAACATCGGGGTGAATCTAGCCCCGCCTTCGAGGTGCAGCTCCCTCTTCCAGTTACTGAGGTGCCACCTCACAGAGCTGCTCTTCCCCAGACTCCCTCACTCAGCTCCGTCAGACTAGCCTGCAGCAATTAGCAAAAACCTGGAGAAACTACACATCAGCTGAGATCATTATGCAAGTTACTTCTCAGTGAAACACTGATAAAAATTTTATTAAAGAGTCAATACAGGAACAATGTTGTGATGACTTTCTGAAGGCAGAGATTCAAAAAGAGTAGGAGATTTTTTAAAGAGACAGAGGCCCAATTTCAAGCCATTACATTAAAAAGTCAAATTTCTTTTAAGCCATATTTCTTCCTCCCTTCTGATTTCTTTCCATATTTTCTGTGAAGCATTTTTAGAAAAACAATATAACAAATTTCCTTGATTGTGCTATAAAATGGCACTATGGGCCTGAAAATGCATAGTACTAAAAATAAAAATTTTTATAAAAACTTAAAAAGGCATAATCAAAGGGTTAATCTTTCTTATTTTAGATAGTGGCTTTTAACTCTGCCTGTCATACCAGATTGTATAATTCATTCTTTAATTCAATTTTCCTTTGGGATCAATAAAGTATTTTTAAATATGAAGTAAATTGAATTTGAAATCCTGATGCACAAAATCACAAGTCCAGTAATCACACAAGTAATCTGTGAGGGCAAACACAATAAGAACAAGCATTACCTGCGGGACACTACTGATTGAACAAAAAAGACCAAAGCAAATATACATACAATATATATGCACACATACATACATAAATATACATACAACACAATAAAGACCATTTGCTTTAGGGAAGACATTCAACTTTCAATGCTTTAAGCATTTTTAAAAGCAAGTACTTTCATTTAGTGCATTTTGTCTCTTGGTACTTTTACTTGGATAAGGTGTTGGAGTACTTTCTCCTCCTCTGCATAAAATGCTAATAAGATACTTTTATTTCTGAATAAATGGTCTAATTAAGGAAATATTAAAGGAACAATAAGATACACAAAATGCCAGACAACTTAATTTACTCTAATGCACAACCAGATTATTCCACGCTCCAGTTTGGATCCAGTTGCTATGCGAGTCGTCACATTTTTCCACTGATGTTCTTTCGCTTTTCTCATCTGTACCTGCAGCCACTGAGTCCATTAGAAAGAAGGGGTTATCCATGCTCACACATGGACACATAAAGCTTTGAAAAGGTGAGTCACAGTTATGGTTTGTGTGTCCCCATCTGTCAATCAAGTCTCCATTAGTGGCTACTTGGCTGGGTGGCTTGGGGTCCATTGCTGTGGACATGGATAGAAAATGACGGATGTGTGTGCCTCTCTCTCTTCCTCTCTCTATCTCTCTTTCTTCCAGCGTTTGGGCCTGTGGGGGTGTGCGTGCATGTGTGTGACTGTGTTAGACCTTTCGATGCTCACACAGAAGGCACAAGGCCAAAGTCGCCCATGCACCGCTCTGGTGACAGAGTTTCACACACACACAAAAAAGTGTGGGTTTGAGACACTTTTCCTCATTTTCTTATCAGTTGAGCTGGTGTGCCACACAGCGTCACCCCGAGCGGCTTCACATTCCCGCTGAATTCAGATGCAAAGTGTAAATCGAATTTCATTCTGGTGACTCAAAGCGTTCTAAGTGTCTGCGTGTGCGTCCCTTGTTGCCAGCCGGGAGGCAGGTCATCGTGAATCACGTCAGAGCAAATCTGCTGCTAAAAGGAACTCTCTGCTCTGAATGGAAAGTCAAACACACACACACACACCCTCACACAAAGTTGCCAGTGGCTGGTTTGTTGCCAGCAGTAGTGAATCACAGCGGTCATCGCTTGGTGTTTCATATGTGGAGCATGACAGACACAGATTAGTGGCGCGCGGTTGTATAGCTGGCATCTGCTGTTCCCTCCCATGGTCCTCTGGGTTTCCTGCTTCACCTCCCTTTGGGTGTCACTACTACTCCTCCTCCTGTTGTTTCTCCTGCATCACCTCTTCTTTCTCTTCTTCAGCTTTCCTTTTACTCAAATTTTTCTTTCCAATCAGATGCATAGAAACTCTATGCATCTGATTTTAACAAGTTCTTTGACAAGTTAGAATAGATTCATGTTCTATACAAAACATTTTCATTAATTTTTTTTGCGCAAAATCATTCTTAGATCATGAGATTTCAGTCTGCTCAGTTCTGCCTTTTTTCAGCTCCTTTCAGAATGAACTGTTTTAGGACTTCTGTCACTTTAAATCTAAATGAGCCTCCAACTCAACATTTACCCTGCAAACAGTTATACAGCCAGACACCTTTGAAAGGCATTAGTAGAGGCTCCTGCACAGCCAGTGGTTCCTGTCAACAACAAAACAGCACAAGCAGCAGCTAAACCAGCTGACCAAAGATGCTGGAACTCTGTTTGGGTTGCTAGGCAACAGGCTGGGCTGGGTTGCTAGCTAACACCAAAAACAACTTAACATATATCCAAAAAAAGGCTGGGTGGTTTTGTTTTAAGCACTTGGGTTGTTTTTAGAAGCAGTTGAGACCCAAATGGAATTACAAACACAAGCAAAAAGGAAGTTTTCCTTTAATAGTTCTCCTTTAAAGACGGTCTAAAATCTCCAAAGCTCACTGAGAACTGCAGAAGAGTTTCATCCTGGGGTCACTCAGTCTCCAACTATTAGATGCTAGCACAGTATGGCAGTCATGGCTTACTGGAGAGAGGAGTAGTCTTGCAAAACCACCTGTCAATGTACCCCTGGGCAAGGCACTTAACCCCGGGTTGCCTACCGGTCTGCCTGTCGGTGTTTGAATGTGTAAGTTTGTGAGTGTGGTTGAGTGGAAGCCACATTCCCAAACACAAAACAATAATAATACAACAAATAATGTAAAACTATATTACTAAAATCCCACATGAATTAGTTTGTTCATGTGATAAGTCATTAAAAATAACGTCTCCATCGTCCTCCAGCTACTTCCTGTCGTCTTCGTCGTGGTTTACTGCAGTGGCAGCATCCGGTTGTTGATCATGTGACTCATGTGATGCAGAAAAAGTGTTTCCATTGCAATATGGTGAAATAAACCAATTTTGATACGGCTGAAAAACCACCTCATGCTAGCGCCTCCTACAGAGGTCAAAGGTCATGCTTTCTGTATCCTTCAACCACATGAAATGTTAAAGGAGACAACTAAGTGCTCCAGTGTTGGTAAGAAGAAGCACAAAGTAATGAAAGGAGAAGTCCTTGTAAATGTTCCACAACTAATTTTTATACAACCACAACCTTTCTCTCTCTCAGCTTTTTACCTCTACATAAAAACTGCTGTTAGAATGTTTCATCATTTTTTCTTGTTTTGTTGCTTTTTATCTTTACTTCTATGTAATCCCTTCATACTCAATTCATTTTTCACCTTCTTTACTCTTGAGTGCATAAACAACAGATGAATTACTGGTTCACATCTCCTACATTAAAACAATGAGAGTTCAATTGGAAAGAAAATAAACCTTACTCAAATCCATGCTAAAAGCCGTTTCTGGATATCATATTGTCAACATAACTTTATATTCACTGTATATTCACAGTTTATGATTCACAATTTAAAAATGTGTGTTTAGTTTTTGCAGTAATTATTGTCCATAAAAAAGGCTGTTCTGTGAAAATGATCAGGTAGTAATTACCTCCCAGATTCTTATGAAAACTCTTCTCTCCAATGAACTTTGGACGTTTTTAACCTTACTGTCCATCCACATTTGAAGAGAATCTTTGGAAACATGTAATAAAGCTGATAATTTAATAATTGTTAAAAAGTTAAGGCCTGTGTAACTCCTGCAGGTCATAAACCTGTTACATTACATTACATTACATGATCATAACATAATCACGATTCCAGCACCACTGAGTGATTGAACTACAAAACGCTCTTCACATCAATTAAACACTGCATCCATGAAATCATTCATTTAAACATATCTAATTAAATAAACAATATTGTAAAACTGATTTTTTTTTCCACAACAAATAATTCACTAATTGGCTCTTATAATTCCTTATTAATGAAAGGGACCATACATAATGAATAATAAGAGTATTCCATCCGCTGTGTGTTTGATGAGCAAGAAATGTGCAAAAACTGCAAAAATACATGATTTTGTATTATTTTATATTCAAATTAGAATGCAAAGTTGTTAAGTTATTTTACTGACTGTTGTTACATTATTGGTCTCTACACCCTTCTAAGAATTATCTTAAACAATTTACATGATTGGTTAGGAAAAATGAATTTAAAAAATGTACAGGTTTCTCCTACCGTATCAGAACGGACCCAGCGTATGCACAGCTTCATAATCTAAAAACGTCCATTATGATTTGCAAAATGCACTGAGAATTAATGGGGTTTTACTAAGAGGACCCATGTCTGCATAAACATTGTGTGTTTTTTTATGAATTTACACATGAATCTGACCCTTGACCTTGCCCTGCTCCCAGTCTCTTTGAAGCATCTCATTTGCTTTGTTCTGCTTATTTTTTTTACGTTTTGCATGAATTTTACATGTTCACCTCCTCTTTAGTTATTCCTTTTCTTCTTTTCATCTCCTTCTGTGATTTTTTTTGTCTTTCCTGCGCCTCATATTTACTGCATTCCCCGCGCTCTCCATTACATTTGTTCTTAGCTTGTATTTACTCTCAGTTATTACTTCTGCTCTTCTGTTTTTAATTTCCAACTCCCAGCTCTCCGCAACTCCCGTTTTATGTTTTGTCTCTCAATCCATCATTCCGTTTTCTTCTTTGTCATTTTTATCTTCATTTCCAACAAATGAACAAAAAAATGTAATATTTGTATACATGTAATCTTTTCTCTGCCATTTTTTTCCAGCATCATTTGTTCATTTGTTCTTTCTTTACCTTTCTATATTTCACTGAAGGGTTCCCATTTCATTTCTTCAGCCTCTCCTGTTATTGGTCCATCCTACCTCCAGCTTTCATATTCTCAGTCTCATTGCATGTAAGTGAACAGAGGGGATTTTTTTTACAGTACGTCCCACAATTTTATGATGCTGCGTGAACAAACATGAAGAGTTTATGAAAACTCCAGTGAAAATCTTGCATACAAATAAAAATAACAGATCAATTCACAGATTATGTTTTTGTGATTGTGAAAAAATAGATTAATGTATACCACTTTTTAAATATTTCACATTGAAATATGTCACATTTATGAAACAGTGTAGCTCTGTTTGCTCCCTTCAGGCCTGCACTGAGGCTCATGTGTGAGCTGGAAAGTGAAGCCAAGGCTGCCATCTATTGTTCCCACACTAACAGCCTGCACAGCACAGCTTTAACACAGTGGAGCCACATTCAAGGCCAAAGCCTAATTATTAACTCGATCATCTGCAGCATCTTGCAGAAATATTTATGTAATGTGAGTGGAAGGGAAATGATAGATGATTTTCAAAATTATTTTTACATGTAATAATCCCCAAAATGTGACATGCATCAACTTATTTTATTTTATCTTTTTACAGTAAACCCCCAAATAAAATTCAGAGCAACAAATTACCTTTAGGTCACTTAATTGGTAAAGTAAGTCCACCTGTGTGTAATTTAATCAATATCAATACAGCTCATGGGCGTAGGTTTGGGTATGGACGGTCGTGACATGTCACGACCAATATTCAAGGGATATAAAATAGTCCCGACCAATTTTTGCCATATTAATTAAAAAAAAAAAACATGTATTTTTTAACAAAAACAAAATAAATAAACGAAAATCTACATTGATTAGTTTAATATTTCAATATACTACGCAGTGGTAGCATTCATTTTAAAATTCGCTGTTATGAACTATGACGACCCATGCCGCTATTGGCTCAAAGAACGTGGATCTACGTTCTTTGATTGGCTGCAACAGGCGGCGGCCAGCTGGCCACACGCGGAACGGAAGCTTGGTCCATGGTGCTGACAGTGAACGCGTCTCCTTCTGAGTTTGACATTTATTATGAGTCTCCGAGACCATGTTGCCACCCAAAAAAGAAAAGGACGACAGACATTAGAAGTTATTTCGCTACCTCAGCTGTAAGTACAGTGAGGGGACCCATAAGTTAGATATCTATCACGCAACGCATTTGTTGTAAAGTCCGGTGTTTAGTAAGGTCAGCACTGAATGTGAGGTAGAATAGGTCTGTTAATTATGTAATACTTTTTCACATAGGATGCTCAGACAGCAAAGCAAGGGGCAGAGCAGAACGATGGAGAGATGGCTGGAGCTTCAGGGCTCCAGGTGAGGTGTTGGATCTTTTTCCTGAAGTGCAAGAAGTCATTTTTTTTGTCAGTAAGTTGTAAGGTCCCACCAAAACTTAGACCAAACCTACGCCCTTGATACAGCTGCTCAGAGTTTCCTTTATTTAAAAATTCCAAGTAAGAAGCATTGTTGAGGGAAAGCTTTAATTTGACACAAATCATGAAAGGAAAACAGTAAACACATATAAGAAGTTGCTTTGGTAAGATGTAACCAATATTTGACATTTATGGAAAACACTGTGATAGAAAAAAAACACTTTAAATCACCGTAAAAAAAAACATGTCCACAGTTGATGGTGGCAGAATCATGCTGCTGGGAATCCGTTTTGCACTTGTTTAACTTCACAAGAATACCAGACAACCCCCAAAGGTTATAGGTTATAGGTTGCACCTATAAATCTATCTAGTTTATAGGTGTAACTAGATAACGTGGAGACGTTTAAGGGGTGTAAATATTTATGCAGAAATCGCGCTGTAATAGGAGGGTTGTTATATAAAAATTGACTTAAAATGGAGCTTAACATCATGGTCTAATGGTGTAAAGTTCTAATGATGTAATTTAATTATTTCCTCATGAAAAACATACCTAGAGTGTTGCTTTGATTCTTTAATGCATGTTTGAGAAACCCTTGAATCTCCCATGGCAACCATTTTGGGCTGCCTAAACACTTGCTCTCACAAAGCTCCAACTATTTCAATAAAGTCTCCATCTGAGCTTCTGTCACGCGTCTTAAAGAGACAGAGCCCCAGTTTCAAGATGCTAAATTGTGAAGGCACATTTCTTTTAAGAAATATGCAATACAGACAATATTTTTGTTTTTAAATGTATATTCTCTATTCTTATGTGCTGGGAAAATACATAATACTGCCCCTATAAACAAAAACCATATTTAGCTTTCAAATACACATGAAGATTTTCTTAGATTTACTTCCACATTTTTAACTCAGAATGATGTTAATGTTGTATCCAAAGCAGCTTTTCAGTTAAAAGAGACACAATCTCTCTGCACGACATTTTTTGAACATGGAAGCAAAGGGAGCAGATGAGCTAAACTAGGGAAGGCAAGTGATGAGATCCCAGGTGTAGGATGTGATGGAAAATCCTCCATAATTTAGCAGTGGACAGAAACTTACTGTACTTTCATACAAAACTAATTTAAAGCTACATCACAGCTCTGGGTAATTCACTGTGGGGAAAATAACACAGAGAAAAAAGTTTTTCTCTCTTTTTGCTCAGATTTCTTCAAAGCTCTGCAGTGGAGTTGTTTGCCTACAGATCTGATATGAGCTGCAGGATCTAACTACAAAGTGCAACGTGATGTTTGGTAAAATCCAAGCCTCTGAGTGAGAAAAAAAACAAAAACAAAACCCCAACACAGCTCTTCGCTGCAAGCTCAACAAAGTTCTCCAGAGGAAATTCGCAGCCCTGCACCATGTGTTGGAGGTAGAAATGATCTGGTGAGTTTTGCTTCATATTTCCTGGCTTACGTGGCAGGTTTGGTTTGAACAAGTTGCTTTGGAGTCATAGAAAAAGTTCTCAGGGAGCCTGAATTGAAAAGGGTTTGAGCGTGTGGTTATTCAGCTATTAAAGAGTATATTTGGTAAGTTTTGTATTCATAAAAAACTAAGAATAACAGACACACGTTTGTGTTCTGCCAGCTTTAAAATTGTTTACAAACAAAGAAGAAAAAAAATCCAGCTCATTAACAGGTTTCAGAAGTCTGTCCCGTGTCTCCAGCTTCATGGATGTTTTTCCTATTCCTGCAACCTCTGTTGCCTGCTGGCATGTTGCCATAGCAACCTCTAGTTAGGCTCGAAGAATACTACAAGGTTTTGATAAGACTTAACTCCAATTAAGTCAGCCCACACAAATTTAGAAGGCCAGGGTGGAAATTACAGAGCCATTCTTCCCAGAGGGCTGCTTAAGCCTGAAATTTAATATTGCAATATTTGTCTGAAATAAGACTTTAACAAAGTATAGCCTAACATGATTAACTGTTTGAATAGATTAAAGCAAAAGCTGGTACATTTATCTGTACCTACAGCTTCTGTGTGTTGGAGGGAAGGATAATAGGACATCATGTGTGTGTGTGGGTGTGTGTGTGTGTCATGATAGCTTTTCCTCATTGTAAATAATAAAAACCTAAACAGACAGGTTTTCTATTTCCCACCATAGCGTACCTGGACAGGTCTTTGCTGCATGTATAGAAGTATAAATCCTCTTTTCTGCAGCTCCATATTTCCTCTAATGCATCACTGTCTCTTCTTGTCCAACTTTCCTGATTATATTTTACTATCAATACCAACTTATGCTCATAAGAACAGTGACAATCCATTTAATTTGGACTTTTTTTCCCTTCAGATTTATTTAGAAGTGATGTGACTTTGAGAATGCAATTGTCACACAATACTGTCAATACTGGACAGTATTGAATTCTTATTTTGTATTGATGTGACTGTAGAATGCTGTAATTCTGTTAACACAGCTTTGATAATCTGATGGACAAGCAGAGATTGAGGGAGTTTAGCTAGAGGAGGGCACAGGTGGGAGCAGAGAGGTAATCAGGCCAGGCTCAGCTGAATGGAACTGATTTGAAAGGAAGAGAGGCAGAATCACAGCGTGAACATGACATGAAATGAAAAAACAAAAAAACATGTTTACTCTAATTTCAGCTTAAGTTTGATCTCAGTAGCTATCTGTCTAACTGCGATTAAGTTATAAATTTAACCAGGATCTTTGAATTATGTATTGCTGAAGCTCTTTAAATAAATGCCATGAGTCCATAAAACATGTATGTGAAATAGTGACACTCACTTCTAGTACATCCTCTCACTGTTTTACCCCTGATTCATATAACTAAATGAAACTGTTATTATCTATCATTTCTGCAGCAGCAGAATGAGAAGCTTTAGGTCAAGTCAGAAGAATCATATTAATACCTTGACGCGTGATTTGTTCTGATTTTAACTTAAAAATCAGATGGTTATGAAACTAAGAAAAGTCATAGTACTGTATTACCTCGCAAAATTGCTAATGACAGCATTTAAGCTAAATTTTGCATTCTAACCAGTCCCGGCTCCAGACGAGTTTAACAGGGGGGGCAAAATGAATCTACGTAGCAATAATAATATTACTCAAGTAAAAGAAAAAGGTACAGTCCAGTAAAACTACTCTTATAAGTAACTTTTTTCCAAAAGAGTTACTCAAGTGAATTTTACAAGTACTATCCACTTTTGAACACATCAGTAGTCTACAGGCTACTTGTTAACAAACTTAAGGTGCTGTATTGTTATTAGCTAGTCATCATTTAGATAACATTATCTGTATCCAACAGCTTTACTCAACTCAGTCGGTTAGTTTGGGTGATAAAACTGTGCAAAGTTTATTGTGTTTTGCTGGTTTGATTCTAACACACCTGTGCAGCTCAGTACAGCAGCAGCAGCGAGTCTTCGCACAGGTGTAAACCCAGCGCGAGCGTCTTAGCGCTCATGTTGTGTTTAAAGGCGGAAAAGCAGGTTACGACGTGTTAACAATGGATTAAACAGTTTTAACTGCTGAAAAGAGTGACAGAAGGTACAGCTATGGGAAGTATTGCATCAATTTGATATATGAATAATATAAAGTTGGCCACATTAAGGCAAAAACAACAAACAGCTTCCAGTCCAGGAAGGCTGACTCTGTAGGCGGGCAATGCCTGCCATGCCGCCAAGCCTGATTCTAACTAATTCTAACTAATTTCAATATGAATGCTAACATTAGCATACTGAAAGAAGTGAGTCAACTTCTTTCAGTGATAGCCACGCAATATTGACGTAATTTTAGCTAAGTTTAGGATTTTAGCTAAGTATAGCTCATATACTGTTGTAAGTGATGGTAAGAAGGCTACAGATAACCCATATTCTACTACCGACAGAATGGCCGGAAGTAGAATGCTGACATTTTGCTAAGGTTAAGCAATTAAGCTAATTCCAGACATTTTCATGACATGCAACAAACATAGATATAAACAACCTGTTGTTTTCTGTTTGTTCATTGTTGCTGTTAATTTTTCCATCCATGATTCTTATCACTGACTTAGACCCATCTTTATACACAACAAACAGCTGGAACACCAGTGACATAACTTCAAATTAGTGTGAGAAATCTTGCAAGTTCAGGGAATAACAAACAAAACCCAAACAACTAGAAAATAATTGTTTTGAAGTTATTTTCTATCTCTAAAGTATTAGGTTTGATAGTTTAATCATGCATGTTTTTGCTGATTCAAGTCAATTTAATATTGTTTTTTAAAAAATCAGATAGATCAATGGATGGATGGACAAACAGACAGATGGAAAATCTTTTATTTTATTATTAGTAGAAGAAAATCTTAAATTTGACTGTATGATAAATAATATTGCATAGTGAAATAAAAAGCAGAGTGTAGAGGGACATTGAGTCTGCTTAGCTGCATCATAAAAAAAAAACGAATCAAAATTTAACGTTAAGCCAGTAGCTAAAATCACTATTTATTTGCTGGCAGCCAGTCTTATGCTCTCTCAAACTGCCTCGCGGACATATCATTATTTACCCAATTATAAGGCAACACTGCATTTTTTATGTCTATATCCACCGTCTCTGTTTAAAGATGTATGACACGGTATCAGACTCACCTCTACCAATGGTCTTTTGATTAGGAGAAAAGAACCTGACATCATGTTCAGAGCAAAGCTAGTTGTTTATTCCTCACTCATTCTCCCAGTCTTTGTATAAACTTTGACACTCAGTCTGTTTTTGTTTTAGGTTTTTATATTTGAACTTTTGAACCCGCTAATGTAAGTTAACAGTGAGGTGCAGTGAAACTGGTCAGGTGATAACTTTTATGGAGTCAAATTCTACAAATACAAAATACAAAGGAACATGAAATAGAAGCTTATATCTCAACTTTGAACATAATTGAGGCATATAGTTGTTTTAAAAGTTTCTAAATATGTTTTAATCATTTCCATACTGTTTAGTAATGCAGTGACAAGAAGTTCAAATATCATTTTTCAAAACATTTCTTTTTATCTCATCTGTCCTTTTTTCAAATTACAAACTGTGTAAGCTCTAATCTATATTTGTACATGAAGTCCATGTGCCTATCCTTCTCTATGAATATATCTATCTAGACATGGTGGAGATGACTTGCTGAACATCTCACGACAATGTCTTTAAAGTCAGATAAAATGCGACATGACTGTTCAGACAGCTTTGAAATGCTTTAACAATCGGATACGTATGCGACTTTGTTCCATTTATGGCACAGGAAGTGGCACAGGTTGGATTTATTTTTTGGGTGAAAAGATCTGAACTGGGCGGTTCAGACTGTGGTGAAAAAGTTGGATATTTGTTAAATATGGGCAAAAAGAAATGGCTTTGAGTCGCATTCACCTGATGTGTGAATGTAGCTTATGAGGAGCAGACAGAGAAAGTCCCAAACTGAGCTTTGAACCCCCATCATATGAAGGAAGGTCCTTTTAAAAGACACATTAAGAAACATGAGGTCATGTAATGGAATTTACTGCACGTCTGTTCATATGTGAGAAACATCTTCATTCTCTCCCACCTGCAGTCCTAACTTTAATTTTTTAAGACTGGACTAATTCATCTGTCTGGTTGCTAGTAGCAACTGATGTGATATCATGCTGGTTTTATTTTAACTCCCCTGGCAACTTCGTCAGGTGATTCACATCAAAAATTGTCCTTAATGGTTCTGGTTGAATAATAAGCAAAAAGCAACAGGAAGTCTTCGGCCCAGAGTGCGCTCTCACATTTTTCCCTGCGCTCATTTTTTGGGTTTCTCATTAAAATGATTGAATTAGATGAATATTAGGATCAAAGGTAAGCTTGTGAAACCTCATTGCTGTAGATGTGCTCCAGTGTAGTCTTTCACTAACACAGACTTGATTGTTAAAGTCTTTTGTTGCTCGTCTACACTTTTATAATGAGACTCAAAGGCTGATTTTTTTTTTCCCCTTTTCAAGAGGAGATTCAGTCAAAAACTTTTGAGTTTTCCCCATTTTGTCACAACAAAATCCTCAGTGTATTTTATTGTCATTTAAATAGGTCAACACAAACCAGTGCAGTACTCTGAGGTTGGAAGACAGTGGATACAGTATATTATACTTTACATAAATAAAATGCAATATATACACTTTCAAATTGTGGTGCACAATTCTATTCTGCCCAGTGAGAATACCGTTTGTAGATGTAGAGCCTTAGAGTGCGTCTCTCCCAGCTACACATCTGGTGACTGAATCTTTGCCAATTATTTTTGCTAAATAATGAGCCGAGTTTGGATAGAAAGCTTCTGTAAAAAATCCACTTCCAACTCTTGCTACGGATTCTCATTTGGACTAAAATATGTAAACTCTGGTTCCAACAGATGGTTCAGTGGTAGCACCTACTGTTCAGTAGAGACCCACCAAATACTTTAAAGAAACAATACTTTGACTGGGCCATTATTATGTAAAATCACCTTTTTTTAGCTTTACATCATATTATAAAGTTGTTCTCATACGTGCAGTGTTGCTTTGCTTCTTTCATGCATAATTGAGAAATCCTTTGATCTCCCATGGCAACCATTCTCTTTACAGAGATGTGTGGTCACCGCCCCAAAATCAATCAATCAAGTTAATTTGTACATTTCAGCAACAAGACAGTACAAAGTGCTTTGCATCATAAAAACACACACAAAAAACACAAAGTTGTAGAACACACAGTTTGAATGGAAAACATGCCTCACACACAACTCCCCCCCTCAGCTCCTTCAGACTAGCAGCAGCAGCAATCAACAAACACCTGGTGGGACTGCACATATGCGGAGTTCATTTTACAAGCTTCTTAGTGAAACGTCAGATAGAGGAGTATTGTCACGACTTCCTGAAGGCAAAGTGCCAGAAAGAGCAAAGCTCCTTAAAGACACAGAGGCTCAATTTCAAGGCGTTAAATTACAAAGTCAGATTTTCCTTAGGTTGTATTTGATATGTTCAGCATTTTGATAAAAACTGAACAAAACATAGTAATTAAAGAGTATGTGCTTGGAAAATAGAGATGTGAATCCTATTCCGATCTTTAGGATCACAATTCAGTTCAGAAAGGATTTTTGATTAGAAACCAGTTTTCCACTCAGACCATGTAGAGATTTTATTTAAATTATGCGACTGACAAGAGGAAAAAAGAAGTAAACAAACATAACTTTTAATTAAAACAAATGTTACAAAAAACAAAACAGACTGGAGTCAATCTTTGAGCCTTTTGAATCGATTCAGAATTCCCAGCAGTAGGAATTAGGATTTTCCATAGAATTGATTTTTTTTTCTGCAGCTCTACTGGAAAATACATAGTACTGTCCCTTTAAGAGAGCACTGTGGAATGCTCTCACAGGGGGACTCTAATCAATACATTGGTGACTTAGTATGTGATTGTTTGAACTGTTTTCAAACAGTTCAATTTTTATTTAGGGGGATCAAAGTCAACGGGGATGAAAATATACACATGCTATTCTTTTCAGTTTAATTTCAAAAACCTGTTAAAACCCTGGCAATTCATGCTCTACCTTGTATTTTATTGGGATGTTATGTTTTGAAGCAACACACTGAGGTTTGTGGCCGCAACGTAAACTTATTGGGTTGTGAACACCTTAGCGAGGCACCGGCGGTTACCTGTCGATCTTCAGAGAAACCCAAGGTTTATTTTTTTCGTTCCGCCTCGGACAGCCCAGCAGAGTCATGGCAGAATTATCGGACCGTGTCTCAATATCTCCGGGAGAGAGCAGCTCACAAGGATAAAGTGGATGAAGCGGCGATCAGCTGTCCCCGCCGGACGCAGGGTCACACAATCAGAGCATGAGCCTCTCTGACAGAAGCGTTGCACAAGCCAAGGATTTCGCCGAGCCTCATGGGGCGAGACACACCATGATGAAAATTCCTGGGAGTTTTTGACATTGAGCATTTGTTTGTCCCCATAACAGGCGACTGAACGAATAGACTGTGTTACCGTCAAACATTATTACTGCAAGCTTCATAAAGCATTGAAACAAATAGAGAAATTCCTGAGGCGTTTTCACAGTGTTGAGAGAAACAAATACATAAAACACACAACTCTTTGGTTCAGTCTGATGAAGATTACAGTGTGTAAGAACTACTTGTATAGACGGCCATCTTCTATTGATCTGGCAGTAATCCATGAGAGTGTGATGGAGGTGTGCTGAATCTTTCAGCTACATGAGTTCAGTCCAAATATTCAGTAATTTACTGAAGACTCAGGCAGAGGGCTTCCTGACTTTGAGCTCATGGTGTAAATAAAGCTTCAACTTACTGGTAGAAAACATTTGAAATACAGTAAGTATATTAATTCATTGTAATGATTTTAACATTATTTTCAACATTATTCATAGTAAGGGTGGACATAAAGTTTAATCACAATATTTTATAGCACTTTTGTGATAACAATAAAAGTAACAATAAGAAATATTTATTACTTATTTTTTTACATAGGGCCACTAATACTGCTCTTGGAAAAAAATCTGTAATATGCTTTTTTTGGACAATAGTTTCATAAGGAAGTGTGATTTGTATGACTAAACTGCTCACAGTTTATTCATATTTATAACTTTATTGATATTTATTGATGCTCTCAATGAAAAAACTGTAGACTTTTTTTTTAAATTAACAATCCTGACAATTTTAGGGGGATTTCAAATATCATTTAAAATTGATCATGTGGAAATTATCATGTTAACAAATTTAATACAATAAATGATAAACGGTACGATAAATGCCCACTTGAAAATAACACCTACTGTTTTCTATATACTATCCAAGTTATCAGCTGAATATTTTTGTGCATTTTAAGCCTTTTTGTGCTTTACTTTAAAACACTGCATCATAAACCTCACATCTTCATGAACGGAAAGCATTCTAAGTAACTTGTGAGGCTTTAATTGCTCAGTGCTAATGAGAATAGTTGTTATTGCCTCAAGAAAAAACATTTTCTGGGAGTTAATCAGGAGACACTTTTTCCGTTAGCTCCACTGCCTGCAAGGTAAAAGGAGCCAAAAAAGCAGCTGGAGCCTGACTCATACAACATTTTATATCCTCCTGTCTCATAGAATCACTTGATGCTTCAAAACACAATTTATGGGGAGCAATAGGACATGAATCAGGATGTCTGTCAACAATTGAATTATAAGAAGAAAGAAAATATATTTCAGTTAATCCATTCAAAACATGAAATTCTTTACCCACAGTTATCATTTACAAGCATTCATTAGTGTTAAATTTGATTATTCACATATTTTCTCCAAAAATTAAAAAGTAAGAAAAACAGAAACCACGGGGTTATGTTACAGTATGGCCACGTTATGGCCAACCAACTTATAGTTAAAACTGCTGATCTGTTTGGTAAAAACAGCAGGTTTTTACCAAACAGATCCAGTCATGTTAATGGAAGATTGAATGGAAAGGAAAACTGTGTTGGTGGCAAAACCCAGTTTGCAGAGTTGGTTAAAAGCATCTTCTGCTTTGAGGTATGGGAGGTGCCACAGCAGCACTTCATATTTGCTGAGAAAAATTAGAACAATAACATAAGAAAATAGGCAATATTTGTCACTAGTTGCTACTTCATAAAAGGAGTTCCTTGCACTAAATATAAGTGCTAAAATATTTAGAGCGAATCAACAGTTTTGGTGCATCATCCAGGAAAGAAAATACAACAATTGGAAATGCTTGGATATTAAATGGTGAAGAGTAAGAACCAACACTCCATAAGCTATAATCATAATAAGTTAATGCACAACTTCTCCAGATTAGCCTTTAAATATTTGAAGTAAAATGTATGATGATGCTGGGGGGCGTGCCATGGTGGCGTAGTGGCAACCCATATTTGGAGGCCTTGAGTCCTCGACGTGGCTGTCGCGGGTTCGACTCCCGGACCCGACGATATTTGCCGCATGTCTTCCCCCCTCTCCTTCCCCGTTTTCTGTCAGCCTACTATCATTTAAGGGACACTAGAGCCCACAAAAAAGACCCCCTGGAGGGGTTAAAAAAAAGGAAAAGAAAATGTATGATGATGCATTCAGGTGTCTTCTGAAAGCATAAATCTTGCTTATGCAACCCAAGTGTTGAAAACTCCTACATAAATGCAGCATCTTTGCCTTTTGTTATTTAAGAGTGAAAGACATAAAACCAGTAAAAAGCCCCAGAATGTTGTAATTATAATCATTTCTTGCTGAATTGTTTTAAATAAACTTTAGTGTCTAAATCTTTACAAGTCGTTTTGTTACAGCGCTTTTTCTAGGAACAGCAACAAAATCTATTTTAAATGTTTTTCTTCCTGAATGTAAAAATTATGTAAAGCAATTACAAATTAAGAACCTCGTGTGAAAACTAAATGTTTTCAAATGTGCCATTATGATTTTGTTTGCAGTGTTTTTCTTGCTGCTGTAAATTAAGAAACCAATAAAAAGTTGACTGGTTTAAAGCTTCACAGGCAAGAAATGATAAGAACACATTCAACAGTTGTATAATTTTTGGAAAAAACCCAACTTGTCACCGTTCTGTGAACCTAAAAGTGATCTAAATGCATGTGGGGCAATCTGCTGGTGTTCTGCGCTGGAGCACGTGGCTCCAGTGGGAATGCACCGCAACCCAGACATTCGCAACTGGTTCAGATTTAACAAGCTTGTTTGATAATGTGACTTTTCTCCTGTTGACTTTTTTTTTTTTTTATTCCTGAAAAATCTAGGTCGGAATAATAAGGACACAGCAAATCTGAATTGCCTAACAAGGTGAATTTCATGTATAGTCGGCAACGTGACAGTGACTGTGAGGGCAAATAGTCTGACACCAGGTGAGCTGGAGTCAGTTAGTTAAAATTTAACAAGGCTGCTGCACCGGCAGTGAGTCTCCAGTCATCAGTCCGTCTGTCTGCCTGCGTGTGACAAAGACCATCTCAGATGCCCCTGATCAGATTGTGACAGACTTGAGGAAATGATGTCCCTCACCAGCATCCCAGTGAGTCAAAAAAGTTGTACAACGTAGGAAGTAAAACATGACTTTTGTTCAAACCAAACTGTGACATTTTGTCTCAACAGATTCCCCAACTTCTTCCAGATGTTTTCAGATTCATTCAAGCTTTTGGATTAACCATCATGCTACAATCAGGATATTAAGCTGCCAATACAATGTTTACATTACTAGTTTATTTACTTTGGTCCAAGTTGATTTTTTTGTTGGTTACATTTTCTTCACACTGGTCTTACTGCAAAGTGTTCCTGATGCCAAAAAAGGCAATAAAATGTTTCTTTGTTCATAAGTAAATAGATAAGTTACTCGTAGATTATCATGAATAAGTCTCAAACCACCCAAATAGCCAAGGTGGCGTACCACTACTTCCTGTACATGCGTATTTTACACAAAGCAATAATGGTATTGAATCCACTTTGTCGCCATCTAGTGGTCAGAAATTTACTCAGTTATGTCCAATAGAAACAGGAAGATCGAGCCAAAATATTGATAATATCGATACCAAGTGTGTATCAGTATTGGATCGATACTAGCGATCCACAGTTGAGAAACTGTGATCCAAAACTAACATTTTAAGAGGAAATCTGAAACTAAAATATTATTTTAGTTTCAGATATTTTAGTTTCAGATTTCCTCTTAAAATGTTAGTTGTGATCCAAAACTAACATTTTAAGAGGAAATCTGAAACTAAAATATTATTTTAGTTTCAGATATTTTAGTTTCAGATTTCCTCTTAAAATGTTAGTTTTGGATCACAGTTTCTCAACTCTACTGTAAAAAAAGACTTTGCTTTGATTTGCTCTCAAAAGCTATTTATTTGCTCTGTTTATCTAGAAAACAATGCATACAAAATTGTTCTGTTTTTATGTGGTTTCTGTTTATCATGTAAATATATTATTTACATGATCATATATTATTTTTTAGACAGCTACATACTTTGCGTAAATGCTGTCATAGGTTCTAACGAAATAATAAAAAAATTAAAAAAAAACGACTAAAGATCAAAAGTTTGATGACATTTAAATAACAATTGGTATCGGAATAGATGGTACTGGCTCGATATTTACTTAGTATTTTGTCGATATCAAAATATGCAGTACTGTACACATCTAATGCCTAATTTTGATACTTAACACCTAATCTGTGTTTTGCCGGTGCAATATTTAAATTAACAATTTTTACAAAATTTATAATATGCTTAGCAGCAAAACAAATAATAAAATATTAATATTTTAAATTTTTGTAAATAAATTCAGGCATTAACAGCTAAATCACAGTTTTATTCAAGATAAAAAAAAAAAACAACAAAAAAATAATATTTGCCACTCCAAAAGAATCTTGAATCCAAAACCAAATTCAGCAGGATTTGCCATTTGCATTGGATGGACAGATTTTCTTACAATCTCCAATCCTCATTGTCTGGACGTCACAGAGAGCTATTTAAAAAAAAACAAAAAACATTTTGAGACTAATTAACATAATTTTTTTCCAGGGTCCTTATATGGTTCCCTGAGAGACCAACGCCCTGGGCGGTGAGCCATGTCGTCCATATTAAAAACTACTTCTGATATTGATAAATGCTTTTTAAAGAACCTAACAAAAATGACTTCATAATGTTTAAGATGGAAACTTGAACATTCATTACGTATCTCCAAACGTCCCGCATGTTAACTGGCTAATTGACAGCAATGAAGTGTGACGATGAGCCTCAGCTGCATGCAGTGAATGCACACTGACGTCTGAACCGTCGCTCTGCCAGGAAGCTTCACTATAGGAATCCTTTGTCCCTAAGAGAGAATAATGACAACGCACAGATAAAGGGAAGTCACCACATTTAACAGCATTAAGCCACTCTGTACCAGATGAATTAAAGCAAGAGAAAGAGAGGATAAGAAAGGGATGAGAGGGAGAGAAATTGACAGCGAGGCTCGCAGAGAAGAGCAAAGCGGTGAGAAATCAGAGGATTAATCCAGACTACTACAGAGGGATTAAATCATCCTCTCGCTGAACATTTTGCTGGCTCTGTGTAGCAGCCAGGGTTAAGCACACCGTTCTCTCCTGACCACTGTATTCCTGCCGCTCCCCTCATCCCGGCCACCTTTCCTCCATTTTTAGTGGCATTAAAGACAGGGAAGTCTTTAATCGGTGGAGCAATGTAGTTGGGAAAGCTTTTGGAAAGGATGGACACAGATTCAGACAGAAGTGCTGAACAGATGAAGTGTTGGGCTAATAGATGTCAATGTTTCTGATAATCTGATGTAGAGGAGAGGTAGCAGAAACTCTCATTGATTTCCCTTGTGGCAAGTGTCTGAGTGAGGGTAAACCCGTGGATTTTTGGAGTGTGGGGATGGATGTATGCACACACACACACACGCCTACACACACACACGCACACACCCCGAGAGAAACAAATCAGACTTGTGATCCTGTATCAAAATCAAAAGTGACAAATTCAGTTTCTTAAATCCCCAAATGAGCTGGTTAAACTGTTTTAGTAAATAGTTCAGTTTTACATCAGTACATGGAGTTTGAAGTCTGTTTTTACGCTAAACAGAATCAGATTTGACACGGCAATCCGTTTTATGCTGCTGTGATGCTTTCCAGATTGGTACCCAATATGGTTTCAGGTAACAGAGTCTGATTAGATCCTGCTGTCAAAGTTAATGTATCCAAAGACCAATAGGAAACAGAGTGGTGAACAGTGAAAATTGTTTTATCAAATTTCAGTATCAGAATCAAATATATTGGCTAAATATTTTTACACACAAGGAATTTGACTTGGTTTTGTTGTGGTTAGGAAAAAATTAAAGCAAAGAGAGAGAAAGAGAAGAACGCATACAAAAATAGAGGTCAAAATAAAGTATCACAGTAAATAGTAAATTTAGAGAAGGATCTGTAGAATTCGGATCTATAGACTAGCAGTGTACGAACAGAGAGTAGACATTAAGTAAACATCATTGCAGATGGTAACATTTCTGTGCAAATGAACATTTCCCTAAGTGCTAAATATTAGCTAGAAATCAAATTAGCTTTATATGCAAGATGAATATAAAGACAAAAACCAAGAACTAAGATAAGTCTGTGAGGTAAGGAGACTAGAAGAGTACCAAACCTTGATAAACCAATAACTGACTACATTTTTTAAAAATGACTATTTTACAGAAAACTGCAGTGAAAAGGTGAGAAACACAGCAGAAATAAAGATAATGAATAACAGTTCCTACTATCCATTCATTGTCTTCTGTCAAGCAGGTAACGTCTGTTCTAGATTCTCTCTCGGTCTGGAAAAACTTCAAAAATTTCAGATGACCCAAATGTCTCATCTGACTACAATCGGCAACTCTGCTTCCTGCTAACCTGAGCACAGCCATCATCCAACTCACTGTTCACGTTTTGGCCCAAAGCTTTCTTCACCATAGCAAACCAGAGTAGCACTCAGAATACCGCAGACAAGACCCCTATATATGTAGACCCCAAGACTACTAGGCATTAGTAGCAGTGGTACTATGTGTAGCAGGGCTATGCAATAAAATACTTACAATATCTATCAAGATAGGCACATGATCAAAGTCAAAAGAAAATAAGTCAGATTGAATTTTGATCATCTCACTGATCTCTGACCCAGAACCAGGCTGCATTCTGGGGATGTAGGCAGAGAAAAGGCTTTAGCCCAGCTAAGAAAGGTTTCTAGCTCAACTAACTCACTGTTTGGTTAGCTAGCAATACTTTGACGTTTAACATGCGCAGTAGCAGTTTCATGTTTCCCCCAACACAGTTGGTCGTACTTATCACCTTGGAGGTTTGTGCGTACTTGAAGTGGACTCAAAGTGGAGGTCTGCACCAATGATACATTTTTACAACTAACAACGCAAACTCAGTGAGGCACCGACTTGCACAGCAAACTGCTCTGCAGTAAACACTGTTCAAGTCAAAAAGCTTAGAGTCAGGGCAATGAGTCTCAAAGACTCTATGCAGCACTGACAGCTGGCTGCTCCGGTGGAGAAGAAAGGGGCTAGGTGTCCAACTAGCTCATCAAGGTAGCTAGTTCAGATTTAGATCGTGGGAAATTAAGAAAAAGTAATCTTTTAATTTTACCAAAATGCTTTCTCTGGAAATGTTATTAATGTTAAGACGAGGCCTAGTTTGAATCCTGACTATAATCACAGAGAATCTGTGGTAGGAGCTAAAGATTAGGGTGCTGGCGAGGAGGCCTTTGAACCTCAAAGACTTGGATCTCATCACCAAATACAAACCATCGAAACAGCAGTGGCAACATGCAAAGATGTTAGTCAAGAATAATATAGATACTGTAACTCCAGTAAAGATTTTCACATTTATTATTGAGAAGGGTAAACGTCATTTTTATCGATTTTTAAAGAAGTGTAAATAAAAACATCTCTTTCCTCTCTTTTGTGAGACTCCAGTCTCAGATTCTTTTGGAAACAAACTTCGTGGTTGAATGAACATGATTCCAAATGGCTTAGCTGTAAGTAGAGGCATTAACATCCTGGGCCTCGGTCAACAATGCTGCAGGCCTTTTCCCATTATCTAAGGTTAAATAAATAACGGAGCGAGCAACCTGTGAAACCATAAAATGTCACATCACAAAACAGCCCTGTTTTCTTCTCCTGTCATTAAAAGAAAATGAAATGTTTTAATCAAACATGCCTCTCAAAACTAACAGCTACAGAGCAACAAAGAGGTGTGCATTCAGAGCTGTGTGTGTGTGTGGGCGGGGGTGGGCGTGTGTGTGTGTGTTCCAGCCAGAGACCTTCTCCTCCAAACATTTCCATCAGATTGTGAAACCTTCACCAGCTTTACACAGATTTTCCTTCAAGCTGCAGATAGAGAGATATTTGGCACAACCTTCGCCTAGTTAAACAAGTAATGACAGGCGTAGGTGTTAACCTCAACACACACACACCCCACACACACACTGCCATATCTTTATGAAAGGTGTGCCTCGACACCTGAATGCTCCGGTCTCCTCTGTATTCTCCACGCGCTCCCTCCTCCTCCGAGCCGCGGCGGTAATTGGGTATGACATGGGATCAACAGGGAGAGCGCGAGGACACATTTGAATGCGTCGGCCGTCGTCCTCCTCGCCTCTCCTTTCAAACCTGCTGCCTTGCAGCTCCCAGCCCGAGCTCGCCGCTGTTACCGTAGCAACATCTGCGTGACCGCATCCTCCACCCCACTCTCTGTCTCTCTCCCTCCAACGTGTCGTTTCTTTTATTAAGATTGGCCACAAGTGCCCAAATGAAGGTGTGCGTGTGCGCGCGTGTGTGTAGCGGGCCAACTCTTCGCTCCAAGCCAATTGCCACGAGCTCAGGACGGATTTAAAGCTACAATTCAAAGAAAAACTACCTTTAGCTGGAAAAAATGTGAGTCCAACTTGTTACATTTAGTCAATCAAGAGCATTATTGCACACCTGGGTATCTCATTGTTGCTCTCAGTGGCAGCCTCTCCATTCAAACGGTTCCGGTTAATCAGTCCATCCAGTTTCACTTCATCACTGCTCTTCTTCTCTAAAACAAGCTTTATTTTGTTGAAAAAAAAACAAAACAAAAAAAAACGTAAGCCTGAAGGACAAAGACATTGTAATTACTACTGTTTCATTTTGTGCAGAGTGAGAAAAACAAATTGAATCTTTAGCAAACTAAATCATATTGGAGCAACTTTTACTGAACTCTGGTTTAAATTTCTCGGTAATTAATCATTGCTCATACATGAAGTCTTGCTGGGTAACAATGTCCTTTTTCCTGTTGTTCACAACCTTATACAGAGGCTTATATTGACACTTTGAAATTACATCATAATGTCGAGGCGCCATGACAGATGTCAGAAGTGATGGGAGTATCGAACACAGTATCGAATTTCGGTTGTTTTCCAAAGTTGTTTTTGCCGATGTTACTGTGATTTCTCCTTGTTCAAGTCAAGATCATTTGTCTATGGAAGTAGAACGCCTAGTTATGGCTCATAGACGACTATCTACAAAAGCTGGAAATAGTTAACTTAAAAACGACCCAAAGCTTTTCCCTTCCATGTTTGTTGATTTGAACAAATCACAGATTTTGTCTGAATTCACACCACATGACTTTCTCCACCTTCATTTTCCCCTTACACCAGATCTAAAAGCATACAAATATATACTGTATATATATATATATATATATATATATATATATACTGTATATATATATAGATAGATAGATGCATTTGTGCATGAATGGCTACATGATGGTGGGACATTTTCTCCATGGTTACTAATGATTAGATGTGTGCCTTCTCTCAAATACAGTGTTTGACTGCATCTTACTAATCATAGTTATGAAGTTTATGAAAGTTAATCATCTTACATTGAGGGCTGCCGGTTCTTATGATTGACGGCTGCCATCCATCACCACCTTCTTTCCTCATCAAAAGGTTTACAATAAGGTGACACGTTTGCTTTGCATCCTTGTCTGTTTGCATGGCACCTTGGAAATAAATTGGAAAAAAATCTTTGAGAGTTCACAATATTTTTCTGTTGTGATTTTACATAGTTTTTATATAAATTTCACAGTGTACAGTGTAGCTTGGTAGATTAAAAGCGATATTAGGCGACACAGTGTCAGTTTTTTGACAAGTTTTGCAGAGTTAGGCTGTTTTGACTTCATCCATCCTGGTGGAGTGGGATGCTTTCTGAAGAGCGTAACATCACATGCAAAGAGTCATTTAATCCAAAAGATTTAATTTTGTTCTCGTTAATGAACCATCTTCATGATACACCACAGTTAGTTGTGGGGTACCTCAGGGTTTAGTGCTCAGGCCAGTTGTGTTTAATAGTCACTGAGTGGCAATTTTATAAAGTTACACCCTGGTAGTAATGTTGAACCCTATTTCTTTAATAGCTCCTGACAAAGGTTTCACAGGATGTCAGAGACATTCCTCTCAGATATTATTCTGGAAAATGACATCATCATGTAGTCGCTGCTAAACTTTTCAGGAGCAGCACATCCACAATGAAAACTTCCTGATGCGTCACATCCCAAAGTTGGTCCATTTGAGTGACATCTGGAGGACACACAAGCTCATGCTTGATATATCAGTTTGAGTTGATTTCATTCTTTCGTCATGGTGCTTCATCCTGCAGGAAGCAGCCTTCAGTAGACGGCTACACTGTGGTACTGAAATAAATGGACATGGTCAGCAATGACACTCAGGTGACTTTTAAAATAACATTACATTCCAATGCACTGTATGTAATTACATCTTAATGTGACTATACAATTGATGGAATGAATTGGAAATCGCTCTGAGATGACATTTTCTGTAGTTTGGCACAACATAAATAAACTGAATTGAACTGATAAAACTTCAGCTTTCCTCATATTCAGTTCATTTCAGTTAAAAAAATACTTGATCACAAAACGAAATTAAATGTTGAAACTCATTCATCCAAATACCTGTTGCTCCCAGTTGTAAAAAATAGCATCTTGTTGCCATGGTTACACATCCTAACAACTGTTCAAAACTTAAGAAAATAAGAGCAAAAAAAAACCTTCCAGCTGCACAGCTTCTAAAACCAGAGAATTATTGTCCAAGCACACACACACACACACACACACACACACACACACACACACACACACACACACACACACAATGCCTCGACAAACAAAAAGGATAAATCAGATCTAACTTTCTCCAACCTGCTGCCACCATGAGCAACACAGTTCTAAAGAACTAAATACTAAAGAATGGTTTATGATAATGAATAGCCCACATGCATTCAAAGCTTTGCATTTATACAATCCTGTAACTAAAACAAAACTAGTTTTAGATTTATTAACGACAGCAGCAACAAGTTTAATCATCCAGGTTAAAGGTTCTTCAGGGCAGCCAGGCAAAACTTCAAACAACGTTTTCTTCTGTTTTCTCTACTTACAGGTCGGCTTAATTAACCTGTAATTTGCCTCGATGACAGATTCCTCTTGTTCCTCGTCTTCATGCTGAAATGAAAACTGATGCTTGGTAAATACATCATTTTCTGATTACTGTAAACAGAAACACTATAATGGTTTTACAGTTCCTAACCAGACTTTTGTACAGTTTATGTTGGACACTTAAAGTAAACTTAGTCACCTATAAATAAAATTGTTTTGCGTTTTATTGCAAATTGTGAAAAAAAATCTGCGATTTCAAAAACAGTTCTGCTTCTTCTGTGGGCTATCAGTAGTTTATGCCAAACTGTGGCTGTTTGCTGGAACTTCCTGATAATGACCACACAAACTGAAATAAACGTTGTATTAAAAAACTTTTGGTTGTTTCAAAAGCAAATAAGCTTCACTTACCTCAAAAATAATGATCCTTCCCAGTTAATAAATACAGTTTTTCTGCTTCGAAATGAATTCAAAATGAGCATTTCCTGTTGAAATTATTCAGAAATTTAACAATATTTGTGTTATTCTACCTGTTTTCTTTCAACATAAATGCATGTTTATATATTTCCCGAGGTACATAGCATATTTTATACATTTTCAAAGTCATTCACAGCATTTACTGAGATTTCTGGATGTTGACTCGAATGATTAAACCATAAAAGTCACATTCCAATATGGTAAAATATGCCAAATCTGTAGCAGTTCTGTATTTTAGGTAGGCGGGATCACATGTACTGATAAAAGTCTCAATTCTACTTATTTCATAGATTTGAGACTTATTCTGAAATTGGAACAAAAACTTTTCAAACATATATGTACTGGGAGGAAATAATGGCAGCTTTCATTTTGCACTAAAATAATTTGTAATTAACAGAGTAGCTAACTGAATTCAAAGCAGAAAGCTTGGATTCTATGCATAACTTTCAGTAATTCCTCTGTGTGAGCTGAAGCAATCAGGACACTGCAGACATGCACAATGCTGATATTTCAGCAGGAACTTCATCAGGGTTTCATCAGTACCCTCTGCTCCTCTAGTGCATCACCACACTCAAAACTGTTACATCCTTCAACCCCTTCTGTTCCCACATAAAAGAGGCCAGATGGGAAAAAAGGAGGAGGAAGAAAGTCAGAAGGTGGAATACATGATAGACTTTGTAAATAAATTACACACCATTCCACTGATGGTTTAACAAAAGGACAACGGATGAAATCAGTCCTGCAGGCAGCAGTCGGTGATAAATTGTTCTTCCTGGCTGCTGAGGTTCCTGTCCAGCCAAGACTGCACTGGTGTTCATCCTACTCCTCACAGATACAGGTTTTATCAACGCCACAATATGTAAAAATGTAATAAAATTGAGTTTTAATATGTAATAAATCATAATTAAAAACCGTACTATGTAATATTGACGCAAAATGTAATAAAATCCTTGAACGCGTTTTGAATGACATGTAGATTAGTATCGAGGGTTCTGGCTGTGAGTCTGAAGAGGCAAATAAACGTTTTTTTTTATTTATTGATCAAAGTTTCCATTTAAACGCATATAGGAAGTTTGGTGACTAGGATGGACACAAAACTGTTTGTGATATTTTATCACATCATGTGCTGCATTACTACATTATCATTTCTATTTTTATTATCATTATATAAAAATGGTGAACTTCTGCATTTTGTAAAAATTTTCACAAAATGTAATAAAGCTATTACCACAGTTCATCATGGGGCACCAGTGCTTGGGCTTCCCGGGGTTTTATTACATTTTGCTCGATTATTACATAATACTGTTTTAAAAATGTAGTCTTACATTTTGAAGCCTGATTTTATGACGTTGTTATATACTGTAATGTTATCACATAATGTGGCATCACAAGTTGAGACAATGTTGGCATCACAGCCCTCTGTTAACACTTGTTTTCTTTTTCTTAAGTTTACTTTTGGTAAACTTGTGGGATATAAATACATAAACATTTTTGACAATTTATGGTCAGAAAAGACAAACACGTTGGTTTAGTAGTTTGGAAAGAAAAATATGTCAGTCGTCAAATGATATGAACGGTTTAATAAGCTCGTTTATTCAGACACATATGACACGTTAAAGTTGATTCCAGGATTACCTGAGCGTTCTCCCATGTTTTTGGAACAATACAAAACCATGAAACTCGAAAGCAAAAATTCTCTCTTTTCTCAGATCAAGCTCAAGACATGATTCCTACACACTGCATTCAGCAAACACATCTGATTTTTTTTCCTTGTTCCTTTCATGACTTCAGAAGCAGCAGAGGTTTGGACGTGAACTGACTCCTTGCTTTGGCAGATGGAGGAGTGACCCTGAACGTATCCCTGCACCACCAAGCAAACACACACCATCATTTTAAAGCTTCCCTGCAGCAGAGAAGTGCAGTGCTGAAACACATGATACTGTAGATAAATAGCATAATAAAAGTTTATGGACAAGGCATGCTAAAAGCAAATCATCTCTCTTCTTAGTCCAAGCAGGAGCAAAGCGAACGCTACTCATAGTGGCTAATGAAAAAGTCTCCATGGAATACAACTTTTCTTCTTCTTCTTTCTCCCACTCTTCATCCATGGTTGACCAGCAGGTTCTACGGGAGAAAATGGGGGAAAAAGAAAGTTAGAATTGTTGCAACCCTACAAAACCATCTGACCTTTAAGAATCTCTTAGGGGGGATGGCTGTGACTTTTCCATTCACACTTTTCCACCTTTAACTGACCACATCTGAAAGGTCAGATTTAGTAAAGGTAGAGATTATCTCAGTAATGGAGAGAAGGAATCCTCACTGACTCTTCAAACCGCAACTCAGAGGAAAGTTTTACAGTAGAAGTACTCAGACTTTCCTACATGTTTTCAATTTGCTCCTTTTTAATGGAGTTTTATATGATAGATAAGAGTTTTAATTCATTTATCCTCAAATACAATACAATCCCATTCTAGCTTCATGGTAACACTAGATGAGCTGCAGAGTTAAACTGCTCAGGTGGGAGAAAAAACTGTCAACATATTAGATCCCCAAAGCGGACCTCAATGGTAGAGAGGTGAAGAAGAAAACCAACGCTGAAAGAAGGTATTTGCAGACACACACACACACACACCCACACACACACACACACACACACACACACACACACACATATACATACTGTATATATACTGTATATATATATATATATATTTTTAGTGACTTATTTAGGTCAAGTTAAATTAACCAACATAGGAACAAAAACAGCTTCTCATAACAATTTGGCCATTCTTAACCTTTCTATACACAAGTAAAACCCCCCAAAAAACCACACAAAATCAGAGAAAATTAATCAAAATCAAAAATATGTTTTTTTTTAAAACATATCTCCAATTAATTCCAGCTGAGTCTGCAGACAAACTCATAAAAGAAAATGAACAACCATAATCAAACCTTATTGTATTTGTTGAGCAACGGATTTTTTATATATTTTTTAACAATTTTTAAAAGTTGAAAAACACAGATTTAACTGCCCACAGTTAACATCACGTACTAACTAGTGTTGGTCTACATCAGAAAATCCCAACAGAAACCAATAATATCTCTGGCTGTAAAGAGGAAAAGACTTTTGCAAGGTGGTGCATTTCAGCTGGTGATGGAGCCTTTAAAATGTAATGCATTTAAAGTCTAAAAGTAACACCTACTATTACAACTTGTTCACTTTGACAACATAATCCAACTCTTTCCATCAAAACGACCAGGATCTCTGAAACGAACGATGACTTTGTTCAAAAATGGCAAAGTGATTCTGAGAAAAGCTTCCTAGATAAGTAGCAGGTGTGACAGGAGCTGTAGCACCATGGAAACATCCAACCATACAAACTTTAGGAGCAGCCTATCAAAATATTGAACTGGAGCTGGATGATGTATTTTTAGAGATTTATTCAGAAGGAAAGAGTTTGAAAATATGAGGAACAGACTGGTTCTAGGGGCTGGCAGGCTGTCAATGGGAACGTCTCTTTATATCTATAGATCCATATAAATTAGATGGAGGCTTTGAATAGAAACAATGTTTAACCTGATGGTTCATGGTTATGGTGGAAGATCTCAGTAAAGAAAATATTTCCAGCAGAGAAAATAATGAATAATGAAGCAGACAGGCTACAGATTTTCACTTTGCCTCCGGTGTTTTTCACACGTAGATGATATTCTGTCAGGTATATTATCAGGTTTAACACACGTTATGGCGGCTGCTCCCGTATTAAAACATAAACATACGCCGAGTGGATACAGTCATATTCAGGAAGACCGGGCTCAGAGTCAAATTTACGTTTCGCTGTTTGAATTAGACACTTTTTTTCAACCGGTGTGAAAAACAATCACTGATTAAATATGAAGGTATCAGAGGCCAAGTTATTATTATTACTTATTTTGATATTCAAAGCAAAAATATTTGCACTTCTATTTAATCTCAAAGTCAAATTCCAATAACTGATACTTGATCAAAATAGATTTGGTTTTTTCTGAAGGCCAAAAGTGGCACAATTCATCAACACATACAGTACCTGCACAAATGTCAAAATTTAAAAATGGAGGTACATTTAACAAATACATCCATATACTAATAAATGACTAATAAAAATGAAATTTGAAAAAAATGCCTATTATATACTAAATATATATGAAAATATGTAAGTATTTAATTTGTTCATTAGGTTTCATAGTCCTTTGGTTGAAACATGAATTCATTTTCAGCTTTGTTCAAAGTCGGTGGGCGGGGCTAATCCTGCTGCCTTAGATTTCAGTTGAGTTGCTGAGCAGCCAATCAGATGTTGGGATCCATTTGACTAACTGCTTCATAATATACAGCAGAACGGAAAACATTTCAATAAATACTTTAGTGATTCTAAATGTTTCAACACAACTGGATTAAATTGAATTATTTTTACATTTGTTTAATTGTATATTTATTAAACAAGTTAATTGTTGCATTCATACAGCAGTATCTGTATGAATTACATAATTAGAATAAACTAATTTGATTAATCGTCATAAATGATAATAAATAGTTATTTAATTATTTATATTTATTGTGTTACTTTTAGCCCTCTGTACTGCAGGATTAGGAATATTTGAGAAAGTATTTTAACAGATTATTATTTAAAACTCAGAAAATCTAGAAATGTATTGTGATTTTCCAGATTAAAAATAACAAAAAATCAAAAGCCTTTGAGTGTTTTGTGTGGCATCCTGTTCAAACAGATAACAGTGTGCTGGAACCTCTGCGTAGATAAAACAGAGCTTTGACTCTCAGATCCTCCAGCTGTGTTACAGAAATCATTAAAACCACACAGTGATCAATAAAGCTTAACTCTTTTAAACCTTCTGCTTTACCGACTCACCTCTCATTCTCCTTCCTGTTATGTGTTTCCTTTTTAACAGCTCACTGTTCTTAAGAAGATCAAATGCAATAATATAAATAAAACCCAGACAACAGACTGGACTTTTAGCTTAATTATGTTTAGACCAATAAACAATATGCAACTACAGTAGTTCTGTTTAGTAGTAATCACAGTGTAAATGTGAAATCAAAGTGAATTGAACACAAAGTCTCTTAAACTTCCTTCACACTGTCACATTGAAACCACAAACATCAATGGATTTTTCAGGATTTTGTGCGACAGACCAACACAGAGCGGCACCCAGTGAGAAGCAGAAGAAAAGAGAAAAAGTTTTCAATTCTTTACAAATGAAAAGTTTGAAATGTTTGGTGTGCATTTGTATTTAGCTGCCCTCAGTCATGCTTTTTGTTTCAATTACAGCTCCCAGTCATTGGGAGTTTCTCTCTACCAGGTTTGCTGACATTTTTCAATCATTCTTTACAGAAACAATGGATGGCAAGTGTCCATTACAGCAATTTTGAAAACCTTTGCGGGTTTCTGTTCAAATATATCACCAAATATTAGAGTGCATGTGATTAATCTAAAATGTTTAATGTATTAATGTTACATGATGCAGATTAATGGTATTATTACCTTCTCACCTGCTGTGCGTTGCCTACGTCACAGTAGCTCAATTATCCTTCCACTCAGACACAATCAGTGGATAGTTAATATTTTTAAATTAAGTTGAAACAAAATAACTTCTTTTAAACCTCCCTGAATATAAAAACCTATAAGCTGAAATATTTAGTTTGAGACAAAAAAAAGATTTTCTTAAACATGTTTTTGATAATGTGCATTTTTTGCATTTCAAGGTAGTGATTAATAGTGATTAGTGAGCACTTGTGTGATTAATTGATAGCACTACTGAATATATATTTGCAGAGTTATAGAGAATGCAAAATCCAAATAAAACGTACCATCCTGGATGAAAGTACCTTTCTGCTCTTTCATATTTGTTTTTCTGTATTAGGTGAAAACTTGCTAGCCGAAGCGGGCGCCGGCCGTGAAAAGTTACCGCGGTTACTGCGTACTTCAGCGGTTTGGATGCGGCTCTCTTACAATGAGGCTGTTTTCATTTCATGCGGCTCTGGCCAGCAGATCAACACACTACACTGCAGGGGCTGCAGAGAGGAGAAGCGGGACAGAGGGCGATCAGCACAGAGATAGAAAGAGAAAAACAAATAACTAGCAAGAAGTCGGTAAAGGCAGGGAAGCAGAAGAAGTCAGCCCCCCCACCACCAACCACCACCACCTCCATTCTGCAGAATCCAGCTTGGGAGCCTTGACTCAATTGGAAATCCATTTTATCTGATGACTGGCAGGCGATTGGAACTCCCAGGTGATGAGCTGAGGTTCTGTGGTTGATAGACCTGACCAATCCACTACTGAGGGATGGAGGGATGGAGATGGAGGACAACACACACTAACATAGTTCCTGTTAGGGTTCGACTATCGGCAAGTTCACACTTTGGGGGAGAAGGCAGGAACCAGAACAACACGAAGGGAAATAAGAACTGACATCTGAGAAGACGTTTTGAGTGAAAAGCTGTTTTTACCTGGTGTTAACATTAATCCTCTGTGAATTAAAGACCCTAAACATCCAGCCAGAGCTGCAATGGAACCAAACCAAATTATATTTGTGTTAAAATGGCCTAGTCAAAGTTCAGTCCTACAATAGCTCTAAAAAGTCTGCACAACTGGGTTAAAATGTCAAGTTTTTGTGATAATAAGTAAAACTGAATATTTCTGAATGATTTCAAAATCTTTTCAGCCTTTAATGTGACATTTATATAATAGGAAGATAGAGAACATAACACCAGTTTCAAACTGGCTCCCTGTAGCTCAGAGAATAAACTTCAAAAGACTGTTGTTAGTTTATAAATCACTGAACGGCTTAGCACCACAATACATCAAAGATCTGCTGCTGTTGTACCAACTTTCCAGACCCCTCAGGTCTTCAGGTTCTGGTCTGGGCTGCATCCCCAGAACCAGAACCAAATGGAGAGAAGCAGCTTTCAGCTTCTATGCACCACAAATCTGGAACAAACTTCCAGAAAACTGTAAAACAGGTGAAACACTGACTTCCTTTAAATCTCAACAAAAAACCCACCTGTTTAGAATTGTATTTGAAACGTAATCAATAACGTTAATGATGCCACTTGACTTAATGTCATGTTTTGATTGTTGATTCCATGTTGCATGACTTTGTGTTTATGATGTAAAGCACTTGAAATGCCTTGTTGTTGAAATGTGCTATACAAATAAAATGTGATTGATTGATTGATTGATAGAGCTCAACTGAAAAACAAGAAAAATATTTATTTTTTAAAAGGCGCTGTCTGTCATTCAACTTCATGACCCAGCCTTCAGGTTATTATGGGGAATCTGAAGTAAAGCTCAGAGGTTCAGGTTTCATTTTTCAGATTTTTACACACTTGCAGCTAAATGACACAAATCAAAACCATAAACAGCAGAGATAATAAATTAATAACAAATTTATGTCAGATCATGATTTCTAGGTTAATGTACAGTTGTCATAACAAAGACAGTTTGAATAATGTCAACTTTGTATTAAAAGTGTCATGATTTACCGAATGACACTTTCTGACAACAGTCAAAAATATTCATGAAGACTTGCTCATGTTCGTGACAGGTATATGATATCATGTATATGACGGTGCCATGACAGTCTTATTCACAACACGTCAAATAAAGTGTTACCAAATATTGTAATAAAACTTTAAATCCATGTTTCTCACCCCATTGTATGTTGAAATAGTTCAGGAATGATTTTACTGAGAGCCACTGTAAACCCAGTTGTATAAAAAGTTGAAAGCTGATGTTGCAGTCTGACTGAGCTTCCAATCTGTACATCAACAAAGCTGGAAAATCAATTGCGCAAAGAACTTGGAGCTCGAATCGCACTGAACTACTTCTACAAGAATTTTTATTGAAAACCATGAATTATTTTGCATGCATCTGTATTTTCGCAAGGTTGAATAACTGTAGCAGATGCCTTGAATAGAAATGCACATTACAACAGGTGAAGGAAGTGATGGAAACCCTGTGAATTCAACATTTGGCTAATAAAACACAAAAACCAAGCCACCTTTTGAAAAATCTGCAAGATAAAAACACTTAAATAGCTGCAGCACGGCTCTAGAAACAAACAATTTCCAAAGTTCCACATGAAAGAGAACTTGTCAACATAGCTGTAAGGAACAAACAAAAACACACTGATATTTATTTATTTACAAAAAGGCCAGAGAAGAAAGGGGAACACACACACGCCCACACAAAAAAAAAACTATCTCCTAGGGAGTACTGCATGTGAATTGGAAAGTAATCACAAAGGAAAATCACGCTTCAAATCGTCAAAAAAAAGAAGCGGGGAGGGACAGACGGATTGACTGACAACGGGACACAAAAGAGGCTGGTGGAAAGTGGACTGTTTCGATAATGTTGCAGCTGTTTGAAGGCGACAAAAGCCAGAGAAAAACCCACCTAAAAGCCCTGCTGCTTTCCTCTCTTATCCCGGCTGGTGGTCCGGGTTCCACAAAAGTTCTTCCTGAGAACGCGCAGGGGGTGGGATGGTGAAACACTGACTAGAGTGTGCCCCGAAAGCCAAAAAAAAAGAAGAAAAAAAAAGGTAAAAATAGACGTGTCAATTCCTTATATAGCTGAGGTCGCTTTCAATACAACACAGTACAGGACGTCGGCGAATTGTTCCCAAGAGCCCCTGCTGGAGGAGACACCGAGGGGGGGCAGAGCAGGGGGTCCGGCTGGCGCGAGCCGATAGATTGGCAGAACTCAGAAAGGTCAGCGTACGGCAAGCGAGAGGGCACAAAAGCTGGGGAATAAAAATCCTCCAGTGGGGGAGGAGTTGTCAACATGGAAACCTCTGATTTTTTCTGAGACTGGAGAGAGAAACCGTAGGCTGGAATTCAACTTCGTGTTCGATCGAGAACCAGAGAGCAGCGACAAAAGCAACGAGAGAGAGAGAGAGGACGAACAAAGAAAAAGTGAAAATTATTTCAACTTTCAAAGTGGAAAAAGTTCAAAAAGTTTGCAATCTCTTCACACTGAAAATAAAGATGCTTGAACATCATGAAAAAATAGATTGGCATGCCTTACTGTAGGTTGTTCAAATGACTTCATTCTATCACTACTAAAAATAGATAACACCCGCTTTAAGACATGCATTGTTCCTCACCTTTATTAACACTTTTCATTTCCACATTCTCTGTTAAGTGTGACTTCTGACATTCGAGGCTCAGCTGCATTTAACAGTACATTAAGTTAATGAAGAAGTTCAGCCATCCTGAAACATCTATGAAGTCAGTCTGTGTGAGTTTTCTTGGCGAGTTTCAGAAATATTTTTAAAAATTGCCTATATGTAGGCTTGTCACAATAACAATTTTGCTGAGCGATTAATTGTCTCAAAAATTATTGCGATAAACGATAATATTGTTTGAAGACCTTTTTACACTGATTTAATGGAAATGATGTAATAATGCATGCAATTTCCTGCCAAAGATAGATGCACTTTATTTTCAAAGGAACACTAAACACTGGAACTGATAAACAAAATAAACAAAAGAACCAAAAACAAAATGGATTCTCGGTCTCCATTAACAAAAAATGTACTTGAATAAAAGCTAAACAACATAAATCCAAAGTGGAAATAAATACTGCATTCAATCAAAAGAGTGCAGATTGTGAAGTCTGTATATTGTGTTGCCCTTCAGTAATAATTAGATTTAAATAGAGAAAATGGGCACATCGACTACCTGATGCAATAGTTCACACTACACGATTTTTTCCCCCGATTTTCCCCTTATGACAATCTTAGAACGTTGGGCGTTTTAAGATTTTGTAACCAATGGTCCTGTAGTGTGTGGTGTGTTACGGTAGATCGTTGTGGCCGCTCTGAAATAAAAATCAGGGGTTCTTAACGCAGCCTGTGGAATGTGACAGGTAGCCAATCAGAAAGCCCGGAATCCCCTGCATGCTTTCTGAGGGGAAATTACATCGGGGAATCCCAAACAGCTGACACGGCGCAACCGGCAGTTCAACGGACATTGGAGATGATATGTGGAAACAACATTAATGTTTATTCAACATGCAAAGAATATAGAAATGATAAGGGATGGAGCTGGAGCGAAATTGCTACCGCAATTGATAAACCCGGTAACTTTTCAGCTGTTCTTCGTTAACATGACGTAAATAGATTATAATGATTTTCATTCAGTCAGGACTTTACACTGACACTAGCCACATGCACTGCAGGTAGATTGTAGTAAAGCATTGATTAATGCCTGGTTTTAAAATGAGTTAACTGAACTTGTAGCCATTATTTTGTGCCCATTGTTGGACACCACAAGCACGATCGAACCAGATCGAACTGTTATTCCTAGGATTTCTGTCGGCTAATGTGTGGTCTGTCAGGTTTTGAAAATGGGCCGACAATCGGCCGCCAACGTTACGATCGTATAGAGTGCACTGGGCATTACACTAAGGAAATGAGGAAGGGAGGATCAGTGGAGAGCACCGGAGTTGAGCCTTTTTTCATTCAGTGTCATTAACAGAAAGAGAAAAAGGCCGGAAGAAACGATAAAGCCGATAATTAAAATGAGGTCGATAGTTTTAATTTATTGTGCAATTAATTGATTTATTGTTTATCGCGACAGGTCTACCTACATACTATGAAAATAGTAAAAAAAAATAAAATTTTTTTTTAAGCATCTATTTTATCTGAAATATTTAGGGTTGCACGATATATCGGCACCAACATTGGTATTGGCCGATACTGATATATAAAGCTAGGGTTATATTAAAAACCGATATTTGAAGTCAGTGGTGTGGTTTTTTTCAGGGTGTTGAAAAGGTAGTGAAATTTTTAGATATTCTTATTTTGAGATCTCAAAGGGCTAAAAACGTCTAAAAAACAAAACAAGCAATTACAGTGGATAAAAATTATTTACCGAGTTGAATAAAAGAGAGATTTTCTATCCTAGAAAGCGAACCAAAAAAACTGTGCTAAGAAGAAATGCCTTAAGATTTTTTTATAACAGTCAGTGGATGGCAGTGATAGTTCACTTATAATTGTACGAAAAGACTTAAAAGAAAAGTACAGTTGGTAAGTATTTTGTACATCCCTAGATTGTTTTGCTCACTTCTCAGTAAAATACAGAAATAAAAAGATTTTTTTTTTTTCACTTACAGATAGCTTAAAAATTTGAACAAATTTCTTTTGATTAATTTTTTGATATGCTTTGATCACCCCCTTTTGTTTTGATGAAACAAAAGCAGCTCAGTGTAGAGTTGCCAGTTACTGGTAAGGTGCCAGTTATGATAGTTTAGGAAATGGGCATGAAAGCCCTCCTGTAGAGGCTTTAGTTGGAAGTGGTCTAGGACCATAATATATCTCACAGCTGGTTTGGGAATGATTCAGGAATTCTTTAAATAACTCTGATGAAGAGTAGAGAAAAGTCTTTGTATCTCAGCTAACGTCAATATCACAAAAGATGGACAGATGGACAAACAAAGGAACAGATTTTTTACTAAAGTTTTTATATGAAAGTTGTAATTTCACCCAATGACACATTGTGACAAAACACGAGGACCTAACCTAAAAAAACAAGACAAAAGAAGGGGACAAAAATAATGACATAAATACCAACATGAACAACCCTGTTATTTCGCCAAACCTTTGAATTGCCCGATTGAAAAATATACTCCACAGAGCAGACGATGCAAGACAGATAAGCAACAAAAGAGAAACAGTAAGAGCAGATAATGATGCCTTGTGGAGATTGGTTGTGATTGGCTGCACAGTGATCAATGCCAGCATGAAAGGAGGCAACACTGATAGTTTATGACAAGGGGAACAACTACCAACAGTATGAAAATAAAATCAATAAGTCTACTGCAGAGAAGGGGGAGGAAAAATGAAAAACAGACAAAAAAGAGAGAGAAGGAGAGGGGGCATGGAAAAAGTCGAACAAGAGACAAAACAGAATACATCAAGAAAGACAAAGACCAAGAGCAGAAATAGAGTTTTGGACAAAGAAAGGAGGTAAATACAAGGTGATGGTAGGAGGAGAGGAATTGTCAAAAGATCTCACTAAAACAGCTCAAAAAAGGCAACTAAAGAGCACTACATCTGACAAGGTTTTGAAACTTTCAAACGAATCCTGAGCAGTGACATAAGAATACTTTTAAATGTGTCCCTTACAATATTAACAGGTGTAAAAACATCTACAACAGTCACCTGGATATATGTGAGATGGGTTGTTTTAATTATGTTCTGGTCAGTGCAGCCTATCTAGGTTTTTTAGATACCTAGATAGGTTTTTCAGCAAAGCACTAAAGTACATTTAAGATTTAATGTGCTATTTTGATCATTTGATAGCTAACACTAACACCAATGGCAGACCTCTGCGTGTGGGGCCACTTCTTCCTAATCCCAGAAAAGCCTCCAATCACTTTGATCTACCATCTTTAGTATAGCTCATAGTCATGAGAAGCAACAACAATCAGAAGTCGAAGTTTTGATTTTGTGTGGTGGTTTGACAAAGTCGATAATTAGAGCCAAAAACATTGACTGCGATTGATAAATTAAACAAAAGTTATTGAAATATTAAAAGGATAAAAACACTCCACAGTGAGACACTGGGATAGATCGCTAATAGGCAATTTGCTATCTGCAGCATGTTTTTGTTTGTTTCTCTCCCTCAAAAGTCCATGACTGCCAGCAACGCTGATTTTTTTTTTAAGTCAACAAGTGCAAAATTCAGTTTGGAAAACAACAACAAAAAAAATCAACCGTGGTCAAAAAAGTAAAAAAACAAAAATGAATAAATCATGTTACTCTGATTGGATTGGAAAGCAGAAATATTATCCCTCTGATCACTGCATAAAGTGGTTAGACCTTCAATGGGAAGTGCTCAGCATGGTTCCTAGCAGAAGAAGAAGAAAAAAAATCACTTGCTATGGCGAAACTGTCCCAATCAGAGGTTTAAGCTTTCCGTGCTGCTGGCTAACAAGCTGTGGAGTGTGGCATGGCACAAACAAACCAGGTTTTTCAGTTTGATTTGATTTGTGCACCTTGGATTGTGATCAATGTGTTCCAGGAAGAGGTTTGATAAATTATGAAATAAATCCTACTTGCTGGAAAGCTTAATGACATGAATTCTTTTGATTGCAGCAACAAAGAAAAGTTAAAAAGGTTGGACTTCAGACAATGAGCAAAGACGTTATGTCACTTAAAGTACTAACAGTGTAGATACAAAGTCTTTTACTACAAAACATCATGGAAACTCATCATCTGAAGGCTTGTTATGCCTAAAAGGGATGCAAATCTAATGATAATTGGTCATACACCCAAAACAAACCCAAAATAAAGTGCATAACCATATACATGTAACAAGATCTCACATCTCTGGCAGATTTAGAGACATGTTTGTCATTTCAGCTCAGAAAACAACTTCTTTGTTGAATGAAAATAGTTTTGGACTCAATCAAGACATTTTCCAGAAATGTTTACCACAGACTTCATGTAGCAACCGAGCTATTCGCTGGGTTTGTCAATTCTTTGAGTTGATCAGGTTGATCAACTAACTGGTCAGAGGTACTCAATATCACCAGAATATGCCAAGATGGTTTTACAGAAACACACTTCCTGTGAAGAAGAATAGCTTCTTCACCATACTCTCCAAGGACTAGGTTGTTTTGCTCGTTAATGTCGTGGATGCAGCTAAACGTATCAACCGTGTAGCAGCAATCAATGAGCCTGCTCTGAAATTCTCAAGGTAAACTAAACACAACATGTTCCAGAGCAGATTTTACTCACGTCTGGCGTTCTCTGCATTCTACCCAGACATACCTCACTCTCACTCCAGCTGTGAGAACGGGACTCTAGAGTAGACCTACAAATTATGTTTTTTCATCAATATGGACAGTATTGATGAACTGCAAACTGTTGCTTGGATGGAAAATTTAATGGCTTGTTATACTTTGTTACATCTCTAAATTTTTTGGTATTTAGCTGAATAGGAAAACACCGAATTAAATTTGATTTTCTCTAATTCAGTGCTTCTTAAAATAACTAGTTGATTTGCAAACACTAAGTACACAAAGTTTTATCCCAGATTCTTCTGGACTTTGACAAGACTATTCTAAAATATGAATGTCATTTTATGTAAACCGTTCCACTGTGGCAGTGACTACAGATTTATGCCCACTGCCCTGCTGGGAGGTAGACCTCTGCCCCAGTTTCAAGTCTTTTTTGGCCTTTAACAAATTTCCCTGCAGGCTTGCTTTGTATTTAGCCTCATCCATCATCCAATCATGAACATTTTCTCTGTCCCTGTGAAAAAAAACCTGCTAAACAACATGTTCAGGGTGATGTATGGTGTCCGTTTTCCGACAGACACAGTCGTTTCCAAGTAGGTCAAAAGAATTTAATTTTGATCTCATCTGAAAGGAGCAGCCTCTCCTTCTGTGTCCCCTGAATGACTTGTGACAAACTTTAAAGGCTGTTCTTACAGTTATCTTTCAAAAATGACTTTCTTGTTGCCATTCTTCCACAAAAAGGCCAGATTTGTAGAGTGAATGACTAAGAGTTGTCCTGTTAACAGTTTCTCACACCTGAGCTACGGCGCTCCTCCAGAGTGTTTTTCCTGTTTCTCTCATCGAAGGTGTATTCACACCAGCTCTGTTTGGTCCGCTTTTAATCGAAATCTAATTTGTTTCTCCAGAAAGCTCGGTTCGTTTCATGCAATTGGACTCTGATGCAGACCAAAAAAGCAAAACTCTGGTCCACTTACAAACCTCGGTCTGGGTTCGGTTGAAATGAACTCTGGTGTGGTTTGAATGCATGTGAACGCCAAGCGGACCAGAGACTACTCCAAAACCCTGAAGCAGACTATGGCATAAGGCATTCTGGGTAAATACAACCAAAACACACCTATGTGTCTCGCGCGAATGAGAGAGAACAGGCTTTTCTAACAATTTTGTTCATTTGACTCAGTGCAGTCTGAAAGCCAACAGCTGAAATTGTAACAAATGTTGCAATTTTGGTTCCCAACAGAACAAAGTCTACAGGACTATCAGATGTGAAAACATCTTAATCCTCTTCTGAAAAGGTTGGCTAGTTTTGATGAAAGGCTATTGGGTTTCCAGTTATCAATACCTTCTCTATTTTAAGATAATGACTAAAATTTTCTAAGTTTGGGATAATGCTTTGCAATTAACATTTACCCATCTGCTGACCAGCTTTTTGACCATTTCTGTTGGTATTTGGAAATTTTTCTTTGGTGTTGACATCCAAGTCTTTGAGGCTGGAAGTTCTCTTTGCCTCCTGTTTTTTAGCTTCTCTGGACTAAACTATAAAATTCCTTTCAAGATTCTCTATCAGATTAGAGCTCCAAAATATTCTCTAAAACATTGATATTATTAATGACAGAAGAAACTTCTTGTTAAAATAAAAAAGCTTATTTTAATGTAAATCTACAGGATGCACCAATACTTCTACTTGACCAGGTATAAAGTTGTATGCTGCTACATTGTGACGATCTTTCAGAAAATGCAAATAAAATGATTTTGATGTTCTGTGCTGCAATGTAAAAGAAAATGCAGAAATACAACGGGTAGGACTACAAATATTTAGTATTATTATGGGTTAGGGTTAATATTTCTGGATGGCAGCAGCAGATTAAGAGATGAAGGCAAGCAGGAGAACTGCATGCAGGAAACAACTCATCCCTTTTTGTTCAGTTGTTATTCCTTTCCTTAGCAGGCCAATTCCTGCCTGCAATGGAAAGCAGCAAACAAGAAATGGTGGGAAAAGAGTGGATAGAGATGGAACATACGTCCCCAATTAAACATCAGAGCTTTGTGGTATATCTGTAGTCATTAAGAATCTACAGAAGTTTGTCACATTTATTACTTTTTTATATAGGCGAATCCTGGCATCCCATATTTGTCCATCATTGTTTTCATCTGCTTTTTGTTCGGCTTCCCCTGGGAAAATGTGACAAGGTCATGGCTGACTAGAGTCAAATCTCCAGATTTTTTACTAAATTATTCTATACAACACAACATTTTGAGGAAAAAAAGAAGATAAAGTGCCTATCATGTATCCACTTTTTATATAAAAAAGCCAACTGGGACAAAGTATGTAATCCTTCTTTTTCAGTTTTTTGCTGTTGTAGAGTCCAAGATTCACACAGACTTCTAAAAGAGAGCATGCCAGTGACATGAATGTAACAAAAGGGACCAAAAAGGAATATAACCTTCAAAAATATAATCAAGTCAATGGCTCAGTGTTACAAATGGAAAGTCTAAAGATAAAGTTTGGTCATATACTATAATATACTATGCTCTGCTGTATATTGACTGAAAAAAATCCCTCAAAAACCAAAAACAAAATGTACTCTGCAAAAAGGGGAAAAAACAGATATGGTTCTGAGGTTTTAGCCCCAATTAAAGCAACCTAAAGCAATTTGGGAGCAGGAAGTCGGACTCCTCTGAACACGTTTTGACTTCTCTCTGAACAACCAAGACAAATCTAGTTGATAATTAGGCCTACTTTCATGAAGCTCCCAGACACTTTGTAATATTTATTCATGCGCAGCAATATGAGGTGAGTGGAGTTCAGCTAGTTGTACGCTTCACAGATTTTTGTGTCAAAACTTGAGGCGTACAAAAGGGAAAATCTGTGTGTGTGCGTGTGTGTGTATGTGCGCGGACAGCAGCAGGTCCAACCAGCAGCAGAGGCCTCTCATTCTTCTTCATTAGTGTCGACCGCAGAGGGGCCGACTGTCTACTGCTGTTCCTCTACACGTCTCTTTATCCTGGGCCTACCTCTAACCCTTCTCCCGATGTGGAAGGCATTTCACACAAGTATTCACACCCCCTGAACTCTTTCACATTTTGACACATTACAAGCACAAACTGTAATGTACTTTTACTGGGATTTTTATATGACAGAGCAGCACAAAGTAGTGCATGAGAACGTTGCTTTTGCTACTAAAATAAAAGGTTACTTTGGGGTACATCTCTACCAGCTCTGCAAAAGAAGAGACTGAAATTTTTGTCTGTTCACAAAATTCCGTGAACATTTGTTGTATATTTGCCAGATGCTCAATAAGTTACTTTAAAACAAAGAACATTAGTAAAGGAAATGGAATTGCTGCGTAAACAGTCCACTTCAAAATAAGAGCATGAATATAAACATCAAACTACTTTATTTATAGGGGAAAAATTAATTTAGGGGAAGCTAAGTACCGCTAAACATTTTCAAATTTAGCAAAGACGCCAAGTGAAAAACTAGCTCGGCTATTAGCACATTAGCAGAAGTGTGCTCAGTGTTTAAAACATCCTCACAGCAAACTAAACCTAACTGTAAGTTCTTTAAAAATAGGCATATTAAATCAGAAATTGCCTAACACAGCAAAAAGTAGAAAAAATTGCTTCACCTTTACCTCTTCTTTAATTCATCTCCCTCCTTCTGTCTCCTTAACTGTTCTTTATACTCAAGCTGCTCCTCATCACCATATTTATCTTCAACTTTTCTGACATTTTTTTATTTTTGTTTGCCCTCATCTTCTTTTCTCTGCCTGCTCGCATTTTGCCCTTTCGTCTCTTTTCTCCATTATACTCTTTTTATCATTTATGTTTTATACTATTTCACTTCTAAGTACTCATAACAAGTACAGTTTTTTGCTTTTTCACCCTCTTGCTCTGCCTTTAGATGAAGCCTATTAAAATATCTGTTTCTTTGAACCAACTTCCAGCTTCCACCTGTCAGCACTTCCTTTCAGCTTTCACCTTACAGCTAATTGTTTCTTCTTTATTGCGCTGTTTGGCTTTGCCTTAATGCTATGAAATCTTTCTTTATCTTTCTCCCTTCTCCACTGCTTTTAGTCTTTCTCTAAAAGCCTTTCATCTACCACTATAACCACTGAAGTTTGGCTTTATGTTTATCTTATACTCTTCAATAATCCAGTTACTTATCCTCCACTTCTCCTTTGTGTTTCTCTTCTTGCTTGTTGGTACTGATATATACCAGTGGAGTGACTGAGCTGTTGTGATCTTTGTTCAATCAGCAACACCACTGACATTAAAGAAAATAGAAAAACAACAACCAAAACAAAAAGAAACCTACAGAAAAAATCAATATTAGATTTTACAGCATTTCACTGTGATTCACTGGCCTTGCTAAAAATCAGCCAACATTCAGACTGAGGCTACAGAAACGTATTTATTGTCAGGCTGTCAACAGCATTTCTGTCTGAAAATACCCTCATCAAAAGTTGATGAAGCAATTATTTTTAGCCACTACTTTCAGGTGTCTTACCACAGAGCCTTATACAAATACACCAATCACAACACAGAAAATGGCCGCCAAACAACCAGATATTTGTTACAGCTACAGAAAAGAATTTGATGATACTTCTCGTCCAACGCCTCATAATAAAGTGACAAAAATAAAAAATAAAGGTGCAGTAGTTCAGCAGAAGAGCTGAATGTGTGTGTGGTGAAGAAACTGGAGAAGTTTGATCCAATACCTCTCTATTTCAATCTTTCTCAAAGAGTGGTTCCTGGAAAACTGGGAGTGAACCCCTACTGGTCTGCAGGCTCAGTATAAAAATTTGGCTGATATCAATATCCAATATGAATATCGCAGTTATGCTCGATAACCAATATTTACAGATATTAAATATATTTTACTAATGTTTTGACATCTTTGGGTACAAAACAATGAGAAAGAGATGGCAACAAGATAAAAATAAATATCAGTTGTTTATATCCAGTAATATTTATTTATTGACCAGTAGCGATGTCATGCCGATCCTCTAGTTTGATTCAATGAAAAATTGAGTTCACAAGATGATAAATGAGGGTGGGTTCACAAGAAAAGGAGAGGATCAGATTTTAGTGAAAGTTGAATTTGTAAAAGAAGAATACAGCTGTGCACTTTAGTAAATTTAGTATTTTGGACCAAAGTGCTCTAAACTTGTCATTTGAATGTGAAAGCATGACATCATGTGCAAATGAGAGACGTTATCATTTTTTTAAGTTTGCAGTGAAACAAGATTGGCGCACTGAAAGTGACCTTTAATACCTGTCAGCGTCACTTACAGTTGTGGTCAAAAGTTTACATACACTTGTAAAAAACATAATGTCATGGCTGCCTTGAGTTTCCAATAAGTTCTACAACTCTTATTTTTCTGTGATAGAGTGATCGGAACACATACCTGTTTGTCACAAAAAACAGTCATAAAGTTTGGTTCTTTCATAAATTTATTATGGGTCTGCTGAAAATGTCACCAATTCTGCTGGGTCAAAAATATACATACAGCAACATTAGTATTTGGTTGCATGTCCCTTGGCCATTTTCACGGCAACTAGGCGCTTTAGGTAGCCATCCACAAGCTCCTGGCAAGCTTCAGGTCGAATGTTTGACCACTTTTCTTGACAGAATTGGTGCAGTTCAGCTAAATGTGATGGTTTTCTTGCATGAACCTGTTTCTTTAGCACTGTCCACATGTTCTCAATGGGGTTTAAGTCAGGACTTTGGGAAGGCCATTCTAAAACCTTAATTCTAGCCTGGTTTAGCCATTCCTTTACCACTTTTGATGCGTGTTTTGGGTCATTGTCCTGTTGGAACATCCAACTGCGCCCAAGACCCAACCTTCGGGCTGATGGTTTTAAGTTTTCCTGCAGAATTTGGAAGTAATCCTCCTTCTTCATTATCCCATTTACTTTCTGCAAAGAACCAGTTCCACTGGCAGCAAAACAGCCCCAGAGCATAATACTACCACCACCATGCTTGACAGTAGGCATGGTGTTCCTGGGATTAAAGGCCTCACCTTTTCTCCTCCAAACATATTGCTGGATGCTGTGGCCAAACAGCTCAATTTTTGTTTCGTCTGACCACAGAACTTTCCTCCAGAAGGTTTTATCTTTGTCCATGTGATCAGCAGCAAACTTCAGCCGAGTCTTAAGGTGCCTTTTCTGTAGCAAGGGCTTCTTTCTTGCACGGCAGCCTCTCAGTCCATGGCGATGTAAAACACGCTTGACTGTGGAGACTGACACCGGTGTTCCATCAGCTTCCAAATCCTTGCAGACCTGCTTTTTGGTGATTCTTGGTTGACTCTTGACCATCCTGACCAATCTAGTCTCGGCAGCATGTGATAGCTTGCGTTTTCTTCCTGATCGTGGCAGTGACACAACTGTTCCATGCACTTTATACTTGCGAATACCGTAATTGTCTGCACAGTTGCTCTTGGGACCTGTAGCTGCTCCAAGTGACTTCCCTGACTTGTTCAAGTCAATAATTCGCTTTTTCAGATCCACACTGAGTTCCTTTGACTTTCCCATTGTAGCTTTTGTGGCTGAGTCTAATCACTGGGTCAAATGAGCCCTATTTAAATGGGCTCATGAGAAGTCAACAGCGGTAGTCAATCAGAATCACTTACAAGAAATGAAGAGGCCATGACATGAAGCTAATTTGATTGACACAACTCTCTACATCACCAAAATTGACAATTTATGTTGCTGTATGTATATTTTTGACCCAGCAGATTTGGTGACATTTTCAGCAGACCCATAATAAATTTATGAAAGAACCAAACTTTATGACTGTTTTTTGTGACAAACAGGTATGTGTTCCGATCACTCTATCACAGAAAAATAAGAGTTGTAGAACTTATTAGAAACTCAAGACAGCCATGACATTATGTTTTTTACAAGTGTATGTAAACGTTTGACCACAACTGTATATTTAAAAAAAAATGTATTTGTCACAATCAGAATCGCCAGATTCGGCTTTAGAAAGCAGAAAACTGCAATCGATGCACCTCTAAATCATACTGGACCTTCATACAGAGAATCGTTTGAAAAAAAAAACACATAACTTCAACAATCCTACTTTGTGATCTCAGTTTTACCAGCAACCAGAAGACACAATTTTCATGTCCTGTTTTATTATAATTATTTAGCTAACTATATTATGCTAGCTTTGGTCGGCCTCTAAAATTCATGTTTTGTTTCCCATAACAAAGTTAACTGCTGTCCCCTGTGTCTTAAAATGTATGCGGCCACAAATATCCACATACACTGAATTTCATTAAAATTTTGGGCTTTGCGAGAAATTGAAAAAAACCCTAAAACTATTACTTTATGGTTTAATTAAAATGTGCCATTCTGTCAGAGGAAAATTTATAGTAAAACTTCAAACAGAATAAGAAGTGACTTCTGTGATTTTCTCCAAGTGGGAATAGAGCCAGATGCACAAACGAAGAAGTGTTTCTAAATCTCCGTCTGGATCCCTCTGCTGTTTTCAACTGAAATGTTTTTCTGCTCTCTGATTGTCTCTCTCACTTCTCTCTGTGTGGTTCTGTTTATTTCCCCCCTCCTCCTCGGTCTGATGGGCAGCTTTAACTTCAGGAGTAACTCCCAGGGTATTAGACCAAAGCCTGCTACACCTGTGTAACCCTCAGCAGGGCTTTGGATATAAATGTGAACGTGTGCATGTGTCTCAGCGGTTGGCCCTGCTTAAGGAGGAAAATAACGGCATTTGACGTTACTGAAGGTGTGAACTTGGAGTTGACCACAGTCTGGCCTTGCTGAGGCTCCACTTGTCTCTCTGGATGTTGGAGAGTAATTACTTATCTCTTGCTTTTGCTTTTCCCCTCCTTTTCTTCTTTCAGCACTTACATGGTGCTGAACACGCCATCTCTCAATTTGTGAGTTTTTATAAATCCAATCAGATTTTACTTTGGGATGCACGATACACTTTTTTTTACTTCCGATGTGGATATTTGAGGTTTAGTATTGGCTGGTACCGATCCAATACAAATTAAGCTGAACTGACTAAAGACACAGACATAAATGTGCTGAATTACAAATTTATTTGGTAACTCTGCACCAGCACAGCTCACTGAAACAGAGATGGAATAGATCTGCCATTATAGATCGGGCACATAGTCATAATACACAATCTAGATTTCTTTTCAATATTGGCACCGATACAGATACTGATACGGGATTAATGCATCTGTAGTTATAATAACCACATCACTGCACAAACTAATATGATATGAGCACATGCATCGTTTTGTTACATAGTAAAAGCTGAAACTGTAGATGTAATTCCACTACACTGGCTGATAATTTCATAAAGATCACATTTACTTCAAACAGCTCCTTATGAAGATGGATCTAAAAGCTACTGAATGATGGAATGCAGTTCATTTCCTCATTATATTTTTTCCACTTATTTTCCCTCTATTGTCTCCCAATTGATTTTTCCAAACTTCTCCCACAGCTTTTTATCCTTCCCCATGTCAGTTCGCCTTATTTCCTTCATCTATTTGCTCTGCTGTAAACCAAGTCTCTGAACCTGATCACAACCTGGCTGCTTCTAAGTCTGACACTAAATAACTTAAGAATCCCACAGTGACTGTAGAAATTCGGTGCGTTTTGTGAATATGTTCGCCTCCGAGAGTGCAGATAAATGACTACAGAAACCCGCCGAGCGTCTGGGCAGCGTGTTCGCATTCCGCGTAGCGGTGAGCATGTCGAGCCGCGCTTCCCAGCGGATAATGACTAGAGGTTATTTGCTTCCACTCCGCTGGCTCCATGGGATCCTCCCCTCGTTTTTCATCAAACTCGCATGCATTTAAGCAGACTATCACACACACACACGCACGCACACGCCCACATGTGTGTGTATGCGTGAGTGTAGGAAGATGGTTGCATAACCCAGCAGGGAGACATCTGTGATATGAGGCCTGTCCACTGACCCGCTGTGACACTGATCAAAACACATCACAGTCGATTCCTTGGAATGACAAAAAAGAAACAGGACTGATTTCTGTTCTAGTTAAGTTCTCTTTCATCCATTTAACACATAGAAAAAGAAAAAAAAAAGATTATGGATCAAAAGAGCACATTCGGTTTTTTTTTCTTACATGATGTTGTGAATGTTTGAGAAAAGAAAGATTATTGTTGTGTGATCATACAAAAAATAAAAACAAAAATAACTTAGTTTAAACAATATGAAAACAAAAAAGTTGCATTTTTATGTCACCAGATCGTTCCATCAAAAAAGAGTTTGTTTATTTCACAAAGAGTGAAACAGGCCCCATTTCAAAGAGAAAAATTGTGAAGTCAAATTTCTTTTATGACTTAAAAGATGCAAACGTAAAGCTATGTCTGAAAGGTTCGATGTATACAGAATTTTTATAACACCTGAAGGTAACAGTTACTTGATTGTGTTATAAACTGGAACAGACATAATACTGCCAATGTTGAGCAATCAGATCTTAACTGTGGACTCAACATCTTAATGTATGCATATAAGAAGGTAAAGTGGTGAAGTCATTAAGTTGCCAAAGAAAGACAATAAAATCTTTTCGAGATTAAAATAATATTTTTTCCCCAACAGCTTCCTAGACAATTGACTAATTTGAGTCTTGCATTCAGGAAAACTACTGCATGTTTTCCTAACATGCTGTGCAGCTCTATCCAGAATCTGCTTCTACACAGGAGGAAAAGTTGTCAGTAAGAACAAAACTAACAGCAACGGCTTTTAAAGACACATAATCAGGAAGAAGTTTCAAAAGTTTCCCACCGACAGGAGTGAAAGTTAGCAATGTGCCTCCGGGGCCAATCAAGATGAAAGTCCCGGCTGTGCGGGGTAAAACACGCAGCAATGAATCAAGTTATTCTCACACAACAAACACACACATACACACATTCTCCCTGATCAACTGTAGTAGTGTTTTTCTTTTTTTTTCACTTCTTGTTATCTGACATGATAAGCAGCTATAGCTTCAAAATGCCTTTACAGCAGAAGCCTTAGAAGTGCAGGATACCAATACTCTTTCAGCTTCTCATCACTCTCCTCTTATTTTCTCTTTGAGTTTACGGGAATTTTAATCTGCTGCAGTTGGGAACAAACTTCATTTATCTGCAGATGAAGAATAAAGCAGCGGTTCTAACACCATTTCAGACCATGCAAGAAAAAAAGCAGCTAAAAAGACATCAGTGTTAGTAAAAGCATGTATACTGTAACTTTTTAGGCTTCCCTTGATGCTTAAAATTAATTGCTTATTGGCTGACCACAAATAACGAAAGCAGTTTTAATGGACAGGTAAAGTGAGGATTTGTCTGTGCAGCTGTTTGAGGAAGTACTTATGGATGCCGCCATCTATGGACCAACTTTAAAGTCTGTCACAAAATCCTAACACGAGGGCAGCTAATGAAAAGAAAGAACAAATAATGGCGATGGCCATTCTGTGGAGAATTGACTGTCTGTCTTGATGCGTAGTCAGAGCCATGAGTGGTGGGCTGTGTGGACGCAGCCATAATGGCAATAAAAGATGTTTCTACCTAGTTTTGATTCAGGAGGCTGAAAACAAACTCATGCCAAACATTTTATACTTGTTACAAATTTGAAAATCGTTTTATTTTCCTTTGTGACAATTTTGCTCTACTTTGCGTACAAATACCACAAAAAATCCCAAAAATATATGTTGGAGTTTGTTTTGGAAATTGATCAAATGTTCAGGTGGTGTGAATACTTTCACAAAGCATAACTCCTAATATAATCAACAAAAGGTATTTGTAGCTGAAATATTAAGCAAAAAGGAATCATTTCTGGAGCTTGAGAACGACTTCCTGGTCTCTAAATGAGAAATAAAGTTTTCATAAGCCGTTTTAGAGATTAAAAAGATTAAATATGCCAAAATATCAAATGGCAAGGCACATAATCCGGCATTCTTATTACAAAATCCCATTTGTACTCAGATAATATAGAGCACAAGCAATTTGATTTAATATCTTTATACAGTCCAAATGTAGAAACTGAAGTTATTATTGCTGCAACCATCATTGCATTTGCTTCAGTCCCAAACCTCACATACTCACTGCAATGCTAATGCAGTTAAGATCATATTCAGAATTTATCAAAAGGCAGAATAACTCTATCTGGGGTTTATTGTTTTGTTTTTCTGACTCTGCCTTCTTGTGATTCCCCAAGTTTTCCCAAAATTAGCTCTCTGGTGACAAGGTGAACTTATCTTAAAGTAACGCTGTCATTCTGAAAAGCTGTCATTTTCACAACTTTCAGAGGAAAACAGCACAGATTCTGCTGAGGAAACTTTGATTTTGTATTTTCACATCAGATATTCGCTCTGCAAGCTGTTATCAATGACATTTCCCAAGCACACACTCTGACAGCAATTATTATCGCTCGCAGTCTTTCACTTCTCAGGAATATTGTTGGAAAACACACAGGAAAATGTGTCTGAACTAAAAAAAAAAGAACCCCAAAAAGTTCCCCAAAAGTTCATTAATGTGCCACTGGAAACATTTTTATTCTTGTTGTTCCACTTCTTTGAACTTATTAAAGATTCCTCTTTTGCAAAGGAATTTCTTTGCAAAAGAGACATCATAAAAGCAAATCAACCTAAACTAGCTCACACAGATGATGAATACACCATCCATGCAGATATAGTCCTAGTCTATATCCTCCTCTGATATTCCTATTTCTACCCCTTCCAGATTTAGAGAAAAAAAATCTTACCTTCTTTGCGGCATTTATACACTGCATGTATTCTTTAACCAAGTCTGAACAGTTTAAGGTCTGGTCTTTATTGTCCTTGTAGCAGGATAAAATCTGCGCCTGCAGGCCAGGACACACAGGAGCCGTGTTACGAGACCTGCAGAAAAAAAACACAGAGACAAAAACACAGAGACGGATTTATGTTTAGAGAGACAAAGAACTACATTTTCTCTCCTGTACATAAATGTGACTGACTGCTGCAACATAAACCAGTAAAGCTGCAGGAATGAGTTGTGGACTTTATTGCCTCTCTGTCTGATATGTGCAGTTGGAAGGGGCAGACATAGCAACTCGACTGCAGTGAGACATCGTTCCTACCAACTAAAATGACTTTTCATCACCACTTTTGGATATTATTTGATAAATTACTGCCTACCCCAAGTCAATTTAGGGTTATCCAGTTTCCAAAACACTGATTTCACTGTTTAAATCTCAATCACGGTCAAGACATCTAATATTCAGAGCATCCAAAATTAGAATCCCACCTTCAAAATGTGCTGAAATTTCAAGGTTTTCTGCAAAGAGCTGTAACTGTTTTATAATCAACCGTTTACAGAAAGTGGGTAAGAGTTAAGGTCGGTTTAGCGTCTTAAATAATTATTATTTGCAAACTGATTGTACTAAAATGTGTTAAGGGTTGGTCAATATGTATCTATTCAGAGAAGTGAAATCACATAATATGGATTAATCAATTACAGATGGGTTACTTTACAGTCATTAGAATTTATTTTAAACAAGTTGAAGACTACAAACTTTTAACTGAGAAAACAACAGAGTGAATTTTGTAGTTTTCCCACAGACACTGTCTTGTCTCCTTGTGAACCCAGTGTTGTTTTCATCTTCATCTTGTCAGCTGGATTAATCATTAATCGTTACAAAAAGCGCTAAAGCCCCAGTTTCATTTTAACATACAATTTACATGTTGGAGAGGAAATGGAGCTGCAATGTAAACAGTCTTCACCCCTTCAAAATAAGAGCATGAATAAACGTCTAACTACTTAAAGAATTCTTAAAATGTGTTATCAGTGTAAATCTTTTGGAGTAAAGGTGAATACATATGTTTGCTCCACATTTGAGGTTTTTATTTATAGGAAATTGCAAGCAATGTTCCTGCTGCCTTCTGTTGGTTTGTTGAATAAAACCTAAATAAAATGCATTGTGCTTGTAAAATGTCAAAAAAAAATCATGTAGGGTAAATATTTGTACCAATATTTCTTGTAGTTTTTGGTTGTCTTAAACTGTTTTCAACTGAATTTATTTGGAAATATTCAATTAGGGAAACTTTAGTATGCTGAATGTATCCAAAGTTAGCAAAAGCGCTAAATGAAAATGCAGCATTAGCAGAACTATGCCCTCCATTAATTATAACATTAGGATTATTGTAATAACATCCCAACATTAGTCCTAACATGGCTTGATGTTAGGATTATGCCATCCTAACATTAATGTTACAAATTAATGGACACCAATCAAACCTGTGATACAAATGGTTTCTATGATCTTTTTAAAAGATATTTAGGATCTGTTATGATTCATTTTTAAATGTCTACCCACACTCAGTAAGACAAGAGTTGTTTTATATTTAAAGTTTTTAAAGCATGTTTAATCTCACTTCTTCTTCTAGTGTGACAATTCTTCAAGATTTAAAAAAGGTCTACTGAGAATTGAAGTGTTTAAATAAAAAAAAATGATAAAAGAAAGATGAAAAACAAGTTACGGCTCCACCGATGGGAACCTGCTTAACAACGAGTGGGGTGGATGGTACGTGCTTCACTGTAAATCACACAATTAGCTCTAAATCACACTTAATTGAGTGGGTAGGCTCATTCTGATCAAATACAGCAGAAAAGTGAGCTCTGAGAGATTGAATTAGCTGAGCTTAATTTGATATGTGGGCTGTATTATAATTTTTTTTCTCTGGCTGTCTATCTGTGTGAGTGTTAAGGATGACGGCTTTGCTGCCTCGACGTCTTGCTGTAATAAATTCTGACTGATTGAAGTAGAGACAAACGAGCTGCGTACGCCCACACAGGTACAGGGAGGCACGTGTACGAATGCACACACTCTACTTTAGACATCAAAAATCACACACACACTTTATGTGGCATCGTGTTAATGCTTTACTCCTCGCACACACACCTGCTCTGAGAGGAGCGTTTAACGGCACGTTTAATTGAAAGCTAAATTAAAGACTCATTTTGCTTTTGACTGTGGAGGAGAGCTGACCTCAGTCATTTCAATTACAGCGTGCCTGTATCTGCACGGACGCTAGCAACAACAGAGTTTATCTGGGTGGCGACGTTTAAAGAGGAAAAATACACGTAAATGATGAGAGAAACAGGAAAAAAAAACAAATTGAGATAAAGTGATGGAGAAGGCAAGAAGAAAGGATCCAATGGCATTCCGTTAGATAATTGTTTAAAAAGATGACAGCCTATCAGATTCACACAAATGCTTCTCCTTTATGTTGCCAGTTTAATCCTCCTTCCTTCACTCTTATTTTTTGTCTTCCCTCCAACTTGGGTCTTTTTTGCTTTTCCGACTCGCCTCCTCCTTCCTGGTCACCGCATTAACTACACAGACAGTGCGACACCAAAGCACGCCGTCTTTATCTCCTCCGCACCCCCCTTCTATTTGAGTCCGCAGAAGATAAGGAACTCTCCTTTAATTTGAAATAAATGGCCTTCATCAGGGAAGCTGAAGCCTCCTGATAGTGCTACGAGGTTTATTAAAGGCGCTTGAAGCAGAAAATTGGTTCAGCTGCAGCAAAAAAGCTAAAGCTCTGTCCACATGCTACACCAAATTGAAGGTGAGGCTTTAAATCAACAGTATTAACTGAAGCGCTTGCAGAAATAAATAATAAAAAGCGAGCTGGATGTGGCGAGGGTTTCTTTTTTCCCCTCTCAGCTGAGTGGCGTACAGAGCCGTAGCCGTTAAATGTTTTAATGCGTGAGGAAGCATTCGTTGTTTGAAGGGGAGGGAGCTCTCCACGCATCTGTAAGCAGCAAATATGACAAAACATAAACAGCGAGATTAGTTGCTTAATTAATGGCGCGGTTCTTTATATTTAATCGCCGACGGAGAAGACAGTAGTGGGTGGAACAGACGAGGCCTCAGACTTCTGGACCAAAAACTGAGAAAAACAAAAAAAAAGATGGAAACGAAATGAATGAAGACAAACTGGAGAATAGAGAAGACACAGAAACATGCAGCAAACTACAAAGTCATATGGCAAGGCTACAAGGCTGATAAGGAAGATGCTTTTATCGCCTCCGAGTCAAGCTACGGATGAAGAGTGATGCTTTTGTGTCTCCCTTAATGGCTCTGGCTAAACATATAAAGCTCTGTTTTTCCCCACGCATCATTTTATTTCTGTCCTTTCAACTACAGAGGACAGGAATCTGCACTGTGTTTTAGAGTAATTAGAAAATCTTATTAACATCTCAAAGAGTCAGACCCACACAAAAGGCAAACAGAGAAAAGACAATTTCAGACTCATTTTATGACTATGACAGGCTACGATTTTGGGCTTCTGGCTTTATATTTTATTTTCATACAGTAATCAGACTGTGGAACCTTAGTGAAATAAAAGGGTAGAAAAAGCTCAACTCATGCAACACAAAGAGTTGAGAATGTCGACAATTTGATTATTTAAACATGTTTAACTTAAATAATTGTCAATTTCTGATTTTATTGGACAATAAATTGTCCCAGAAGTTATTGCAATGAATGATATTTTTGTTTTCAGAACATTTTCAACTAATAAAATGGTGATGACATAATTCTAGAACACATTCTCAAAGATCAATAAACTGTAAATTCTAATGAACATTTAAAAGTGGAAGACATTTTAAATATCTAAAATAAATAAAACAACAAATAAAATAAACTACAGAGTTTCTGTAAACAAAATTTTCAAAAATCTATTTTGAGACCAAAGCAGCAGACAGAAGACTTTTATCCTGCAGCTTTTGGTAGAAAGAGAGAAAAGAGAAAAACAATAAATCTTGCAGATGGAAATTATTGACCTTGTTTTAATTCATTATGAGATTAATTGATTTATTGCTTGTTGCGATTGGAAAGCCCTAGTAAAGATATGGATATTCAGTTTTTATTACAATAGCACAATCTTGCACAGAGGAATCCAAGCTTTAATTTGAGTGCATTTGTTCTACGGAGAAAATAATTGTTCTGAATCAAAACAATCACTGGTGGAGCAATTACTGGTTCCTCAAACAACCCGGATTTGTCCGCCATGACTTTCTGTTTCCCTGGGGTATAAATAAGCGATGACACAGAGGCCCATTTCTTTTAGCTGCAGGTCCAGGATAATTATCTTCTCACCACACATAGTGAGCAGGAGCGTAAGAGAGACAGAAACATCTCAAAAGCTCCCTATTAGAGAGCTGTGGCAAAGAGTGGCATCCTTGGATCACCATAGCAACCAGTGGAAAATTGTGCTTTGGTCAAATGAGCAACCAACGCTAAAGTCTGGTTTGGCACGAGACAAGGCCTGAATATGTGGAAAAGCTTGTTAGATAGTCATGAATGTCTGGTAGGCTCCAGCAGAAAACTGAAAATGGGTCAGCTCTATCAGAAGGATAATATACAAAATCTATGGCATATAGAAATAACTTACCAGACATAAAGTGGACCTTTTGTCATGACCATGTCAGTTTCCTGACCTAAATCTTGTCAAACACCTGTGGGATGAGCTGAAGAGAAGAGCGGACTCAGACAGTCTACAGAGAGATTGTGCAAATAGAAACAGCTAAAGATGCATCTCTCTGTATGAGTCCAATTTGTGAAATGTTATAAGCTTTGAGTAAATGCTGCTCAGCTGGCTAACAAGAGCTGTACAAAGACTTTTTAGCAATATAATTGCCATTATTATTCTACAACACAGGATTTTTGTTTCCTAAATTAAATAGTTGTACTCCAATTAATGCTTGGATTATTCAACATGTTTTGTATAAGCAGCAGCTAAATTGGAAATACTGTAGTTTTAAGCATTTTAACTCTCCTGCAGTGTTAGAATGATGCTCAGGAGGAGAGCTGCAAATGTCACGGTGGGACAGCGGGGAAGCAGGTAGGGTTTTCCTGTCAAACCATCAGTTCCTGAAACCACACTAAAAAACCTTGTAAAAACGCACCCAGTGTGACCTCGCCGGACCGCGCACATGGTAAAAAGATCAGAGTCTAACTGACCTCATCTCTTAAAACCTCAGGAGGGTTAAAAATAGTTAAGGGTGATTCTAATCTCAGGACATAAATTTGTTAAAGTGTGATTTATTTCACACTAAATAAACAACTCAAAGGGTCCCTGCTAAGTTTAAACACCAACAGAGTCGACCATGTTAGGCAACAATAACTGGACTTATGGATAATTCAGTCTTGCGAATGCTAACTAATATTTATCAGGCTCTTAAAATGCTACAAATTTATACAACTATTGTTAAAGCCCAGTTCACCAGTCAGATAAAACAGGGATCTGTCAGTCTGTGTTTTGTGTCTGTCCTCACACACTGTATGACTGCAGCAGCCATACATCACACCTTGCTCACAGTTCCAGTTCACACCAGCCTCCTTTGCTCCTGTGGGTATGTACTGTATGTGTTACAGGGCTTGAAACAATCCACGTCTGCTCCGCTTACACTAGTATATAACACAAGTACTGCTGAGTATGTTTTTTGTGTGGGTTTGAGAGACGGTTTGACAGTTGACACCTTAACACCCAAGACTTGACATCTCCAAAGGAGTAGAGGCACTCAGGTTCTGTCTCAGGTCTTTGCTTAGATTTTGTAAAGGCACAATTTTCAGATCGTATTGACGCACAGAGGCACTTTTTATGGCTCAGACTTATTTATCCACTGTGAAATTGCAAATGAGTAAATAAAAAGCCAGTAAAAAACATTAAAAACCTACTGCTGACTGATTTATCAAGACTACTTCAAACTATTACAAAAAAGTCTCACTGCTTAGATCAGTGGTGCCCAAAGTGGGTCCTTGAGGGCCGGCATCCTGCATGTTTTCGTTCTCTTCCTGGTGGAGGTAAACCTTTTTAACAAATCAATGTTCTTCTTAGGCCTTTTAATGAGACATCATTTGGTCCAGGTGCCTTAAACCAGGGAGAGAACAAAAACATGCATGATGCCAGCCCTCCAGGACCCACTTTGGGCACCACTGGCTTAGATGAAAAGTAGAATAAAAAGAAGATTGATTTAGAATTTTAACACCATGCTGTTCCTCCTTCTCTCCCACTAATTTCAGGTGAAATTAATCCACTTGACATCTTTGAGTAAATCCATACAGATTTAGGCCAGTGTTAAAAGAGCAAGAAAACATACGCAATAGTGTTCACCAAAAGAAAAGTCACATTTTTGCTTTAGTTCTTTAAACTCTCATTGCTTAAAGTGAAACAGCACATACGTACATGCTGAACCCAGTTCATGACCCAAATCTTAAATCTAAACTTGGGAAACAGTGGTTCTCAAAGGATAAAAGCAGACTGAGTGAAAATCATGGAGATTCTGTGAGTATAAGATAATAAAAAATATGAATCTCTCCCTGGACTACAAGCAGAACCTTGGATGGGATCAGCTGGAAATGCTGCATCCTGCTGCATGGTGTGTGCAGACTGAATGAGGTAGGCTGATCTCTAATATAATAAGGATGTGCTGGTTCTGTAACATTTATATCATTTTAATAAACTTTTCATTTGTTTATCTGTGTAGGAGTTGCTTAGATTGTTTTGTTCTATGATGCCATTTCAGGAAATTAAAAAAAAGACAAACAAAAAAGTCTTCTGAAACTACCTTAAATTACACACAGTAATTATACATCACTAGCCAACCCTAGTCGGAGAAAAAATGTATATCCATGTATTCTTTAGGGAGATTTACAGATATAAAAATCTGGACTTGGGTCAACTCTCTTATTGACAAAGAGTCAGACAGAACACGGTGAGACGATCCGTTCTCCTGATGAAAAAAGAGAGACTCTTCAGCTGTACATAATATGAACTGGCATCAGCAGGTGAACACAGTTCCTCCTTAGTGCTGCTGAAAAAATACTCACATTTCAGCACTAATATACGTATATTGTAGATAGTAATGTCCTTGTTGAATTCACACACTGATAAGTACCTTCATTTAATTGTGACCAAGCCATTTTTCTTTGAAATCAAATGTCACCTGAATGTTTCACTGTGTTTAACCATTAACCTGAAAATCTTGTTCTGTATTTTTTAAGATTTGCTTTGTTGACATTGTACTTTTAATTAAAAGGGGATAACAATGAATTACAAATAATTACTTTTTATTGTTATTTTCTTTCTTCATGGTATTACTGAAGTGTGTAAATTGACTAATTACACTTTGACAACTTTAGCCTCTCGTTAAACTGGGTTAATTACCTGCTGGCTCTGACTTCAGATTGATTACTTTTAAATTCAACTTTTACAAAAGTCAAATCTCAAATTTATAGCAGATGCATTTGTTTTTGTAAATTCCAATTTGCCGAGTTTGAATAGGAAAGAATGTAACATTTTGTACTGATTTGTAAAAGCCAAGATGTGCAAACTACTAAATGGATCCACATATAAAACCATATAGCCAGGCAAACAGGCTCTGTCTTATCTACTGAGGCAGGAATTGACTTTTGACATGCTGGACGCTCAGGATTCCCGAACAGACTGCTTTACCATTACTGGTCTGATTAATCCCGGTGCTGTGGTGAAAAAGAGAAAGGGAAAGATGTTAACAAGAGGGAGCGCAGGAAAGGTGAAGTAGAAAACAGCTAGAGAGAAAGGGCTGCTTCTTATCTTCAGCTTGTAGCTTGTATGCACCTGCACCTTGACAGCTTTTCAATTGACTGAAGGTACACATCCTCTCCTCCTCTATCTTGTATCTGTACACTCCTTCAATCATCCTCTACCATCCCTCCGTATTTATCGCATCCACAGCCAGGGAAAGAGGGTCTTCTATATACTGGTGCTCAGACTTCACTTTGCCTCTTGTAAACGTATACGAGGAGGTCACAACAACGGCTGAGATGAATGAATGGGCCCGCATTTAACAAAACAAATCATGTTGTAATGATTTTTTTGTATTCTGCCCACTGACATGAGGAAAGACCAGAAAGAGTTACTGGTAATTTTCGAAAATGATGAATTGTTGAGAGCAACTTTCAAGGATCATTATTCTGCCATTAAAATTCAATTAAATATTGATTATCCAAACTGTGTGAGCATGAAAATGATCTCGTACTCCACACAACCTTACAGATGTGTACAGGCCTTTGGGTTTAAAGATTAGAAAATAATAATTTTAGACAGTTTTTTTCACAAAACAATCATTTGAGGAAAAATATAGGAAACAAAAAGTTTAAATAACCTGGTAACATAAGGTGCAGACCCTTAATTTAACACTTTAATGAAACAACAAGTGACTCAATTTCATAGTCTTTACTGTAAAGTTTAAATCCAGTCTCAGAAACCATTAAGCCTAATCCAAACCCATAGACATTGTGTCTGAGCCCGATGCAATCTGACTAACTTTCATTAGAGGCCAGAGTCCAAAGTAAACCAGATATATTTTTTTTGTTAAGATTTTACTGCTTTTGTTTTCAGGCTATAATTTGAGGAAGCAGTGTAACTTTATGGATAAATCAGTTTTGTTGTTTAATGTCTTCCCTCTCCTTTTTGCCCCTGCAGGGTGAGTCAGGTGCAAAACTTCTGGGATGTGTGACTGATAGGAGTGGAACAGGATGCAGCTGCATGTGTTTTGTGCAGTGTGCTGTGCTTGTTACAGTCTAATTAACTTCTGCACCTTAATTTCTTTAGTTCTTCAAAAGAATAAACTCTCTACTCCTCTATATAGACTACAGTATATACAAGTAGATTAACTATCTTTATACTTTATACTGTGCATTTCTGCTTAATTTTCTCTGTGCTGTTCATTTTCTGATCTTAATAAATCGGCCACAGAAGCCCAAGTTTGACCTAATCTGACCATCAAGCAAATCATTTTGGCCTCGCACAAATGTCAGGTTGGGTTTGGGTCAGGCCCGGGCCATAAGCCTAAAATCTACTTCTTAGGTAGCATCTATTACCATCCCATGTTGACTTGATAATATTTGCAAAATCCTTCTAAATTTATCAGCTTGTGGGATCTTGTGCTGTCAAAATGTATTTGTAACTTTAGCTAATTTCATCCAACGTTTTCTGAGCTCCCAGTTCCATCTGAAGAAAAACAACCCCAGAATGTGATGATGCTTCTATCACAGTTTTTTTTTACTTTGGTTATCCCTTGATGATGCTGTGTTTTAATAACGATAAGCTTGGTTGAACCACAATACATCCTCCCACAAAGTTTTAAACCACTTTAAATAGGTATGAATGTGAAGTTTCTGCAGCTTCTGAAAAGCTGCCGTCAATCTTCTCAACAGTTTTTGCCTAGTGTGACGTAACACCATAACACCTTGTCTTTTCATAAATTGTGGGGAATAAAAAAAAAAGGTTTTTTGTTTTGCTCTGTGAAAGCCACAGTTAACATACTGTAATTACGTTAATGTTTGGAGAACCTTACTAAGACAGTAGTTGTTTATTGCAGATTCATTTTTTATTGTTGGTTTTGGTTTATAGTTGAATTGTACAGAATATATAATACATTAAGCTGGGAAAAAACACAGATGATTTATCATGTATATTGGAAAGGGTGACATTAAGTTACATCTAAGACTTTTGAAAACTTTTACAGTTTATTTTTTAGTTAGTTAATTCCTTAACTCGTGAAACTCATCAACTTTTTCACCCAACAATTCAAAAGTTTGGGATCACATACAAATTCCTTTGTTTTCCCAAAGATAAACACAATTTCATGCAATACACAAACATTTCATCCAGTTTAAAAACACTGTAGAAAGATGCAATTTTTCTTCAGAGGCTTATTATCATCATCTGCTAGTCCTCTGCATCAATAGTGATGCTGCTAATCACTGATAAGCTAACTGATTATTAGAAAACCCTTCTGAAATGGTGAAGCAAAGCTGAAAACTGGTGCATTAATGAGGGAGAAGAGGGGAGCAGCATTCTGTAGGTTAGCTTAGTGTCTGAATAATCGGAAGGTGTTTGTTTGTTTACAGGCTCCAAGTGGACAACAAGACAGAATTAACTTTGTGTGGGGAAGAAGCAGTTATAAGTCTTTCTAAAGGAGGTTTCAAATATTCATAGATTTCAATTATACGCAGGCAGTTTTGGTTCCTAACTTCCATGAATACCAGGTTTTCCACTGGACTCCTTTCAGAAACCAGTCCAAACAAGGACAGAAAAATTAAATCGTTATGGAAATCTGCAATAATATTTTTAGTTCTGACTCAAAAAAAATCAGCCGTTTGTGAACATCTTAGGTTTTCTGGGAGTTGCTTCCAGAGCTGAGGAGAATAAATCACACTCAGCTCATACAGTAAACACAAGACCTCGGTAAAGATGCATTGTTAAAGATGCACTACACTGAGGGAGCTGGTAGTATATAATGTAACAAGAAAGTTTGCTTTCAATTCCATAAACAAGTAAAAAAAATAGATGCCTTATTTTAAGACTTTTCACATTTATGTTTCATGTCTGCAGAAACTGATTTGGATGGATGAAGTGACAGGCTCAGATGCTTGGCATAAAACTATAACATTTTGACTCCAAAACATGTCAAAAAACAAACAAACCCAAAAAATCCCAGAAAATTGTTACAATTCAGCATACAAGATCCCACTCAGGGAACCGTGACTTAAAATTTCCTTCAAAATATATAACTGAAGCATGTTTGTTAGATTGAATCATAAGTAGAAGGCATTCTTTAACCAGGGCTGTTGATTTAGCTTGCCGATGTTTGCGGTGTTTGCAGAGCTACTGCTGCACAATCGTATCCTTGACAGAGGCTGGGAGTCTATCTGACACAGGCTGCTATTAAGCCTTGTTCCAACACCGCTATAACAGACAGCTGGTCTAGTTAGGATGGCTCGGATGATAACCTGGCCAGTCTGACATGGGCATCTGCCCGACTCGTTTTGGCCTTATTCTAATGCTTTATGCTCTGGAGAGAAAGATTTCCTCCTGACACATTCACATGCAACATATCCTCTAGAAACACAACAGGAATGGGGCAAGTCAATTCTTTTTATTTTGTAAATCAACAGCTAGATGTACTTTGTCATCTTCACATGACAGATATTTCTTAGGGAGAGAACATTCTGCACCAGGTCTTTAAGGGATTCATGGTTGTTAAGTTAAAATGGCAGAACCACCACAAACTCAATTTCTAAAATGTGTTTTTTATTATTTTTCTACGATGTTAGTCTGACTTTCAGGTATTTGGTTCAGTCAGCAGTCGGCCACTAGGCAATCTGTACATGTAGCTTTAGAGGCACCAGGAGGAAGGAAGATGAGAAAAATATATATAACAAACAAAACAAAAAAAATGAACAATTTTTAATCAGAAAATATCAATTTTTAATAATAAAATCTCTATTTGACATCATATATCCTTTTGATTGGCTGCCAGTCGAATTTATCAAGCTGCTTTGCTCCTCAAGCTAGCAGAACATGGTCAGCTACGCTAGGTGACAATCAGTGAGGTGAGGCAGCATTTATGATAGACAAACGCAATAATTATTGAGAACACAGCATAAAAGTAGAAAAATATTGTAAAAGTTGATGTTTCTTACAGATTTTGTAGGATTGTCTGTTGGTTTGTACAGAAGGGCCCCAGCCAGAAGCTAGTGCTGTTTGGAAGGCCCTGGCATGCAAAAGTTTGGGAATCCTGCATTATTTTATTGTATTAAATGTTGAGAAAATATGTTATTTATTTTGATCCTTATATTTTAAACAACTTACAGTAATGAAAGCAAAATAGTCCTTGCATCAAAACCACATTTCCATCAAAATTAATCAGAGTAAAATTGATGAAAAATTCAGAATAAAATATGCACACCACTGCTAAAGGGCAAATTTTTCAAAACATTTCAATCTGCTTGACTAAAAGCAAAAAACTCATGATAGGAAATGTAGATAATGAAAATTAATCTGTGTAAAGATCAGTGCAGACTCAATGTCTGCATTAAGAACTTAGAATCGCTCTGGTCTAAATACTTAATAATCAGTGCAACATAACTTCTCGACTTTTAATTTTTTGAAATTATTAATACCAAAAATAAGTTGCTAGAGAGTTTGTAAGGTGGAACAAAGAAGAAATGTACAGAAAGTCAGAAAAAGAAAGGCTGGAAATGTTACTGTAGCTGTTCTGGTTATGCTCCACTGATTTTTGACATTCTGAGCACAGCGAGTTGCAAACCCTGTTCTCAACTCAGCACATAGATGAAAGCATCCCCACAAACATGCAACTCACTCAAACTTACTGTTCAAGAGAGCACAGTTTCTAGTGCAACGATTAACTAGTGAATCGCCACACAGCACAGACTTATATACCAGAACATAGAGGTAAAGCATTGGTATAGATGGTGAAAACTAATGAGACGTGTTCGGTCAATGTCATGTTTTACATATATTTTTATTGTAAACACTTGATTTAAATGGATGGGTCATACACAGGGCTCTGCAGAACCTAGTGGTAGTCTGAGCAACTATTTGATTCATGTGTTTGACCACAGATGAACATTCAGAAACATGCCAGACACCAGTTGCATAGGACCAGAACTACACACTTTAGCTTAAGGATCTGCTAGGTGACAAAACCTGCATCACAATGTTTAAGGTGCCTGGCAGACCGTTGGGCTATTATATATGTACCTGATGTGCTCTGCAGTCAAACGAGTGAAAAATGGATCATGCTCATTCAATCTGTGGTCACAGTGGGATCTGCAGAGAACGTTTGCTTACATTTCCAGGAGTAAAATAATGGACTATTTGTCTGTCCAATGTTCTGTGTTACAAGGAAAGGGCTGGTTATAGAGACAGTCCACTGTGACAACTGGAAAAGATCTGCTGTTTTTAACATAAGAGCACAATAATTTCCAATAGAAGACTGACTTTTAATCATGTAAAAACTATAAAGGACTTTGAAAAAAAAAACTAGACTTCTATGTTTCTATTAAACTTCTATTTCATATATTGCATGTCCACTGAGAAGAAGAATGTAAAATTTTCTCTGTATAGAGACAGAGGAAGTTACTTTTTGCTGTCAAATGAGTGCTTGACCATGTTGGGCTGAAAGTTCAACGTTCCAATACTAAATGCCTCCCAGTTGTCAGATAAATAGTCGAGTTATCGAGTCAGAAAAAAGGTTGGCAGTTTGGAGCAGCTTCAAGCACTCAACGTTCAGAGGTGAGTGAATGAGGTTAAGTTATGTGACTCAGATATATAGACTGCAGCTACAGGAGTTTCATACCATAGGTGCTTATTTGTGGTATATTTGTTGTCTCTGAATTGTGACATTTTTGCCCTTCAAGAAAAGTGGGATGCCATGTCTCACCAGACAATAAGTCGACCTGTGAACAGCATGAGATAGAGGCATTGACAACAACAGGAGGCCTACTCTCCACCATTGAAGGCTTTTCTTCCAGTTACATTGTTTGAACTTTCAGGAAATCCTAATTGTATGCTTCTCCTTAAATGTTGTACTTTTATTCTATAATATAATCGTAACATGACGTCTTTATGTTATCCGTAAATGTAGTGCCATAAGTTTTAAGCCAAATATTCTGAAATTTTTGTGAGTAGTGCATGTACTGGACTTTCTATTGTTAAATATTTTTTTTATTAAGAAAGATGGAAACAACTAAATAAAGAGCATTCAAAGTCACAGCAAAAAATAGAATAAAAATTTAAAAAGAAACAAATTAAAAATCATCTCTGCTCAGCAACATGGGGAGAACTTCATTAATATAAAGTGAAAAATTAACCCAAAAGCAGAAAAGCCCGCCCTCAGAGACGAGAACACTTCCTTGTAGTTTCTCTGAGGACTTCAGCTTTTTGGCTTTTTTCATTTTGAGGGCTCTTGTCGTTTAACAACAAGTCAAGGTCTGGTCTCTAATGGCAATTAAATTTGTGTGTTGTACTCTGCAGTGGCAATAATTAGGTATCTTTTTTCCGGCTGTGGCTCATTACACTTCCAGAGTGAGAAGTGAGGATGGTGAAACAGGCTATTGTTGAATTCTGTTTAATTAAAGCAACCAATTAAAACATTTATCACCCGGGTTAGTTTGCTCCAGAGACTGTAAACATTTAAGTAGGTAAGACAAAAAAAATTTTTTTTAAATAGCTGCCTCACGGTATTCATTAGTCTGTTGGGTTAATGCAATTCTGCATGCGGATGTTGGTAGAGTGTTTCCAGAGGCTGCAGGCTATAATATTTCCCAGCTTTTGTAGCTACAAATTGGGTTTGTGGTTGTTAAAGTGCACATAGGCAGGAATGAGTGTGTGCATACTCAGACATATTTGTCAAACTTTCTCTGTTGGGATGATGACTCGGGAAAAGCGAGGGCATTTTGGATGATTTGTGTGCACTTCTCACCTGAAGCTTGCTTCTGTCACTGAGGCGGCTTGGTGGAATTGATCTTTACTCTCCTTGAATCTCTCAAAATTCTACAGAGATTTTTGCCAAAACAACAAAAAGAGACAGAAAGAAAATGATTGTTAGTCAGATTATTAGAGAGATGCATTTGTTTGTCTTTTGAACAGGCAGAAGGGAAATAAACACATCACATTTTTTTTTGTTGATTTGCGCAGAGAGAACCCCTGAAGTGGAATGTTTGCCCAGTAAACAACATTAATAACATATCAGATGAAATATTCACACTTTTTAAAAACAACTCACATTTTTTTATCTTATAATTCCCTTGCTTTTGCTCATTTCCACCTTTTATTTTGTTTCCTTGAAATTTTCTTTTGCTCATCTACAGCTGCTTTCTTTTATCTCTCTCTATTCCATTTTCCCTCATTCCAGGCTACAGACCAAAACAACTCAACTTAATAGCATTTCTTTATCATAAAACTAACAGAATGTTGAAGATTTCTACATGCAACCTGAATAAGACTTAGCAATTCCAGTCCCTTGCTGTAAAACTAAATCTCGGCACTGATAAGCTGCATTACTCATACATTTTTATTCTTTTTTGTAGAAAAATCAAGATTTCTGCCTTTGCAGTCTGTCTGGTGAGGACCAAAAGTTGTGCATGCCGGCAGTGGTATTATGAAAAAACAATCAGCTAATCCACAACAACTGCAGCCTCTCCTCTGCAGATCCCCCGAGCTTAGGCCTTTCAACACGCAGCATCCCCCCAAATATTTACCCAGCAAACTGCACCATCTTGGAAAGAAAAATGTGGAGGAAAAATAAAACTGAAAGCACTGCAAGGCAGGTAGTATAAAAAAAGAGGAGAAAAAGTAAAAGCTATGGGTATAAATTGAATTAATAAATGCAATATGTGAAAATATTAATGAAAAAAATCATGTAAAATAAAGAGATTCCTGTTTTGGTAAAAGATTACAATGTTTTATGGCGGAGATTATATTAAATAAACTTCACCAGGTTTTAACTATAGGCAGACCTGAGTTGATTCATGTAAATCATTCATAGATGTCCTTCTTGGTTTTAAGTTACTCCAGGAGCACCTCAGGGCTCCGTGCTCAGACTACTTTTGTTGTTGATTATACATGCTCCTTCAGAACAGAACCACAAGGAAGTACAGTGTGAATTTTCACCATTATTCGACACAGAGCTGCATCTGTGTGTTAAGTAACTAGATATTTGATAATGTACTAAACAGACGCCTGTCTAAAGCAGTTGAAGGTCTGCACCACAAGTACATTTTTATTTTCCGAGGCTTTTATCTCTTGATTTTACTGAGTTTCTTCAGTTGGTTTTATGTTTTGTATGGTTTTAAGGTTGATTTTTATTGCACAGCGCTTTGTGATTTTATGTCTGTGAAAAGCGCTTTATAAATAAACTTTACTTACTTGGTCCAAACATTGATACTAAGGATCCTACGCTCCAAACACCTACATCAATTTCAGGCCATGACATAAGAAAAAAAAGCAATAAATGAAATGTTTGTGGTCTTTAAGAGTCTTCTGCAGATGTAGCATTGTGTCTTTCTCTGGACACTTATTGTAGTTTTGTTTTTCCATCCTGGCCTTGATTAAGATCTTTTTCAGTAAATTTCTTAATCCCGTTTCTTGTTTTGCACTTTGAAGTGCTACAAACCAGTTACAATGTAGCTGCATGAAATGTCAATACAACTCAATTAGCTCTATCTATTCATGGTTCAGTATTGGCAGATTCGCAGACTTTTCTGTGGAACATAACTTTAAATTATCAGGAAAAATTTTGCCTATTTGTTTTTTTCAGAAAGCATATCTAAAATATTCAAGAGCAAATGCAGCATGGGAAGCTGAATTACCTAGCATTTAGCTAAATGCTAACTTGCTAACTTGGCTAAATGACACTAGCATTTAGCCAAGTTAGAGGCACTCAAATGTTTTGATCAATAAAATGCTTAAAACTAGAAATGTTTCCTAGATCTAAATCTTTGTTCCCTTGATGCATCGACTAAAAATAATATTCCACCTGCACCCCATTATTGTCTAATTTAAGCATAACATTTAACCATTATACTGTAAGTAGTGTGAAATGTCTGTTCATGTATTTTTTTGCTTCTTTTACCCCTACAAACAAACTAATAAACTCCACCCTTTACTCCTTTCTAAAGTGTCATTGTTCTCCTGTACGATGTATTTAAACACTAAAGCATTTAGCATTGCAGCAGCCCCATAAGGGTATTTTATCCATTTCCCTTTCAAACTCCAGACTACGTGACAGTGTTGCGGTTTTTGACGCGCTTTGGGGAAAAACAAAAAGACGCTAATAAGTGGAGCATCTTAAAAAGACTGATTAACAGCTAAGACTTCTTAAAAAGGAGGGAAATTCAAAGGCGTGGAATATTATAAACAAGTACGTAGAGCCAGAGAAGAACAAAACTGACACAGGGAGTCAAGAAGCTCGTTAGATGTGAAAAGGTGGAAGCAGCTGTACTTTGCATTCATCAGCCATCAATAGCCAAACAGATTTCTGCTTCCCCACTGATTATGATTGCAAGCAATAATTTTCACCAGCTGTCTACACATGTTTGCAACCAACCTACACCTACAGGAGCACGCCTCTGAAATATTATACATGGGGAAATTCGGCGTGGATCCCCCAGTTTCTAAACCAATTAGACATATTTGTTTCTTCGGTTAATTTCTAATAATGTTAGGAATTCATCAAAAATTGCTGCAATTACTGTAGAAAGGCATACCAGTCAAACAAAATAAAGACCGTCACACAGGTAACAGAGAGGAATACTAATGAGGTTCCTAATATAAAAGCTTATGGAAGAACAAAAACCAATAAATGAACAGATTTGTGATGAAACCTGGGAGAAAACTTCAGATTGAACAAATTATGCTCTTCAGGCAGATCCAAAAACTCTCAAGGTCTCATTTCTCTCACTCTCCTGTCTGTGTTCCTCCTCCATCTCTCCCTCTCATATACAGTACATATGCAGACATTCTTTGATCTTTCGGAAACAGTTCTAAAGGTGTGCAGAGGCTTTTAACCCCCTCACACCCTCCTTTTCTCTGCTTGACCTGACTGCAGCAGCAGCGCTCACTGAACAACACAAAATGAGTTTTTCACTTCGACCCTGGCCTCTACTGTACATGGGCTGATGTTTGCACACACTATGTCTTTGTGTCATTATGTTGTTTTGCGTCCTGCGCGATATGCTTGCACTGTGTTATCAAAAGTACTGTAGCTATTCAAGGTCATGTAAACATCTGCACTCATCAAGCAACATTTCAGCAACTCGGTCCATTCATGTGTCTAGGCTTGGTGAAAACAAGTTGCTGATGCTCAAAGGGAGCATCAGAATGGGGAAGAGGGCTTGAAAGCTTCTTCTTCCTACTATCCCTTTGGACGTCATGCCACGCTCTTCAGAAAGCCATGATGGCGTCAAAACAGCTTTTGATACTGTTTGATACCATAAATATTGTCATAGCGCGCTGCGCGGTTTACTATTTGGTTTACAAACCAAACTTGTCATTTTATTGTAAACCTTTTGATGAGGAAAGCTACGCCGATGGATAGCAGCCATCAGGACTGGCAGCCCTCTGTGTAATCAGATTTACACTGAACATTTTTACTAGGTAAGGAGATTACTAGTAAAATCTCCTTACTTACTTCCTTAGTAACTAAAGTAAGCACTCAAATATTGCCTTATGGAGAAGGTACAGGTCTAATCATTAGTAACCATGGAGAAAACGGCCCACTAACAAGTAGTCTACTATGTACGGAAAAGACTGATCAGGATCTAGAGTTTAGTATGCTTTTAAAGGGCCAGTATTATATAAAATGAACTTTTCTGACATTTACATCACATTATAAAGTTATTCCCTCATCATAAACATACCTGGAGTGTTGAAATCTTAATCTCCATGGCAACCATTCAGCTGTGCAAAACGTTTGGGTGGACCTAAGTCCACAATTGTAAACCTTTGATTTGATGAAATCAACAACAACACTGCAGACTTGAAGCACCCAGAAGAGGAAGTTTTGGAAAAACTCTGTCACCTGGCCGACACGACATGATCCCTGCAGCTGCTGCACCGACTAACAGATGCTGAGATGAAGAGATAACAGTGTTATTCACTTTCCATCATGGTCATAACGTTATGCCTGAACGGTGTGTGTAAGTGCATCACAAGGTAGCAGACAAAATTGGGAAAGGTATTTTTCGTACAAATTCACATTAGCATCAAAATAATTTTCAAGTGCTTTTATTGTCTCTCAGCACCTTCTTCTGGACTCTTCAGACTTTAATAAAGGCTGCTGCAGAGACTTCACTGTGGGTGTTTACCACCGTTTGAGGAATGCACAAGTACTTCTTTAGCCCAGGACAAAATAATGAGGCAACAGGAATGTCAGCAGCAGCTCTGCAATGTTTAGTACCATTAACTTATTATGAAACTCATATCTTCATCTCCAGATGGGGTGCAGCCTCGGTGGAAACGCTGCTAACAAGCTAAAGTAATAAGCAGATCCGAAGCTTTCGGTGCAGCATATTGAGCAGATAGCTTTTTACGGGATGAAAGCGTTCAACTTTGACTTGGTGTGCATAAGGCCCAGAGTGGGTGCATTTCCATAAGAAAGTGCAGCACAGCAGAAAAGTCAAGTTTTAATATGGTGCTTTGGAGGGGGAGTGCGGGGAACTCGAGGTATTGATCAAAAGGCCAGAATGTCTCCATCTTGTCGGGATCACACAATATCTGCAATATGTCATCAGTATATGCATAAATATACACATTCACATGAGGATGTGCACTAAATTTTCAATTTTGCGTGGGAGGATAAGCTGCCAAAATGTATATCTCTTCGTTTTATAATGAAGACATGATTTAAGGTTAGCATACGACGTCTGCTGGAACAGAATGGTAGTTAATACAACAACCTCCCAAATGTTGGAAGCTCAACAATAAGGAAGTGTCTGCACCTTTCCATGCAGGAATCCCCACCAGCCCCCTCGCTGCCTGGTCACAAATAAAAGGAGTGCCACTGCGTTTGATTTGGAAGAAAGCAGTGGATGTGTGTTTAGTGTGCAGATATTTCCAGTGCTCTTCGAAGAGGCCTTCCTGACAGCCTGTCAAGCAACCTGTCAGACTTGGAGGAGGATTATTATCTCTTTCTGTACGCTCTATTTCCACAAGATTCAAAATACGCTCCATTATGACAGGAGTGTGTGCGAAAGAGTCAGAAAGACAGCAAGACCACCAGTGAGAGAAACAGGAGAGAAAAAAAGGAGGAATTAGATATTAAATGGTGGGGCCTGGAAGTTAGAAAATGTCAACCCCTCATAAAAACACCAGTGCACGAGAAAATTAGGAGTAAGAAATTTAAAACAGACATGCTTTTATCTGATTGGTAATCCAAGACAGACCTCTATAGCTCAACAGTAGGGCTGTTGTAAATGATTATTTTAGTAATCAAGTCATCTATTGATTATTCTGATGATTATTTAAAAAATAATAATAAAATGAAACATTGGTAAATACTGCCATAATAGCAGTATTAATATTGGATGTCAATATCAGCCCAAATTTTCCATATTTTTGCATCCCTAACAATTACTTTTTTGTAGCTTAGAAAACTGACCTGCAGTAATAACAGCTCATTTTTTAAAACAACCTACAAGAAATTACGCAAAAATTTGAAATTGTATTAAATTTAATAATAAAAAGAAGAAAGCAGCAGCTCTTGGAGAAAGGCTGTTGTGTTCCGCGCATCACACCAGATGCTTTAAGGAAGCCTCTCCGTCCCCAACATGACAAACTGGACACGTCCACGGGAAAGGCGACATCTGGTCCCTCTGCATTGTGCCAACAGCCAGCAATCTTCAGCAACTCATTGACGGTGCAACAATCAGTTATCCGGTCGAAACACTTGGCACTGAATATTAAAACATAATTTAACAAAGATTCGAGGCAGATAATTTGCCTCGAGAAATTGTAATAATCGAGGTAGTCGATGAATTACAGCCCTACTCAAGAGTGGCTGAAAGTACCATTTCATCCCTAACTTGTTTCATTCCCAACTTTTTGTAATCTGTGAATTGGCTAACATTAAAATATAATCAATACAAAAAAATTTGAAGTGGTGTTAAAATCCATATAAATGTAGGCATTTTCATCTTGCAGGTTCTCACCAGGTAAAACATGACTGTTAGCTTTATTGGTTACTCTAAATTTCCCTAAGGAACAGATACATGTGTGCACGGCTGTTTGTCGTGGTGTTGCCATGATGCAATGTGACGGACTGCCAACCTGTCCAGTGTGGACACTGACTCTCGATCAATTACCACTGGAGACGGGCGCCAGCCCGCCCTGCAGCAGATACATGGACTGGAATCAATTTCTTACTTTTTTTGGGGTAGTGAAACCATTGTCATACTATATATATTTTATCTTTATCAGAAAAAGTCCCATGCCTGCAATGCAACCATCAGTACAGAGCACACACTGTCTTTGATTATATTAGTACAGATTTTACATTGTTTTCAACCCGAGCTGATATATTTTAAATAAAATGAAAATGCTTTCACCATGAAGTGTCCAGGACCGACTGGGCTGCATTTTGAGCGAAGGAATCCATGACTGCAAACAAACTGAGCGCTCAGAGCGATACATGAATCTGCCCATACTGTACATGTGCACCTGAGTACACAGTATTTAGGCAAATAACATCTCACTCCATCTTAACACACACAGCCACACAGAGAGGTCTGTCTGCAAACATCCTGAGCTCCATGGCAAACACAGCTTGTGCCACCCGTATGCCAGCCTGCCAGCCAATGGCTCGCACTCTAAATCCAACCTGTTACTAATGAGATGAACACAAATAGCCGCCCGCATGATACCAAAGACCTGCATGTGACTCTGCCTTTGCATAAGCATGGATGTGGCAAAAGGAGGAAATATTTCTTTGAGTTTTTCCACACCTTATCAAGCCACAGTGATTTGTGGTCTGTGTTTTCCACACCACCAGCTGCTCTACAAAACTTTACCAAAACATTTTTTAGAAATTGCCTTGTTTCTATTACGTAAATGTATTTTGGTAATTTCAATTTTGCAATTTTATGGTTAATGAAAACACAGCTTATGTTGCCTCTAGATTTAACAGTTACCCAAATACAGTTTTAAAACCACATAAAGTCCTTGATGCTTTATGTATTTTAGGGAGTTTTCACACGATAATCCAGTAGACTCGGTTCAGTGGGGAGCCAAAATTGGAACATTTGTTACATTTTTAAGTTGGTGTAGTTCTCTTTCACGCTGCACTGTCAAATGATCCAAACCCTTTGAAAAACCTGTTCACCTCCTCTCCTGTGGTGGCGCTGCAACAAGAACCACTGAAGGAAACAACACAAAAATCTCTGAACAAGACACTGAGCGCAACTTCCTTCCTCACAAAATGTAAACAGAAATGAAGTGGAGTCAGATTTTAGCAGTTGTAGGATTTCTCTTTTGTCTGTAGTAAAAGACCAGCCATCCCTCCCTGCAGTGCGAGACTAGTGCATTTATTTTGGCTCTAGTGACCCACAATGCCTTGTGCTGTAGTTTGCTTCCTGCTTTTGGAGCGATCTCCAGTCCGTTTGCTTACACATATGTATACAAACTGCACCAGGGTTCACTTCAGCCAAACCAAGACCAAGTAGTTTGCTTTTTCAGTCCTCATCAGAGTTCGATAGTGCATTCACTCCTCTCCAAACGAACCAGACTTTCTAAGCAAACCAACCTGAATTCAATTAATGTGGACTAAACAGGGCTGGTGCAAATGCACCCTTATTCTAAGGTAACTACAAAAATTAACTGGTGTACTGAAGTTAAGGAGTCTGCCCAAAGACAGCTGGCTGATTAGAACACAGACACAGATTAGAACATTTACACTGGATGCTGAACAGGCCTGAATTAACCAGGGTAAACAGAACACAATACTTAGGTTTTAAACATAATGTCCTTTAAAGGTCTTTTCTATTTGAGAAATGGAAGACAGCTTTCCCCGGAGAGCACCTTGTAAAGGTTCTCCGCATGGTGCCTGGTGAGACTGAGACTTGACTTGAAACTGCACCTTTTCTACCTGGCAAATGTCAAACGGAAGATGAAAGGAAATGGAAGGTCTTGTAAAGGCTCTCCGGAGATGCTCCGGCTGGCTTCAATCTCTGCTGCCTGTTGAATCGCACCGGAAAGGCCTCAGGGAGTCACTTCTTCTATGTAATGTTTAGTTGGGAACCTATTTTGATGAACAAGCTTGTTTAAACGTTCTCTACAGTAGTTTTTCACGTTGGGGGGCAGGGGGAACGTTTCAGACCATTTTATTTATCGCTTTAGTTTTCTTTGCTGCACAAAATCATCTTTAATGGAGATAAAGCTTATTATTATGCATGCTGTGGAGCAACCTGCTGGTGTAGCTTATAGCTCAACATTCCCACTGGGAAGGCTACAAGCAATGCATCAGATGTTTTGTCATGATAATGCTGTAGAGAAAATTTGCATGAATCCTTTAAATCATTACACATGCAAGTACGTTTGCACACAGAAATGCAAAAAGCCTGTTTGACCTTGGGTTTATGTGACTACAGTTGATCATGCATCTGTTGGAATGTGCACATGTGAAACAGCTCTTCCTGTCCAGATTTTCGGTGTTCTTCTGAGGTTTGCTGCTTAGCACAGCAGGCCGGGGCTTCTGTGAACGCTTCTGAACGAGGCAGGTTTCTGCAGGTCTGTGAAACATGTGCGGCTCGTGTGAATGTCGTACCCTCTGCTCCAGCTGAGCCAGCTGCTCCTTGTAGAAGGCATCCAGCGCTTTCAGCTGCGAGTCTTTCTTCTGGAGCTGCTGAGCCTGCAAGCGAAATACACACAGAGACAGAGCGGTCGGCTGAAAAGGCATCGGAAAAGGTCATGTGGGTATCATGCGGTTAGTTCAAAACACAATAAAGTTTTGTTTTGATTTCATTTATTTTGTCCTTATCTGCATTTTTTTACTGGATAATGAATCTGTTGTTTTGCAGATTTAATATTCAATAAATTATTGTTAGAAACATAGTGTAACGCTGGAATACAATTTCACGACTCCCAATTGTTCTTTTTTAATAAGTATTTTTCTAAATCAAACAATTTAACTTTATAAAGATGCTAAAACACTGTGCAATGATTGAAGGCTGGAAGACGGTTGATTTTGTGTCTGCTGAACCATTAACGCGTTGATCATATCCTGTCATTAATCTGCTGAAACACCCCAGGACAACCATTTCAGCTTTCTGACAGAATCCATCAAATTTTTATTATTTATTCGAAGGTTTCATGTTTGCATGCATTAACAAACCTTTGAAAGAAAATCAGGCCATAGATCATAGATCCTTCACTGATGTGGTTTTTCTACACACTAACACTGCCTGCTCCAGAACAATGATGATGATAGGACAGAATTACAGTAGACTGACTATTATAATAGTTCAAACCCCAAATAAACTGATGGACATTAATACCCAGCGTGGAAACTGTCCTAGAACTACAGCAGAAATGAACATGGATGGTCTTCCTTGTCATCCACTCTTAAAAATGAAGAAAATGTGTGTAAATCCAGGTTGATAGAGGCAGCCGTGTTGCATGAAGCAGTAACACCAAGAAGGTCAGCCTGCAAAGTCATTTATATTCATCTCCGTGGCAACTACCAGGACAAAGAGACGTAACTGCACCGTTCACAAGCCTCAACAGCTGATCTAGCAGCTTCCTAAGATAGCATCACTTGATAGACACAGCTATCTAGATGTGATATGGTAGGAAAATCTGACAAGGTAGAAGAAATGTCATAAGTATGTTTCTACCTTTACGGCTATAGTTTTAGCATCAAGCCAAAGCATCAAGAGACTTTCAGTGAGGGAAATCCATGTAATATCCTGTATTAAATGTTTCATATTCACTGCTGGCCTTTACGGTAAAAGAATATGGTTTGAATACCAGTGTGGTCTGTGTCCTGGCAGATCTTTATGCACAGCAGCGGATTAACACTGGATTGTTTCCTTTCATGTCACTGCTGGTTTTAAAAATTATACTTCAACGTCCCTTAAAAAAATCATTTACTTGCAAGAATGCACTTTTTATTTCCATCCAGCATTTTGTTGAATTCAAGGTCCCCAACAGATTATGTATGGTCAATGACTTCTCAGAGGTTGGACTCTACAGCATGGCCGCACGCTGGAAATCCACACACCACAAAGGGAGAAAAAAGCCGTAACCTTCAAATCAAAAGTTTGCTTTTTCTGCTTCCGTCTCTATCGGTCAGCGTATCTCTACACATCTATTTCGTGCGCTCTAGTGGTGGATGCGTGCCACAATCACCCTGTTGCGCTGAAAAGGAACACATAGATTCACAAAAGCAAGCACATCTGCAAAAGAATGCTGATAAACATTCAACAAGCATGCAGGACACTTGACAAGGAAGGGAAAATTCGATTTTTTAAAGAAGAGTCCTTAATGTACACATGCAATATGGAGACATACTTGGAAATGTTGCACGAAGCCATGAAAAGAGAGCAAGGTCAAACAAAATAAGCAAGAAAGATGGATAGGAAGAAATAAAAGCAGCGAGGGGCTTCATTTGATTCCAAAAACTGATCAGTTATTAAGTGAATTTTACCCAAATATGCTCCAAATTCTAGATACTTTACTCCTCTAGATGTCCAGAAGGATTTTCATTCCAACAGAAATCATTAACAATTACTACAATCAGCGTATTATGAAAAGCAGTTTCTTTGTTTATTTTTCCTGTCTAGCCCCCCTACATGTTGAAGAGGACGATGAGAAACAAAAGAAGACTGAGGCAAAGATGAAAAGGCCAACAGTGCAGGACTGTCATGAAGCTTACCATGGCCTCCATCTCATCTGCAGACTACAAACGGTGGCAGAGAAAGAGCAAAGAAGAGGAGTGAGAGGGAGCTGCCTGCCACACATTTCAGCTTTTGGGTTGTGCATATTAAATACAATACAAGGGAAATTAGTATAACAGACCATACAATCTGGAATATTTATCCAGACGTGTGCTGGAGAAATATTCTAGTGTTCTTATTAATGGGGTAGTTGGCATGACAGGGACGTCCAGTTGATTTACTGATTAATGTTTGACTAATTTTGAGCACTTATTGATGGTTTGAAAGGGTTTGAACTTTCATCCCAAGACAGTTAGGCCATCTTCAGGCATTTGCAATGCGTCATTTTAACCCAGTTTATCCAGTTTCCATACATCACTGCTGACACACATACTTCATAGATGTGACAGAGCATAATGTTTCACAAAAAGCGTTCCACTGTTTTGCTCTAAAATCTGCAAAAGTCCCATTTTCAAACATGCCAACCTATTCAGCAAAATAGAAACCAGCTTTGGTCCTCCCATAAACTGGTTTTCCTGTTCTTACAGTGAGTGTGACAGGATCAGAAACAAAACGGGCTTTGGACATGTGTAAAGAATATCACATGGTAATTTCTGGCTATTATTGCATATGACTTTTTATTTTTTAGTTGAAAAAGTTGCTATTACAGAGGGGATTTACTGTGGAGCTTTTGTTGCTTTGCAAAACAATTTAACTCAGAGTTTCCACACGAGCCTCGCTGTACCTGCGTAGACAAAGCGCTGATTGTAGAAGAGAGCAGTTAAGGTGATTGCAATGAGGAAATCTATCTGAATTCTTTGATGTGTGTAAACAACATCAAATTGGGAGCTTTTGTTACACTGATTGTGATATATTTTACACTCCTTAAACATGCAAGACAAACGTTAGAAAAAAGAAAAAGTGAAATACATTTCATCACAATTCCATCAAAAGTTCAGACTTTAGTGCTTTATTATTGTTGTTTAATTTTTTAACACTTCGGCATGCTAGAAAAAGAAACCTTAATGCATTTTATTGCAAAATAATGTGATAAACCATTCCTGTGAAGTTGAAGGAAAAGGATATTCAAAATGTATATATACATATATAAAAATAAACTAAAAACTCTTGGTATGCATTTAATTTCTGCTCCATTTAATTCAATACCCATAATTAAGAGCCAATCGCCGATACAAATTCGGCCCACCTCAGTACAGGTGGTAGAGGTAGATAAAGTCTTTTTTATTTTTAATTAGGACAAAATTAATACACACAAATTAAATGTTTTTACATTGAAAAATATTAGGTGCAATACAAAATGTATTTCCTGACTATGGTTTGTTGACTCGTTTTTAATTTCACAGTAAAAAGGAACACAGCTACGCAAAAGCAAACTGTTGTGCATGTAAGTCTGATTTAATTCATTTATTTTAAATTTGTAAAAACGACCCAAATCATGTTACAAGAATGAACTATTTTCTTCATGTTTTGTTTTCCTCTCTGTCCCCCTCCCCCAAAATAATTTGCAAACTTGATGTCTTAATTTTAATGAAGCTAGAGTCCCAAACCCTTTTCAAGCTGATGACCTACAGTGATTCACACAACCCTTTGCAGGAAGAAAAAGTCTGACTACTTTTAAATTAAAAAAAATTGCATGCTTAGTTCACAGTTGTGCATTGAAAAAAAGGCCATTTAATTTTTTTCTTCATTAAAAGAAAACTTGGTTGCAAGTATTACTCACGTGACAACATTGGCCCAAAAATGGCCAATGTCCTCAGTTTGTCCAAATTCTCAAGAGAGTTGGGACGAGTTTGAACAATTACCTTCAAGTAGAACAAAAACAACAGACTTAAAACTAGGGGGCACTCATCCATTGGCCATAATTTCCTTAATTTTGGGTACAGATGAACAGACAATGCTTACATATGAAAACGATCTTGTCTACCTCTGCAAACGTCTGAAAATCAGCCACTGTCCCCTTTTGTTCTGTCAAGAGAGAACTGACTGACACAGCTGCCCACCGGGTCACACAGGTAGCAGTAGTCACCTCACTGTTGCTAAATTTGTGACTTTATGACTTTATTCAGCACAAAAAACATGCATCAGCCAAAATCACTTCTTTTAAAGATTACTGATTGGCCTTTGGTGCACCCCTATTTACAACCAGAATTACAATTTATAGTGACTTATGTCATGGCATTTTAATGTATTTTCATATCAAAGTCAAGACCTAATTGAAAATGGAAATGTGCAGCAAAGTCTCATTCCTATCAGACAGAGTTGGGATTATTTTGAAAAGAAAAATGGGCAAATCATCAGCACAATTACAGCTACATTCCACATAAAACCGTACCGTATAAATAGCTTTCTGAACAGTCCAGCGTTCCTACAAAGTCCATCATCAACACTGAATGCTTTGGGGGTCTTTTTTTTCTTTAACTTGTTTTCAATCACACCTGAAAACTCCATATAGAGGAAAACATAATAACTTCACAGCATCTCTTATACAGACAGCCTGTCACTGTTTGAAGTACCCTAACGTACTAAAAGTTGCACATCTGGTACTCTGAGGAAATTAATGCCAATCAATATTTAGAAAGCTCTAGTGTTACGGCGAACACAGTGGCACTGAAAGGCAGAGCTGAGCAACTGAGGTGAGGGCTGTCTACACGCACACCCCCACACACACCAACACACACACACACACACACACAGACCGAGATTCATCATCATTAACAAAGCTGATGAACGCCAAATCAAATCGGCGCCAATCGTTTGTGTTTCATAAACATAAGTGCGGCAAAGAGCAAGAGTGTTTCTGATGTTCGAGGCAGCTGCTGCAAGTTAAAACCGAGAAGAAGATCAAATTGCTTTTTTTGTTCATTTAAGGTGCTAGAAAAAGTATCTGTTTGGTGGGATTAGGCAGAAAAAGAGCAGATTTAATTAAGGCGGGGGGAGGGGGGGAATTAACAACTTCCCTTCCTATCTGCGTCCGTCTGTGTCGGTCCAGTTTTAATTTGCAGTCACAGAAGAAATTGCAAGTGAATCAGATGACTCCTCTTGTGTCCCTTCAGGGACCTGCAAGTCTGCGGTAGATAACGGCCGGCCAGGCGTAACTTTACACACAACGCATCACACCATGTAAGCACTCCAACGCACGGCGGAGGAGGACATCCTGGACTTGCATGCTCAAAGCCATGACGGCATATTAGGGCCACTTTACAGGACTTCAAAGAAATACATTTCTGCCAAAAAACTCAGAAATCGTCTAGAAAAAGCTACCAATTACCACATTATATCACAATGTGGTAATTATGGTACAATTATTACATTTTCTTGCAGTTGTTAGTGTATTTGCTGAGCTTCATACACCCAGACATATTTTATTTTATCTTATGATAGAAAAGAACAGAAAAAATGTAGTTAATACAATATTATGAATGTAACGGTGCAGAAAGATTGTAGTTCAAAACATTTTCAATATACTGTAAGAAAATCTAGCAAATATGTTTTCTTTTTCCTTTTTCTGTTACTTTACAGTGACAGAATTTATATATATATATATAATTCCCTTCTCACGCACCGCGGGTGGTTCGTATCCTCTGAGCTCGGGTCCTCTACCAGAGGCCTGGGAGCTTGAGGATTCTGCGCAGTATCTTGGCTGTGCCAAGGACTGCACATTTCTGGACTGAGATGTCTGATGTTGTTCCTGGGATCTGTTGTAGCCATTGGTCCAGTTTGGGGGTGACTGCCCCGAGGGCCCCGATGACCACAGACACCACTGTGGTCTTCACCTTCCAGGCCCTCTCCAGTTCCTCCCTGAGGCCCTGGTATTTCTCTAGTTTCTCGTGCTCCTTTTTCCTGATGTTGCAGTCGCTTGGTATTGCTACATCTACCACAACGGCTTTCCTCTGTTGTTTATCGACAATGTCTGGTTGGTTCGCCATTACCATTTTGTCTGTCTGGATCTGGAAGTCCCACAGGATCTTAGCTCTGGCGTTCTCCGCCACCTTTGGGGGTGTTTCCCACTTTGATCTCGGGGTTTCCAGTCCATATTCTGCACAGATGTTTCTGTACACTATGCCTGCAACTTGGTTATGTCGTTCCATGTACGCTTTCCCTGCCAGTGTCTTGCACCTATATATATACTTTTGATTTCACAATATTGTAAAATTTCAAACAGTGGTCTAAGTAGAGCTGGCTGGAGATTAGGATTGATTTAATCTTAATTATGGATATGGATAAGTGATTCAGGACAGTGGCTGAATGGACAGATTATTCAACAACACATCCAGTTGAGGAAAAAGTCAGTGTTGTTAAAGTATTTTTTAATGAGACTCAATCAACATTTGAGCATGAAGCATGTTTTTAATTCCCTTTGGAGTTGTTTTGATATACAGTATAGATAAATAGTGTTTTATCTTACTGCAACCCACTGAAGTGATAATCTAAAAAAAGGATAGGTTTCACAGCTCTCTTAACAACTCAGCTTTTAACTGTCCACAGAGAAATTTTAATCTTACTGAGTGATAGAGTGGGGTATTTGTTCATTTGAATGCTTTTTTTTTAGCTGCGATATCAAACTCATAATGAGCTTATTTTACTCAATCCAACCACAAAGCAAAGCAATTTGCTGAGATATTAAATCACAAAGCAGAACACACACAAACAAACAAAAAAAGTAGGATCCATTTTTGTTTTGCCTCAAACCACATCACAATTCATACCTCACACAGTCTTTACACAAGTAATCAGACTTGTCACACTGGGTACAAAATGACTTTTCTTGCTTGAATTTTCTTCTAAATTATTGAAAAATAAAGTCTCAGAGGTTGAGTACAAAAAAAAAACAGGGTAGAAAAAAATTATATTAAATTAAGGCGACAAATTATATAAGAAACGGAACAGCAAAGCAACTTCACGTTATTAACATGAAGTCTAATTAAATACAACAGCTAGTAGCCATGAGCTAAACAGCAGATTAGCTCAAAAATGCATTACCATATATCCTTCCCTCTTTAGGCTTCTTCTGCATATGAATCGATTCAGTGCACAGCTGGAGGTCTGAAGCATCTATTTAGAAGCCAGTGATGGGGAGGAAAATGTGTAAAAGTGTGAAACACAAAAATCAAGCGAGAGTGAGTGAAAGAAAGTCAGAATGAAAACGACGAAGGATAACGGGAGACATGTCTAACAGGTAATAAATATCAAACGGGGAAAAAAATGACAAAAGGAAGACAGAAAAAGAATTAGAATGAGACAGGGAGAGCATGTGGGAGCAGGATCTGTTAAAGCATCTGGCAGCTAAACTAAATCTGCTCACTTGTTACCTGGAAATATTCTGGTTTTATATTAAACAAGCCAAAAACTGCAAAGAATTACGGAGACCCCACAGTGGCCCCATGAGGAACACTTACCCTATGCAGCAAATAAACTAAAATCTATTAAAAAAGACTAAGCCTAACTAGTGAGCTGATAAATGATTAAAGGGTCAGTGGTATTTAAAATCACACTTTTTGGAACTTTACATGTTATAATACCTGGAGTGTTGCCTTGATTGTTTCATGCATTCCTGAGAAATACTTTCATCTCCATGGCAACCGTTCAGCTGCACAAAAAACCTGGGAGGACCAAGCAGCGCCGTCAAGGAAAAAGATCCTCCTCTGAGCTGCAGTTTCCAAGTTTCCGCCTGACAGTGCAGTCCTCCACCATGACTCCCCCACTCAGCTCCTTCAGACTAGCCAGCAGCAATTAGCAAACACCTGGCAGAGATGCATATCTGTTGAGGTCATTATAGGAGCTACTTCTCAGAGCAACACTTGTAAAAAGAGTCATGTTGTGATGACTCCCGGGAACCGGAGTTTTTAAAAAGGCAGAAGCCCAAAAAGTTAGATTTCTTTTAAGTCATACTTTATATATTTATATATACACACATACACTGCCCCTTTAGCAACACCATATTAAAAAAATACAGTCAAACATTATATCCAAATATATGACTAAACAATTACTATGCTTTTTTCAAAGTATGTGAATCCTCGGACAGATAGCAAGGGAATAATATTGGGGCATGTCCTTAATTAGATGTGGAAGGAGTCAGTGGGACGTGTGTCAGCGCTGCTTGATCATTCCTTGCTCCCCTTGATTTGGCTGCAGCTGTCTAAATGTCACGCCACCAGCTGCATGGCGGCGTGGCCCTAGCAACCTCTCTGAGATGTTGACATCAGTCTCCAGAGTCCTTGCCATGCAGTTTATTAACTGTGACATGATAACACCAGAGGAGGATTACCTGAACAGGTTTACCTATCTATAGGATTGGAGGTAAGTTGTGTACAGCAACTGTTCTAGTGCTTCACATTGTGTTTTGCCCAATGACAAACAATAAAAAAGAAATATAGAAATGCCATTAGACTGTAAATATTAAAACAAATCTATTTGTTGTTTCCAACAGACAAGGTATAATATCATAATTTTCATTACATAAAAGGAAAAAGGCTGCAATGCTTCCATTAAATTATACTAAGGCATTAAGGAAGGTGCAAAGCTTGCACCAGAAAGTGTCCCTACTAGGCCGATTTCATTGTTTTCCAAGACTTGTTGTCTACTGGGGGTAGAAAAGCACAGAGAAATTAGCTGGTGACTAGCCTAGCTATTGTGTTTCTGTGCAATTCCACTTGATTCAAATCTCACTTCACAGCACAGTCTGGGATTTCTGGATTTCTTAGGTAGAATTTTAACCAAGCCAAACAGCAAACTGGAGATGACAACAGCAACGTTGATTTTCTACGCTGTTTTGTTGTCTGCCTGTTGCTTTAGCAATGGCAGTGGAGGAAGTGAAAGAAGCCATCGGTCTGTGTTGGTCACGCTTCCTGATACTGAATTAACATTAGCAGCCATTAACATTAGCAGCCACCTCGTTCAGAGCGACACTGCTCTCCTGGAGTGGAGAATGGTTGTTTACAGTGAGGGAATATCCTTTAAGCTTCATAGGGTTGAACCTGCACATAACATACATCACGGGCAAACGTTAGGGACTGGGTGAAGTTTCTCAGTAGCAGCAAAAGCCCCAGGCCGTCTGAACAAAGCAAATAGTGTAGAACGAGGAGCTGGTTTCACCAGGCAGGTTGGTGCCCTGAAATTGATGATTTTCATCTAAATAATTCCTGAATGTTGACTGTTCAGTTACAAAGCTCTACAATCTGATGATCTTTTCCAATTGGCAAACTCTCAATACCTAAGCTCTACCAGATTTTGCTGATAACACTGTTCTGTGAGGATGCATTTACTGAGGGAAGAAGACAGAAAGTTGCCTGTTTAAAAAATTAAGTCACTTTTAAATAATAGAATACTGCATTTTCTGTGACTTGCGGAGACAGATCAAGACATTTTGAGGAGACAACAGGAAGGATGAAAAGAGTACAGCCACATTGCTCTGTTTTATGCTTTGGAGCTTCAAACCTCAGTCACTGAATAACAGGGATTGGAAATGCTGGAAGTCTTTCAAAAGAGAAAACAAAATCTCAAATTTAGGATAAATATCTACATTCACCTGAAATTGCAATTTTAGTGACACTCCAGACAGGGTGGAATATTAAGTCTGTAATCTCTTTGTCTTTGTTTAAAACAGCAGAAACCTTGTTATGCAGCAACTGCTCCCTCAAAACTTGACATGGTCAAAAATTTAAGCATTTCTATTAATAAATAACACAATAAGACTGAGATTCATTTGGCAATTTGGTTAAGGTCTTGTGAGCTGTTTTCAGCAAGAGTTTTTGGCCTTTTTTAAAATAAAAGACCATAACTAAAAATACAAACATAAGGAATTTAGAAAGGCAAAACCAATCTTTTTGCAGAAAGTCATATCTACAACAGGCATACTATACAGCAGTTTTGAGATTGAGCTGTAGGGACAACAGATGGTGGATGGTTGAGTTGTTAGTCTGCGTGTCTGCCGGGTACATGCCACAATGATATCAGCTACGGAGGGCCAAATACCAGATCCAGTCCAGAAGGAACTGATGACGAAAGCGTCAGTACGTTAATGTTAAACTGTCCAACGGATCATCAGCACATCGCATGGCCACAGAACGCTAATGTTTTTGGCTCGCGAGTATGGCATGGGACAGACACGTATTAATATACACCAATAAATCTCCCTCTTCCCCTGTGGCTAGTTTGTGTGCTGTGATGCCATCTGATAGCAGCGGCAGTCTGTTCTCCCACTGCATCTTTCTGCCCCACTATCTATTTACTCGGCTGCGTTTATTTAACACATAGCTCCCGGCGAGGCAGTGAATTAGCACTCAATAATAATCGAACTGATAATTACAGCCAGGCAGCTACACAGAAAACACAGAGGGATAAAATGGGCCACCGGCCTCTTCTCCTCCTCCTTCCTTTCTGCTCCTCCTCCTATTCATCCGTACGGTTCCTGTCTTTAACTGCTCTTCGTCTGCAGAGATGAAGCACACAATGACACAAACATATAGACAAGTAAAACATGCACGCTTTCTTTAAGTTCACGTTCTGAAAATAAAAACTGAACCATGAAGAGTTATCTTTCAAAAATGTTGTTTTTTTTATATATATATAATATGCCAACTTAAAACATAAACCAAGATCAAAATTCCCCTGCTGTCTGCCTTCCTTTTCTACTTTTCAGGTCGTCTCACCTCCCTATCAGATGTTGCAGTTGTAGAAAACGAGCTTTTGTGCACACAGTCACCCTAATGGCTTTACATGCAAACCCATGTCAGCTTCTGCAGATTACAATTACTGATACAACAGTAAGCTTATCTGCTACCTCAGCCTTCTTCACCTCCTCCTCTTCCTCCTCGTCCATCCAGCCAGTCATTCACCTTCTTTACACTATTTGCTTCAATGCCACTGCTGCCATCTCGTCTTTCAGCCTCAACATTTCCCTTCCTTCCCCAAGTCTTATCAGGCTCCTTTTCTCCTCTTTATCACACTTGACTTTTCGTACATATTTTTCCTCCCAATTATATGCCTATAAGTATGTGCTATCTGTTTCAGTTCCGTCTAAGCTACCCTTAAGAAGAAAAAAAGATTAGTTGTGCAACCAAATCCTTGGCTTAAATGGACATGGCAGCAAAATCAGCAAAATCGGTCAATCGAGATCCTTTCTGTGGGCTGTTCTCAGAAATGCCTGGCACAACAATCCTGAATCAGTATGTTGAAATGGGCCTGGAAAAATCTGCATTATTTTAAGGGGCGAGTAACTATTATGTAATTAGATGTAATGATGCATCACTAGACGAGATATTAGGTTTTTAAGAACAAAGCAAGATGAGATTTTAGCGATATTTTGGTAGAAATCTAAGAAACCTCAAGATGGAAGATTTTTACAAATACGGGTCTCTGAGTTTTAACTAATCTATAATCAGGATGAAATACTCTACAGGAGGTCCAAATGCCAAAAATAAAAAGGACTGAAGTTCTCCCTTTTTTCCAATATATTGGTTTTCAAAAATATATTTTTTGGCTTTGTAAATGTCAAAGTGTGTTTTCAAGAATTTTTATTCCATCTAGAATTATCTAATTATCCAGTTCTGGTTTCACAATGTAAAAAATCATTATGATTTTCAACCTAAAATGATTAAAAATGTTCCATAAAAACTAATCCTTCAGATTAGCACCAGTAAGCTGGGGCAGATGCTAACTCTTGTGCCATTAGCAGATACCAACCAGCTAGTTGATGTGTCAAAATTGTCCTTTCAAATTCATTAATATCAATATTATGACACTTGTGGTGAAATTAGGCATGGGTCATTTAATGCTATCAAGATACGACGTCTTTAAATATTTCAATGTCAAAATGTCCAAACTCTTCTGTCATGCTGCTCCTACGGTATAAAATGCTTTTAAAAAGATGACAAAGAAATTACCAGAATGACCAGTGTACAGAATAGACACACTGGACTATTTGGAAATTTTTCCTGATCACAAGAAACACAATCAGTCATAATGTGTAAATGCTATTCACTCTCTGCCAAGCAGCTGACTGAGAGCTAGCTAACTGAGCAGATAGTTTGACTTATTGGCCAGCTAATATAAGTCTGCTAGGAAAAAGTATAATAACCCGTGGAACAAACACTCACAGTAATACTAATAGCAATATCAGAAACATAAATGATTATTACAACTGTAAAAACCAATATATTTATGGCAGCAGTAGGAATAGTGGTTGTTTTTCTGTTTTAAATAAAAGCAAATAGGTATTTTTTGTTTGTTTTGTTTTTACAGATTTCTGTACAAATAGCATGTTATATTGAAATGTTATGTTGAAACAGTAATATTTTTTCACAAGGTTATGATAACATAATAAATCAAATCAAACTGTATTTGCATAGCACATTTCAGCAACGAGGTATTTCAATGTGCTTTACATCATAAAAACACAAAAATACCAAGTCATAGAAAACAGTCAACAATTGAGAAATTACATTTTACAGCCATTACACATCAGATTACTGATTAATGTTTCATTGATTATGAAAACTCCCTCTGGTCCAAGCCATTTGATTGGATTCTAATGCCACATAGCCAAATAAAAAATAATAATAATTAAAAAAAAACTAACGTTTTTCCATTTGTAAAATGAGACACTTGTTAGTAGTTTCCTTTGTATAGCATGCATAAACAGTTTAAAATTGCTCTAGTGTGTTTAAATGTTCTTGACTGACATGAAAGCAGAATACATGTGCTTTACACAGCTCGTTTGACCTTTTTTTCACTCACCTAAACGGCATAATAGCAGCGTGCTGCCATATGTCGGACTAAATAAGCAGTCTGAGGAGTACATGATAAAACATCAAGCAATTCACCAGCTCATATGTAATGCTATAATGAAGCGTGTCCCATCTGTCTCTGTTTGTATCAATTCTGTGTGCGTGCATGTGTGTGTGCGTGTGTCTCAACGCAGCTGTTTCACAACCAGAGACTGAATGAGTTTCTCTAGAGCGTTAGGGAGACACAACAATGTCGCTCCATCAGCCGGAGAATCTTTAACTGATTATTTGATTCCAGGTAAAAACACAAGATGAAGGTTTGTCCAATCAGAGGAAACATCTGGCTAGACCCTTGTCTATTTGCTGATCAGTATTGGCAGATATTATTGTTGAAGGTATATAAAATATGTGAAGAAAAATGCAGCTTGGGAAGTTGCTGTAATCATTCTAAGACCGCCATGCATCTTCCTTGCTGCTGATTGGTCGTAACCCCAAGAGCAAAGGTAAGGAAGACTAAATATAAAGTAACATTATGCATGTACAAACTAATATTAGTACTGCAGCTACTAATATTAGTTTGTACTAATATTGCAAACTAATATTAGTTTGTAAATAACTTCCTATTTCTAACTTGCAATAGGACGTTAGAAAAGTAGCTCCTTAAAACACAGGTGCCATTGTTTCAAAAGTCATAAGAATGATTTGTTACTGAGATGTTGCTACCATTATGGCAGAAAAGTATCCTGCTAAGTGTTTTAAGTGCAATTTACTGTTGCTTTACAAGTCAACAAGATGATTTAACAAACAGCATCTCAAACAATGAGAAATAATTGCATGTGTTCAGAAGAAAGCAAGGTGAAAACCAAACAAACTTGGTTAGAAGTAAGCCATACTAGCATGCATTCCACGGATAACTAGCTCTGAACTTTCTGAGGCAAAAAGGTGTAATTTATAGACACTCTGTATCAATATTAAACAAACTCTCCGCTGACTAAACTGAAAATGGAAAAATGGATTATTTTTGGTTAAATGATCGAAATATATCAGTGGATTATTTTCAGTTAAATAAAAGAACAACAATAATCTTGTTGTTCTTGAACAAGATCATCTTGATGAACAACAAGATGATCTTGTTCATCTCATCTCAGCCCAACTTTAACAGCCCATGATTCTGCAGAATTTCAAGACTCATTAATAGCTGCAGAGAAACTAAAACACAAAGTCTGGAAATTCAAAGGCGCCCTCTGTGAAGACTGAAAACCCCCTCAGTCAACTGTTGCAAATGGGCCTAATTACTTCCTGTGTAACAATACAGCAGTACTCTCACGAGCCGTAAGAGCGTAGGTGAGACAAAGAACGCCAGCATCTATTTTATGTCACTGAACATTATGGCACAAAGTTACATGACACTGTGTCAGTCCAAGGCCAATTACAATAGAATGAAAGCAATGCAGGCAATAAAAGGTTACTGTACAGGGTAAGGTGATGGAGAAGACATTAATACATTCCAGGAACATTTCAGGCTTTATCTTTCACCTGATAACATACATGATCAGAACAGAGGGAAGTATTGGAAGGAAAGGGAGGAATACAAAAAAAAGACTGGGACGTGGTTTTGCTGCCATCTGCTGTCGACTAAAGGCACTCCACAATTTTCAGCTAGGGTTAGGGTTAGTAAAAATGTCAATTCTACTAATCCAAAAAACCCTAAACCAGGCTTGAACTCAATTAGCGAACTTGCTTTGTTAAATTATTATTTAACCATTAAATTATTATTTGAAAAAGCTATAGCTTCATTAAACAACTGAAGAATCCTAAATGGACTTTTTAACGAGGAGTTGCAGTGCATATAATTATGCTTGACAAAACGAGTTCAAAAACATAAAAAAAAGCATGGATGACATTTTTATTAGCTGAAGCTCCATCTGAAGAAAGGTAAAGGGCAGTTAATAAAATAGGCTTCCTAATTGTTCTGCGAGAACAGAGAGAGAAATTTACCATATGCTAATGTGACTTATAACCTTCTTTTGCTTTCAACAGGCACCCAAAGGCCATTAACACACTGGAAAAAAGAGAAAATCCTTCTTAGTCCTTCTCTTCGGCTTGCCTCCTTTCTTCTCATTCTCTTATTCCCTGCCCTCATTCTGAAATTAATCTGCAAAAGATTTGCCATTAACAAAGAGCATTCTGGGAGCCGCGCAGTGGGAGAGGTCCTTGGCTCATGATGCAGAAAAGGACGGAGGAATGAAAGGTTCAGGCGGTTCAATGCGGACGCAACAAAAGACAGGAAGAAGTGATGGAGAGAAGAAGAGAGGAAGCCAGTAAATAGCATACGCCTCGCATCATTGTCTGGCTCTCTGACTTGTGACTCAAGCAGCGCCCATCCACAAAGGGACGGAAAGAACTGAGTCACCTGTAGCTTTTTCTCTCTCTCCTCACCTCTCGTTTTTATTCAAGCACTCAAGGATAAACTCTGTTTGCTCTGCTTTTCAATTTCACAAGGAAGAACAAGAAGAAAAAAACATAGTGAAGTAACAAGGGATCTGACTCTGGGTGAATTCAAATCTTTGCTACTTATTCCCTTTCTTAAGTTTCTTACCCAAAAAACATTTTATTGACAGAATGTCATGTGGATAAAATAATACACTGTATTAAGATTCTGTCCACTCAACAAAAATTAACCCAGTTTATTCACTGAACAAAAGATATAAACAAGTCAAGCAGCACTGAGGAGCTCCTGCTCTAGATGCCACCCAGGCTTTCTCACTACTATGAATTTTCCTCATTGCCACCTTTATTCATTTAGTGAGCCTTACACGCATGTAGCCACTAGGCAGCAATTAAAATAAGACTTTAAAATTATGTTCAGTTCAGTTAAAATCCAATCTTTCTGAAGGAAGTTGTAGTCACCTGCTATTCTGTGGTGAAGGATTATTGAAGACTCAATGTAGTATTTGGAATAGGTCGTTTGAAATGATCATCTATTTGATGATCAGGTTTGAAACATACAGACTGTCACCACAGAAATATGTGATTTTTTTTTTTTTTACTTTAACCCAGCCTATGGGCAATGTCATCAAGTCACTATATAGGCTTGGTGTAGATCTGATGCAACAGGAAGGTACATCAAATCCACAATATTCAATAATAAATGTTCTAAGCACACAGTTGATTCAAGCTATAGTGCAGTCCCATTGATCTGATCTGACTGTAGGTTGACAAATATTTTTATTCTGTTTGTTGCAAATGGCATTTTTAGAGCCAACCATATGGGAATGGTGAGATATCAAAATTCAATGCACCCACCCAGCCCAGTCAGTCATAAGTCAACTTCATCTTGACAGAAAGTTTGTCAGCTACAACCTTGTGTGTGGACGTTTTTGCAATTTCATCTTCCATGGTGAGAAGTCAGATTTTGAGGCTTGGCCACACCCACCTGCTTTGATCATTCAAAAAGCTTTTGATAGCTTTCATCATCAATGCCTTAAGACTGAAGGGTAATACTGACAGACTCAAAGTCTGTAAGTGGAAAAGTGTAGAAAGTGTTTGCTTACTACAAAAAAAGGACAAAAACAGATCTAGATCAAATTCTTTTGAGATATTTTTAATCCCTTACCAGACTCCTAATTCCAATCATAATTCTGAAGGTTTCAGATTAACATGGTGTTCACTCTGAATTCAACAGTCTGGACCACATCAAAACTAAATGTCTGAGGCTTAAACAGAGAAAGTCTCCTTGAAAATCTCAAGTAATGTTCTCATCATGTGCACCAGATGTGACATGCATATGCCAAATCTTAGCCATTTTAGATGGGAAGAAATACAGGAGCTAATTAAATCCTTACCAGAGATTTACATTTTTGATTACATCCCACAGACATTTTAAAAAGAGGTGTTTTAAATTTATATAATATTTAATAATAATATTCAATTTTGCTCCCTCATCCACATCTGTTAATAAGTGGAAGCTAACCTTTTGGGTTTCTCTGACAGTTATACCATCTGTCATTTTATTCAGTCAGTCTCTTTCCTTTCATCCTTTTCATGTTATTTGTCTGATGCTTCAGATTTTGCTCCATCAATCCGTCTCCTTCTCCCCCTTCCTTCCTGTCAGTCTTTTCCAGCAACTCCTAATGGTGCAAAATGTTTAATCATCTTGCAAATTTCCTTTTAATCATATAGCAAAACCCTCTTCCTTTAGAAATCCAATTGCCTAAAGAAACATTACAAATAGGTACTCCCTTCCCTTTTCAGGCGCCCGTTGTTGCTAATCTCTTCCACCTCCTCTTGATGCTTCGGGAAACGTTAAATTACTTTTAAAGACTTCTTATTCATCCATTGGTTCATTCCCTTCTTTTGAGGAAAAGTGTGTCATCTCCTCTTTCAATTCATTCTCGCCTCCTCTATATTCTTCATTCCAACTCTTCACAAAATGTTCAGTCACATCTTTTTCATCCTTAAATCCTTCTTCCACCCAGTTATATAGTATATACTCAATCATCTGGAAGCTTGCGTTTCCAATCTTCCCTTATGGTCAGTCTTGCTGAAACTTTTCCCTGTTTCTCTGAAAATATGGCAACACTTTCAAGTCTTTAAATGTTGACAGAGTGAATATGTCTTAATATTGACTAAATGGTCCAAAGACGTATTTTTCTTGACATATATTTTAATATGTTTATCACAAGTTTAGGTGTAAGCTTGTCTTAGCCAGGACAAAAAATACTAAATAATAAAACACAAAATCTGTGAAATGAGCTAGAATTGAAATAAATGACTTACTTATTTCAGATAATCTTTCCTACATGAGCAGGGTATTTCATAATTGCTATAATAATAATAATAATAATGTATATTTAAAACAACTTGTATGTATTTTTCATTTTGCAAATATCTGGTTTGTGAGAAAATATTGTTCCTTTTATGAAATTATGATTTATGCTGGACAAGAAACACTTTTTATGACTTTTCATTTTTGAAAACAGACTGAATGTTGGATCTTGTCAAACTGATAAACTGCCTGTTGTGAGTTTGCTGCCTGTTCTACAGCTAAAAGACTTAATGGCACGCAAGTTTAAAATGAGAATTGTTTTCATCCAGCATAAATACATTATCATTTTTCACTATTACACCATCAATTTTTGTTTTGAATTATTGTGGCTATCGTGGCTCTACAAAATTAGTTTGGTTTATGTGGGACATGTTAACATCATACAATGATTTCTAAGTTAGAACCCCATTTGGACCCAGCAGTTTAGCTTGCTCTAAACACTGTAGAATATCTACATGCAAATTTAGGATTAGCTCTCTAGACTTAATGAGTCATGTCTAAAAGAAGTTCCCACATAGCCTTTAAATAGGGTCTACTGCACAGTGATTACTTATGAAACATGCTGGATTTAGAAATGTTGGCAGCCTTTAGTCGATCTCAGCACAAAGTGCCCACATTCTCTAGGGAACACATAAAGACCATTCTCTTTAACTTATAATGCTAGCTGCTGCACTAATTGCTAATGTTAGGCAAGAGATATGATAACATTGAGTAAAATGTCCAGTTTCTGTGGCTAACTATAACAGCTAACTGTTAATGCTGCTGCTCACAGAGCAACACTGAAAGCTAACATTAGCAGGCTAATTAGTCAGGCTTTGCTGGCTAGCTTGCACCCTGCTAGGATTTTAGCATGCCAACTTTACCTTTAGAGGAGTGTGATGACAACAGAAGTAAGCAGTATAATTTAGCTCTCAGCACATAACTTTCGAAGAAGACAGATTCTTTTCATGTGAATGAGAAATGAGTGTAAGTCCCGAGACAGGGAACAGACCGGTGACTGCTCCAAGCTCCAGAACTTTCTCTAGGATTTTATTAAAGGGACTTTAAACCACAGGAGCGATATGACAGAACATTTTTAAGGTTTTTAAGATAGCAGGTTCTTAAAACCATGGTAAACCCTAAGACAAGAAACTGGCCCATGACAGGCTAATAAAACACTGAACACACTTTGAAAACTGGACAGAAAAGTCTGACGGAAGCTACTCATGTAAAAGTCTGAAGCCTTCTCTCATGAATGTATTTTTTTTTTTTTTTTACAATTTTGAGAAAACTGGTGAATTTAACACAATTTAAACATGTACATAAAATGTGGGTAGCACTGCATACTTCCCGGATGTGTTGTAATTTTAAAGACATAACTCTTCTAAAGAGAAAAGAATACAACAACCAAATAAATAAATACCACTCACAGACAGACAAATTTCTTCTTTCTGACCAAGACATTTCATACTTCATAAAAACTACTAAGAAGTCTTCATCGGTTCTCTCCTGTTGTTCTCGAACAGCACACATGGAAAAAGGTTCTGTGCGAATTATAACCCAAGACCAAGTTCCAAGACCTTCAAAATCAGGATATGGAAGAACATAATGATGCAATTTTGTTCTTGAAACTCTGGAAGAGAAAAAAAATATTCTACTTTCTTGTGACTTTGTCTTGGATTTAAAAGATCCGATTTGTGAAACTGGATCTCCAGAGGATAAATGCTTTCTGATCTGCTACCGGCTTCATAAGAAATGAGTTAAAAATATGAAAGAAAAAAAAATCTACCCACATTTTATATATGCATTCATGGCACAGGACAAAGTAATTACAAGGAGCCCTTAGCATAAGGACGTCCAGTCTGCACAACCGGTCATTCTGCTCACGCCATCCCTCCAGCAGGCTTTTTATTAGAAGTAGGAGTATGTTGGAGTGGAGATAAGACGGGCACTACAGCACATCTCAACACAGAGGGTGGGGGTGGAAGTAGGAGAGCGAGAGAGTCACATGAAGGCACCAACTGGTGTGTACAACAAGCTCTCCCCTTTCCACAACTATAATTCCAAGGCTGCCCCACTCCTATCTGCAACCCCAGGAAACTCTCAGGGTGCAATTTACCGCGTGCACTTCGCTGATAATACTGTCTCCAGGGCAGAAAGGAGAGAGTGATGGGCTGGGATAGAAAACAGAAAAAAAGACAGAAGAGGATGGAGGTGGTAAGGAGGGGGAGGGGGGAGCTGAGAGAAAGAAAGACAGAAAAGCAAGAAGATGAGGGAGGCAGAACACGGTGACAAGGAAAAGATAGAAAAGAAACAGGGAGGAAATAGGTGAGGATAAGAAGGGAGGAGTGAGGCAGAGTGAGTATCACCATGGAAATTACAAATGCAAACCCGAGAAGCAATTTGTGTCAGTACAAAACACTCCAACTTGCAATTTGGCTGGAGAAAAAAAAAAAAAACAGCAAACTGAATCATGACTTGACTCCACAAAAGCATATCTCCTCCGACTCACAGACACTCAAGTTAATTAGTTTTTTTTAAAACAGTTACACCACTGAACTTTTGTAAAACCTTGATTCTGCAGAAACAAAAAATGAAAAAGAAAAAAAAGGAGAACAGAAACTAAAAACGCATTCCTGCAAATGAAAGACAGCAGCTCCCCCTACAGGTTATCCCTGTGATTGTTCTAGGATGAAATCCATCACATTCATAAATAACATGTACTTTCCTACTGAATGTGGTGATGTCAGGATATCCTATTAATAACATTTTATTTATAATGCACTTTACATGTAAATCTGCAGAATTAATATCAATGAGAAATTTTGATAGTTGCGACAGAAAAGACAACAAGTACCTTCTACTTATGTTTTTCTCAGAACCAAGACTTTTGTTTCTATAGAAACTGAAATAATACAGAGATGATCTCAATTATTATGAAATCTGATTAATTTACTTTATTTCTAGGATTATAGAAGTATTTTTAATTTAACTGTACGGTGTTTTACAGAATAAGGTACAAAAAAGTAGTCAGAACAATGAAGACGAAAGAAAATAATACATTTTAACATGCTGTGGTGGTGAAGGGGCAAACCATGACCCCTTAGTCCTCGTGGCGATAGCCGCAGGTTGGATTACCGGCCTGGTGAAATTTGCCGCATGTCTTCCCTCTCTCATTACCCGCTTTCCTGTCAAACTACTTTCAAATAAAGACCACTAGAGCAAACAAAACCTTTAAAGAAAAAAAGGCTCAAACTCAGCCTGATTGGACAGAGAGGATCTGTGTCAAATGTTCAAATTCTTTTATCTTCTGAGTAAAGAATTATTCTAAGACAGATTACACTAAGGGAAAGATTTCTCAGGAGGATGGACTTTGGGTACTGTGATTTGATTGAGAAGGTGTGTCCAACAAAGAGAGACATTGTGAGGTTGTTGTGTGTGTGTGTGTGGGGGGGGGGGGTGCGTGCGTGCATGTGTGTGTATGTACCAATTCTTTGGCCTTCTCTGCTTCCTTTCGTGCTTGTTGTCGTTCTCGGCTCATGGTTTTAACCAGCTCCTCTCTCGCTGCCTCCCTCTCTCTTTCTGCCATCTTGGCCAGTTCATCCTTCAGTATCGTCTGCTGCCGCTCATACCTAATACAAATTACAACATAAATCATAAATTATTACAGAAAAGGCTCCATTTTCTTACGACCTGACAAGTGTTTAATCCTGACTATTATTGTTACACTCAAATGGTTGAGATGTCTCCGCAAGTCAAATATTCACAGTTCAGGCCATTTGTGAGCTTTTTTCAAAGATGTAACTATAACATTTTACTATGAATGAATGAAAGATATTTCTACGGTGGTCAAGCTTTATATGCATAACCACAAATTTGATATTATTCCTTTCCCTAAGTATTTGTCCAGATTGGTTTAAAGATGGAAATATTCCATATTGTTCTAGTCTGCATTTTCCCATTAGATACAGGTGACCAGTGACAGGCAATAAAACTACTTCAATAATTTATCAAGGAGCAGAAAATGTCAATAGCAACAATAGGTACACTGCAAAAGCAGAAAATCTTACCAAGGATTGTTGGTCTAGTTTCTAGTGCAAATATCTTAGTACAGCTAAAATAAGACAAAACTAAGTTACAAGTAACTTTCCAGCAAGATATAGAAGTAAAATAAGATAGGATTAAATAACTCCTTATTATTGATGAAAAAAGGACTAGTTCCATTGGCAGATTTTTTTATTTGTAATAGGAGAATAATTGTCTTGTCATAAGTTATTGACTGCAGACTAAATAGAAGACATCATTATCTCCTCCAGGCAACTAATAAGTGAGGTAGCGACAATACATAAAGCTAAATGTGATCATCAATGCTGCGTTTGTGTACCAGGAATAAATGGGTTTTGGATTTGACCGTCTTACCCACCTTCTCTGTTCATCTTTAGCGAATGTCTTCCCGGACTTGCTGCTGGGTGGGGCCCGGTGAGGGGGGCTCTGCTGGGCCTGAGAGGCTGAGCTGGCACTGCGAGAGGCACCTGGTCACAAAGCCAAACATTTCATATGAGAAACGGTGACAATTAAGCAATGCAGTACTTTCTCTGGTGAGCATTAAGCTCCAAAGACTGAATTCTACATGTTGAAGAGCATAATTCATATTTATAATTCATATTCATGATTCATATTATAAATATGAATTTAGGGGTGGGTGTGGGCGTGTGTGGCTGTGTGTGGGGGGGGGTGCGTGTGTGTGTTTGTGTTTTCAAGAGTTCGTTACTGACACACTCTGCTTCTTCATGCTATAATTAGAAATGATCGGAACACTCTGAAGTTTTTCCATTTTAAAGTCCAACATGAACAAGAGAGTAAAGTTCAGATATGATCTTTTGCTAACAAAAAGTTAAACTCAAACTTTTACCTTTTTCTTTCTGAGGACTTGTGGCTGAAGAGGAGGATTCTGGAGGAATGTTAGCCACTCCTCTCATCCTCTGGAGAACGTCCTCTGACAGCTGCCAGGAGAAAGAGGAGACATTTAGGAGCTGGGTATGGAGCATACAAACCAACAGTCTACAAACAACATCATATCTAAATCAACAAACATTGATAATATAATATGGAACAATAATACACAATATTTGGTGGAGATTTATTCAAGAGAAACAGGTCAGAGCAACTTAAATCTGAAAATACAGACCAGGTCCCACTAATACAGCCGTTTGGATGTTTCTATGGGAAACGGTTAAACATAGCTACACATAAAACCGCAGAGGGCAGGGCCATTCACTGACACGCTCTATGACTCATTAAATCTGAATGTGCAACCAGAGTTGGCAAACACAGTTATCACTTTGACTTTTAGCTCTTGACAGATATTTTTGGACAACTTAAGAAAACCTAACTCCTGAAATAGATAGAATCTTTTAAATTCCAGTGCGTCGTTAGTCTAAATTCTGAAATAAGTCTTAAAAACAATCATCAAATATTAATGCATCAATTGCTGTGATCCCACAAATGCATGAAAACAACCCCAAAGAGAAAACTCTGGCTGGACAAAACAGCGCGGACAAATTCTGGTCGCAGATGCTTGCGAGTTAACAAATTGGGTGGAAGATGTTGGTTAACAAGAGGAGAATAAGCTTACATTTGTTGTCAAAGCAAAAAAAAAAAAAACTGTAATTTTTTTAAACAACTAAACAGTAGTTTTAAAAAACTACTGTTCAGTGTAGTATTTTTAAGTAGTTACATTAAAATAGGTATTTGCACAAATATGACTGGAACACGTGAAATGTTGAGTCTCATTTGGTAAGCCAAAAGAAACGTTTAAAACAGGAATATGGACATACAAAGCAACTAAAAGGACAAATGGCACATTGTACTTTGTCCAAACGTCTTGCCACAATGTAGCACAAAAATATACCGTCCTTTCTTACTTGTGGTTAATTATAATGTAAAATTCCGACACGCAAACTCGCCCTCGAATGCAGCACTGCTGTGCTTAAGCCTTTCACCAAACTCCATTCAAAAACTAATCATTTTAAACCCTCAAAAGATATACAAAACAGGCTGTGATGACATTTACTTCTCAGATGAATTCATGACAAAGCAGCAATGCAGCACGCAAGTTCATCTACAATAGTGACCGTACTTTACGTTCATTTCGCATCATAATTGGTAAATATACTACAACGCTCAAAATAATAAGGTGTCATAAGAAAGTAAAGCATATTAGTCTAGATAGAACGTTTTTAAGCCGATGTTATCTATATACCTTACATATTTCCACATTGAATTGGCCATCGGCTACGTAAATTAGTTTGCGAACGTTGAACTGCTACGTCCCTCTTGTATCCAATGAAGTCTGGCGAAGAGGAAAAGTGACCCTCCAGGGCTCGTGAATCAACCTGCTCCACCACCTTCGCAGCTCCTCCATCCTCCTTCACAGGTGGTACACCTGACGTTGCCCACGGTCTGAGGGTTTGTTGTGTATGTGCTCTGGAGCAACAAGCTTCCACCTGGCCAGCATTAAACTATCGTCAGCATGACTTATCGGACGCTAGCTAAATTAGCATCACCTTTATCCCGCGGAGAATCCTGACTCTGTCTTCATCATCCACGCCGAAGGATACTTTCCTGGTCGTACTCTCTCCCGAGCCCATGCCTCCTGCTTTCCCCTTTTACCTTACTTTTTAGCTGCTAGCTGAATATTGGCGCTATCATGAAACAGTGTTAGTGTCCTGCCCAATGACAGAATGTGTGACAGATGGGAGTACGGGTTGCCAGTTTTCTGTATTATATCCTCCGTTCTCTGTGGCGTTTCAAACCTGGAGGATAGATTCCCACAAATGAATCAACCCAAAGAAGCGACTAACTGGACATCCGTGTTTTTTTCAAACTGCCGACAGGTATAATTCATTGAGTAAAATTAATGTTTGATATTTACGGGATTATATCTAAACCTGGCAACCCCACTGGCAGTTCATTCATGCAAAGCCTGCACATGGCCATGGGCGGCCAAACGTTGTATGAGGTCCTGATGGTGAATCTCATTCAGGGACCCAGTTCCAGCTAAGCCAATCAAAACTATAGAACATTTGATTTGTTTGATGACCTAATGATTTTTAAATTTATCTTTTTAATCAAAAACTTACAGTTAACTTTTACTGGAGTGTATCAGTCATCAGTTACTGAACTCGGCTGCTCAATTATGCCTGAGTTTCCCACACAGATTTTTTAGCTTGAAGAGTGTTCTTCATGTATTTCCAAATGCATTTGTGTAACCAACCTGAAGCATTTTCTACTACCAATGGACTAGTTAAATAAAGTTTAAACTGTACATAAAATAATTAATGTTACATGTTTCAGAAAGAAACAAATAAGCTAACTAAATCTTTTAAATATATTTTTTCAAACTAAGACCTGGTCACAATTCAATTATGCAAAAGATACATGTCACTGGGGCCAGCACAAGGTTGTGTAAGGACTAAGACAAATATTAGAGGGCTGTCCTGCAACCAGTCAGGATGGTGGTGTGTTTGAGTTTATTCATATGTTGGTACTTGAATCTGTACATCATGTAAAACTCAAGTAGAGATAGGAGTGGATTCAAATAAGAAAACCAGCTGTAAATTCTAATTGTGGTTCTTTTGGCCTCAAACTCGCCAGGTGATCAACACACCCAAAGTTTAATTATACCTCATCCTGGCTCAGAATGTGACAATACATTCTACGCAACAGTGGCAAAGACAGTGACAGACACAACCATTACAAACTTTGTGTGTCAAATAATTTATTTGTACCCCAAACACAAAACATGTCTCATGCTAAATGTCAGCGGTCTCCTGTTTACTGTATGCAAAATAAAAAATCAAATCAAAGGGGAAATGCACTTAGCTTAAAGAAACTACATCACATAAAGGAAACCTGGTCGAAGTTAAACAAAACAATGTAAGAAGTACAAAACACCTGTGTCATACTGCATGTACTCCACAAAAAAATAATGTCAGTTTAATAGTCATGCTACTTTATATAAACTGTATAATAATAAGAACAATGATACCTAAGATCTACATAGTGTCTTTCAAGAAACTCAGGGATGTTTTACATAGAGTGCGTAATTAAACTCAAGGAGTAAAGTCAAACAACGTTTTGAAGAGCATCTTGTAACTCAGATGAGAGAGAGGTTGGTGCAAGCGACAGAAAATGAACACATGACACACAGGACTGTTGGGTCTGACTCAGTGTGTTTGATTGAAGAAGTTCTGACAGGTGCCCACTGCCTAGGACACTGAGGGATTTGCAGATGAGAAGATCTTGTAAGTGATGTGGTATTTGGCAGGCAGCCGGTGGAGATTTGGGAGACAGGGGGTGATATGTTGGTAAGGCTTAGTGTATGTTAGTCGACTAGCGAATGAGCTTTGGACCTGCTGGATCTGGTCCAGGATTCTGTTGGAAATCTCCAACAGAGACTACAGTAATCCAGCCAGGCTGTAAAAAAGGCATAGATCAACCTCTCTGTTAAGGTCAGTTATCGTTAGCTGACTGTAGACAAATGTTGATGTGTAGATGAGAAAAAAACACCTTTGTGAAAAACTTGATGTTAATCTGGAATAAAGTATGGAGTTTCCATTACAAATATTGGATGTTATCCTCTCCAAATTTTTTGATTATTAGTAAATTATCTGTGATGGTGAACAGTAGGAATACGAAACCCCACTTTTGAGGCAGGCCATCGTTAGTGTTTTCATGAAAAAGTAAAACATGAACTTATAGTTTCTGACACTTAGTTTGGGTTGATGAGTTTCCGGGAGAAAACCTGGACTACTTTAGTTACTTACATGTCAACATTTAAACAAACTTGGTAAGAACAAAAGTGTGAATAAAGATCTAAAAACAGGAATACCCCAAACATATCTATGCACAGGGAAAGTTACAGACCAAATGTTGGTGTCACATCTGACTTTGTAAAGTGATCCAAGACTCTGATGTATTTGAATGGATACTAAAAGCTGGGTAAACTGGCTCCTTAAACACAGTCTTAAAGGTGTAAAGGTGTTCTCTGTGTGATTGGATAGTGTGGAAAGATAGGGTTCCACCTTCACAGTCAAGCACAACCTCAATCTTAGATGGATGTTGGAACGTCTCCCCCAGCCCAGCATTGCTAGATGAAGAGTACGCAGTTAGCTTGCCGTTTTTCCACTGTAGTCTCCAGGACACCAAGTTGTTCCCCAGGCGGCTGTGGTCTCCACGGCGAGGGATGGTCTTGTAGCACGCGCCAAGGGACCACATGCAGCTGCTGCCCATTTCTGCCACCCAGATATGCGTGCCTGTGGAAAAACCCTGGCTGCACAGGATCTGAGGTGCACTCAGGAAGCGCTCCGGGTGGTCTACGTAGGACTGCTTGGAGCTGGTGCATCTGACTGTGTGCAGGTCGTTGGACACCAACAAGCAGGGGTGGGCAGTGCAGACGTTGAACGTGACCTCCAGAGGGTTGAGCAGGATGTGAAGGGTGTCAAGGAGACGGACCATTTCTGTGCGGAAGTCGATGGTTTTGAGGTCTGTCTGGAGACGCTTGGTGTTCAGGTCGACCTTTGAGGAAATCGTGCTGGGAAGACTGCCTGTGGCAGCATCTCTCACTTTCTGTTCAATCATCATGAATCTGATGAGCAAAAAATAAAAAGAAAATTATATCATATCCAGTCATAATGCAAATAAAAATATGCATGAAAACCTTAGACTTTTAATAAGCACACACATAGATATCTTTTTCTGCAAGATACTATTTTTCAGAGCATATACAACTAAATTGTACAAGTATTTTGAAGTTTGTCTCTCCCAGCTTTGCACATATAAAGACTGGAATCTTAACAACTCTTCTTAGTGCAATAAACCAAGTTCAGTCAGACTAGATGGAACCACAATTTTCAAGTCTATATTTATCTAAAACAATACATTGCTGTTGTGGCTGCATGTTTCATTCAACCACAATACAAATCTCCGCCTCTGTATCAAATCAAGTTTTCTTACAGGTTTGCACTGGATTTACCACTATCCATCTTCCCATCAACCCAGAACACCTTATTTGTCCCTGCTGAAAAAAAACATTCCAATGGTATGATGCTGCCACCACCATGTTTCACAGTGGTGACGTGCTCAGAGTCATGTGCAGTGTTTGTTTTTCTCTATACATCATATTTTTTTCTACAAAGGGCCAATCACTCCCTTTGGTCAGTCTCAAGTTCAGAATCATCATGAACCAAAAAATTCAATTTTGGCTTCATCTGACTAGAGTATCTTCTTTCACATGCTTCACTAGTAGGACCTAGTTGTCGAGTTAACACGCAAGACTCCACAGCTGGTTGGGCTAGATTTTAGAATGAGATATTAGATTAAAGAATGTTGAAAACTTATGCTCAGCACTATTTTTAGAAGAAATTATTTGTGAAAACTTAAAAAAAAAAGTATTGTCCACCCAGTTAACAGTGGTACATTACTTGATGTTGGTCTATCACATGACATTCCAATAAGACACATTAGGAACTTAAGGGTTGTAAACAGTCCCGGCTCCAGACGAGTTTAACAGGGGGGGCATCGACTTATCTTTTTTTTGGGGGGGGCAAAATGAATCTACGTAGCTGAACGTAGACAACAACATCAGTAGTCTACAGGCTACTTGTTAACAAGCTTAAAGTGCTGTATTGTTATTAGCTAGTGATCTTTTAGCTAACATTACCTGCATCCAGCAGCTTTACTCAACTCAGTCGGTTAGTTTGTTGGGAAAACTGTGCAAAGTTCTTTGCGTTTTGCTGGTTTGCCGCATGATTCTAACACACCTGTGTAGCTCTGCACAGCAGGAGCAGCAGGTCTGCTTCGCTGCCGCACAGGTGTAAACCCAGCGCGAGCGTAGTAACGCTCATGTTGCGTTTAAAGGCGGCTCGGAAAAACAGGTTACGACGTGTTAACAACAGATTAACACGTCGTAACAACAGATGCCCTCTGTCACTGAAAACAGTGACAGAGGGCACAGATATGGGAAGTGCGGAAGCCCCTACTGTATCAAATTGATATTGGAATAACAGAAAGTTGGCCATTCTAAGGTAAAAACAACAAACAGCTTCCAGTCCAGGGGGGGCACGGATGACTCTGTGGGCGGGCAATGCCCCCCAATGCCCAAATATTTTTGCAAGACACTGTAAGAATCACTCAGTAAAATGTAGGACAGATTATGTTTGTACCTGTGTATGAAGGCGCATGTGTCTGTCTCGCTGAGCACCTCAGATGCACAGTTCTGGGCCTCCTGCAGCAGCTGCTGCTGCTCCTCCAATGCACTCACTCCAAGCTGCCAGCTTTTGCGCCGCTGCCCTCTCTCCTCCTCCAAAACCAAACGCAGTCGCTCCCTGAACCTGAAAATGTCATGTCACCAATAGGTTGTCATTTTCACTTTACATTAGTATATTAAAAGAAAAATTCAATGAAAACTGGCGTGCTTTTCAGCTGGACACCAACATTCTGACAAGATTGTACCACCTGATGTTATATAAAAGTTTTAAAATCAAGTAACTAAATCCTCCTTATTACTGTCTGCTGAATTAACTAATAAAAGGTTTATGGGTGGATCACTGTATCACTGTCATTAACCACATTAGTGAAGTGCCAAGATGGGTGTGCATTTTTTTTCTACAAAAGTCACTTGCTAAACCTGCTACTCAAGTTATTACCAGCAGCTAAAGACTAGATGTACTCACGGTAAATTGGACAAATCAGTACATTGCGTAATGCAAGGTCTCTTTCATTTTAAAGTGAAAGCAAAAGGTCATTTCTCCAGAATACACTGCAAGCTGATACACAAACGTTGTCCTAAAAATGTTTTAGTCTTGTATTTATGCATTAGTTTAACAAGTCATTAATAGTTCAAAAGTAATTTTGGCATCAACATTTAACTCTTAATCCAGAAATCCAGGAATCATCATGCTTCTTTTCCATTTTAATTTCAGCTTATGCAAGAGTAAAGATTGCTGAGGATGCAGTTTGTTATTTTGTTTTACATATATTTTCATTTGTATATGAAAATATATTGATATTTACAAGCATGACTATATAATGCTAAAAATTATATAAGCTCTAGAACTGTTGCAGAGCAGGACTGTGCTAAAAATAACTCACCTGAAACCAAATCACCAGTTGTTCTGGTTTACTAACGAGCTACTGTTAGTGCTTCAGCACAGCTAGCTAACACCTCAAGGCAGAAAAATAGCCACTCAAAGTTGTGTAAATGAGTTTCTTCAAAAGGCCGTGAGATTTGTTTTGAGCCTGTTGATTGGTTCTCACCCTGTACGTAACATTAAGACATGTCTTATTGTGGTGAGTGTCTGCAGTATTTTAAATTCTGAGGACCATGAGGATGTCGTCATCATTTGATCAGTAAAACGTTTACAACTTTGGTTTGACCATGTCTGAAAGCTGTTGGCTTTTATTCTGAAGGCATATATTTACTGTACTCCTTCCTAGAAAAGCTGGCAGTGAAGAAAATTCATATGGGATTCGCACAACTGGAATCCATGTTGGCAGATGCCTCCATTACAGTGCCCATTTCTTATAGCCACTAAGTTCAATGATTCTTTGACAACAAGTAAATAGTCACCAATTTATACCAATCCAGCATTGGTGTTGTGCTTTTGTTCAGCATTTAAATAGACCTAATGTACAGTAGCACCATTTTAAGCTTCTATCAATATACAGGGCCTTACCTGTCCACTATTGAAGCCATGCTATCCATAAGTGAGACTGCCTTGTTGACCATTTTATCTCCGACAGCCTCGGAGGCTCCCTGGTCCTCTTGTGTCTTCTGAAGGAGGCACTCTGTTAGTTGCAGTCGGCTGGAAACCACCTGCAGACATGCAGTTAATGTGTTGACATTTACGTCGTATGGACAGAAAGAGAATCTGGAAAAACAGGATGCAACTTTCTTGCACAGCATAGAACAAGTCCAAGGATGTACACTGATGTTCTTTTCTAGATATCTTCTAATAGATGTGTTTCTTCTACACTGAATAAAGATTAAGATCAACTGGCATTTTTAAGGCAGTCATGCAGAACCTAGAACTGTGCATGACTTGTCAGAAGTGATCACACTGTTCTCATCAACGATAATCTGTTGTGTCTGCTTTTGCATTGTTCTCAGTCATGTTTTACAAAACACTGCATGTGAACCATATTGGGACCAGGAGTTTCCCCCCCAACCTCATAGAGGCCATGTCTCTGCCCAGAATATTCTTGTCATTCCAACTCAGCAATCTGATAAAAAATCCAGAGTAGTTATTAGAATTATAAAAACTAATGTGTTTACCACTGAACTGAGGGTAATGTCCTTAGAACACCATAAAAAACTTCACATTGTCCTTTTTTTTATTTGCCACCTGTACATAATAAATATATTGTCTTGTGTAAATCTGCTAGTTCTTGCGTCCTAAACACAGTAAATGTAATCAGGTACATAAAAAACTACCTTGCCACGGCTCTCCAAGGCTCGTCTCATCTCCTCCTCTGCCACACTGACGGTGAGGACGTCGTGGTTCTCGTTATGGCCTTCCAAACATGTGATGCACAGAGACTTCATGTCATTAGAACAAAAGTACTCAAGTGGAAGGTTATGGTCAGGGCAGGCCCTGCTCCCCAAATCCTTCTGAGGTTCCACCAGAGAGTGAGTCTTGAAGGACTCCCTCTCGTTGTGCTTCTGGAGATGCCTGAAGCACAGCGACACCTCACACTTCAGACAGGTCTTCACCGCCGGAGTCTTGTCATCTATGCATTGGTCACAGAAAATGACATTGTCTGCCTCTGGGTTCGCAGGTTTGATCACATCCAGGATCTCTTCATAAATGTTTTGGGAAGAGTCTTGGAAACCCTCGACAATGTTGGAAAGTTTGACATTTTTCTGCAGGGTATCGACGCCGTCATAGGTCTCGCGACACTCTGGGCAGCGTAGAGGTTCTTTGTCGCTGTATGTGGGGTCAGCAGACTTGGAGATGCAAGCTCGACAGAAGTTGTGCCCACAGGGTAGAACAACTGGATCATTGTAGAGCTGAAGACAGATGGGACAGCTCAGCTCCTGGGCAAGCTGATCCTCTTGCTTTGATAAAAACATACTGAAGGTTGAAAAGAATGGCAGTTTTTTTCTCTTCTGGTTGTAGTTTCTTTCTTCGTGCTTGTCTCTCTTCTTGAGAAAACCTTTCATCCATCCAAGTGAGCAACTAGTATCTTATCCTTATTTCTCATTAAGAGAATCCACAGGTGGAGAGACAGGTACGGCAAAGAGCAAACAAGAAACAATGCTGCCTGTTCTTATCTAAGTCAGAGGTAGGAGGTGCCAAACTTGTTCGCACAGCAACATTCCAGAGTCAAGATCATCTGTGATGCCTGGAAGTCACACCAGCAATGGGGTTACTATTGACCGGAAAATACTCTGCAAACATCCATAGGACCTTTTTAAAAGAAAATGTCAGCAATTCTTCTTTCTGGAAACCACCAGCTGTGATTTTAAAGCAGTGATGTAAGAACAAATACATCCAGCTTCAGGAATGCCCTTGTATCTTCCTAAACTGGCTTAATTAAAACAAAACATACTGAGCAAAAAAGAAAATCTTCATCAAAATTCATTAAATGTATTTGGAAACTTTATATCTTCTTGGTGAGAATAAAGATGCTGTTATTGCTTCCGTGTTGATATACAGCAAAAAGGGGAAGTTCATATTTTATGTATGAGTAAAGTCACATCCGCTGCAAATTCCTTGTTTACTGTAAATGTGCCAACAAACAAGAGAAGGGTGAGAATATATGGTATCAAAGTTTCTGTTTGATACCAAGATCAAATGTTGAGAAAAGTTTCAACTCAGTGAAGATGAAAATTCTTTCCCTAAAATTAGTAATCTGACTGCTTCAGAGGGCTGGCTGCAACTGTTTCCAAAATAAGAGGCAACTTATTGCCAACTTGTAGCCAAAATCTCCTTGTTCTTTTTCGTCTGTGTTTGATGTAAACAATAATTATAGGACCATGAGTTTACTTTTCAGCTGACACGCCTTATTCCACTCGGTGATGTGCAGAACAGCAGGTACACAGGGCAATGACATTGACATGGATAATGTTTTTGACTGTTTTGTTGTGATTTTTTTATTTGTTGATTACATGCTATTGTTCATGATCTAACTCCTGAGCATTCCTTTAAGTGTTTTTTTTGTTGTTGTTTTTCTGGCACACCTTCCTCTGTGAACCAGACACCCGGTTGTTCAGGCAATTCAAGCCTTTAGAATAAATGGTAAGTTGAAATGTCATTCACTCTCATGAGATGCTGGGAATTTTCTCTCACGAGTGGTTTACAGAAAAAAGAAAGTGGTAAAATAAAACTTTACCACTTGCTGAACGTTTTGGCACTGCAACAATTTCAGCAAGTTCATCCAACTTGGTGATGGTTCATCCGACTCAAAACATCTGGACATGTCTTCCAGAAATAATTTCTATGTTTTGTAGTCAGGGTAACTAGTTAAATGTAATAACATTTGCTAAGATTTTGAATAAAAAACTTTACATGGTGGAGCAGTTTTACTCTGCCATGCGTTTTACTGTTAATATTATTTTTAAGTAACAGTATTGTGAACCAATTCTTTATTCAGTTGCTTCACTGGATAAAGAACAAATACCTTTTTAACTCTTACATGAGTCCAATCTTTAGCTGCTCTACTAACCTCTGGTTGGAGGTCAAGTTGCAGAAATATAAATCACATACATCTTAGTAAAGGATATTGTGCATCTATTGTCCTCAATAAGCATTACATGTATATACAGTTGAAACCAGATTTTTATATATACTGTATAATTTTTTCCTTTCAAACTAAAGTTGTTCTGTTTGTTAAAACAAACCATTTGGAAACAGTAGAACCATTTGGAAATGGTTCTACTGTTTCAGGCCTTCTGAATTATACACTGCCAACATTTGATGCTTTAATCACTTTGGAGGTGTTTTTATTTATGAAAATTCCAGTGTGAGTTCTACGTTAATGCACCACAGAATCACACCAGGGAAATTAGGTGAACTTGTTTTGACACAATACAAAGTGTGTTATTGCATGAAAGTCATTACAAAGACTCTTGGCATTTGGGGCTGGTCAAATGCCACAGACAGTAGCAGTGCTGTATTTGGATATTAGTCTATTTTTCTCTGTAACTGTGATTTTAACATTCCGTTTGAGTTTGTTTCTAGTGAGGAAATAAATTCAATGTTGAACAAACTACGCAAAGCCTGAGTTTGGCATTTTGTAATCTTTTTTAAATGAACCACCTCAGTTGCACATTCCTCTGGACTGGAGTATTTTTATAGCTACATTTATTTATGTTGAAATTGTGCCCTTACTATACAGTATGTTTATTCTGGTAATATATATTTTATACTGTTTTAGTGTGAGTCTATTTGCTGCTGTTGCACAGAAATGCCCCCATTATGGGACAATAAATGATATTTCTATTCTATTCTATGCTGTATCCAGGACAACAGCACTCTCCTTGCTGTATTATGCTTATTGTAATGTTTGATGAATACAGAACTACTGTATGTCACTGTTCATATTAAATCCCATGGATCAAGTCTCATCTATTAAACTAGATGAGTGAATACTTTTGTCATTATAGTATACATGTAATTCTAAATATTCTGACAAAACAAAAATGTTGAGTCCATCAAATGATCTTTCTGCTACATCTACAATAAAAATATGATTCAGAAATAAGCCAAACTGCACATTAATGTATTATATTACAAGTATTATAGCATGGTAGTGATGTGTACATCTACTGGGTTAATTTCAAAGTCTACCTTCATGAACCTTTGACCCATTAAGTGAAATTCTCCAAAATACAACAACCTGGTTTGTGCTCTGACCTAAGTCAGCCGCGTTGCCCATATTTTCTTTGTAATAACCGCATGACAGACTCAAGACTTTACAGGATTCTATGAATTCAGTCTCTACGTTTTGAAGCCTGTGAGCATGGCCTGTTTGTTTTCTCTATTCCAGTCAGTCTGTCCTCGTATTTCCACCTGTTTATGAATTCCACCCTGCTCTCATTGTTTCCTCCTCCTTAAGCGTTCCTTCTGTCCTCATGTCCATCTGTCTTGAAGATTCTTGTTGTGTGTGCACATTCCAGAGGTGGGGACTCGAGTCACATGACTTGGACTCGAGTCAGACTCGAGTCGTTAAAATCACGACTTGAGACTTGACTTGAAAAAATGCTCAAAGACTCGGACTTGACTTTGACTTTCATGCCATTGACTTGGGACTTGACTCGACTTGAAGCTGTTTACTTGAAAAGACTTGATATTTTTTACTCAAAGTCTTAAAATTTAAAACACATTATTTATAAAGTGGCGTCATTAATTAATGTCACTCATTCCTTATCAATATGCGCAGACAGTCACTATGGTTTTCCTCTCTCCTTATGTATGTATGTGTACGTAGCTGCAGCACAACCAATCAAATTAACAGGATTTGGACGTTTAAAAAAACGCGGCAAAGCTGCAGAGCTCAGGGAACGAAATACGAAATAACCGCTCGAATATGCTTCCGCGAGTAATTTCTTTTGGCTACGTAGGTTATGAACTTTCGACTAAAAAACGAACTGCAACTTGTAAAACATGCAAGAAGAGAATATCGGATGGAGATGCCACGACGTCCAACTTTGTCCGGCATTTGAAGCTTCACAAAGATCGGTAGGTGGCGCTTTTCTTTTGCTGTAAGATAGTTGACTTTAGCTAACTTCGTGTTAGCATGTGTACTCCGGGTTAAATTGGTGATTATTTACCATAAATCCGGTCCTTCAAATGCCTCCACAAATAATGTGCACCGTGTTAGCTCAGGAAGCCGGTGGATAGTGAGCGGGGCTCCGGAACAGAAAGCAGATTCTGGACCTGAACACAGGGAACAGAGTCTCTCTGTCCCATCATGATGATGAGCCGGGTCTAGTATCATCTAAGGATGGTTGTTGTGTTTGAAGACATCTACGTTGGGAAATTATATTGACAATATATTGTTTTGACAGGTCAGAGAAAAGAGGAAAAAACTGCTGTTATGGTTCTTTGTATTGTGCTGTGGAAATGTCAGCATTTTCCTCTTTTTTTATTGAATATCAAGTTTAACAGAACTGGGCAATAAAGTGGTCCAATTTGAAAATGTTTTTTATACTTTGTGTTCAGCTACACATGTTCTATCATTTGAGATAAATACATATTTTAAAACGAACAAATGGTCTATTATTTGAATTTTTTGTATAATTGCAAATTATAAAAATAAAATAAAATAAAAACGACTCGAAATGACTTGAAATTAAAGGTTCCTGACTTGAGACTTGACTCGACCTTTGCCTGTCTTTACTTGAGACTTGACTCGGACTTGAGACTTACTTGAGACTTGCAACACAGTGACTTGGTCACACCTCTGGCACATTCCAGGCTAATCCTTCCCTTACAGTCATTTGACCTGATTAAAGTCTGATTTTGAACTGAATTGTGAGGTTGACTGCTGTGTTTGTCATCTTTTGTGTCTTGATGTTCAGTTTGGATGCTTAGTTAAGAACAGTAAGAGTTTTATTGCTGTTCTTCATTCCTAAACTATGGAATCAACAGCTCCAAAGAAACAGAAAAGACAAGCTGACTTTAAAGATCACACAAAGATCTTTTTGCAGTCAGTAGCTGTGTTTCTATTAGCCATAAAATTGTGCAAAATGGATTTACAAAAATAATTTTATTTTATTTAATGCCAATTTGGAAAAAACTTTTTTGATAAAAAGTTTTTGTGCAAGGCTGAGGTGGTTTTTCAGCTGTATCAAAATTAGTGTATTTCACAAAACTGCAATGGAAACACTTATTCTGCATCACACAAATCACATGATCAGCAAACAGATGTTACTGCTGGCAGAAAAGGCGAAAAAGACGACAAGAAGTGGTAGAAGAAGGAGGAAGACATGGCATGTTTTTAAATAAAAAAGCTTATTTACATGTGATTTTAATTGTGTTTCTTATTTAATGGAAACACCACAATTGCAAAATTGTCCTTTTCCAACATTAGTGGAACAAAGATTTGTGCACATTTGTAATGGAAACGCAACTACAGATGAATTAAGGGTATATGAGAGAATGTAAGTGTCTTAGTAAACTGAAAGTTGCTGAAGCAGTACTGCAATTCTTCCCCGTCTAAGCAAGTTTATCATCAACATGGAGTAAGAGGAAGACAAACCGAGAAAGAAACGCTTGTTCCAGGGTCAACATCTATAAGCTTGAACGTCATTTGCAGATGCCTAAATGGACAAGCCAAATGCATTCTGGACAGAGTTTTATGACCAGATGAGACAAGAATGGAGAATCACATCTGATCAGCACAGGAAAGAATGACAAGTATTCACATGCCCTGCTGCTGCAAAATTCAGGAACAGGGAACAGGCACCAAACGCTGGTGGAAAATCTTGAAAACTGTATTTCGACTCCAACTAAAGTCATATTTTGACATTGATTCATCCTGTTGTGTCCTGATGATGCTAAAGACAAAAAGACTTCTGTCTTTGAATGTGGCAGGATTGTTGAGCTTTCACAAAGAAGGCCTCACAATCACCCGTCGCTGCAGAGTATGAACATAGTGGACAGTTGGTATCAAAAAATCAATGGTAGATTCAAACATGGATTACCTTAAAAGAGTCACAAGACCTGATTGGGTGTCCATGAAAAGTCAAGCTAATTTTGACCAAAATGAACATCTTTCTGATGTTGACTCTATTATGTCATCATAAATGGCATCTGAGAGAAGAGAAAACATCTTAAAAGGTTTTTTTTTATGTCTTTAAACACTGAGACACTGAAAAGTCAAAGAAAGTTATGTTCTCTGAAGAGAATAGATGCCATATGACAACCTTAATGACTGTCTACATCCAGATCCTTCTGGAGTTTTCAGATTGTGTGGGCAGCTCAAACCATGACTGGGTGTGTGGAACCCCATAAAACAGCCCCCTGCTACATTATCTGTACAGTGTCAACTGGGTTTGTGAGCAGGACAGTTCTGTTGTTCACACTGCCTGACTCAGAACGGACTTTTTCCAGGAGAACAACCTGTCTCGTTTGGATCATTTTGTGTGTCCCTCTGATCTAAATCCCTTTGAAAATATAGTGGGGTGGAGAGCAATTGAGTTTGCCTTAACAGATGTCCTTTCCACACGTTGGGTGGCCTCAATGAAGCCACCTACCAAACGGACAAATGTTCCCACAAGAGTCCCAGAAACATCCAGATCAAATTATCTAAACAAATGCTTGAATTAATAAAGGCAGGCCAACTTCTACAGACCCAGTGTGTGTGGGTGTGTGGGGGTGAGTGTCCGTGTGTGTCAGCAGCTATGGCAGCTTCCAACCTGCAGCCTGCTCTAAAGGCTGGCTGAGGCAGGAGCCTAATACAAATATCTCAGTACACTTGAAATAGGTCAAAACTAACTTACAAGTAACTTTTAGTCAGCTATATGATTTTGTCCAACAGGCGCAGTATTATGTAAAATCAACTTTTTTGAGCTTTACATCATGTTATATTGTTATTCCCTCATCAGAAACATGGACTGTTACCTTGACTCTTTAATGCACGTTTGAGAAATCCTTTCATCACCCCTGGCAACCATCCAACTTAGCAAAACACCTGGACCTTTTTGCTTGCAGAATACATAACACATAACAATAATTCTTGAAAAGTACTAGTTCCATCGGCAGATTTTTTATTATACAGTAAGGTAGGTAGGTTAGGTAGGTCAAAAGAGGTGTTTTTTGAAGTGTTGCTGTCTTCAGTGCTGACCTCTTAGTTTCTCGCCCCCCAAGGAGTCTTCTGAGACACTCACTGCTAGAACTCACCTTCCACTCACCTGTCGCTCCGCCCTCTGCCTGCATGAGACAAGAAACACAAAGAGTACACCACCAGCTGCTGAACTTAGGCCCCGTAAGGTATACAGACCCTTCTCCTCCAGAACTTCACCTTCAGGATACAACATCTCATTCATCATCTCAGCAAATGCTCTCATCCAGGAAGGTATCATAGCCAAACAGAACTCCAGCCAGATGTAGCTTCAATTCAGTTCAATTCAATTCAATTCAATTCAATTCAATTCAAACAACTTTATTTGTCCCTGAGACCCAATTTCAAGGCACATGAGTATTAAAAATAGATTCATAACTTATAACTCAGACAGTGAAATTAATACAATTCCCACATACTAAAATATAAGTATGTAGTACATATATATGGCAAAAGTCCTTCATTGAAGAGAAAAAAACTGAGCCAAAACATAAAGTTAACAGTTGAAATAACAGCAAATTGAAGAGAGCAGTAAAAGAAGAAATAAGTGAGGTCAGTTTGTCCTCCAACAACCTGAGCTAATAGCAGCTTAACTACAGAGATAACTCGGGATAACCTTAACACTCAGAGCCGTTTTATTAAGAATAATCCAGTAATTATGAAGCGACCAAATATAATTTCCAGTCTAAGACATCTGAAATGACTGAAACAGAATACAATGTTTTAAATCAATTTTACATTCATGTTTTGGTTCTGATTCTACATTTTCTCCAAGGTTTATAATGTTTAGTAATTTTTTGCAGCAATTTTCCTCCTCTTTGTTTTACCTTAGTTTTGCCAGCAGAGGGCACTGTTATGTCTTCTTTTTTTGTATGCAATTGCCTGCAATTGCCACCATACGTATTTGCATGCACAGCTGCATGTTCAGGAAGCTACGTCACTGAGTCCCTCTGTAAACATGTGAGCTCCTAACTGGAAAACATCTACCAGAGCTGCATTGTTTTGTGTGGTTATGTTATTAATTTTATGCTTATTTACATAACATTACTTGTTTCTTCTAATTTAGGTAAACACAATAATTTATTGGCATAAACGTGTATATATTTTCTTGTGTCCAACAAACTATCCCCATGATAGTATTGATTATTTTATGTGTTAACTATGCCAGAAACTAAAACACTTTCGGATTTTTTATATTTGCTGTAAACAACACTGAATTTTTTTAAGAGGCAAAATCAAAATGTAGTGATTGAAACAACCCTTCTCAAAAATGTTCAATAAACACTTAATGTGACCATGATGTTTTTAGAAGAATCTATTTTTCTACACCTATAGACTTATTGTTCTGTTTGGGTGTATCAATCTAAACTATAGATACCAAGGTAAGTAAGTATTAGGATTGGATCAATACTTGGGTGATGAGATCATTATTGTTTTTTGCAGTTTTTCTTTTACTACGTTGATCAAATTACTGGAATTTCCTGACGGAGCTCATTCCATGGCATATGTAAAATTAAAATGCCAAATATCCAGAGCTTACATTTTTATTGTGAGAGCAGGATTTTATACTTTTGTAAGATTTGCATTCAAAATGTCTGCTTTCTTTCAAATACAATCTTTTTAATCACCCAATGAATGCAGCTTCACAGTAACACTGCTGTGTGCAGTAGAAGATAAAAGGAGCAGTACTTTATTTTCCTTCTTATATAGTAGTTAGTAAATAAAAAACACTTATTTGCCTGAAATCTTTGTCCTGTATTTTATCATAATCACAATCTGAAGTCAAATCTGTAAAAAGAAAAAACAAACAAAAAAAAAAACATAATAAAATTTCAAGAAAAAATATCAGTACCAGAATTGGTATTCTGATACTAGTCATGTATTTACCGGTACTTGGTATTGGATCAATACCAAAAGTGCAAGTATTACAGACCTTGCAGGCTCTATAAAACTATTTAGTAGCCACAGCTCATGGTCAACACACAAAACCTGATTATCAGCATTCAGACTTTGTCAGCAAAGCTGCAGACTCTCTGCAGTCAATCTGATCATCTATCCATCAAAGACAAAAGATAGTGAAGAATGGGGACAAACAGGGTATGTTTACCAGCAGTGAAAAAACTTGTATCTCAGAGTCAGAATTGTTTCAAGAAGTTTTTTTCTTCCTTTAAATTGTAAACTGACTATGTTGTAAAATACAAAGCAAATTTGCAAACTAACCTTCCAGCCACCACAGCGCCTCTAGCTGCCTCTGCAGAAAGCTTTGTGGTATAAATAATCAACTGTCTTCTAAAGAGCTACAGGTCTGTTGTGACAACTAGTAACAGGAGGGTATGGGGTGTTGGGGCAAAGGTTGATCTATGCATCATTGATATTAGCACTTAATAGTTTTTGCTATACAGCAAGATTAGTGAGGAATCTTTCATATAACTACCACTCTACTATTACTTTCACTATTTTTGCTCCCTGTAGCTTGTTTACATTAACTTACATGAAAACAAAAAACTGCAAAATAAACAGAAGAACTGGCCATGGCACGTTTCTTTATAGGTGACAAACTATATCTAAATTAATTAGTTTCACGTTGTGCTTTTTTAATCCATTTAGGTTTGCTGTGTGAACTAAAGTGCGTGGTGATTTGTATCTGAAAAAACTGCAGGCATCCGTTCAAAGATGTGGCGTCCTTTTATTGCTGCTCAACTTACATTTCTTGATGCAACAAAACAAAATGATCAGCAAATATCACACTTATAATTCCTTTTTGATAATACGGTTGCTTAACTATTGAACTTCTGCAAGCTACTACAAAAAAACACCTGTAACTCTAGAAAGTTCCAACACATTAAGGCTCTGATAGGTTGATCATTGATCATGATTGACAGGCAGACCAGCCAATCACAGTCCAGACAAGTCTACAAGGCGAAGTCCAACGAACTTGTGGTATCTTCCACACTGTGTGATGATAATTCAGAGTCTTATGATTTCCTCTGAAAAGAATGTGGAAGGTATTGTTTTGCTTTGAGCTGTCTAACTTATTTATCAGCCTGTAACTTCCACAAAGTTACACTCGAGGAGCCAAACGCAGAACGTGTATATTTGTCTATATCACCATAACTTTTATGGATTGAAAGGATTGTGGACAAATTGTTTGCCATCTTCTGCCTGGTGTTCCACATAGAGTCAATTTGACAATGGTAAATTTTGTATTAACATTAACACATAACTGAGATATTAAATTGAGCTTGAAATTAGGTTACAGATTAAATTGAAACTTCTGTCTTTTCATGTTGTTTTTGAAGACTAGAAACACCAAAACAAATATTTAACAGATAATAAACCATTTGATTTCATGAGACAAACACAAAGTGGTCCTGATGTGCTATATTCCATATCTTGGCATTGATCTGATACTAAGTAAATGCAGGACCAGTATCACTAAAACTATTCCAATACTGATACTTTCGAGTGAGAATTTCTTTTCATACATTTTATGATTCTTAAAAACCTAACCATACTTCAACTAATTTCAACAAATTATATAATCAAAATGTTCAGCTTCATTTGGGAGAGTTACGCTACATCTTCTGGTAATTTCAGCTATTATAATTTTAAATATTTAAACTTTGTTTCCCAATGAAATACATTGAAAATCTTTAAAATTTATCAAAATTCTGCAGAAACTCTTTCACTGCTTACTGCTTCTGCCTACTTCAATCTATAAACTTCATTTAACTTTTAACAAGTCACAAGCCATTAAGCTATGTCGTATGACTAAACCCTTTGATATCTCAGTTTTTGAATATTTAACTTCTATGCATATTTTTGTCTGTTTTTATTTCCATCCATCCATTTTCTTACACCCTTGTCCCTACTGGGGTCTGGTGCCTATCTCCAGCTAACGTGTCAGGTGAGAGGCGGGGAACACCCTGGACAGGACCCCAGTCTGTCGCAGGGCAACACAGAGACAGACACACACTCACTCACACCTAGGGAGAATTTAGAGAGACCAATTAACCTGACAGTCATGTTTTTGGACTGTGGGAGGAAGCTGGAGAACCCGGAGAGAACCCACCCATGCACAGGGAAGACATGCAGAAAGACCCCGGGCCGGGAATTGAACCCAGGACCTTCTTGCTGCAAGGCAACAGTGCTTCCAACTGCACCATCGTGCAGCCCCTGTCTGTTTTTATTTTTACAATGAAATCCAATTAAGGAATCAATCAACTGGTAGACTTTAAATGACATGATTGCACATTCACACCTCTTAAGCTCTCCGCCTCACAAAGTGCCCCTGTGCTTCCTCATTCAGCTCCTTCAGACTAGCCAACAACAATTAGCAAACACCTGGCGGAACTGCACATCTGCTAAACTTATCGTATTTAGTATTTCAAGGTGCAACACTCCTATGAGTGGCTGTAAACAGCTTAGTGAAGAAAAGTTGTGAGTAATGTTATCCTGTGTTAGGATATGGATTCATAGGATGGAGGTGTAGCTTCACCCATTGAGACCAGTAATCAGAGCAGAGTGTGGGCGGAGTCACAGTGAGGCAGGGTCAGTTGGATCCAAGGCCCACAAAATCCAAATCAACATCCAACGTGCACTCATATTCAACCAGGTTTGAAAAAAAAATCACAAAGAGATTTCATTCAGAGTTTAGAAGAAGCAGGTGGCTCATCTGCTGATTACCTGTAGAGGGCGACATAACTCTTTAAAAGTACATTCTGTGCTTAATACCAAACTGTCCAAGCAGCTACTCACCAAATACAGAAAACTAAAACTGAATGAACAGACGTTGCCATGACTTGACGACGCTCTGAGTCTTTCCTGCACAGTCATTGCTACATGAACAACAGAATCAGCCGAGGTAGATGCATCAAAAAGAATTGCGCAGAGTCCAGAGACATTACCTCTCTTTGCCGGCCTGCTACTTGTTCACTCGGCTTGAGAACACCATGAGACTGAAGGTGCAGGGCCCTGCCAGCAAAGTCCACTTAGCAGATGGTGAGTCACATGTCCTGATGGAGTTCAATGTGAGCCAAGAGTCCTATTAGTAAAAAAATTTAACGAAAAACAAAAACTTGGTCAATGTGGGAAAATTTATCTTGCCAGAGTAAACCTTGTCCTTAGAAAATATTCTAAAAATAACTGTCCATTTGAATCAGACATTTGTACTGGCACACCAAACTTCTACCATTAACATTTTTATATTGGTCTGCAGTCAAGGATGGCCCAACATCATTCCAAGGGTTGAAAATAGGCGCAGCAATGGACAGCACTGATTTGTATCATTTCCTGTCGGGGTTTCAGGGAGTGGGCTGGAAGTGCTAATGCAAAAACGCCGGACCCAGCTTTTGAAGCCTGGTCGGGCCGGGCCGGGCAGAGCTGGGTCAGGCCGGGCCGGGCCCTGCAGGGCAAAATGGGCTTAAGTCAGCCCATTTTAGCTGCTGTACACCATATTGAGACATAAGAGATGCTTTTTACATTGACTGTATTTCCTCCTATATTTTATCCTATGAAAATACAGGAGTCTTTATGGAAGTGACCACTAGAAGGCCATTTTCTCTGCACACTAATCTAACTTTTAAAAGTTTAAGTGATATGAGTAATTTGGCAAGACACTGTAAATTATTTATATTTAACTCAGATCTAGATTAAGACTTTGTTTTACTGGAAATGTCAATATCACCATTTTTTTTTTTTTAGCTTTGGAGACACCAAATAAAGGATAATTGAGGATAAAAAGACAGCAGAATTGCATTCAGATTCATTAAAATTCCTCAAAACAGAACAACTCAGAGTGCTTCGCATGCACAGGCTCCGGGGCCGAGTCCGCCTCGTCGACTTGTGCAGATACAACGCAGAACCTCCGTTCTCTTGGATAAGGATAAGGTAAATTAAGGATAATTTAGTTATCTCTGTATGTTTGTCTAATATCTTAGCTGATCAAAGCACAAAGTTTGTGCAGACCAGATGAAACAACAGAAATCATCAACCTTAACAGGCAAACACATTTAAGAAAGTCTGCTAATTATTTGCAAATTAAAAAGGTTTTTTTCTAATAAATATAATAATGTGACTGAAAGGGATTTGTTTGTTTGACAGACAAACTGAACTGTCCTCTTGGTTCTCCTCAAGAAAGTTAAAAGTGTGAGACTGTGTATGTCTGTTGAAGTATTACTCAGGTTGATGAACAATATTGTGTACAATAAATGCTTGCCTTTGACACACTGGCTTGTGATCAGCTGTACCCATGAAAATAATATGCACTAAGTCATCCTCTTGTCCTCAGGACAGGCATCTTTAATTTCCCCCCTTTGCATTGGGCTGATGTCAGGAGGTATGATTCTGGGACAGACAGCAATCTTTCTGTTTCATTCTCTGGAGATCCTGACAGGCAACACTGGGCTGATGAACCAGTTGGAAATCTTCATAAAGGACAGTCGGGTCCTTTTGGAACATGGAGGGCATCTGATTTCACCAATAAACAATAGTGACAACATGAATTATATTTTCGTGTCTCTGTTGATGGTAGAATTCACTGCGTCTTCCTCATTGTGGTTATTACCACCAGGCATCTTTATTGGATTAGAAACATACAAGCTGGTTATTAAAAGTGGAGTAAAACAGAACAAGGAGAAACTCTTACTTTGGCGGGTTTGGTGTGCTTGACAGTTGTCACTGCTGCTGGGTGCGATCTGGGTCTGGGACTGGAGCTCTCTGACATTTATTTCCAGTTACAGCATGAAAGTGTTTGTTGTTAATGGAGCAAAATCCCTACTTTGTGCGTTTATTGTTGCTCGCCTTCAAAATGTGGATGTTGCTCATAAACCAGCTGACTTTCCTATAATTGTGTTTATTTTATCTTTATGTATTGTGTCAACAAAATCAAAATTTGCCTTTTTGTTTTCCATATGTCATACTAGTATTCTTGCATTGCCAGAAAAGAAAAAAAGGTTCTATTTCACTGGCATTTTTCAGTACAAATATGTTTAATGTTGCAAATCAACCAATCATTACCTTGCCCTCGTTAGGCAGTACACACAGTGCTGTACTGGAGGGCCTTTTGTTGGAGTTTTAACTGTCCACATTATGGCAGCTGTAAAATGAGTGGTTTTATTTGAATCTTGGAAAAGTGGTGGAGCGTTTAAAATCTGGGGTGGTGCCATGGTGTTGGGTGGAGCCGTCTTAGATGTTGTACAGTCAGTTTTGCATGTACTGGGTCTGGGTCCTTCCATTGTGGGGATTTCAGAAGCAGCAGGGGTATCTCTGGCTGCAGCTGCAGCAGTAATAGACTAGTTTGATGTACCGGAAGACTGGGGTTTACAGTTTTAGCATTTGCAGGAGGTTTTGTGTCCTCATGTACCCACAGCGGGTTGTCAGCGACCTTCATGGGTCTGTCTGCAGCAACACTTACCAGAGGAAGCAATTTTACAGAGGAGGTTTGGAATTTGCTTACAGAGAAGATGATAGAAGTAAAGGTTGTGTTTATATTTGTGCATTACAGTTTGTTTAATTTGGACATTTTATACAACCATCTATTTCTTTATCTGTCTTTTTGAGTCCTTGTCCATCTTGTTATTTAACCTATACTGTATCTTTTTGCATTGATAAAATGTCTGCGATATTGGCTGTCTTGCTCACAGAGCGCTAAAGTAATGCTCTGGGATCGCATTTAGAAAACAATGTGAAATGTACGTACCTCCAAAAGTCACCAGAAAGCAGCACCTCAACTGCTCAACAAGTTACCACCTTAACATTTTACCTGCATTCAACCATAAATAGCTAATGCAAAGTTCCTCATAAACTTTAAGGTGTATTTAAATGAGCCAGCAGATAAGTGTTGCTTCATGGTCACCAATGGCAACCACAGAGAGAAAAGTAAAAAAAAAAATTCACAAGACAGAAATCGGTATGAGTAAGGGGTAGAGTATGATATAAATATAAATATAAATAAATATAAATAATATAAAAAAATTGGCATCCACAGTAGTGGTGCAACAAAAGTTACACATTACAGATCTGACTAAAGTTACACACCGCCACAAGCATTTGAGGAGGCCAATGACACGCTCCACAGTGGTGTGGTATTAGGTATTAGGGGCCAGCGCCTGAGGGAGAAGCCATTGTCCACTCCAGGTTAAATGATGAGTATTATTGTGATGATGTGCTGAAGGCCTGTGATGGACTGGTGACCTGTCCACGGTGACCCCGCATCTTGCCCGAAATGTCTCGCTGGAAATAGGCACCAGCAGCCCTCGAGACCCCACTAGGGACAAAATGGATGAATGGATGGATGTGCTTAAGGCTGCATGTCGAAGAGCTGGATCATCTTAAAGAGACAAAGGCGTCAAATTGTAAAGTCTTCAAAATGACCGTACACATGGCTCAAAGTTTGCGTGAGGGACTGCGCATTCTCCTGTCATGTTTGTTTTTTCTAGATCACAACCTATCTGATTAAAGTGATTTATACCAGTTTCAGACTCTGTTTTGTGTGTATGGAAACATTGTAAATTGAGATGAACTACTTTTAACCACAAATATTAATTGATGAAGGTGATGTATTTCAGATCAAACTCTCTACTGCAGATGCAGCATGATTACAAAAACAGAAGAATGTTTGAGCTTTACATTCAATGCTCAATGGTAGAACATGTCTTATTGTTTATTTTCCATTTTGTTTGTTTTAAAAAAAAATTCAGTTCAAGCCTAATATTTATTCATATAGTCTAAAAAACAATAAAAAATTGTATTAAAAGTAATAATAATATAATAGATAAAAATGGTCAGCTTTATCCTGCTCGGCTGTTCCTGTCAAGGTCAAGTTTAAAGTCCAATATGAAAATGTTTCGGAAACAAGCAGAGAGTCCGAGCAGAGGCTATGTCTGAGCATGAGGAGATGTTTTGAGAAGAAAGACATGAAGTCCTGCTTTCAAAATAACAATGTAAGCAAAAGTATTAAAAGTTTTGAGAACAAAAGACATGAAATCCTGTTTTCAGACTGAACATGTGTGCTCTTGGATTATGCCAGGAAAATTCCTCCATATAAAGAGGGTTTAACAATAAGGCAAGAAAGTCTAACAATAAGCTACTTTCACAAAGAACAAATTGCAAGAATAAACTAAGAAACTAAATACAGAGGAATTAACTAGTATGGCAAGACTTTTTGAGCAATAATTATTACAGAGCATTAAACAGAATACGGCAAACACCTGAACTGAAGTAAAAACACAGTAGAAAATTATAGAAAAAATTCTAATGAGAATAATATTCATGATGAGGAAAACAATAATCCATGACAACAAACCTCACTGACAGAACTAATATGGCACAAAATATGAAGCATAAATTACCCACAGGAAATAATCAAACCAAAAGTCAATAATCCAAGAATTGTGACACCAGTGTATTCAAGATAACATTAACCTTTTATCTGGTAAATATTGTAGATACCACAAGTTGGAGCTTGCGGGTTTAAAGAAAAAATTATATCTAGAATACAGCAAGTTATAACTGTGATATTTCACACAATCTGGGGAAGATGGGGAATAAAAGAGTCATTTTCAGTGTCTTTAAATGTCACCTTCTTTGTGATTCTGTGTACAAAATATATCTATTCTGTTGTTTATAAAGCCAAAAGGCTGGATATTGGATGGTAGTGTATTTGAATTTTATGCAGTTTCAAACATAAAGAGAGATTCCTTTGCAGATTTCCTTTTGACTTTTAAAAGCCCAGCGATGGTGGTGCTGAGTTGTGAAGCCTCAGTGTGAGAGGGGGCAGGGCAATGCCTTGCTTTGGAGGAAATCTGGAACCTATAAACTTGAGCAACTTCTGGGACAAGGAGGCAAACGTCACAACATTTAGATCTGGTTGGCTGCGCAACAGATCTCTCTCTCCGCCTCGTCGCTTCGACTGGACCAATCAGTTAGGACTCACTCCTCTTGCGTCCTGAAGCTTCACTGTCCTAAAATCCATTTCAGGCCAATCAGGGAACTGAGTGGGAGGGCAGCTGAAACATTCACAGTTGCCTGCCTTTAAAAATGTACACTCACTATGCTCTTGTTTCACATGCTGCTTTAGGAGAATAACGTGAGAGAGTTTGTGCCTCATAATGCATTCTTACAGAGACTGGAAGAGATTATTGTCGGGTTTTCATATGTGTGGATGAAAGAGATGACACTGAGTGCTTGCTCTTCCACTTTGGCTTGATTAAATATTCCCCAGGGAGAAGCTGTAAGGAAAAGGACAACAGCAGAAGAAAGACAAAGCAGAGAAGCAGAGGGAGGATCTCAAGAAGAACAGAAAAGAGAAAAAAGACAATACACTTGAAAAAACTAGGTAAGCACAAGAGCGGAGCACATAGAGCAATTGAAAGAACTAAAGGGGAGGAAGAGTGTGTCAAAGTATGAGAGAGGATGAACTGTCCAGAGATGATCACCCTAAAGGAAGGGTGGTTCCCAAAGAGAAGCTGGCAAGACCACTTTCTAATGCCTGTCCTGTTGTTGTAGCCACTCCAGGCATTACCGGACGTAAACGTCAGATTGGCTCACACACAGAGGATCACCTTACTCCACTCACCCCTACCTCATCGGACCACAGCAACAAAGTCACACCAGAGGACAGCATTCAGATATACACCTCAACAGGCCCCAAAAAACTCAAACAGAGCCCTCAGCATCGGCCGCCTTCTTCCAGCCCCTCGCTTTCTCCCCTGCCAGGTCACAGTCCTGGAGGACTCCCAGCCCTTGAAGACCCACAAGCTCAACGGGCCATCGCCAACATCCGTGAACGCCAGCGGACTCAGTCGCTAAACGAAGCGTTTGCCTCGCTGCGCAAGATCATTCCAACGCTCCCCTCGGACAAATTGAGCAAAATTCAGACTCTCAAGTTGGCATCCCGCTATATTGACTTTCTGTACCAGGTTCTGCAAAGTAACGAGATGGACAGCAAGCTTGCCGGGTGCAACTACCTGGCACATGAGAGACTGAGCTATGCCTTCTCTGTGTGGCGGATGGAAGGGGCATGGTCAACTATGTCTGCAGGTCACTAGCTGGGTCTGAAAGGTCAACAAAGTTCACAGGGATTCAAACATAAAGAGAGATTCCTTTTCAGATTTCCTTTTGACTTTTAAAAGACCAGCGATGCTGAGGGCTTTCTGTAAGCCACATTAGCCTTAAACCTCTTCAGGCTTGTGAATCAGATAGCCTCTGGACTGTTATTTAAATGTTTCAAGTGATTATTGGGGAGGGACACTAGAACACACTCAAAGTAAGACCTCCGTATGAATGTGTATTCTGTTTACATTGTATCTAATTAAGCTTAGAAAACTGGTCTTCATTGAAGAAGTTCAAAGACTATCTCTCCAAACGTTTCTCCACATGAGAAGAAATAATTTTACTTAAGGTCTTTTAATCTATTTGTTTTCTTTGGATCTGAAGTCAGACTGCTGTTTAAATATAGCTGCTCTCCCCTAATTTTATCACTGCATCCGTAAGCCTAATTTAAACTTTACGTTGAGTATTTTTCTGTGTGTCTGCTATATCTTGGGTTAGCAAGAGGAAATTTGTGTGGGATATATAAAACCCAGCAGCTGTAGGGTTTAGATGAAACTCTTAAAACTGATCCTGGACCTTTGCCTTACCCAAATCCTTTCAACTTTTAATTTTCCAGCCCTTAAAATCCCTTGGCCACCTCAGAACTCGAGTAACAGCGGAAAATGTAGCCATGGGCAGTTGCCTCTTTTAAAACAAAACCAAGCCCCTTTGTGTTTTCTCCTGGTTCTAAAGAGAAACTCCTGTTGAAATATTTTCCTCCAGTTCTGGCTCAAATTTAGCTTGCATGGCACGAATCTCTGATACAGCTACAGTTCGCTGACGAGGAGGCGTAATGAAAACAAACAGTCTTTTTACAGCCATTAATCATGTGTGTCATCATCAAAGGGGAGGCTGATGTGGCTCCCCACTGGGCTTAGCATAAACCATGGGCAGTGATGGAGGAGGTGAGAGCTGATTTATGCACACAAACGCGGACGTGTGCATAGGTGTAGCCGTTTGCATGTACGCATTCCCTGCAAATTGCATGTTCTTCATGTATTAGGTTCTAAAAATACCTCTGCAGTATATGTTTAAAGTCAGAAGTATTACCAGAGTAAAGTTCACTTTTTTGCCCCATTGAAGCACCATGGTTATTATTCTTACTGTTGCTTTTATTTTAACAAGAGAAGTACAAAGAGAAATGAGCAGGCAGGTTGTTAGCTTCCAAAACAAACCAATGACAAACCTGACAAACCACTTCTTACTTCAGTGCCAGCATGCAAAAAGATCAGCAACCTATCATTTGTCACAAGGAAAAGTTTCCAACTGAGATGAATAATTGTAATTTTTTTTTAGCCCTGCAGTCAGTCCAGTGTGGTCTCAGAAGGCTTAAGGTCTCTGGCATATTAGAAGATGCTTGACTTTTCAAAATGACTCATCATCCAGGAGAGATAATATTGAATAAATTGCAAAAGAGCTGCTAAAATGTTCCAAATTACTTTTCTATATTTTTTAAGTATATTTGTTAAAGCAAATTGTATGTCAATTTCCTTTGTGGATTTGCAGAGGGTTTCTGATGTGTATGGCCCCATTTGTATCTGGGTTACCTCGAAACAGGTATTTGCATGAATTAAAACGGTTCATCTCGATTCTTGAATATATAGAACAGCATCTGTAAACTTTACAGATTCTAAAAATCCATATTTGTGTTCCTTCCATAACATTTTGCCATTTTTTTTACTTCAAGCTGATAAATAAAGTCTGATGTTTCAAATTATTTGGCAAAAAGTGGCACTTCATTACAGGCTGGATAAGAAATGTGTGTCTTTTTACTTCTGCTGTCAAGTTATCTCCATTATTGCCTCTTTACCATGATTTGCTGCAATAGTAAATATTGTGCTAATTTCAGCTTGCTTATATTGATACAGCTATAAAAACACAAAAATATCTTTGGAATTAGATGTGCATTCACCTAATTTGTATGAAGACTAAAAATTTTGGGATATTTCTTTAAACCAAATACATGTTATTGAGGGCAGAAACATAAATTTAAATATCCTGCTCACACCTGACTGTAACATTTTTGGATATATTAGAGAAAAGACTAGAAGACGATTTGTCATTCATTTCTGGATGAAATAATGAATTTTAAAATAGTAAAATGATTTTAATGCTAGTGGGATGTATTTATGACTTCAAATCACAATAGAAAACCTGGTTCACTTAAGTCAGTGGTTCCCAACGTGTGTGGCACGCCCCCTAGGAGGGGTGCCGTGCCATTGCAGGGCGGGCGCAGGAAGCGGTTTGGATGAATGAAAAAAACAAAACAGTTACACAAAAGTGTTTCACTGTACAGATGGTTTGTAGTGTGTTTTGTTGCAACTTGAAGTGTGAAATAAACTTCAGCGGAGGTTGAACACAAAATATGTGTATAGGTTTATGTCTGATGTGTGTGCCCAGTTGATTTTTTTTGGGTGGATTTTATTGTAATTCATAGGGGGGCCCAGAAAATCTTTGGGAACCACTGACTTAAGCTAACATTACCTGTCAAGCTGCTAGTTAGCATAAACTAGCGTTAGCCATATTCAACATTCACACTTTGACCGAAGAACTGATCAAGAAGTTAAGGAAAGCTATATCAAAAGTGTGCTAAATGGAAGATGTATTTTGTTGTCCAAATTCTATTATTTATGACTAAAAGACGTAATACTTTAGTTTATGGTTTTGAATTCAAAATAACCTACCCTCTTAAAACTGCGTGGTGAAATCAATCCTCAACAATCTTCTGCACTTCTATTCTTTGACGATAAACCCTGTAAATATTCATTCGGCCACTATGCCCTCTCTGTCTCCTGGTTCTCTTGTTAAACTGTCTCCCTCTGTTCCTGGTCCGCTCTCCCTGGTCTCTTTTTTTAACGAGGTCCCGGTGCCTTTGCCTGGTCAATCACGAACAGTTAATAACTCTGCAAAAGAACAAGGTAGTGTGCAATTACAGCGTGCCGAACATTTATAGCCTGCTTGGTCCTGAGTATGTTATTCTTGCATTATATGTTTTCATTGAAGCAGCAGTGACCTGCTTGACACTTTTACAAAAACTGAATTTTGAGATTGACGAGACTAGAAAGTAAAAAATAAAAAATAAAGTTACAAAGGATTCTGCATTAGAAATATGAAAGCAGGGTATGTTTTGTGTAGTAAAAGTTATAACAATCATAATTTTAAAGTTTCTAATTTAAACATATGACTGCAACATTTCTCCATCAAGGACATTTATTTTCAGTCCACCTTTTCGTTTTAACTATATTTCATTATGAGAGGTGATAAAAGCTGCAGCCACCTCAGTTTAAGTAATACAACATTTTTGCTGTAAGAAATTTATGTTCATGGCCTAAAAGTTTTGGCAGTGGTATAAAAAACTTGCAAACTCTGTAGTTTAGAGTTTTTCTGCTGACAGTTATTGTTTCTAGGTTACTGTTCATCGTGATGAGAGGCATGATAATACACTGCTGAACAGGGTTTTGGGGGACTTAAAAAGTTTATTTTCCAGCAAAAATATATGATTTGAATTTGTGACACACAGTTTGTTCACTTTATTTCAGTCACATCACAGATGGAGCTACAAAAGAGTCCAACTAAAATCACTAGCAATCTAATTAGCAGGTTCTATATACAAGAGGTGTAGATGTCAGCAGTATATACCTCTGAAGAAAAGACTGCTGCTTTTGTTCTTCTACTAAGATCTTTAAAAAGTTCACTGGCAGCGAAAAAGTTTTACAAGAAAAAAATGATTTTCTACTGAGAGAGAGCTCCCCACCAGCGCAAAGTTAAGCAGGTTGGTTACTTACTAAAAAAACATAATCTCACAGTATGATGCTGCCACAACCACATTTAACCAAAAGAATATTTTGTTCAGGGTGATGTCCCCCCAATGTAGCCTTGTAGCAAACTGCAAACAGGAGCTTTTACATCTGTCTTTTAACAATGGCTTTCTTCTTGCCTCTTTTCCACAAAGTCTGGATTTCATGAAATGCACAGCTTATAGTTGAGCTCTTCCACCAAGTCATAGAAAAACCACAAAGGGCAAAGTTCTGCAGAAAGTACCAGGACGAACACTAATAAGCAGGTGTAAGATTGTTTGCTCTAAAGAAATGAATCCCCCTTCTGATTGCTTTGGACATTTTGGAAAATCAAGGAACAAGCCAGGGCTACCAAGAGCCCCGTGTTATGATGCAACCGATGTGTCACGCTGCTTCTCATCCAACGGAGACGGCTGACTCCCAGTTCTACCCCAAAATCTCTGCCATCAATAAAAAGTGGGATCAAAACATCCTCCAAAAACAACCATTTCCAACGATGACGGTCAGGGAGTGTTTCCATATGATGGAAAACAATATCACAATGTAATAGTGATTAAGGTAGAAGATGAAAAGATTTAAGCTTTTGACTCTGCTGAAAATTTCTAATTTTTGAACTCAGTTTAAAACTTCTACACTGTAGAACCTTAATTAGTTCTCCTAATTTTGGTACATGTAGATAAACCCAAAGATTTCTAAAGGCACTTTTTTAAAACTTGAAACTATTTACATAAAAAGAAATTACATGATCGAAATGGTTCCTGGCTCCTGCTTTTTATTTGTTTCTTCTACTCAAACTTTGACAAAAAATACAGAAATCGGTTGCTTGCTTTTTCCAGTAAAACAAACACAATAGTAGGCTGAGTGGGGTAGTAATGAGGACCAACAAACAACTCACTCGTAGTTCTATGTATGCAGATAAAACTGAGCTCTGAAAGAGACTCAGTCTTGATGACTCCATGAATGAAGCTTTTCACTTTAAACATCTTAAAACTAATTCTTGTGACAAAAAAGTGGTTAGCTGCTGCTGGCACAATGCATTGTGGGATACCTTGCTGACCAATTCTGACTGTCATATACTCTTTGATATAACTTCAAATTAAGTAAGTTAATTTTTAAACGTTTTTACCTCAAAAAGCCCTCAATGTATTTAAATTAAGTGCTTAGTATAACAATGTAAAAAAATAAAATAAAATAAATTCACTCAACTTCACTAATTCACCATACACCCAAAGGTTCACTGGACATCGAGTGTTACCAAACCTTGACCAAAGTCAAGTTATAATCACTAATCTTTTTCAATTAAATACAGTGTTACAGTTTACAGTGTAAGTCAAAGCAGTAAGTCAAAACAGAGAGCATAGAGCATGTTTGTACAAGAATTAACACAAAAATAAGCCTTAGAGCAGAGAATTTTTTTAATCAAGAAGAAAAGGCAAAAAGTATAAAATAGACAATCTTTCTATACATACACATGGTAGGAAATGTGAATGAAAAATACAAGTTAAGTAAGAATGAAAAAGATTTCAATGTCATGTTTTGAGATACAAAGTTACTGTAAGTCCAGTTAGTTTAAAAACTACCAATACACATGCTACTGAATGCGTCAAGGCACACGTGTGACGTGTATTTTGGTCTCAGTTTCTATTTACAGCGTCTTTCTTTAAGAAGAATGTACAAATGACATCAGTAATGAAAGGAATGAAGAGCTGAGGCAGAACCGGCCTCTTCGTAAGACAAATACAAGGGCGGAACTATCATACAATGGTCATTTACAGTATTCGACGGACGCACTCGGACACTTTAATACTTGCCAACGCATGCACAAAACACATGAGAAGTGCACACACAATCACAGACAACATTTTACCTCACAGACGACACGCAGGCAGCTGCTGCTGCTGGCCACGCTGGATGAGACAGACGCAGCGCTTTGTTTCAATGCTGACACCTCCCACCGAGAAAATTACGAACAAATTCCAACCAGACTCAACATGACAGAAAACAGACTTGTCAAAGTTCTGCAGAAATAGTCCAACCTTTGCTGGGAAGAAAATCTGCAGGATTTGATTGTAAAAAAGGCCGGCACAGTTTTCTGTCTGAGTGACAAACCCATATTTCCTTCAGTACAAGTCTCCTTCATCTCTAAACACGGAAGGAGTTTAAAAAAACAAAATAATAATAATAAAAAAAACAATACTCCGAGTATACTGTCAAACTGTGAGAAAAGATTAAAAGTAGAATTTCTGAGTAAAAAAAAATCGCAAAGAGAAACTATGAAGCCACATTTTCTTTTAATTAGTATAAGTTTTAGGAGGTTAGTGTCTAGAAGTATGAGAAGTTTGAACCATTTTCATCCAGAAATTACACTCAGCCAACCAGAGCTCTCGTCTAAAACAACATTAGCACGACTCATCCAAACCCAACGTAGGATGCATAGAACAAAGTTTGACAATCTCCGTTTTGTGATACAACACTAACAAACACAATCTTGCTTTCCATAGATTTGGAATGCAAAGTCCTGAACAGATTCGATTGCTCACCATCAGCTTCTGTGGTAAACTGTAGCTGTTTGATAAGAGGAGTTGCTACAAATACACAGAAGATTCTCACATGGAGATACAGCTACCAACATTGTTTTTCTTCAACAAACAAAAACCGTTTTCTTAATTAAAACAAGACTCGTTTCTTAAAAAAATCTAAACAGAGTGAGTCATTATAGTCACAAGCAAAAAGTTTAGAAAAGACTGTATATGTGACGTGAGCCTTAGTCCAAAAGTTAGAATATTATGTTCCAAAGTTTAGACCTGTTCTCATGTCACTTCCATACAGCAGCAGGTCGCTTTAAGGCAGATTTTTCTTTGGGTTGCGTTTAGAGATGCACCAGAAAATCGGCCTGTGGCTGGAATCTTCCCAAGTTCAGCTTGATCCCCCCACCACACCTGGTGCTAATTACAACTCTCTTTGGTGTGGAACTTGTTTCTTAAGAGTAGAATCCTCAAAGTTAACAACTTCTGATCTCTGTGAAGTTTTTAAAATGTAAGAAAAATGAAGCACAAAAGTAGGAGCTGGATTGATTGTTTACCAATGCTAGTCATGCTAATTGCTAATACAGGATGCTACAAGCTAAATAACAATTCTGAAATTATTTCGTCATTGTTTTAAAATAGTAAAAAGCCCATATTACAGCGAGTGTTCTCTCACCCAGGCAGGCTTTTAATTACAGGTTCTAGAAGCTTCATTATGCCGAGGCTAACCTGAGCTTACCTTCACCGTCCTCCTGGAGTGATAAGTGTGATTCAACTGAAGAGGTCCTCCTGCACCATCATCCAAAGCTAAATGCAATTTTTTCCTCACAAGAATATAATACTCAATATATTCAAAAGAAGAAGAAGCTTGGGAAGCTGAAATTGGCTGTTTTTTGTAACAGCCAATCCAGGAGTTGCATTTCTGTTTTGTGATGCTAATTGGATGAAACCCCAAAGGGTGGAAATAAGGAGGACTGCAATATTAGCTTCTAAGATGGTTTCCGATGTATATTATATGATGTACATTACGATATATTTGATGTTTCAGTTATTAAAATAGGCAGCTATAGGCATGTTTAGAAGGCGTCTCATGTGTTCATGGTCCTTAACCCCAGGAAACACCCGGGGTCGGCCGTACAGATTGACTGAAAGTGTTGATGCTTTTCTAGTTCATTGTTTCACAGAACCTCATCTACAAAGTTTATGCCTCCATATTCCATTTCAGTATCATCTTATATAACCCTTTGTTTAAAGACTTTAGTGATTTATTTATGGTCCCAACGTCAGCAATGTCATGTCAACACTATGCTTTCATTTTTGGGGTTTTTGTGGTTGGTCCTTTAGATCTTGCAGCCAACATGTCTGCTTGCGTTTGCTGATTTTGTCTTGCTTTGCTGTACTGAATGCACTAAATATTTAAAAAATAATAAAAGAGGTTTTAAACAGAAATTGGAATTGGGTCACATTGACATTAGTAGGTGGGAGCTTTACATAAAACTGGATATCGGAAATTGGCCACAGAAATCTGATCGGTGCATCTCTAGTCATCATAAGTGCTTCAACAGTACTGCTTATATAGAACAATACAATATAGTCTTCAGTGGTGCCAGGGTGGAATGATCACGCCTTTAGTCTCAAAAATAAAACATCAACATATAGCATTCAATACTAGTGGTACAATAACAGTTTGTCTTTGCTTTGTACATGTCGGAATGAGTTTTATGTCTGTATGCAAGACAGAATAAGACGCTGAACAGCAGTGAAAAAAGATATTCTTGCCTACTTTTATGGTTTAGTTGGCAGGAAATACAACTCTACAGTATTTCGGCCAGCATAAAAAGAGTGAGAAAGGAGAAAAAAAGAATTTGGAAACAATATAACAAACACTATTTTATCCAAATTTTCGGGGAAAAAAACTACAAAGAGGAATTGTGTGATCCCAGAGCTTTGGAATTTCTTATGGTTCACATTAAGGACTGAACAGTGCAATAAAACAACAAAGGACAATTGTCCTTTTTTTCCCCCTAAAAACCACAGTTGTCCATTTTGTGTCTTCATTCACTCTCTTTCCTTGAGTTCTTTACCGTCATGGTCTAGTGGTTAAACTGTCTCAGCACGCTTCTCTTTGTCGCCGTCTTCGTTGCGATGCTGTCGTGTATTGACCGGTCGGGCATCCGACGCGGTGTGTCCATTCATCGTCCCGTTTGGTCAGCGTTTGCTCAGCGTTTGCTCAGCATTTGCTCCAGCTCTCACATGTGAAGTCCTCCTCACTGTGAAACCTGATGCTGGGGCTTTACAAAGAAAAAAAAACACGAGGGTGAAGTTAAGGCATCAAATCAGCTGCTGGTGCACAGTGCTTCAAGGAGAATCCCAGCTGATCTCCAAAACTGTTTATTTATTTATTTTTTTGTGTCCCATAGCTCTTTGAGTGGCTGTCAGTCAGGAGAGATGAGGAGTCTGTCAGAGTGAACTTGTATTGCTCTTTGGTGAGGTTTCCCAAGGTTTCTCAGCTGCAGGTAGTGCTACAAGTGGTTACCAGCTCTGAGGTTCGATCTTGTGTGTCGGCTGGTGTGGTTGAGTGTGAAGAAGGCTAACTGGTGTGAGGAGGAAGGGGAAGGGCTCAGTCGCATTGCAAAAAACCCAGACAGCGCCATGGAGAACCCGTGGTTGTTGAGGCACATGTTTTTCTTGAATTTCTGCGAGTTTTCCTACATGGAGTTGCTTTCGTGATCCATCGGCTCGTCCAGGAGCCTGGAGGGAATCAGCGTGTGTTAGTTGGATGGCATTGTGTGTGAGTGTGTTTTTGGTGTGTTGGGAGGAACGTGTACCTCTTGTTGGAGATGACTCCCACAGAGAGCGAGGCCAAAGCGTTTACGGCGTCCGTCTCCTCGCAGTCCTTACTCTGAGCGGCAGCGTACGACCCGCCCACCGATCCGCTGTGGGCCTTCACACTCTGCCAGTACTGACCTGCAGCACGAACACGCACACACACACACACACACATCTCATCAGTGTTAACTCATCCTTTAAAGTAGAAGTGCCCAAACTTTTTGTCAAAATCGTCAGCTTAAAAGTACTCAAATATATCATTTTTAAAAACTAAAATCAACAAAAATGTTGATTTTTTGGGACCTACTCAGCAGTGAACAAAGCATGAACTATTTCAATTAAACAAATAAACTAATCAGATTTTCTTTTGTAGGAATGGGATTGCAGATCAAAAACTTCAAATGGTTCTTCCTTATTCAATGAAAGGCAGTTAAATATTAGTTTGCTTATTAGTTCATGTAACAATTCAAATTCAGTTAATTTATATAGCGCCAATTCACAACAAATGTGGTCTCATGGCACTTTACAACAAAGTCCTTTAAATTTAATCACACATACATTTCAGCTGATCCTCGTTATTAAACAGTAAACTCAATTAATTATTCAAAGTAGGTTATTAAAAAGTTTCTATCGAAGGAAACTCAGCAGATTACATCGAGTCGATGACTTGCAGAATTCACTCTTCGTGTTTCAGGTTTAACTGAAGAAATCCGAAAAAAATATGTTGTCTATTCTGAGCAATAAACACAGGTTCTAGGTCAGTCTTTATTTGAAAAGACTTGTTGTATTGAGATACATTTCAAAACAACAATTAACAGCAGATTTAGGTGCACCAATGTAAACGTCGTAGTGTAAGTAAATGAGAAGATACTTTGTGCTGAACCTAACATCTTATAGGTAGATTTTAACTCTATATGTCATAGTTTATTAAATTTTTAAAATCAGGTCAGGGACCGTAGATGGCCCCCAGGCCTCACTTTGAACACTCCTGCTTTAAACGAAGGGGCAGCTGTTAATTGTTAATGCAAGAAAAAGGCAGAGAGTGGATAAGTTAAAGTTAAAGTGTTGCTGCTGCTCACTTTGTATTTCTATCACAGTCTGGAGGGAGCGCACTGCGTTGGCGTTGGGTTTTTGGAGCAGAACATCCTCTGACATTGCGTCCTGCAAGACACAGACAAAGCCACGACAGAAAAAAATCTGTTAAATCAGAGAAAATAGCAGCATACTTACATCACTGCACTAGACCTAAAAAAGTAGTTTTAGGACATAAGTTAGTTACTTTAAAAAAATTAAATTACCCAGGATGCCTTACCTGTATACCCAATAGTTCACTGACGCAGGCTTCAGAGGCGTCACAGATGGCTGTGAGGTCATGACCTCCCTCAAGGGCCAGAATCAGACGGCCTCCAGCAAGGGACATGAGCTGGCGGGTCAGGAAGCCAAAGCCTGAAGCAAACACAGAAACATTCACAGGAGGAACGGCTTAGCTCAAACATGAGGAGCAGTAAGGCTGGCAGGTGAGCTATAGTTACAACACCAACAGCTACAAAAACTGTTACGGAAACAGGGACAAAGCTAAAGTTGCGATGAAAGGAGCCACTTCAAGTGTTTTCCAACAACATAGAATCAGTTTGTAGCACAATTAAGTAGTTCTGTTACCTTCAGTTGTTATAAAAGAAATATGACATAGAAATTTAACGCCTTTAAATTAGGTCTTTGTCTCTTTAAGAAGCTCTTGTTCTTTCTAAAACTCTGTCTTCAGAAAGTCATCACAACAACTTTTTTACCAGCGTTCTGAGAAGTAACTCACTTAATGAGCTCATCAGGAGTTTGCTAATTGCAGCTGGCTAGTCTGAAGGAGCTGACTGGCGTTTTTTGTTTTTTTTTCTTTTTTTAGTTGAATGGTTGCCATGGAGATTAAGAGGTATGTTTTTGATGAGGGAATAACATTATAAAATGATGTTAAGCTTAAAAAAGTAAACTTTACATGATACTGCCTCTTTAGTTTCAAATAGAAAGTACACCAGAGCTTTCATGTTTGCAGTGTCTTGCTTAATTAATGTTACCACCATGTCTCAGACGTTATAAATAAAAATGTATGTTTCATACATGGTGGCATAGCAACAAAATTAAACTATGAATTAACCACATAATAAATGAGGTGAGACGTGGTCCTGCTCTTTGCCCCACACTGGACACGAGACGCAACTATCAATTTTGTCCCAAGGACTGTAATAAATATCAGGCAATTCAAGTTTCAAAGAAGACAAGACCACACTGGCTGTGGTTGGAAAGCTGTGCTTACACTTGGCAGAGACTTTGTACCCGCCCAGAGGAGCAGGGTTTCCCTCAGCTGCGTCAAACCCGGCCGACACCAAAACCACATCTGGAGAGAATTCCTGAGCGATGGGCATCACCACAGACCTGCAGGGACACAAACAGGTGATCCGTCACCCCATGGAGCAAAGACAGGATGATGCTAGCACCAACCCAAAAGGTTCCTAACTTCAACATTAAATCCTGTTCTAAAGAATTTGAGGACGCCTTGTTTTATTTTTGGCCTTTTCAACTAATAAAAAGTAAATACAATGTTTGCACCATGTTGTTTGATTGCATTGTTGTTTTTATGTAATATTAGTGTACTATCGGAGTAATTTTTACTAAAGGAATCATAGGAATAAAGAATTCTACCCTGGCCTGTAACGATAACCAATTTTGCTTGATGATAAATTGACGTTATTACAATAAACGATAACATTGTTTTGTTTTTTTACCATTTTCAATTATTATAATATTATGACATAATAATCTCATAAAAGTACAAGAACGGATTCTCAAAGATCCATAAACTTTCAATTCTAACAAACATTTAACACTGGAACTGGACGACATTTTAAATATCCAAAATAAATAAACAAAAACAACAGAAACAACAAATAAAATAAATTATGAAGTCTCTAAATGAAATTGTTATTCAGAAAAAGGGCAAGTTGAGACCAAAGCACCAAACTGAGGACTTTTATCATCCAGTTCATAGAAGAAAGAGACGACAGGAAACAAACATAAATCATGAAAATTGAAATTACTGAACTCATTTTAATTTTTCATGTGATCAATTCTGTTACTGTTTATTGAAACAGGCCTAATTCTACCTTTACATTTTGTCTGATTATGACCACAACGTTCAATGTTTTTGGCATTGATCATCATGAAGTAGAGCATATTTCTAAAGTGGAAAGAAAATTTTATCAAAATGTTCATCAAAATTGAATAAATCTAAGTTCATCATTCTTTTGTTCATAGCATCCTTTACTTTGATATCTGTAAATAAAAATTCTGTGCAACAAATTGACTTTGGAAGCCACTTTATTACTTAATCCAAGTGCACATGTGTAATTTGAAGCCAGCATAAACAAAACAACTTAATTGTGCACTTCACAAATGTGGTCTTTATACAAGAGAAGGTTGAAAGGGTTTCCCAAATAATGCAGATTACAATAAACACAGCATCCCCATGGTGAAACGTGGTCCTGCCAGCTTTTCTGCCTCTTGCAGCTGCAACAGCAGCAAAATGTGATTTGAACAAAGTGCTAACTCATGAGGGGTGAATACAAGCCGCACTCATCATAAAAACTTTTAGAAATCATCTAAGTACCTCCTTTATTGCAAACGCACAATTATCTTTGGACAGGTTCACAATCATGCACTGCTTTGCCTTGTTCTACCCCACAGATAGAAAGACCTTAAAGCTCCTGGGTGTAAGCACTTCAGTGAGTATATTTATCTAGTCTCAAGAATAGAAAGATGTTCTACAAGGTAGAAGATAAAAATAATAGAGGGACCATTACTTTCTTCAAAACAAAATGTATTTCAAATATTTAAACAGTGAATCTTTTCAAATAAAGGTAAAACAGGAGTAACTACTGCAGTACTTTTATGTATTTCTAACATTTACGCCTCGTATCCACTGAGCGGTATGGCCCGGGTCTGTACTCTATTTTGTTTGTTTCTATTGAAACAGACAAAGTAGCGCCCCCTATCACAGCATTTCAGGCCACATTCAGTTGTAAATGTATATGAAAACGGGGCATCTGTGACATGTACTTTGTAAATCCTGTTTTGCTTTGATTCTATCTACTGGTTGTAGTTTTTGTTTTTGCCAGCATGTGGTGCTGTTATTACATAGAGAGTTGTGGAGATACAGGAAGTTGAAAAAAAATACTCATGTTTTTGCTGGTTAGGAGCTTCAAACTAGATGGCAATTCACATAATAGATTACTTTTACTCTGTATATTTAACTTCAATTTACCCATTGAGAGTCCAATGGCGGTGAAAATACTCTCCTGAATACGCCGGACCACATTTTTAACTGAAATAAATAACGTTAATCAATAGGGAAAAACTATCACTAACTGGAATTATATTGTGCATTTATAAAATTAACTTAAACATACAAAAGTTATAGATGTAATATTCTTCATTTTCTTTTTTATGAGTCCATATATTAGCCTTTTGAACTGATGTAAAATAGATTTTTTTCCCCCCCTGCACAAGCAGTTTACGTCAGCTGTTGGCAAATTATGGCATTCCATAATCCTCCCAGTCGCAAAATGGCGGCAGCAAAAGTTGTGAGAAAACACGGGTCAGTTGATAATTTAATACGCTTCTTCACAATGAGATCTTCTGTTGAGTGTTCATGACCCAACTCAATGTATACAAAATAAAAAGAATACTTTGACCTTTTTGAATTCTGCACGTAAAAATAAAGCAAAGTATCTAAAACTAAAACAATCTAAAACTATTACTGTGACTAATAAAAACTAAACTAAAACTAAACACTATTTAACTAAAAATAACTAATAAAAACTAGCAAACACACTCTAAAAACTAATTAAAGCTATCTAATAAAGACAAAAGAGGCCACAATGAAATAAAACTAAACTATGATGAAAAAATCCAAACTATTGTAAGTCCGTACGGATCCGACACATGTTGTACCACTCAGTGTAAATAAGGCATTAGATTAAAGTGAAGTGTTGTGGGAGAACAATTTAAAAATGAAGAATATAAACACATATATATTATGTGCCTAATTGAAAAGCTACAACTACAATGAGCCTCTTCAACTGTAAGTCAGCTCAACTGTAAATAATGACATAAATAAAAGACATATAAATAAAGCTATATCTTCTGATTTGTCAGCATTTTACCTGGACAGCCTCATAAAGATAACAAATACTTATGATCCAATCTAAAGACTCATTAACTTGACAAGTGACACAAACTGTGGCAGATCCCAAACTCAGCAGCTCAAACTGCGTTGACAAAGGACTATTGTTTCTCTGTTGGACGAGCTGCAGCGCCTGTGAAACAGGTCCGCTTGACGGAGTGGGTTTGCTGTCAGCTCTTATGCACGATGCATATTTCCTCAACGCTGTTGTTGTTACGAGGAAAAAAAAAAATTAAAAACCACATTGGGGCTAAGAAGTGGAAAGAGGCTCGACTAATGCAGCCCCACGCTGCAGGTCGGTGAAGTTCAAAGCCGCGGAACACGGGTCTGTTTCCCATTAGAGGCTTGTCACTCTCTTCACGTCATTGGACACAGAAAGAGAGAGAGGAAAATCAGTCCATCTGGGATCCATTTACTTTCATTATTCTGCCTGGGGACTAAGTAGACCTCCCTTCCCCTTCATACCACCGTGCAAACGGACAACATGAGCTCAGAGGATGCAAAGAGTCAAAAAGTACAAACGAGTTTCAGAATTTGCATAGAAACGTAAACACAAATCGTACAAACACAGAAAGATTTTGATTCCCACAAGGATTCCTTGAAGCAAAGAGCATGAGCCCACTCTTCACTCGCTCTCGTAAACAACAGTAAACCGCAAAAAAACCAACCCCACCTCCTCTGTAGGCCCATTAAAAACTAGCACAGTCCCCCCAGAGCGCGTAACTACATGCATCCTGATGGGAACAGGGAGGGGTGAGGTTAAAGGAGAGGAGGGGATGCTTATTAAAGATCAATAAGGAGAGAGGACAGGAAGGGGGAGAACGTGCCGGTTATTGGCGAGGCTTGGCGTGATGGAAACTGAGGGGGTGGGGAGGCAGGAGTGCAGGGAAACGGTGAAAAGGCAGCAAAGCAGCCTCTTTCAAGCATGAACGCACACAAACTTTTCCTTGTAAAACACATTTTGGTAAAGATTTTTTTTCATTCAAACCATAAAATGTTTGAAAGCGTTGTATGCTACAAACCGGCTCTAAGAAGTGGTAGTGAAGAGTTAGGGGACTTTAAAGCACCTTGTTAGGGTCTAGCACAATAAATATACTTTGAAGATCAGAATGCATATCTTAAAATCTTAAACTGTAACTAAGTGTGTTATGATTAAATGCTATAAACTAAATACAGGGCAATTCCAGGAGGAAATCTGTTTGCAGCTACAAGGTTGAGACTAGGGTAGAAGTCCATCCTCCAACAGGAGGGCAAAAAGCTGCTCACTGATGATGATTAGCTAGTACTGGTTTTAGCCAGGGCTGCACAGTGGCGCAGTTGGTAGCACTGTTGCCTTGCAGCAAGAAGGTCCTGGGTTCGATTCCCGGCCGGGGTCTTTCTGCATGGAGTTTGCATGTTCTCCCTGTGCCTGCGTGGGTTCTCTCCGGGTACTTCCTCCCACAGTCCAAAAACATGACTGTCAGGTCAATTGGTTTCTCTAAATTCTCCCTAGGTGTGAGTGTGTGTGTGCATGGTTGTTTGTCCTGTATGTCTCTGTGTTGCCCTGCGACAGACTGGCGACCTGTCCAGGGTGTACCCCGCCTCTCGCCCGGAACGTAGCTGGAGATGGGCACCAGCAACCCTCCCGACCCCATTAGGGACAAGGGTGAACAGAAAAAATGGATGGATGGTTTTAGCCGTGAAGTTGTCAATATAACACGCTAAATCTTAAATGTGTGTATCATATATAAAAGAAAAAGGGACACAATGTGTTGCTGCTAATTGTCAACACTACGACAACTGGAAAACAACGTCCAAGGGTATCACAATTTCACAGGTAGATAAAAAGTTGTAATTAAAAAAATAGCGAGGGAGAGGGAAGTATGTCAGTTATGCTAGCTTGACTTTGACAACCTTAACATGCAGATGTGCTACTGAATTCAGTTTCTTTTCAATTAAAACAAAAGTGAGCCACAACTCTACTCTCTAGCAGAACATCAGAAGAGCAGGTGTTTAAATTAGCTAATCAGCCATCGCTGTGATCATACCATCACTTATTAATAATTGCAAAATAAACGCAGAGCCTGAAAATACTGTAACGGATTTTTCTGTTCTTTGTGCAGTAAATGTTTGTGTGTTTTTTTGGTGTTGAACACTGATACGCTAGTGAAACTTTTGTCAGTTGGTTGCTATGGTAACAGGCCTATGTGTAGCACATCCGACCCAGAGAACGAGAGAAAAAGAATACGAGTGGTTTTGAGTTATCCTTCCGCTTGCTGTGGGATACTGCGATACATTAGTAATAGCCACATGTACAGATTTCATTTAGGTAACGAAATTGTTCTACAGAGGCAGCGCAGTTACGGTTAGCATGTTAAAAAATTGGCTTTTTTCCCTCCGGCGTTATGCCCGTGTGCATAATTTTTGGATGTAAACAATAACATGCAACGTGTCTAAAAACTGGACACTTATTGTTTACTGCCATTAAACATGACCTGCTTCGTCTCAGAAACACTCTAGAGTGGGAACGCCGTCACACTGAAAATCTCTATCTTTCTACCGGTGCAGTCAGTAGAAACGCCAGCGGTCAGGTTCATACTAAACAGGGTCAGTCTTAACAGAATACTGTTCAGTTTTTCTTAAAACTAGCTTTAAGAGTAATATAAAAGCTATTACATCTACAGGATCGACACATTTCAAGCAGATTGTCAGCAGACATTCAACTGTTTTCTATGAATTTTTATCCATTCCTTAGAAGAATCATAGAAAAGTGGATTTGGTTTGTTTCTATGCGAAAACAAGTAAGCAGGTGTGTGTCTGTCAACTCTCTGCTGCAGCCCTTTTTCCCATAACAACACAGTTTCCCCATGTTTCCTCGAGGTTTAATATCGCAGACGACCAAAACGACCACACGACTGAATCTTTATTGGTGCTAAACACCCACCAATGACAACTACCCAACCCACTATCAGGAAGTCAGACATCCGCAGTCTATCAAAAACGAGACCTGGAGAGTAGTTACAGCATAACATCTGAGGCTGCTGGAAAACCAGGGAGCAGCCAACACATGCTCTCCAAATGGCAAATATTCTGAATTACGCCAGAAGTGCGTCAGAGACAATGTGGAGCCAAGACGGTGATCGGCCAGGCTGTTTGTTGTGGCTCGGTGTGAAGGAAACGAGGGGAAATTTTCTAATTAAGGCTTGTGTGGATGATTCTAGTGCTAATCAATAAAAATGTCAAACCAATTAACTGAGATAAATGTCCCTTGTTTCAGTGAGTTGCGGTGAAACAAGAAGGAGCCGCTTGTACCTGAACGCAGCAAGATACTCAGCATCTCCCATGGGTGGCTCCAAGCCTCCGGTCCAGGCTATGTTCACATTGAAGCCCTCACCGGCTCCAGAACCAACCTAAAACCCAGAAAACAGAGTCAGACCCAGTGTTTCTCTGACGCTTCGCTTTTCACTAAAGATACGACCGATTTTCACCCAACCTCTGTTGGTGAACCGCTGCCAGGGAAGAAGTTTGCGTCATCATAGCGATGAAGTGAAATGTACAGAACGCTGGGGTCGCTGTAGAACACCTCCTGGGTGCCGTTACCATGGTGAACATCCTATAGAAAGAATATCCACTAATTAAATAAATAAAACACAGAGAGGATATAAATTTTTATTAAGGCTTTGCTGACAGAGTTAAAACTGGGCGACATCTCACCCAGTCGACGATGAGGATCTTGCTGACATTGAGCTTCTGCTGGAGCTGCTTGGCAGCTATGGCAACAGAGTTAAAATAACAGAAACCCCTAAAACACAAACACAGAAAATTAAAAGCTAAATAAAAACATGAAAAATAACAAGCTTAGTTAGAACAGAAATCCTAAAATTATGAACTAATTTGTGCTACTATTTCCTTTTGCTTGTTTGATTATTTTTATAATTCATGTTTGATGAAAGCATTAAAATGCTTTTATTAAGATGTTGTTAGTAATAGATGGTACAGAATCAGTTTTATTGGAAAATTAAAGAAATTAAATATATGACTTTTTCTTGATTGAAATGTAAAATTGGATCAGATCAAGGGAAGATTAAAAATTAGAAATAAATTATGGTTTGTTGGTTTTAAAGCCAAACATAAATTATAAAATGCATAAAAAGATGAATATTATCTAATATCCATCTTTTTTTTTTATCAAAGCAATATTCTAAGCCTAAATTAGATGGACTGTTGTCATAAGGTCCTGCTAAAATTAGTAATATCTTACATTCATTTCTGTAAATTCTGATCACAGACACATTTCTCAAAATATTACCTAAAGGTTTATTGCATTGGTTTCTATTGCTTTGTCAAGTTTCTATTACTAAGAAATGGTTTTGTAGTATTTTCAAAGGAAAAGTTGTTGAAAATAGTCTCAAAACAAATAAAGAGTATTCCAAAAAAGGTTTTCAAAGAAAAAAAACCCATAAACGAACAACAACAAAAGAAAGAGTGGTGCTGCATAAACGACAAGAAAGAAAAAAAAGTACATTTACTGTGGTTGTATAAAACACAGAGCATATATTCACACTCACATTGGGTTGGAGGGGTCGGCGTGATGTCCTGGCGGTCTGACCACAGCAAAGCCGTTCTGTGCAGCAGATAAAGACGTGTTAACCTGCGTCTCATTAATTATGACGCTACTGTTAGCATGCTGCATTCTAACCTGCCATATCAAATCTAATATTAAATGATTTGTTTTAGTTTTCCATCTGTAATATTCTTTACTACTAACAGTAAAACAAATCTTTTATGAACAATTAAGATCACCTGAAGTAGTCATGGCAAAAACAGATGTGATTCTTTCTACCAGTGACAAACCTGTTCTTCCACTAAACAACCTAGCTCCTGCGAAGAAGTAAATTAATGTATGTTCAAATTAAAAACGGGCATCTATTGTGTCCTTAATGGGAAAAACATTTATCCTGGAAAGAAATGTGACTTCTGATGATAAAAATAAATGGCTATGATTGTTAATTTTGTGTTTAAACTATAATTTTCTCTACTTTGATTCCATAAAAGCATACATATTAAAACTAGGAACAAAGGCAATAAAATGTTAATTTCATATCATCCGTCCAAATTTAGAGGCTAATTTTACATTGAAGGACACTGATTCTGATTGGATTGTAACTGCTGCTTCCTCCTGCTTATTGTTCTGCTACAGTTATTTTATGTTCAACAAACAGAAAAAATACATAGCAGAGCAGGTAATCCATGCCTTAATCTGGATTGTAGATGTACTTTACATCAAGTTTCAACATTAATTGTAACTGAAGGAAACATTTTTATCCGACTTCAGCAACGGTTTAGTACGGCTGCTCTCTGGTTTCTGACCTTGAGCTCTCCTTTGGCCACCCTGAATGACAGCTCAACGACGCTGCCCGCCGCCATGCGTGATGCTGTGGAAGTATGTGACTCATTCCAGATGGTGTCATTGTCCACCTGTCCATCACAACAAACATATCAACATTTAGACACACACAAAAAAATTAAATTATACCTTTAATGTCATCATTTTATGTTTCCACATTCCATAATTCTATTTTTGTTTTCTCCTTTTCTGTCCATCTGGCTGACAATAAAAATCCAAAGCATATTTTTCATCGCTGGTCACGGACATGCTGCTTTCATTAGTCTGAACTGTCACGATTCGACACAGGCTGTCAGGAGGACCAAGTCCACTTGCTTTCTTTCTCACTTTGATGTCTTTCCTGTCATCTTTCTTTTGCTCATTTTTTCCGTCTTTCTTTAAAACAATATCACCTTTCATCAAAACAACAATCTGGACGTATTAAGCAGCTTCTACTAAAAGATGAGCGTTTCCTCTTACCCCGACTCCGCCGCATGGCAACATGACAAACATCCTTTGCGAGAGAATTCCTGCATTACAGAAACAGTTGAATCTATTTTTAGCATATTTTATCTTCAATGTAGATTTGATGGCTCTAAATAGAGAACACATTTCTAAAACGTTTGGATCTATTGGTGCAGGGCGTGACCTACCAGCCAGTTTGCGGTTGTCCAGTTTCAGCCTGTTGAGGGGGTTTGTGCCGTAAAGCAACACGTGGCGCTCCGTGTGGACCGACTGCAGCTCCTCCAGGTTGGCCTTCCGACCGCGGATACTCTGCAAGAGCAAAACATGAAGGCTTCTCTGAAAACTCTGCAGATTTACATTAAATCCTACAAGGAGGGGGAAGTGGTAGAACACAGATATTTGTACACAGTAACCTGCAAAGTCATTCCTTAAATGCTAACTGTGAGTATGAGTGTGTGTTTTACCTCACACTGCCCTCTCAGGCCTCTCTCTTGCAGTCGTGACCAGATGCTCTGTATTCTCCCAGCATGCTCTGGGTGACTGCTGTTGTCTCCACATGTGCATTGGTGTTTTAGCATCTGAGAGTCATAAACCAGCCCTGAAGAAAACGAAAAAGAGACAACAAAATAATGATTAATATTCAGTAACATGTTCAATACACTCATATCCAGGAAAGGTCCAGGCCTGAAGTAAAAATCTTATCACTGTACAGAAAATCTTTTTAAAAAATTCTGTCACTTCCAAAAAGAATCCTATATTTACATCTACCCTGTCTGATGTTTAAAAAAAGGAATATTCAGATATTATGAAAATTAAAAGTGTTACAAATAGGGATGCATTTGATTTCTGATACCAATGCCGATATCTGAGGTTTAGCATTCGTTGATACTGATCCGATACAGAAAAGCTGTGGCAAAATTGACTTTAAATGTTTTGGGGGGGGGGTTAACATAGACAAAAATGTACTGACTTATGATTCTGCACCAGAACAGCAAAATGAAATACATCAATAGTTTACCAAACTCAGTCAAGCATGTAAAGGCAAATTTAATGTGTGCAGTAGTAAATTTGGGCCTGTCAAAATAACTTTTTCTGGACAATCAATTGCTCCAGAAATTATTGCAAAAAACGACACTATAATGTCAAGTAGATTTTCTCAAAGATCAATAACATTTTTAAACAACACTTAACACTAGAACTTTTAAATATCTCAAATAAACAAAAACAATAAATAAAATAGTAATAAAGTCACTCACAATGGAAAGCATTAATAAAATGGACTATATAGTCTCAATAAACAAAATCATCCTTCAAAAAATATTAATCATTATGAAAAACAACCAAAACTGCCAGTTAAGCATCGGAGTGACGCCTTTTGTCATCCGGTCCATTTGGAAGTGAATGAGACTCATAAGGAAAATAAACAATTGTGTGACTGGAAATTAATGAGCTAACTTTGATTTATCACATAAGCAAAAATGTGATAAATGATCAACTGATTTTTTGCTTATTGTGACAGGCTTACCTGTATCCTACCTGTCAACAAATTTACTATAATGTGGCCAGAATATGAGTTAAAATATCAATCAACCTTATTTGAGTATCTAATTTCAGCAGCAAGGCAGGTCAAAGTGCTTTACATCTTAAAAACACAAAATAAAAAGTGATAAAAACATCATACAGTAACTAAATGAGAAAACCAGTAACAAACATGTTGGTCAATGTTTCATTTATTAGGATTCAAGCAACACTAAGCAGGTGGGTTTTTAGTTTAGATTTAAAGATACTCTGTTTCAGCTGTTTTTCAGTTTTCTGGATGTTTGTTCCAGATTAGTGGTGCATAGAAGCTGAATGCTGCTGCTACAGAACCAGAAGACCTGAGAGGTCTGGAAGGTTGAAACAACAGCCACCTCAATATGATTATATATAATTAAATCAACTATTATTTTCAACTCTAATATTATTTTAATTCATAGAATAATAGTCTGTGAGGTTGGTGTAAAATATGGACTGTATTGCTTGAAAGCATGACATTTTGCACAAATGCTAGCAGAGCCACAAAAATATTCTAATTATCTTACCAATGTTTACTAGGAAATAATTTCATTATAGTGATTGGTTATTTACAGTCATATTTTGATGTAGAAGATGTTTTTATTACCCTGAACATTATTTTAAAAGTGGAATTTGTCCATTTGGTTGCTGTTTGAGAAATGTACTATCCTGTTTGCCTCCTGGGGGCTGAGCCCCTCTTTTCCTTAAAATCTAGTGACGCCCCTGCTGAAGAGAAATGAGATTTGTGTCCTCTCATATTTACGTCAGCACCTTTGGGACACGTGACTCACCGGTGGTGAAGCGGGGTTTGCTGACAGTGTCCTGCGGCGTCAGGCTCAGGGTGTTCTCAGGCGGAGTGAGCGAGGTGGAGGCCGGCAACGAGCGTGTACGCGACAGCGCCCGATGAACGCCAGGCCCGCAGGCCGGCCCGCCGCCGCGGAACACAGGCACAGCCAGGGTTTCCATCTGCTGATGCATCTGCTGCAGCTGCTTCTGCTGTTCATATAGCAACGACTGGTCGGAGGGAAAGACACAGAGCAGCGTCAAGGAGAGACACAACAGAGAATCTGCTTTTTAAAGAGTTATGTCGCCATCTAGAGGACTAAAGATAAACAGCAGACGATCTGCCTGCTTCTTCTGAACTCTCTGTGGAGGAATGTTTGTGATTTTTTTCCCCAAACCTGGTTGAGTATGAGAGCATGCTGTAGGTTGATTTGCTCTTGGGCTTTGGATCCGGTTGGCTCCGCCTCCCTCAGTGACTCTGCCCGCACTCTGCTCTGGTAGCTGGTCTCCGTGGGTGAAGCTCCACCGCCATCCTCAGAATCCATATCCTCAGATGGGATCTGATGCAGTCTGGGCTTCTCGCTGGACTTGGACATCAGCTGCAGACAGATGGAACGCCGAGATCATTCAGGATGTGAAAAAGACGATGAATTAAGAGACAGAGGGGAGAACTAAATCACATTTTTGTGGGAAAGTACACCTCTGATGTACTACTAATAATAATGAAACTGTATTTTTATTTTATTTTTTTTAATCAACTGTCACACTGGAGTCATCGCTGTAGTGCTAAAAACATAGCAGTGAAACTACTTGTGAAACTGAAACTGAGGTGCACAGATTTAAAACTGCAACCTTAAGATTGTCAGAACATCCTGAATGTTGCTTATTATTTTTTAAAAGCATACACTACACAGCACAGCACTTCTCACTGAATATTTAAGGCTGTTTCTTTTGTATATTCCTGACATGGTGCAGGTCTTAGATTTTATTCATAATTGTCTTAAAAGGTATGAAATTTGAGTTGATGAAACCTGCAGAAACTCTACATGCAAACATATGTAACATGTCTGTTAAAGTTCTGTTATAACCCCAACAAAAACAGGATTTAAACTCATATTTTATAACTTTTGAATTTTTTATTTTAAAATAAAAAGATTTGTAACGCTTTTAAACTTCAACTGAAAGTATTGATAACCATTAAATCTTGACATACTTACAAAGAAATACTCCTGTTTAGAGACACTATTCCTCCCAATCTGATAGATTCTGAACCATTTTGCAAAGATTAAGCAGCAAAAAGCTCTAAAACTGCAGCAGAACGTGATTCTACAGAGCACTGACTTAGAAAAGGCTGAATATATTAACTCATATATATTTTTATTTAAAAACATATTTTCTTTTCACTCCACTTTATGTTAATCAACCATATACATGCTGCATATACATATAAAGCACACAGAACTCTGTGGTTGATAAAACATTAAATAATTCAGGGTCCTACATAAATCCTTTATACACTGCAAAACCACAAAATTCTACCAAGTATTTTTGGTCTAGTTTCTAGACTTAGTACACTTGAAATGAGACAAAGCTAACTTATAAGTAACGTTTCAGCAAAAAAAGTGAGTTTAAGTCAATAATTCCTTGATAGTGATGAAAAATACAGTTCCCCAGTCAAATTATTTCACATATAACTAAAACTTTTTCATCAATAATATGAATTATTGACTTAAAACAAGCTCACATTTCTTGCTGAAAAGCTACTTCTAAGTTAGTTTTGTCTTGTTTCATCTGTAATGATATGTTTGCACTAGAAACCAGACCAAAACTACTTGGTAGGACTTTGTATTTTTTCTTGAACAGATTTTATGAAACGTGGCTCAGAATGTGTCGGTACCTTTCCCAGGTGCGTCTGCTGCTTGAGCCTCTCCAGCAGCTGCGCGTTGTGCTGCTGCTGGAGGAGATGGTTGTGGAGGGCCCGCGGGCTCTGGGGAAGGGGTTCCGAGCGGGTTCTGCTCAGTGGCTTGTGGGCCTGAACGCCCCCTGGAGACAGACGGTCTAACTGTGGCGCGAACTGCAAAGGGACGGGGTCGAGGCCCGGCACTGTTGAGAGGCAAGTGGAGAGAGGAAAATGGCAAATTTATGCAATATGGATCAGATTAGTACATATATGTGCAAAACTGCACCTACAGAACCAGATTACTTTATGAATTTTACAGCATATAATTTGACAACCTATTAATTCAGTTTAAAGAATTTTAAGATGGGTGTATTAATTCAGATGTTATTTGCTGTAGGAGAAACATTACAAAGGTAAGCAGTTGGTGATGCTCTAACTTGTCAGAAAGTGAAACTTTGTGGAAACAGTCCATTTACAAATCATAGATGCACAAGTTAAAAATGGAACTAGAAGTGAGAATAAAATAGCTCATTTATTATGCGACTTCTGCAACTGAGGTTGCAAAGCTTTGCAGCTTGAGATGCGTTTGAGGAAGTGTATGAAATAAAGATACAGACTAATATTTAGGTAGCCCTGGGACTGATGTGTAAAAAGCCTTAAAATAAAAATGATCTCTTATTTTAGAAACATGGCTTCACATTAAAAATGCATAAAAGATTCATATTTAGCCCAGAGTTAAAGTGCTGCAGATGTACTGCTGATCTGCATGTCAGGATAAAGGAGCAGCCGCTCAGCTCAGAAACTAAACTGTTGGAGAAAAAGAAAGTCTGAACAGGATGACAGGAAGAGAACTGCAGCATGGACGGGGATCTTGAAGGTCACTGAGTCGCCATGACAACTATCAGATGCTAGCTATATGCCGAGAAGTTGTTCGAGAAAAATGAGAGAAAAAGTACAAACTAGTTTCCATGTAAATCTTTTCTTACTTTGTACTTTTACCTATCCTGAGTTTGTGAACCTTATGTTCACTTTAATATATTAAATAGTAATGTTCACTATGAAATTATGGTGGATGATTCTATAGTGAGGGCTGCACAGTGGCGCAGTTGGTAGCACTGTTGCCTTGCAGCAAGAAGGTCCTGGGTTCGATTCCCGGCCGGGGTCTTTCTGCATGGAGTTTGCATGTTCTCCCTGTGCATGCGTGGGTTCTCTCCGGGTACTCCGGCTTCCTCCCATAGTCCAAAAACATGTCTGTCAGGTCAATTGGTTTCTCTAAATTCTCCCTAGGTGTGAGTGTGTGTGTGCATGGTTGTTTGTCCTGTATGTCTCTGTGTTGCCCTGCGACAGACTGGCGACCTGTCCAGGGTGTACCCCGCCTCTCGCCCGGAACGTAGCTGGAGATGGGCACCAGCAACCCTCCCGACCCCATTAGGGACAAAGGGTGAACAGAAAATGGATGGATGGATGGATGGATGGATGGATTCTATAGTGGGTTTGATTTGGAGAAACAGGAAGAAAGGAAAGAAAGAAGCAAAGAAGGAAGGAAGGAAGGAAGAAAGAAAGAGAGAAAGAAAATGAAAGGCACAAAGAAAGAAGGAAGAGCAGAGACGTAATGGAGGTAGAACAACAAAAGGAATGAAAAAAAGAAGAAAGGAAGGAAGAACAGCAAGAGAGAAGGACTTGAGGGATGGAGGAAAAACAGAAAAGGAAGGCAACAAACAAATATGGAGTAAGGATAACTAATAAATATCTTTCTTTCTTCATAATGATCCAACCCAGGAAAATATTGCAGTGAAACGATATATTTTTACAGGAACCTGTTACCACTGAAGACATAAACACTGAGGCGAACAACAACAAGATAACTCATGAAAGCATCAAATGGCCGCAAAGAACGTGTGACCTGGTTCTGTTCTGAGACATGAATATGAACCCTAAAAACAACAAGACATCTTAAATGAACTGTTACAGTAACAAGAGCTTTTAAGGAATCTACACATCTTTACCAGAGGTGTCAACAAATAGGTGTGTGTGTGTGAGTGTGTTTGTCTCACCACCCAGAGTATGCATGAGTCCAGAAGGCTCCAGGATGATGACAGGCAGGTGTGGGTTCATCTGGCCCGCCTGGTCGTCTCTGCTGAGCGGCAGGAAGACAGGCGAGCCCCCGGCAGTGACCACGGGAATACGGCTGACCTTCAGCGAGGAGAGCTCCACCTCAGCCTGAAACACAGAACAGAAACCTAGAGTTCAGCACCGACTGGAGCTAGAGGTAAAAACTGACTAGATCACAAAGCCTGCAACAATGAGCTGATTAAAAAAAAACGTACAACAAAAAAAAAACCCTCAGTGAGTTTAACAACATCAATAACGCTCCCGTCAACCCGTCGACTTCCCTTTTCAAAAACAAGATATTGGAGAGCTAAGTTTCATATGTATTTATGAGCTACAATGAGATTTTCAATGACAGTTCAAGGATGGGCTTTACTGCTGCACAGCCAACGCACATGAACACAACATCCTTCACACTTATTAAAATCCCAGATGATGACGAGCAAAAACTAATTCAGTTATGAATGTTACCCTGAAAAAAATGAGAGTTACGTTTTTACTAAATCACCTGAACTGTAAAACCTGCAAAACGTTGGAAAATACAGAGAGGGGAATCTCTGACTATGTTTATTAGGCCACATGTTTTGAATTATTATCCTGTTAAATATCATGAGCAGAGGGCACCAAAACAAATCTACATCTATTTTTGTTTCAAAGTGTCTTGGGAACCATGCGTATATATAAAGCTGAATTATGAACCTTTAATAAAAAACATGTTTTTTTGTTTGGGGTTGGTTTTTTTTCTTTTTACATATTTGTTAAAACTATCACCATGTTGTGACAGTATAATATGAGACAGATAATCTATAAAAGATGGAGCTCTTCAAGAAATAAACTGCTAGGTCAAAAACAACCAATTAGAGCAAGGAGGAGGGTCTTCGTCACGCAAATCATGGTTGTGTACATGCTGCTCAGACCTTCCCCCTTGCTCTCTGCTACACTACAGCTGGTTCACTAGTTAGCTGGTTAGCATGGCCTCGATGTCAGCAGATGCATGCTAAATGGTCTCCCACCATTAGGACATGTAGCAGCATACGTGAGGATGATTAACAGCTCTAACACCCTCCTCCACGCTCTGATTGCTAGTTTCCAACCACATCTATATATTAACAAATATGTGAAAGCCATGTTGTTTATAAAAGTTACATACTGAAGCTTTAAACCATGTTCCAAGGACTGGGAGAAAAACAGGCCCACAGAACTACAGATCCTCCACTGTACTTTCCAACACATTTATCCTTTTCGATCTCCATCTTATGTGTGAAAGGTGCTGTTAGGGTTGGCATATATGGACTTAAAGTTTTATCACAATAATGTGTGGTACTGTTATGGTCACAATTAATGTGATAATAACTATTTATTGCTTCTTTCTTAGGGAACTGTATGACTCTGACCACATGACAGCACACATATTTTAAACTGTATTGACATCTATACAAACTTTCATTTAAAAAAAGCATGTTTAAAATAGTAAAACTAACAATCCTGACAATATTGACAGTTTTGAGGAATTTCAAACATTAACTAGAATTTATTGTGATAAGGATAAATCAAAATTCTTATCATTTTAAGAAATTTATTGCAATAAATGATAAAAGAAGGAGGTAATCTGAATAAAGGCTACATGAACCAAACATGCGCTTACCCTGGGGTTGACTGGCAGTCCCAGTGTGATGGTGGGCAGAGTGGATGGATTCTGGATGGTGAAGTTAGACAAGGTCCCATCTCTGAGCAGCAACTTCTGAGCCTGGCAACACCAAACAGGTACTGCTAAAGTAATCAACATGAACTCAACACTTCTTTTTAACGTGATTAATACTGCATTTACTTTATTTTTTATCTGTTCACAAGCCGGACAGTTTGTCCTGACAATATCTCCAGAGTTGTTCAGTAGTTAGTATTCAGTAGTCTGAGGACTGGCAGTGCAGGCTGATGAAAACCTCCGTCTCTGATTTAACCGACCCGACACCCGACACGGCAGCCCATGAGTCAAACAGTGAGGCAGGTGTAACAGAGGCCGACTTTCCATGATTAAATGAATTATGCGCAACCAGCTGACAAACAAGCTCCTGTGTCGCTGCTTTAAACATGTCATTACTCAAAGTCCTGACAAAGTTAATGTTTGCAGAGCAGCTTCTCACCTCAATCAAGGTATGTTTACTTTTTTTTCTGGCTTTGACACTTAAAAATGAGCCTGTGTGAAGATTCTAGATCAGAGATGTTCAAACGTTTTGTAACATTGACCAAAATCCTCAACAAGACAGTAATTGCAGACCAAAAAACTCCAACATTTAAAAAAAATTAAATTCACAAATTAATCAATTTTATTAAACAGTAAACCTACCATAAAATAAATGAATAAACAAATAAAAAATATTTTTCATAGGAAAGGAATGTGTAAAGCTTTCTATATCCAAAACTTAATATTTTCCTTATTTATAAAAACAGAAGGCCGCCACATTCAAAATTTATTTTGGAATCAGCTGAAAAAAACGGAAAAACATTTTGTCTATTTTCAGCAATAAAAACACAAATTAGATCACTCTTTTTTTTTGAAACTCTGTGTTCAGCTGAGTTTTAAGTATTGTAGTTAAAAGCAGGTTTGGGTACACTAAGGTCTGCTTCTGTGTTTACGGGTCATATCTCCCATGAAATTAAAGGGAAAAGTAGGAAGCTTGATTTTTAAAAGATGAATACTTTTAATAGAATGTTGTATATGACATTTTTGTGATAAGATTTTAATTAGTGGGTCATAGTTTTATCCTAATTTTAAAAAAGTCTTCATGTGCATTGACCCATCAACCCTAATGGCTCCCAACCTTTGTTCCACAAAAGCTCATTAATTCATCTTCATATTTTAGTTTTTCTTCTTCTATCAACAACTTAAAATATTGGCATATCTTTGAATCACTTTCCTATCAAATCTGTGAAAACCCTAAAGACACAGCAGCTTGGTATAAATCATTGGGAATGTTTGATATTTTTAATGAAGTTTTTGCTAACCTCATGCAGAGGCCCGCCTGCAGAGGGCAGCAGTCCATTCTCATTGGGCAGACTGTCATTAGGAGAACTACAGCCAGAGACCGGAGTGCTGCTGCTGCTGGGGGAAGAGTCTAGTGAAACACACACACACACACACCCACACAGCAGCTGAGTTGGAGATCTGATCATCAGTTACGTATAAGATAAACAAATCTTCATCAAACTCGCAGATTAAAGCAGCAATGTGGCATGATGCGCTCCCTCTGCTGCATTTGCCTGTGCGGGGTTTACCTAGCACGTCCGACGCTCGGTGCTTGATGGTGGGTGGGGCGCTTTCCTTGCGGGTGAGTGGACTCTTTCGTGTTTTCAGGTGGTCCTTCAGCTTGTTCTTCACCTTCAGGTTGGGCTCAGATGCTGACAAATTAAACATGTGCAAGTCATTAAAGCTATGTAGTATGTAACTTTTACAAAAATATGCTTTTACCATATTTTTTAAAACTGCCTCCATGTCGTGACAGCGTGGTATCATACAGATAATCTGTTACAAATATCAAACTTCTCCACCTCCCTGTGCTACTATTGCTATCTAGAGAACTGCTGGTCAAAAACAATGAGAATCAGGATGAGGGTCTTAGCGCTGTTAATCAATCTCGTGAACACACTGCTAAATGTGATAAAGGAAATGACTGACGGTGAATAAACGGAAAACCACTTATCCACTGCCATCTGTGCCTATGCTCTATTTTTTTCAGTAAGAATTTTAATCTGCTCTGAAATAGCAAAGAAAGTTTAACTTTCAAATCTATGTTGTTAAAATGTCACCACTTTCTCTAGAGGTTATAAATGTATAATTAAGTAGTTGATTATTCTGACTTTATTGTGTAGAGTCAAATTGCTGCTGAACTCTTGATCTCTGTATTTTTTTTAATTGAGGAAATAACTTTAACTATTTCACTTCGTAATCTCATACATCCTCTGCAGAAAGGTTTCATTGGTTATTTAGGACATGGGACATGTAGCTGGTGTGTTACCTGCTCTGCGCAGCGGCGTCCCCTCCAGGCCGTCAGATGGAGGTTGTGGTGGAGATGAGACCAGAGGCTGGGCGGGGACGTTGGGGTCTGGACCAAGCTTTCTGTAAAAACACAGCACAGAAAAATGCACACAATTACTACAGTAATTAATGACATCACATTCAAGTAATGAATACTTGACAGAAGATCAGTTTTGAAAAATATATTATGTACAGTATATATGGTACATATGATATATACATAATATATTATGTATAAATAGATTTAGAAAAATACATTAGGTATATATGCATAATATATGTATATAGTTGAACTGGAGCTGGTGTCTTATGTCAATTTTTGCTATCGTCATCTTGCTGACTAGCGTTAGCTCCGATGTAATTTGCCAACAGCTGATGGTCAGGGGAACAAATGAATTTCACTTAAGGCTGTTGAACAGATTCATAAACACAAAAACATTGGATATTATACTTGAAATTTCAGTATGTTTTATTTTTAGAAGTCTATGATTTAGTTCTAGTTACTTATAGTTTTTCCCCATTTTTTACCATTTATATTTATTTCAGCTAACAAAAATATTTTCTCAATTTCAGTGTTTGTTATTTCTTTCATTTTAGTTAACTATAATAAACTTAGTCTGGACTGATTATTTTTATAATTTTATTAATGTGTTAACTTGGAACTAAAAGCCTGTAGTTTTCTTTTTATCCCGAATCTATGTTAGAACTATTTCAGAATTTAAGATTTTTTTGTGGCAGAGATAAGTTGATGAAAACAAATGCAGCACGATAAATAAGTTGAGAATGATTTCGTCACCTGTAAGGTACAGGATGTGCATTCAAGGCGTTTGAGTTTGTTCTTTCAAGCGCTGCCTGTTTCTGCTTCTTGAGAATCACCTCCTGGAGTTTCTGTTTCACTGCCGAACTCGCTACAGCGCCTGCAGATCGACAGCAGCGACCAGTTACACACACACACACGCACGCCCCCACAAAACAACACACAGATGGAAAAATTACAACATAAGGTAAGCAGTCCAATCCACATGACTCATGTTAGTGTTTTACGTCGGGATATAATTAGTCACATCAAGAAAAAGTGTTTTAAAAAAACAACAATGGTTTTCGGCCAACAAAAGAACACTTTTCATACGTGTTTTTGAGAGTCAGACTTTTCTGTGGGTGTGTTTGCTGTCATTTGGGTGTGTTTTCAGTGCAAAAGCAAATGTGTGCACACACAGGTGACAGCAGGTGCTAGGAGCGATCAAGTCAATATTGACCCACTGACTTTATGCGCCCAGACCCAACTCTATATTTAACTCCCCTGGTGTAGCTCCACTTGTCAGGTTATATTTAGCCGTTGTTTCAAAGCAAACAGCTCTGAGAAGTGAAGTGACGCAGTTCTGTCACTATTCAAAGCCACAGATCTCCTGTGGGGACTTTCCTCTACGGCCACGATTAGCACTCTGAGAAATGCTTATTTTTAAAGATCAGATGAAGAACGGCAGTTTGGAACCTTAATTTAAACTTGCAGAAACATGTCATTAAAGTAAAGGCTTTAGAGAGAGAGAGAGAGAGAGAGAGAGAGAGAGAGAGAGAGAGAGAGAGAGAGAGAGAGTGTGTGTGTGTGTGTGTGTGTGTATACAGACTCACTCTGCTGGCTTCTGTCTTTGTGCATTAGCTGTTGCAGTTCCTGATGTTTCTCATGGTGCTCCTGCTCCCGTCTCCTCTGCTCCATGTTAAACTGCAGCCGAAAACACACACACGAAGAAAAATCTTGGGTTATTACCTTGAAGAAGTTCGTCTATCTATGCTTTTCAGAGTTACAACACATTTTTTAATTTCAAAATTCCATATTTTCCTTTTTTTCCCCCAAAGTTAAATAGATGGATGGATACATAAGTTGCTGGTTGGATGGATGGATGGATGGATGAACATTCTGAAGAATGTAACATCCTGAACAAATATTTTTCCTTTCTATTTTTCTGTTTTAAACTCACGCTGCCCCTGATTGGTCAGAAACTCTTGGCATTGCAGTGATCTTTACCCTGATTTGCTGATGCAGCTGCTGCTGCTGGGAGAAGGCGCTGCGGCCTTGTGAGGAGAAGGGTGTGAGGAGCAGTGGCTGGTGCAGCGGGGTCCCCCGCTCTCCCACCCGGAGGTCCATGGGAAGGAACGCGGCGCAGGACGCTGACAGGGCGCTGGAAAAACCTGGAAGACACGGACAACAGAAAGAGCATATCCTCCTCACTAACAACATCCAATACATAGAACAAGGCTCTGATAAAAAGAAGCATTATAGACATATCAGAGAAGTAGTAATAGAAAGCAGTTTTTTATGTAATCTTTAGGTAAAATTGGAACTCTTGGATTCAATAATGTCACAATGGAAAGTCAGAAAACAAGAGGAATCTACCATTTGTTCTGCTTCGAGACCAGGCTACCTAGCATTAGCATTCCAAACCAATAATGATGAATTCTCTAGATTTTATCCATTTGAACGTTCAAATATAATTGTGTGCCAATGATTGTTTCAGATGCAAATGATCAGAAGTTGGTGCTTGTGACTACTGCAATGTGTTACACATGTGGCAGCCATGTTGGATTTGACCTTTGATGAACTTTGATGTAAATTTCCCATTACATAACTCTAGTTTTTATTATATAGAAACTGAATGTTCTGCAGTCTAAGACTTGGAAAGAGTAAATACTTTTAAACTCTAAATTATTTTAATAAAAATAAATATTTTTGAAAATTTAGACAGAAAAAAATGTTAGAATTTGGGGCTTTTAAGCAAAACCATGAGAGAAAACGCAATAAAAACTGAAATATGTCCAAAACAAACATAAAAAATTCAGCTTTGTGGTTTGATTTTTCCTTTTCAGCAAACAAATAGAATTAATAAGGACATTTAAAACATTGACAAGTTTTTACCTGGGAATCCCTTATCTATTTTATTGAAATATCCACTTCCTAGATCAGAATCACACAAACTTGCAGCTGGCATCGTTCCCAAAGGAGGAGCCTGCAGATAATTTGGTTCCAGATTGACAACAAGCAAACCGCTTTATGATATCTATATTTAAACATGAGATCTAGTCACTGCAGCAGTAATAAAAAAGCCTCGACAGATTTCAATAAAAATGTGTCGCACAAATTAGCAACGATGCAGAAGATATGAGCACTCTGGGCTATGCACTCTTTACCGTATCATAGTTACAGTTGATTTATGGTGCAATACTCAACAGAAGACTTCCTCTTAATATCCACTGAAAATCTTTTTTGTAAAGTTTACTGACAGCAGCTGTTACGGTTCCTTATAGCTACAGTAATACAGAATTAAAGTGCAAAATTACATTCACTGCAAAAGCACAGAATCTGAAGTATTTTTGTCTAGTTTCTAGTGTAAATATCTTACACTTAAAATCAGACAAAACTAAATTACAAGAAACTTTTCAGCAAGACATGGGAGCTTGTTTTAAGTCAATTATTTCATAATATTGATAAAAAAAATAGTAGTTCCACAAGCAGATTATTTCATTTATGATTTTGAGTGAAATAATTTGCCAGTGAAGCTACAATTATTATCAATATTAAAGACGTATTGACTTAAAACAAGCTCCTATATCTGGTTGGACTTATAAGCTAGTTTTCTCTTATTTCAAGTGTGCTAAGATATTTACACTAGAAACTAGACAAAAATACTTAAGTTTTTATGTTTTTGCAATGTAATAAGCTTAGTTTGGCTGCTGCACTCTGCACATTTCCATGCCCTTTGCATGCAGTCGGGGCTATTTGCATAGCATGGCTGAGTCACTGGGAAACATCGCCTCAACCGGCGCTAAATGCAGGATCAAGGAAGGAAAGAGCTTGGGAAAAGGCAGAGTGGGAGGTGAGGGAAGGCATTTTATGTCCATGACACACAGAGATGTTCCTGATACACAGAAAAAAAAAGTGACTCAGATCAGCAGCAGCTGTAAAAAACCGTCGCATAAGCTACACCAGGAGCGAGCAAGAATAAACACACAAAAGCGACGCTCTTTCCTCCATCCACTCATTATTTCACACTACTTCCATCACTTTTACATTCACCTGAATGACACTTCCTTGTGAGCAAACCTTTGTAAACATTCCAAAAACCCACACCCCACTCATAAACAGATGCATCTGCACACGTTCTCATGAGGCGCACAAACACTGAAACAGGCTGGAGCAGACACTGATTGCTCAAACCTGCCTGACGGTGAAACCACACTTTCAAGTGCACACATACGTGCACACGCGCACTGACGATTATTAAAAATAACTTCATCTGACATCATCAAGCTGCTTCTGGAGAAGTAAATGTCACTCATAAAGAGGTCTGGTCTGCCGCCAGCAGGCGCAGCGGAAATACAGTGAAATGAAAGCGACTGTCTCAAAAGTTCTGTTTTGGTTGATCTTTTGCATGCGGGGTGTGTGTGTGTGTGTGGATGTGTGTGAGTGTGTGTGAATGATTGCGTGCAGGTCAGTGCCCCTCCATATTAGGAAGTACAAACACAGCCCGGATGCAGACTCTGGCTGGAATGATAGAGGTCTCATGGCAAGAGATGCACATTCACACCATCGCAGAGCGCTGGGAGCATTTACTTTTCTCCAGTGACATCCAGGAATAATAAAGTTATTATTCTCAAGGAATAATAACTTATTATGTTCTCTCTCTTACATGTTCTCTCTGAGAGAGAGAGAAGATGCTTATAAAAGGAAATGAAGAATGAAACAGTGAGTCTGTTTCTGCTTCTTGCTCTCCTGTCCTGAAATTTGGGGAAACCAGAAGCAGAAGCACATGGTGATGTCACCACAGATTCTCTGAAACACAAATGAATCTGATAACTAAAAGTGTTTCTAATTAGATTAGTTCTGTCAATTGACTTAAAAATGTAATCAGATTAATCACATTCTAGCTCTATACGTAATCAATATGAACTAACTTTGTAAGCTTGAGCCACAAGCCAAGCCCAACCTTCCTCTGCACTCCAACCAATTAATAAACAAACAATTATCTCTTTTTTATGTTTTTGTAGCAGAAAGCAAGTAATGCAGTCTCCCAGCACTCAACAGCAATTAAGGGAAACTTGCAAACAACTTAGCAAACGTATTCAGGGGATAACTGACAGATAAGATACATTTTATTTTCTAGTACTCGGGTGCCCCTCCCCTTTCTGATGCCACCCTGGCATCAGAATATGGGCTAAATGGGCAAATACCCATCCAGCTCATACCTGTAGACATGCTGCATCACAACAAGTTAAAAAATGTCAAACTTCTGTTTATGTCACGGAAAAACTTTCAAGCTACTGTGAACTAGGAAACCCTCTGTGGGAGAGAGGCTCTTAGTCAAAACAGGTTGTTCAATTAATTATGTAATAAAGTTATTAATTCATTATGTAATAAACAGGTGTTCACAATTTCAGATCAACTGTATGTGTCAATGCATTAATGTTGACAGCCCTAAATTAGATATGAAATCCAATGTGACTAAATGATGGAGATTTTTACTGATTAGCCTTTCATTTGAAAACTTTGTTTCTCATTTCCCACAAACAGAATGCATCTCAACTGAACCCAAATGTTTCTTTTAAACTTTTCAATAGCTGGGTTTGGATTAGCTCAAACTTTCTGAAATGACGGAACTGAGGAAAATCTTTCTGACCGTTTGGCTGATGAACGACTTGACCCATGATGAACTCTGGTCCTGCAGACAGACTAAAGGTTTTGTATGAAAATACAGTTTGAGTTCCCATGTTTACAACGTGACCCTTCACTCACAGACTGGCTGTAAACTCCTGAATCCAAATGACCTCTCTCTGCAGGTTTCTCCAAGCAACTCCATGTTCATATTGCAGAATCATATCATGTTTCTGCTCAGAATCACAACTTCACTGTTTTCTCTTGTGTGGAGTTTACCTGATTTGCATGTAGGGATGAAAAACTTAAGTGTTTCATATCAGTCGACATCAATAATTATTGATTATATTTGCTGCTGCCCTGCGACAGACTGGCGACCTGTCCGGGGTGTACCCCGCCTCTCACCCGAAACATTCGCTGAAGATAGGCACCAGCACCCCTCCCAAACCTGCTAGGGACAAGGATGTACAGAAAATGGATGGATGGATGGATGGAATGGTGGATATGTTTGCTGCCAAACTGGTGGCATGACCTTTCCTGTTTTTCATATTTAAGTAGTTATGAGGGAAAGTTATGACAAAACATGAAACTGCTGCTGTGCAAGTTACTCAACAGGTCGTTGCTAGGTAACCTAAGATTGAGTGAGTTAATTAACATCACCAACCTAGCTTAGCTCCCCTGCCTACATCTCTCGGAATGTTGTGCGGTTATGTACAGGAGTTCAGTGAATATTCTATATATTGAATATTCTATCAGACATGTCTATTGATACTGATCACATATCTATCAAAATATTGTTGTCTAGACTTATTTGCTTGTTTTTTTTTTTCAAAAGCAAACTCCTGCAAAAAGACATGCTGGAATAACGTACAAAGAAAATCTGAACAAGAAAAAAGTCACATGTCTGACTTTAAAGACACAGATGGGACACTTAAACTGATCAAATTTTTGATCTGGATGATTTTCTTTTGCTGAAAGAAATTATTTTTGCTTCAGTCAATTAAACTATATCATTTGAATTCTGTTTTTCTTTAATTGTACATTATTTTACAGCTTTAAAACACCCATTGAGACGAACATGGCGCTCCTGGTAATCTCACTGTTACTTTATTTCTATTGTCAGAAGAACAAACAGAGGATTAGGTGAGCGCAAACAGAACATAATGCAACATTAGGCTCTGAACTCCAAAGCTCCAGTTGAATCTACAGAGACAGACACACAAAAAGAAGCAACAAAAGCTACAATGACTGTGTGAGTGGGACAATGTGTGATATTATGGAAATCGCCATGGCAGCAGTGAAGACGCCATTTGCCTGGTAGAGCAGAACCGTTGGGAATGTGCTGATTTGTTGGGCAGATTAGGCGAGTGTTTTCCAGACGGGCCAAATGAAACACAGGTGTGTTTGTCTGAGATAGTCGCTCCCACACAGTTGTAAAGGTAATGCCTCTCCTTTGATTCCTCCCAGCTGTTTCTACTTTATTTTAAGCGAGTGCACAGTTTAATCGGGACTGGTTTTACAGGTCGGGTCAGAGCGTGCAATAGTTGCTCTCTCTGTCTCATCGGATTATTTTGTTCTCAGAGAGTGGGAAGGTGTTGCCGTATGATGCAGACGACAGATGACACGTGCTTTTCAAGGTTTGTTGAAAAAATCCCATTTGCCAGTTTGCCACATGCAGTGTAGGGGACAAAGAGCCATGCAGAGCTCTGAGGGCCCGTCCACAGGGAAACCATTCCTTTAAAAAACTGGAACGTTTTAACCTTCTATGTCCTAGGAAACCATAAACAAGTTGATTTTTTAAAGCTGTTAAAATGTCACCCTCACATATTCATGTTGCTAACAAAAATGCCTCTTGTGAAAACGCAGATGAATGGATCTAACCTGACCTATGACTCCGAACGCATCATTCATAACAACAACAATGGTGGTTTACATGTTCATGGTTGTGATGCAGCTGTTGCAGAACCTCCTTCATCTCATTAAAGCCCAGTTTCTATGCAGCACATATCTTGTTCCAACTTCCAGAAAAATGCAAAACTGTGGGAACACTGAGTTCCTTAAAATCAAGATTAAAAACCCACCTGTTTAGAGCTTCCTTTCATCCATAATAAGTGGAAAATTGATCAACATGTTTGATGTATATCTGCTTGGTGAAGGCATCTGACAAAATATAATGTTAGTGCAATTTCATAATTGTTTACTTTATTATGTTTTTATGGAGTGAAGCACTTTGAACTGTCTTGTTGCTGAAATGTGCTAAACAAATCAACTTGACTTAATCAACTTTAAGACACGGATAAAGTCCAGAGCTGAATCCAAATATGAAATATGTTTCACGATGTGAAAAATGATGCTCAGATTCTCTGCATGTCTGTAGGGAAACTTTTTTCAAAGCACTTTCTTTCGACCTCACAACTACACTAATTCCTAGTGAAATACATTAATGTTGTATTTTTGTCAGAGCACAATGCCACATGGCAGAACACAGGCAGCAAAACTTAAGTTTGTGCAAAACAGAGTAAAGAAAAAAAATACAAACTGCTCAGCCTAAAGCGAAGGGAGAGGGCAGGAAAAAGACAAGAAAAGCAAGTTGCTCAGCAATCTTTGGCTACCTGCGTGTTAGTGAATTTCTCTTGTGCTGACAGAGACGACACTCGGGACAGTGCGGCCAGCTTTAGAAAACAAAGTTATGATGCACAGAGCTGACACCGCCTCTTGTTTTGTCACATGTCCAAATATAGCCATAACATGGCCGCCTGTTCTCACTGTACCGACAGGAGCGCCTGTGGCTCAATCACTCATCCCCAACAGCTACTTTCAATAGATGAATATCTCATTACGTTTGGAGTGTTTGAGTCAGCATGCAAAAAATTTTTTAAAATGAATACAAATGAGACCCCTTTAAAGTGGTAAACGGAGGAGATAAAAAGGTATGAGTAGTAACTTTATAAAATCAAATCTTTGGGTCAAATTTTACAAGAAAAACACTGAGTGCTCAGTAAAGTATGGTAGTGGCAGGATTATGCTCTGGGGTTACTTTTCTTTTGATGGATAAAGCATAAATCTAAATGTACAAAACAATGACATCGTGAGAGGAAAATGAGCCAGAACTAAATCTGAATGATGAAACTGGATCAATGGTTGCTTTAAAAAAGGGTGTGAACACTTATGTAACAGGCTTTTGAAGATATTTTTCCTTCTGACATATTTGTTTGTTTTTCAGTTGGATTGGACAGGATGAATGTTTTAAAAGGCTTGAAATGACTCATTATGGTGTGTTTTTTATATCAAAACAATCTGGTATTATACTAGAGGTGTGTGTACTTTTCAGACCAACTCTGTGTGATATTTGTTGCTTGTTCTCTGGTACCAAAAATACAGTTGAAGGTTGTCTCACTCTAACTTAGGAACTTATCAGCTGATGATATGCAAATGTCAAAATAAGACACTAATGAAGCACAAAGAGGTCCATTAGAATAACATGAAACCTATTTTAAGTAAAAGCACATTTATAGCAATACACTAGAAAATCTCTCACTGCAGCCTGAAGCAGAACAGAAATAACTGCCACTAAGCGTCTCAACAGTGCAGCTCGTCAAATTCTTACTATTGTCCATTTCCTCATTTGGCAAAGTCAAATTTGAACTTTATGCTGAAAGTGCAATTTAACTTCTGCAGATAATGCAATATGTCACGACAGAAGTATAGAAAAAAGAAAGCCAACTGAAAATGATTCAAGCTTTAATTTGCTTTTCCTGTTAGTGGCATGTTCTCTCTTGGGCATTATTCTGAAAAAAAACAACAAATATTATGCGTTTTAAAAATAATTACAATGTATTGAATTAGATAAAAAAAGAAAAACATATTATTTAGATCCTCTAACCCCTACATGTTGCACAATTATGTCAGAAGGGAAGAAGTCCCAACTGCTTCTGTAGCGTAGGGTGAAGTGGCACACTTAAAAACTCAGCACACCATCCATCCATCCATCCATCCATCCATCCATTCATTCATTCATTCTCTATAGTGCTTGTTCTTGCCTCTCTTTCATTGGGCGAGTGGTCTGAGCACACCCTGGTCATGCCATAAATCCCTTCTTACATTTCTAGTCATAAAAAGCTGCTCTGCATCGACTTCTGGTGTTTGTCAATTGACTAGTGAACGAAACTGGAAAGTTTTCTGTCTGCTCACTGGTAAACCCTCCAGTTGGAAAAGTAAAAATCCTATCAGTCAGTGAACACACTATGACTAACTGCTAACAGGCTGTTGCAACAACAACACTCCTCAGTGTGGTAGTCGTTAATGAGGGAAAGAGACTCAAAGTTAGCCGTTTGATCAGTGGTTTTACTTTAAAGTCAATGGAAACATAAAATAAAGTTTTATATTGTTTTTAAGGTATGTTAGCAGTTCATATATTCTTTACCATTTCTACTGTTGCTGTTTGTGTTGTTCTTGAGCAGATGTGCTGCAGTAGCGCAAAACTTTGTATTGAAAAACATGTTTTTTCAAAATTGCAGTGTTTGTATTAAGTGAATTTATTTTTGTAATTCTAATTTGAGCAATTTTACGATTAATAGAAACGCAGCTACTGACTGTTCTCCCACATTGACGCTGCTGCTAATATAAATGCTTAATGACCAAACACAGGAGGAAATCTAGTCAAAAGTCATTTTCTTACTAATTGTCTTGTGGGAGCTACTTACTGCCTTGCAGGAAAAGGAGGTTGGCTCTTTAGCCAGTGGATGTCTGGGTTCTCCCTGTGCAGTCTGGCTTCCTCACACAGTCCAAAAACTTGACTTTTAGGTTAACTGGTTACTTAAAATACTTGAATGATTTGGATGACAAAAATCTTTTAAAATGTACACCATTTTAAAGAGAAGTGTTTGTGAGCACTGTAAAAATAAGGAATATTTCTGTTTTTAAGAACTAGAAATGTTTGCGAATATACAGGAAATTTGCTGTAAAAAATATGGAAAATTTTAGTTTGTGAGTAATTTTAATATGAAAACCTGTTAAATTACAGCAAAAATCAGATTTTTGGAAATGGAGATGTTTGTACAATTAACCATAAAGAAACACAGAAAAAGTCCTGGCAGAAAATTACCAGAACATTCTCTGTGGGGTTTTTTTTACTGTTTTTTTTCTTCTTCTTTACAGTGTATTTACTGTATAATCAGACTTTGCTTTGGTTGATATGTACCATCCACCTCACCTTACCTATAGGTATGCACTTAATATTAACAGACAATTAATGAATAAATGTCAAAAAAACAGAAGGACAAATTTTTAGTTCTGAAATTGGTATTGTGCGACTAGAAACCAGAGTAAAAGCAATCCATAACTAATCTTTTTGATCAGCACATCTCTGGCTTTATTTCGAGTTTGAGTGATGGAGGACCTTGGATGCGATATAAAGTGCAGGTCCAGTTTCCAAAGTTGTCACAGAGTTTCCACAAACATCTGGCGCTGCTCTCTGTTCTCTCGCTGCGCAAATCTGCTGTTTTTGTTTTAACATCAAATGCAGCAGACGAGAATGACAGCTAAGAAGAACTTTTCTTCTCTCCATACCTTTAAAAGGCTTATATGCAGTTTTAAAGTCCCTCCACTGGCTCCCTGTAGCTCAAAGAATAGACTTTAAAATATTGTTGTTAGTTTACAAATCACTGAATGGCTTAGCACCACAATACATTAAAGATCTGTTGTTGTATCAACCTTCCAGACCTCTCAGGTCTTCCGGTTCTGGTTCTGCTCTGCATCCCCAGAACCAAACGAGGAGAAGCAGCTTTCAGCATCTATGCACCACAAATTTGGAACAAACTTCCAGAAAACTGTAAAACAGCTGAAACACTGATTTCTTTTAAATCTCGACTAAAAATCCACCTGTTTAGGATTGTATTTGAAATGTAATCAATGACAAATTTATTGATGGAACTTGACTTAATGCTGTGTTTTGATTGTTGATTCTATGTTGCATTGTGTTTCTGTGTTTGTAATGATGTAAAGCACTTTGAAATGCCTTGCTGCTGAAATGTGCTATACAAAAAACATTTGATTGATTGATTGATTGATTGATTCAACCAAACACACAGCAACAACCCTTCAAATTCCTGGAAGACTCCTTCAACTTGTTGCATGTCTTTCTCTAAAGTTGTAAAAATCCTAAAACAGAAAATGCACATAAACGTACACGTTGTAATCTCCAAATTCAAAGTCAAAAGGCACATACCCGTGTTTGTCATGTAAATATCCGGCAGTGTAAAACCCCCAGTAGCACTTCTGCCTCAGCCAGCTCACAGCAGGATCTATAATTAGACAGAGAGCTCTACTCCCCTCCAGTCATCTTTTACTGCTGGCCACATCCTCTTTTTTTCTTTAACTCCTTCCCTTTCTTACCCTTCACTCCCTGCTTCTCTCGATTTCTGCAACCATCGCTCGACTCTGTCCAACAACAAGCTGTTTGATTCGTTCATTTCTCTTGCTCCCAGCTTAAAACGGAACAGTCAGATAAATGGAGCATGCTATTAAGACTACAAAAAAGAAAACCTCAATGAGAGGACTAACTGACCAGACTAACATAAAAAGGTTTTTTTTTCTAAACTGTTTTTTCTTTGTTTTTTGTGGGGTTTTTTAACCAGTTGCGACTTTCACTCAGGTACCTCTGAAGTGTCCATCTCGTTAACAGCAGGGATGGTAACTATGGTGACACCAGCGGTACACTCGACAGGAAGTTGAGTCTATAAAAGCTCAACAATGACAGAACCGGGGTGGCTTCCTGTCTGAGAGCTCAGTTTAGACTCCCATTTCCTCCCATCTCCCTTCCTAGCTGTTGTGACGCAGTGGACGCTGCTGCTGCTGCAGTGCTTTTGAGCACAGCCACCGTGAACTCTATTATCAAGAGTAAAATCGCCACCAACTGGAGCATGGTGAAGAATTACCGCATCACCCCACCTCTGACCCCTCCATCACACAAAGCAAATCACTGCTCCGACGCTGAGCATATGACTGAAAAGCAGAGAACTCTGACATCATTTAATGACTCTGATTAATGGCTAAACGCTGCCCGAAGGCAACGGGCTAATGCGACAAACACACACTTGCTTACTAATACATCCATTATAGGAACATGGAAAACTACTAAGTAAGCTATTGACAACCCTGTTAGGCTGTGCCTCATTTATTCCACATGCTTTTCAGACTAAATGGATTCAGAATTTTTTATTTTTTTTAAAGCACTTGGAGATCAAAGGTAAAAAAAAATGGTTGAAAAAATTTCTTGGTGGCATCGTTGCAGATTGTTACTGATTTTGCTTACTGCAGTTTTAGGGAAGTGTTGTGGTTTGTTATTTCTGCAGAAATCCGTCGTGACTCACACTGGCTGCAGGAATTAATTGTACATTTTTTTTATTGTTGATGGGGTTTTTTTTCTCAGTAGCAAAGCCTATTAGATTTTGCTTATTTATTTATGTAAGACCTTCTTATTACACGATGGAAAAAATGCACACTCTCAGGTGAATCACGTTCTCCGGTAAGATTCCTCGGACATTTATGGATCAGACCCGTCGATTTGTCAACTCAATGGGTTTTATTCTCGGAGCTAAAGGTCTGTGAATGATGGGAAAGGTGATTTTTTAAAATTGACTATAAGGTTTTGAGTGTATACACTTCAAAAAAAAGAAAAAAGAAATCCACCCTATTGCTAAATCGGCCTTGTGCAACACAGGATTTCTATGAATAGTCTAATACTGACAGTTAGGATCACATGTTCGTTTACTCTGTCGGCCTGCACTCCCTTTGTCATCAGGACTGCTGCTCATACTACCAGTAAACACCAGGCCAGATTCCTCAAGATTTGCCAATCCTCACTGTGTCTTGCAAAATTATTCATACAGCTTGAACTCCTTCACATTTTTCTTTCACCAAAAACCAGACTTGAATAAATTTAGTGATTTTTACATGGCAGATCAACAGCCAAAAGTAAAACAAATGTGAAGTTGAAAAAAAAATTGAAAATAATGACATTTATTTTAAAAAAACAGTCATGTTGTTTAGTTCAGCTCCCCTTTACTCTGATACCCCTAAATGATAACCATCAGCTCTGTCGTGAACAAACAGAATAATAAAGACAAAGGAACGGAAAAGAGAGTCAGAGTTAAAGTTGTGGAGAAGTTTAAAGAAAATAAATAGTGCTGTCATTAGTCTGACTCTCTTCGCTCATCTTTCTGCTCTTGTTTGTGACTGACTGCCGTACAAGACCGTGTAGCACGCTGCTGCAAAGTAGGTAACCCTCCACAGCTTTTAGGTCAAAATAGGTCATATGCGTTATTTAACATTAACGTGTTAAGCTTTTTAGATTAATCACATGTGGTAACGCATTAACGTTGACAGTCCTACTTATAAAACAATAACACAATTATCTGAAACTTTGAAAGAGTGTGGCGTAAGTGCAAAGTCATCCAGGAACTGTTACTCTGAAGCTGCAGAGGGAGAACCTGTTGACAGGACAGAATGGATTTAGCTAAATATGGAGTAATAATGTAAAAAACAAATACCATTACAAGCTTTAATACTCGAGATCGAGGTTGAGGTTTAAGTTTCAGCAGAACAATGGCCCTAAATACGCAGGCAGAGCTGAAACAGTTTACATTAAAACATCCAAGTGTTAGAGGCTTGGTGCTTTAGCTGCAGAAGCAATACTTCTACATAGTCTGGATACAGGTGGTTGGATGGACTGCATCAAAGCTTTTTTTAGTCTGTCACATAAAACCCCAACAAACTCATGACAAATTGAGAAAAGTCCAACAGGTATGGATATTTTTGTAAGGAATGCATATAAATCTGTTGAGGCAAAATAAAACTCTTTAAATTAAAGGAACTTTGATGTCAGAACAGCTTTTACTGTATGATTAAAGTCCTGTTTTATGCTTAACAACTAACTTCATCTTCCAGCCTCAGAGTTCTTTAGCCGGATCCGTTTCTTTTCCCCAACCTCTCCAGAAGTCGCTCACCCTTCTCTGACACAATCGCTCCACACAGATCTGTGAGTTATCTGCTTTTCGTACTTTCCGCTGCTTTCTCATCTCTCTCTCTTCCTCCTTCATCCTGAGGAATCCGCAGCTGTCACTCCCATTCAAATCCCTTTCGTCTTCTCATAGCAGCTGGTCCGACGGGGTGTATGCGTGTGTGCGTGTTGGCATTTGTGTGTATCTGCCTGCCTTCAACTGTCGCCAAACTATTTCTATATATACGGCCCTACTTTGCTGGTACAAACTCAAGTGGTAAATGGTGGTGTGTGCTGCTGTCAACAGCTTTCACAACTACTTCATGGCTCGTGTGTCTCTGTGCCTGTGTGTTGGGGTGTGTAGGGGTGTGTGTGTTACGAGGACAGATAGTTGAGGACCGGGCTCTTGACTGAGAACAAAACACAGTGTTAAGTGAGGACACCAGAGGAACCTAAATCATCCACGTGTCTCTGGACGGTATCTGGCTCCGTCTCCGTCCCGTACCAGACTGCTTTTGAAGGAGGCTCTGATTTTATGTTCCAGTCTAGGACAAAATGGAAATTTCTCTCACTGGTCAAAATCAGATGTGGATTCAAAACTTTAGCAAGAATTTCATAAATGGTAAGCAGGGTGAATGAATGGGGCTTCGAGGTTTATCATGATATTTTGCGGTAGAATTATGATTGCAATAAATGTGACAATAACAAGTATTTATTGCTTCTTTCTGAGGGAACTGTATGATTCTGACTGCATGACAGCAATCACAGACACACAAACATGGAAAAACATTCCCATTTGCAATACGCTTCTTTTGGACACCAGTAATATACAGAAGTGTAATTTGCATGACTAAACTGCTCATATATTTGAAAATGTATCGACATTTATTGATACGTTCATTGAAAAAACAACGACAAAAATAAGAACACTTCCTGGGTTTCAAACATTAACTGGAATTTATTGTGACAACAATAAATCAAAATTCTTATCATGATAAAAAAAATTAACATCTGCTAAACTTAGCAGGAGTTTTCATGTTTATTTTACATGTTTACAACAATGTTCTTGTTATACTGGACATCTAACAAACTGATTCTCACTGTTTAGTCGGTTGACCATGGCTTATTTTAGTTTTAAGAATGCATCACACAGCCAAGAGTAAAATGTGGAATTCATTTGTTTCCCACCGTGACTCTGTTTTTCACGACAATGAAATATGGTTTTTCTGTTAGCAAGGAAAACTGTACAGCCATTCCTCAGCCAGTTAATCTGGAGTGACAGCAACCGGTGAAAACAGGGACTGCACTAGTCTGTCCGCATCATAGGTGTTCTGGAAAATTTTGGTGGTTTTGAAACTTTTTCAAACCTTGGTGGACTTTGATCCTGGCAACCATCTCGCCTACCTAAGTGAAAGTAAGACATACCCTGGAAAAATAAAAACATTCCTTGGAAATTCCCTCTTTCAGTAAAACACACTTCCAGTAAGGAGGTCTGTTAATGTTTTATATCTTACATGAAAGGAATATTTGCCAAACGTTTTTATTGGGTTTAGTTTGGTTATAAAAAGATTTGAAAACATACAAGTAAAAGTCATCATAAAAAAACTCTACAACAGTGCATAGAATACAAATGAACACTGTTCTGCAGAAAATGTCAAGATCATCATAGCAATGTTTATGAGTGATGACCTCACCATTAATGTTTCTATTAATGTTTCTCAACATACAGCGTTTATAAGTACACAACAGGCTCCACTGCATCTGAAACCCTGACTAAAACCAAATCCATTGCAGTGCTAAGCCACTCGCTGAGCATAAGTCTATTGTTTTTCCACTGCAGGAACCCTGACTCTGGTACCTAAAAACCGGTGCTATCTCTACATATTTCAAGTATTTGCTGGACCAGAGCAAAGAACCAGTTTTGCAAGGTGCAGCTTTTAGAGATGAACAGCCAAAAATGCTGCAAGTTTAAAACTTCCGACTTCCTCTAAACATTCAACTTTACACTTAATAACAGCCAGATCTTGAACTGTTGGTTTTATTATCACCAGTTACATAGTAAATGTAATTCGGAACATTAAGTAGGACAGCATTCATGAACATTATTTTAAGCTTAATTTATTGCCAGCAGCTCTTTTAATGATCACTTTCTGCTCGTAACACCATCAGCTGGTGTTACACTGGAATAGTACTGGTGGAAAAAAATAACATTTGGACCACCCAGTTTTCACACCGCACAACTGCAAAATGTTAAAACAACATTTTGCAGTTGTTTTAGCTCAAACAACTGCAAAATGTTACAACACCAACTCAAGCAGTTGTAAATAAATTCAATAATCGTGGAAATTTCATAGACATGCAAAAACACCTGAAGATCCAATCAAAGTAACAGGACTTAAGGCAGATGTAGAATTGTTAGATACAGTCTGTCAAGTTTATAAACCTGACAGACAAATCTAATGATTGGTTTATCTGAAAAAATAAATAAATAAAAATAAAATAAAATCCCCCAAAATCAAAGTTGCAGCACACCATAATCTGATCTGTTGGAAAGATGTCTTCTTTTTTCACTTTTTGTGACCAACTCACAAAAGGTGTGAATTGAAAGAGTGTGAGTAAATCTCAAGACAAGAAGAAAGGAAGGAGAAACTAAATCAGAGTAAAAATGCTTCCTTAAATGTATAGGTTTTTTTTTTTACCTTGTTTCAGTTCCTTAGTCAGTACAACAGCTGAATCCAGGAGATGATCTTCCTCTCGTATCTGAGGAGGGAGAGGAATAGATTAGGATCATATCATACAGATGTTACAAGAAGATCAAAATTACATAATATTTTTGACCAAAGTGACAGTTTTGCAAAGTGGTATCTAGTGGTATCCAGAAAGCATATGATTTTCTCTAATAAAATAAGGTCAAGTTATCAGCTCCAAATATGAAAGTGAGTGTTTTGAGGTTGACACCCCATCGAGACTCTTAGAGAAACTGATCATCCGTCTGTCTGAAACCTCCGTCATTTTGAAATTCTTTATCTGGTAGCACTTGGGTAAAAAAAAGGGTGAAAGCATAAAAAAACAAATTAAGGCAGTTTAATAACACTGTATGAATATGATGACAAGCTAACCGTTAACTGCTAAAAACCCTAAGAATAGCATCTACTTCAGTGCTACCCATGAGATTTTTTATTACATTAGCACCAATTAAATATTTCAATTTCAAGTCCTACTTAAACTGGTCTGAACAGTCCTAAAAATGATTATTTAAAGCAGAGGATGCTCAAATCTTTCTTTAGGGTCTTAAACACAAAGAGAACAGCCATTTTGGCACTATGATAGAAAAAAAGCACCAAAACAACAACATTTGAAAATATGAACTTGTCAAATGTGTCAGGAATTCTCTATGAAATCTTTATTGTATTTCTGAAAATGAAAATATATATATATATATATATATATATATATATTCAGTTTCTCTAAAAACAGTGATTAAAAACTCTTTATTTTTCACTATATTGTGCATCTTATTAGCTTGTGAAATGGAGGCATTGTTACACTCATAGAAAACAAAAGAAAGTATTAAATAATAAATAGCATTCATGACTGTCCATTTTCGTAAAAAGTTTTAATATAGTCAAGGATTTGGTATGGAGTAGGGAACCATCCATCCATCCATCCATCTTCTTCCGCTTATCCGAGGTCGGGTCGCGGGGGTAGCAGCTTCAGAAGGGAGGCCCAGACTTCCCTCTCCCCAGCCACTTCTTCTAGCTCCTCCGGGGGAATCCCGAGGCGTTCCCAGGCCAGCCGAGAGACATAGTCTCTCCAGCGTGTCCTGGGTCTTCCCCGGGGCCTCCTCCCGGTGGGACGTGCCCGGAACACCTCACCAGGGAGGCGTCCAGGAGGCATCCTGACCAGATGCCCGAGCCACCTCAACTGGCTCCTCTCGATGTGAAGGAGCAGCGGCTCTACTCTGAGTCCCTCCCGGATGACTGAGCTTCTCACCCTATCTCTAAGGGAGAGCCCAGCCACCCTACGGAGAAAACCCATTTCGGCCGCTTGTATCCGCGATCTCGTTCTTTCGGTCATGACCCAAAGCTCATGACCATAGATGAGGGTGGGAACGTAGATCGACCGGTAAATCGAGAGCTTCGCTTTTTGGCTCAGCTCTCTCTTCACCACGACGGACCGGTACAGCGCCCGCTTGACAGCAGACGCTGCGCCAATCCGCCTGTCGATCTCCCGCTCCCTTCTTCCCCCATTCGTGAACAAGATCCCGAGATACTTAAACTCCTCCACTTGGGGCAGGACACCCCCCCTGACCCGGAGAAGGCACTCTACCCTTTTCCGGCTCAAGACCATGGCCTCGGATTTGGAGGCACTGATCCCCATCCCGGCCGCTTCACACTCGGCTGCGAACCGATCCAGCGAGAGCTGCAGATCACGATCTGATGAAGCCAAAAGGACCACATCGTCTGCAAAAAGTAGAGATGAGATCCTAAGGCCACCAAATCGGATCCTCTCAACACCTTGGCTGCGCCTAGAAATTCTGTCCATGAAAGTGATGAACAGAATCGGTGACAAAGGGCAGCCCTGGCGGAGTCCAACTCTCACCGGAAACGAGTCCGACTTACTGCCGGCAATGCGGACCAGACTCTGACACTGGTCATACAGGGACCTGACAGCCCGTATCAAAGGGCCCGGTACCCCATACTCCCGGAGAACCCCCCACAGGGCTCCCCGAGGGACACGGTCGAACGCCTTCTCCAAGTCCACAAAACACATGTAGACTGGTTGGGCGAACTCCCATGCACCCTCCAGGACCCTGCTGAGGGTGTAGAGCTGGTCCAGTGTTCCACGACCAGGACGAAAACCACACTGCTCTTCCTGAATCCGAGGTTCGACTATCCGACGGACCCTCCTCTCCAGGACCCCTGAATAGACCTTGCCAGGGAGGCTTAAGAGTGTGACCCCTCTATAATTGGAGCACACCCTCCGGTCCCCCTTTTTGAACAGGGGGACCACCACCCCAGTCTGCCAGTCCAGGGGAACTGCCCCCGATGTCCATGCGATATTGCAGAGTCGCGTCAACCAACACAACCCTACAACATCCAGAGCCTTAAGGAACTCCGGGCGGATCTCATCCACCCCCGGGGCCTTGCCACCGAGGAGCTTTTTAACCACCTCGGCGACCTCGCCCCCAGAGATTGGAGAGCCCAACCCAGAGTCCCCAGACTCTGCTTCCTCAGTGGAAGGCATGTTGGTGGGATTGAGGAGGTCTTCGAAGTACTCTGCCCACCGGCCCACAACGTCCCGAGTAGAGGTCAGCAGCACACCATCCCCACTATAAACAGTGTTGGTGCTGCACCGCTTCCCCCCCCTGAGACGCCGGATGGCGGACCAGAATCGCCTCGAAGCCGTGCGGAAGTCTTTCTCCATGGCCTCTCCAAACTCCTCCCACGCCCGAGTTTTTGCCTCGCAAACCGCCCGAGCCGCATGCCGCTTCGCCCGCCGGTACCCATCAGCTGCTTCCGGAGTCCCACAGGCCAAAAAGGCTCGATAGGACTCCTTCTTCAGCCTGACGGCATCCCTCACCGAAGGTGTCCACCAACGGGTTCGAGGGTTGCCGCCGCGACAGGCACCGACAACCTTGCGGCCACAGCTCCGATCGGCCGCCTCGACAATGGAGGCACGGAACACGGTCCACTCAGACTCCATGTCCCCCACCTCCCCCGGGACGTGTTCGAAGTTTTGCCGGAGATGGGAGTTAAAGCTCCGTCTCACAGGGGATTCCGCCAGACGTTCCCAGCAGACCCTCACAACACGTTTGGGCCTGCCAGGTCTGACCGGCTTTCGCCCCCACCACCGGAGCCAACTCACCACCAGGTAGTGGTCAGTGGACAGCTCCGCACCTCTCTTCACCCGAGTGTCCAAGACATACGGCCGCAGATCCGATGAAACGATGACAAAGTCGATCATCGAACTGCGGCCTAGGGTGTCCTGGTGCCAAGTGCACATATGGACACCCTTATGCTTGAACATGGTGTTCGTTATGGACAATCCATGGCGAGCACAGAAGTCCAGCAACAGAACACCGCTCGAGTTCAGGTCGGGTGGGCCGTTCCTCCCAACCACGCCCCTCCAGGTCTCACTGTCGTTGCCCACGTGAGCGTTGAAGTCCCCCAGCAGAACAAGGGAGTCCCCAGGAGGAGCACTCTCCAGTACCCCCTCTAAGGACTCCAAAAAGGGTGGGTAATCTGAACTGTCGTTCGGCCCGTAAGCACAAACGACAGTCAGAACCCGTCCCCCCACCCGTAGGCGGAGGGATGCTACCCTCTCATTCACCGGGGTAAACCCCAACGTACAGGCGCCGAGATGGGGAGCAACAAGTATGCCCACTCCTGCCCGACGTCTCTCTCCCTGGGCAACTCCAGAGTGGAAGTATGTCCAGCCCCTCTCAAGGAGACTGGTTCCAGAACCAGAGCCATGCGTCGAGGTGAGACCGACTATTTCTAGCCGGAACCTCTCGACCTCACGCACTAGCTCCGGCTCCTTCCCCACCAGAGAGGTGACATTCCACGTCCCAAGAGCCAGTTTCTGCAACCGAGGATCGGACCGCCAGGGCCCCCTCCCTTGGCCGCCACCCATCACACAGTGCACCCGACCCCTTTGGCCCCTCCCACGGGTGGTGGGCCCATGGGAGGGGGGGCCCATGTTTCCTCTTCGGGCTGAGCCCGGCCGGGCTCCATGGGTAAAAGCCCGGCCACCAGACGCTCGCCATCGTGCCCCCCCTCCAGGCCTGGCTCCAGAGTGGGGCCCCGGTGACCCGCGTCCGGGCGAGGGAACACCAAGTCCAAGGTTTTCTTTCATCATTGGGGTCTTCGGGCTGCACTTTGTCTGGTCCCTCACCTAGGACCTGTCTGCCTTGGGTGACCCTACCAGGGGCATGAAGCCCCAGACAGCATAGCTCCTAGGATCATTGGGGCACTCAAACCCCTCCACCACGATAAGGTGGCAGCCCATGGAGGAACCACAAGCTTATTTTAAATGTAAAGGTTTGGATATTAACCCACTCTTCCTCGTAAACGAGCAGTCATCATAAGTTACAACATCCTGTTTGGTTGCATCCTAGGCACTTTAACATTCCACCAACATGCCAATAATAGATGTATTTACATAACTCACGCAGGCCTTGCTCACACACTGCATAAACAAATGGATGTCTGTCATTCTGTCATACTCCACTCAGTGTTGCAATTCAGCTAGAGCTGTAAGCCCTGAAACAACAATCATTGCAGGCATTGCTCCGTCATTCACAGAGAGAACCCCAGGTATGCAGTCCGGTTGGACAAATGGCTGCAGTTCCCAAAACCCACACGTCTAAAGAGTCTCATTCAGCATAGGTCCATAGGTCTTCTAATCAAGACCTATGGAGCAATAAACTCTGAACTCTAGATTGAAATTCCATCAAAGCATGTTAATTTGATGCTTTGATTCTGAAAATTGTCAAACAAAGAGGGAATTGATTTAATTCACCAAGATTGTTTAGAATGTAAGAACTGGTTGGAATCAGCAGAGATAACCACAACGACAAAGCAAAGATGCTTTATTTGACTGATGTCAAAGAATCAGTCAAATAAAGCTGAAATAATAATAATAAATAATAATTATCAGTCAATTACTATTGACTGATTATTATCAGTCAATAATTATAATAATCAGTTAATAATAACTGATAATTATTCTAGGAATGAGGAAAACTCAGGAACTGAGCAATACTGTTAGATACTCAGTTCTTCTTTCACTGGAATCACTGCAGACCAGAAACATGTCAGAAAAGATGATGGACCGAAGCAAAAACAATCTCTCAACTCCTGAGAGAGGTTAACCCAAACCACAGGAGCTGTTCTGGATCCTGTAAAGAGATCAATAGCTGGTAGAAACACAGGCCATAGACACAAGAAAGAAGCAAAACCACCCAGCACATCCACCAGTGTTCGTCTCAGATGATCCATATATTAATCCCAAAGTGAAAGAAAATGTTGCGGTGTTGTCAAGACCTGAAAAAATAAAGTTATATTCACAAATATTTTGTGTGGTTTTTACAATCAATATATATTAATTTACTAACTTTCTTTTTGTTGGCCTAAGTACGTTTTATGTGTACGTTTTTCATGCTATCAAACTGTTGAAGCTACTTTTACTTCTTTCATTTTTAATCTAATTAATTACTTCAAAGAAAATAACAAACATAGCTCTCTGTTCAAAATGAAGTTAGATGTTAAGATGCTGACAGGCTAACTTTAGATATAATACGTTGTATCATATTATAAACTCATGTCATGTCATATTACGGCTTTGTACAATATTGTATTACATTTTCTATTGTTTTATTTCCTTTTTGTTTTTGTTTCTTTTTTTAATCATTATGGCTAACCTACTATAGAAGTATTTGGTTAAACCAGGTAAATCAACGTTTCCTCCGGTGTATCATTTCCCTGGCAGCCCACCAGGCTTTACTTGCCCCCCTTCAGGCTAAGAGTGGTTTGTTTATTTTAAATACATGTGTGACAGTGAAGAAGGATTAAGTTAGGTTTACAGTTGATGCATTGAACTGGGCACAAGATGATGTGTCCTTGCACCTGATGTTGGCTTACATGCTATTATTTCCAAATTATGATGCACCTCAGAAAATTTGAATCTTAACATTTTTTAACACAAAAACATGGTGGGCTGCTGATGGACTGCCCTAGCGCCTCTACCACTGAGTTTAGGAGGTTTTCTAGGAGAAATCCTGCAGATACAGTAATTAGTCCAACTATTGCTGTTTTCAAGGCTTTAAACTGCAATGTATATAAAACAACTTTCATATATAGAGTGATTTTGTATGACAAAGATTTTGTATGAGTAATAAATGATGACTTGAAATAACTGATAAATAATATAGCAGCTATTTGATAGTTAAAAAGTCCCATGGAACTATTTGAATTTAAAAATGGCCACTTTATCTGACTGTCTGAGATTATTCAAAGGAGAATTCCTTAGCATGTGAAGCCAAATAGCAACAACCCAATCACGTTTGGTGGCAGGCTATAAATCAGTGACACACCAAGCGATCCCAGGCAGTGAGTTGGTACATGAAAGGTTAAGAGGTCAGGTAAACAACCAGGGGTCTGACGGTTTAAAAACAAGCAATAAAGTCCTGAAATCTACTCCAGAACTCAGAGAGGCAGGCCATGAGGGGGCTGGGAGGGTTGGTGTGCCTGGCCTCTAACAGTTGTTGTAAATTGCAGGAGTCAAGTCTGGACAAGATAGAACCTGGCTGCCTAATTTTGATCAGCGTTGAAGAGGAAATACATGATCTTGAAAAACAATTTCTGTGGACTAAATCAAAACGGTTAAAAAATGTCTTACTTAAAAGCAAAACTCTTACTATTAGTAGTAGAGTAAAAAGGAAACAAGAGTCACATTTCCATCAACGTTTGGCAAAATTAAAAAAAACTTCATCAATCTCACAAAAAAAGTGATTTTTAGCTTTTCCGATAAAGAGTTAATGCACTTGCAGCACATTAACTCTGTAGTAACTGTTTACTACAGACATACGTAGGATCGACCTCTGACAAAATCCGCTTTGTGTATCTGGTTGATGAAAACACACCTACTTCACATTTTCTTTCTTGCGACATTCTAAAAGTTCACTCAAAATTTACACGACAGTTAGATAGAAACATAGTTACTAACACTTGGGAGGACATGATTCAATTGTATTTTACACGCTGCATAAAAATCGCCACTGGCTAACTGCTAGCAAGCATCAGGGGCTTTCTAACAGTGAGTCTGGACTGCATTTGATTGTCTCCAGTTACAAATCAATATTAATCAGAGTGTTCACATCTGAACTGGATAATTTTACACTGCACTTTGAGATTTCAAAAAATCTTTATCATGCTAAAAAGCATTAGGATCCTGGTTGAATTAGACTAATTTAAAAGGAAAAGAAATGTATAGACAAGCAAAATGTGGACTGTATTTTTCTGTACAAATTATTGATTTTTTTGAAAACGCAGTCTGTGTTTTGTGAAGCTGCTATTTGCAAAAAAGAAAAGTGTTTCTGAAAAATAATGCCATAATCTTTACCCAGTTTATGAGCTGGATGTATTATTACATCCATAATATTTATAGTTCCACATTGGTGCGAATAATTATGTGCTTACACCACAACAAAGGAGATACATGCCGCTATCACTGATCCCACCATCTATGCTGGATTACCATGTGCTAATGTAAAACATTTTTAAAAAGTCAAAATAATCTAAATCCTGCATCAAGTGATTGTCCATTTCTCTAACATTCTCTCACTTCTGTTCGCTCCAACATCAAACGCATTCTCCACATTTCCCAAAACAGACAAAACCACTCAACATCAGCTCATTCAACGGGAACCCCACTCCCTCCCTTTTATCTGTTCACAAACATCTCAGTCCACCTTATCATTCCAAGTCACACAAACTTGGATACCTTTTAGCTGCACAAAGGCGGGCCAGACAAACAGATGCCAATTCAACTGCACATCTGTTGCTCAAAGCTGTTCTCACAAGCACTCTGCGACACACAAAAAGGGAAATTTATTTGACATGAACCAAATGATCTAGCAGGTTATCAAAACAGTGAGTCATGAAGACAACAGCGGAACAAAGTGTGGATGAAAGGCTGGCAGCTTAAAGAAACAACAATCTACTTAAGTTTTGCTGCTGATAAGAATGAGAGAAAACTTGTGCTAATCCTCCTGAAGCCTCTATAAGCACTAGAGGCAGAATACAGTTTGGTTTCTCTCCACAAAGTGACATAAAGCGCCCTCTCTCCAACTCCTTTTCATTTTTAAAGTGTCGGTTGTTGTATTGAGTCATGGTACAGTAAAAGTTTCTGTCTGCACAGAAAAACAATGTGAGATGGAAGTCTCTGCTTTCCAAATGAGAAGAAAGATTTTAGGACACAATATTGAAGGCATGACCTTTTCACTCTGAGATATTTTGGTGTGAGTGCAACATGTTGAGTTGGCCGCCTGCCACACCGGAACGGGTTTGGTTCCTGGTACGATTACAAAACAATTGTGAGTTGGAGCGCATGGACGAGGGAAGTGGGATTTCGTTGACAAACTTTGACATTAACCTACGTGTCTTACTTGCGCTCTTGTGAGTTTTGTGTTTTTTTAAAACTCTTTATGACTAAAACAAATAAAGAAGCTGTAACTCTATGTGGCAAAGTCTTTTTACCTTCTTTTCCATTTTAGCTATTTTTTGGTTATTTTCCTTAATCTATATCCTTTTCTTGGTAAAGGTTAACGTCTTCCAGGAAAATAAAAGGTTTTTGAATATGCACCGTCACACTCGACAGTCTGCCAGGACAACAAAGGAAGAAGAGATTAGCATTCCTGCACATAATTTGTACTCTGGTCAGGGATGACTACAGACACAGACACATGCATAGCGCGGCCAAAGGAAAAGGGAAAGACAAAAAAAGTCTTCTGTTTTGCTGAATCCACATTATATGCTTGCAAATTCAGTATTTGTTTTAAAGTACTGGACAATTGCACTACTGGGGTAAGATATTTGTATAAAATTAGTTCAAGGGCTTAAAAACAAACCAACACTTGATACACTCAAAACGTCTTGAGTTTAAGCTAAAGCAACTAAATGAACCCTAAGAGACACAATATTCATAGAGAAAAATATGACATAAAGATTACACCATTAAACCCCTTATAAAAGTGTATAATTTGACGTGCAGTGACTATCTACTCCATGTTTCTTATTGTGTCATACTCCCACAAGGGTCCTTAAGATGTAATGTGGAGCAAAGTCGTAAAATGTGTCTCAAAGGAGGATCACAAAATGACTGAATTACTGCAAACAATTATTATTAACACAATGAAGGTACTTTGATGCTGGTAGCAAGTAGTTTATCTTGCAGTTCAGCTTCTATGTTGTTTAAGGTTGAAGAAGAAGAGGAAGTACAGAATGTTCTTATGATGCTGGTTGTCAGGAAGAGGAGGAAGAAAACACACCTCTGTTGATATCATGTAGAGCAAATATTAGGTTTTTATACATTTTTAGTTTAAATTAGTCATTTATTTGGAACACTATAAAACATGAGCCATAATAGCAGATTAATAGGACACTGGCAGAGCCTTTAAAATGTCCAGAGATGGACCGAATCTCAAAGCAAAGAGCAAAAAAAGACATGCTGATGAAAGAAGCAGAAATTTTAAGATCCCAGAACAAAATATCTTATTTTTAACATGTTGCTATTGTTTAAATGTTGCTCTCAAAGATGAACATGTAGTTAGTCACACAGCAAAGAGAAGCCAGACATTAAAAATTAGCCAGGCATTTCTCTAATGTATACATTTCTGCACAATCAGAATGAAAGTACTTAACATATAATGCTCCATCACTGGCACTAACATAATGTCCCACACTAAGAAGTCCCAGTAAATAAACATGAATTGTGTTGCAGTTGTCCAACCGAGCCTGAAGCTGCAAGCCTGAGTTGAGACAATCCATCACTCACATGCACACACTCGCAGTCACATGTAAATTCAGGAGTCTGGCCGGATGAAAGGAGATCCTGTTACATCCGAGCCCACAGCAAGCCATCCGATCCGAGGTCAGTGTCATCCACCTCGCTGATCTGGAGTGAATGTGAGCTGAATCATTATTCTGTCCCGCGCTTTAGGCCAGACAATATCAGGATACAATGAGGGCTCTACTTTGGAAAACTTGTGACTAAGGCCAGACTGGTATGTGAGCAGCACTGGTCTCTACAGAGTCAGGTAACGGATTTTTGTCTCATCTGTGAACAAGATGAGAAGCATTCCTAGAATGCAAAAGTGAGTAAAAACATACAACAGGGGCTGAATAATAGGCATCAGTTGCTACTGTACTCAGTTTACAAGACTTTGGGTTTATTCCCCAATGTCATTTAAAGAGCAATTTCTTGAAGCTAAAAAAAATATATATTTTTTTTTATCCAAAGAAGAAGAATGGTGGGACTGAGGTTGAAATTAAAAGGTTATTCCCCCCACCACCCACAACCCTCACAAACACCAAATGCCACAAAAATAAATCCCTGGCAAAAATAATCCCATCGACTTGAGTGAATTTCAAACGGATCAAGTGCGTCGACATGCATGTGCTTGTGAAAAAGGCAGAGAAAGACAAAAGGGGAAGGGGGCAGCGGGGCGTGTTGAGGGGGATCCAGACGGTGGATGGAGGCCAGTAACAGAACAGATTCCCAGCTGACCACAGCAAGAAGCTGTCAGCTCAAAGCTTAATGCCACATAAATTGATTTGACACACTAATAAAATCTTACAGACAGGGTTACCTCAGGTCACACCGCATGCACTTAGTCTCCTTATCCCATTTACACCACAATACAGCTAATATGTTCAGCACACACACCGAAGAGAAATAAAACTATTAGATGACTCCATACACACACACACACACCCCAGCACGCCCACCCCCGCACACACACACACATACACAGTCTTGTGGGGCCCCACTGAGAGTATTATATAACATTAACCCTGACATATCAAGTGATTTCATGCACCTAGAGGCAGGACAATTGAGCCATTTGTTCAGCAGGGCAAAAATAGCCACCCCCCTCTTCAACGCCGTCTACTATTACTAGCATTACTACCACAATTGTGGCGCAGCTTGACTGTGCACTGCAGCTCAGCTTTAAGAGTCCCCATGGTTAAATATTACTTTAATGCCTCTGCAGAAGCTGATGTGGCCATTAAATCAGAACGATGAAGCCAATCAATTTTTGGGTGGAAACTACCATGACTTAATGACGTTATCCTATTAAGTACGGGGGTACCCTCCAAAAAAAAAAAAAAAAAAAACGCGACAAAAAAACACTTTTCGCAGGGTAAATTTGAGAAAGTACAATTAAGTGCTAATCGAACCACTGACCCCCAGCTCCCAGAATATACCATAGTGATATATTAGCTGTTCACTGAAAGGCCGTCAAGCCTGTTGATTTAAAGTTAAAGTGTGGTCAGGTTACTTATTTTAAAAGAACACAGAATGAAAAAAAGATTAACAGAACTTTCTTTTGTTTTCACCAAGCTTTTTATGTTCTACTTAAAGGGATGATTAGTATATTTGAAATGGGGTTTTGTGAAGTCTTTATGGGTTACCAGAGTATAAACTGGAGGGGGAAAAGTGTTCAGAGTGCTCTTTGTTTGGAGAATCGGACTGAAACTCCATTGGTCGAAGGTGATTCAGCAATCTAAAACTTTCATTGCACCTTCAAGAACTTGCTAAATTCAGAGTTATATTTATTCAGTATCTGACTTCTACAACTCTAGATTACAGGGTCCGTGAGCCATGTTGGAAACACAGACGTCTTCAACTAAAAAAAAAAAAACTGTGTACTGTCAGTAATCAGCAAATTGGAAATCATATTGACTTTCCTAAAAAAAAAACATTTAGAAGATATTGAAACTGTGTAGTTATGGATGATTACTGACCAACTTAAAGACTGAGATTACCCTACTTTGTACAATGTCTTTAAATAACCTTTTTTGACATTTTTAATCATTCTTTCTCTTTCTTTTTCATGATTGCAGTGTGAGGCTTGTAAATAACTCTTCCTCCTTTGGCTCTACAATGTAGCAGGAACAAGAACCAGCAGCTGACCAAAGTATTTGGAAACCACAACCAGGAGATACGTGATCTCAACTGCAGCTATTACAATCGACCCTGTTGTTATCTGTCCCTGAAGCTTTTCATACTCTGGTTTTGTGAACCAAAAGGGAAGAAAAAAGGGAATACATTTAAAAAAAGGAAAAGGGACAAAGAAAAAGGGAAAAAAAACATTTAAAACAAAGAGTTCAAGATTACTTTGTATTTTACTGTGGAGAGCTTATATTAAAGATTTTAGGGATTTTTCCAACAGTATGTTAAAAAAATATTTATATATTTGAAAGGTCTGCAATGGTACAAAATCTACAAGACTACGTATGTGGCATAAAAGTCTAATTAGTTGTTCAAACTATGTTGTTCAGAAACTGGAGATTTGAATAATCAATCGTAGCTGTTGAGTTCACAGACACAGAGCTACAACTACAAAATAACAATTTGCAGAAAATCTGCTGTCTTACTGAAGGGATGCTAAAGGCAATGCAGGCTAAATTTCCTTAATATAACACTTAATGTGAAATACATCCATCACACATCATTTGTGTCTTCAGTCAGACTCAATAAATTAAAATATGCACTCAGATGAGGCTCGTTTGGTAAATTAAAAGTACATTTTGGAAATAAAAACCTTCAAACAGATATTAAACATACTTTTCATTAGGCCCATATTCCTTGATTAAAAATTATTTCTTTATTACTGTAATATTCTATTCATCATATTAAGTGTATTATTCCAATGTAATATACTAATCCTAAATGTTGTTTTTTGTTAGCAAACAGAAAATCATCATAACTAACAAAAACTTGAATTGAGTTATTGAAACAAATTAACTAAACATTTTATTGCACTCTTCAATAATATTCATATTCATGAAATATGACAGCATGTTTCTAAAAAAAAAGAAAAAGGAAATGGACAACAGCATTTTAAAATCCACCATGTCTGGCACTTAAGATTTAGCAAAGGCGTCTGAAAAGCTCTGCATCAACTAAATAGACCTTTAGTTCTTTTTCAGGCACGGAAAAAGTAAAGACCAGCGTTCCTTCAGAGGAACTAAGACATTGTGGTACAAACAGGATGTTCTCCTGGTAATCTGAAAGTATTTGGATGCAGTCTGTCAGATTAGAACAGTTCTCTAAGCCTTAGCAATTAGTAAAATGGTGGTTTCTCATGTTGAACACGTCTAGACTCACACTGCTTCCACATTCAACTGCTTACAGCCACAATGGTCTAAAACCTCACAGGTAGATGTGACTGTGTGCTTTTGTTAACATAGAGAAGAGAAATAAATATTTTAAAAAACAAGACAAAGGCAAAAAAGGTCCCTGTGTCCGTTGCCCTGCATGGACAACATACATGTAACCAGACTCTACAGCCATGCCATGACCTCACCGGGTTTTTCCACAGACACACACACGCACACACACACGCCCACACACACAGAGTGGGTCCTGGGTTAGTGTACAGTCAGCGGAGCCTGGCACAGTGAGAGCCAGCTTCAATTCAGGGACATGTATTGTAATCCTACACAGTGTGATCACACAGGCGTGCTTCACAGAAAAGAAAACTAATCTAAAGTAAAAAGCAGGGACACAAAGAAACAACCGGGTGACTTGTTTCTTCATGGGTGGAGCGTTGGATCAAATTTTTGATCCACTGATCTGAGGTGAAGTGAAAAACAGTGAAGTCAACTCCATTCCAAGTTGCTGCACTGCCTCTAGAATCCCTGAGTCCGAGGAGGAAGCATGGAGGAAATATTTGCCATGGGGAAAAAGAGGAGCTGCTGTCATGGCAGGAAAATTTGATGATTATCATCTTAGTATCATATTCTGTTGTAGAACTAGGTGTCTCTTGAGATAAAAGATATCACAGGTTCACACCATGTTATACCAGTGGGAAGTCCTGAATTGTTCAATGTCTAACATCCAGAAGCTAAAAAATGGGGGAACTGCTTTGTAGGAAAATGGTTCATAATCTTTTTCTAACTAAGACCATTTTAGAAAACACTAAAGTTTCTAAGCGATATCATACTGACAGACATTTGGAAACAGTGGTACAACAGGATTTGAACCTTTTTTCTTTATTGGTGCTAGATGTCTATTTGAAGAGACCAATTTTCTGTTTCATTTTTCACAAAATTTGAAATTTCCAAGTTATAAGTTTAAAACTAAATTTCTCTCCAACCCTAGACTCAAAATCCAATATGACTGCTTTGTGTTTAAAACAAGGTGAGAGCTGAAGTGATAACAATTTATTTGCGTTTTTTGTATCCTATTAAACCTACAAACATCTTGGGACCGAAAGTGTTTCTTCATTACTTAAATGAATAAAATACAAAGAAAAACAATGCAGTTAACTTTTAATGCTCATGGTAATTAGCTTGTCACTTAGAATATCAATTAGCATGTTTATCCAAGTTTAAAATTAAAAGACAGTGAAACTATCTTAAATGTAATTCTCAGATCAATATTCCCCCTGATTAAGGGGTCACTTATTCTTGGGGGTGTTTTCTGGTGGTGAAGGTTAGGGTTGGTCTTATGCTTTATGTAAGGTACACAGGAACATTGTCAGGATTTATTTGTGCACAGACAACTTAACACAATAATAAATCTGAAGTAAGAAAACCTGGAAAAGAAACCTCAAAATTGTAAAGCTACATTGTACATGTCCACTGAGACAATTAAAACTCAACCTTTTAAACTAAAAGCAGCTTCAAACTTTCTAATTTGTTATGTGTTATATTTAACTTCAAACTTAAATATAACTTTCACACCTACATTTTTAAGTGTCTGAGACCTGAACAACATGACCTGTGGTAAAACCCACACATCAACCAAAATGACAGAAGATCCTACTTAGCAAACTGCATCTTTCCAACTAGGCCAACACCTGTTCTGAACTTTTTATAGCACGACTTACAGAAGCATGAAGTTTAGATCATGTTGGAAAAACTGCTGTCACCCAAACGATGTAATGCTTGTGTACACGCCTCAAAATAAAAACACTGTTAAAGATGACAAGATGTCCCGAGGGCCTGACTGCAGACTGGCAGCATTTTTCCACATTAAGGTTCCACCGCTGAGGGCTGTGGCCTACCTTTCTTTGACTTACGGAGAATTTTAACACTTCGCAACACAGCTACTTATTAGGTTAGAGTCTGCATTTAGTACATTGTCCTTTAAAGGTTAAAAGTCCAACCTGTCACTGTGGTGAAGTATGGTGTCCAGTTTGTTTCTACGGTCTTCCCAGGGGGCCTGAATCCATCTGAAAATAAAAGAAGAGAAATAAAGTGTGAGAACAGCAGCATCCTTCCTTCAACTCGTTACAAGCAAAGAAAGTCTGACAAAATGTGACCATGTAAAGATCTGGCAACACCCCAATATTTCTCATCAAAGTGAAATCTGTCTTTCTAAGCAACATCTAGTTGCTTTTATTATGCAACTTTGCCGAAAGCAATCACTATGATCTCCAGGTGTGACTTGTTGGCTTTCACATGAAGAATAAAAGTAAGTAGTTCTTGAGTTGCTGTGTTGACAAAATCCATTACTAAACACTTCTTGCCTGGCAGAAGAACAAAGCTTGATTACGAGAGGACAAAGGGAACCTCTGTAATTTTTGAATTGTTGAATTCTTAGAGACTAAAGTTAGCATTTGCTTTATAGCTTTCTGTCACCACAAAACTAAGTGGCTAATTTAGATGTTTAATAAGGCAAGACTTGGCTTGAGATGGTTACTGGTGGTTTCCAAAGCATCATGATTTTCTGTCCTCCAGAGCTATACATAGTTAAAAGTCTTTTTCATTAAAACGAGAAAAAGTGCCAGAGTGAAGAAAGAGACTCTTACTTGTTGATTAGCTGGCTAAAGGGAGGATACTGCACTTTCTCTTTCTAAGAAGGAAAAAACATCAACACGTGTATTTCTAGTAGCCTAAAGCATGGACAGTGATGATATCCACCCTCTCAGTAAAGGTAACACTGTTGTCTGTTCAGCAGGATGTACCTGAGCAAATCACCTGACTATTTTAGCAAACAAAAGATTGCTTGTATGAAGAGTAAAACAACAAAAAGTTACAATATTCATTTCAAACAAGCACATCAAAACTATAGGGGGTGATTTTTTTTCTGCATTTTTACTTTATGCCTCAAAATAACAACAAATACATTTTATGGACAAGAGATTGTAAAACTATATATATATATAAATAATTGCTATATATTGTGCCTTATTTCAAAACACTTTTATGTTGCTCTGATGTTTTGGTTGTGTTAATACATTTAATAAAATAAAAGTGTGGTATTTTTTTCTCAATGTTATCATGCAGGATTTCACAGTACTAGGCTGGGCCAATCTGCACTACATTTGATAAACTCTTAGCCTGGTAAAAACCAGACCGTGTTCTACTTCACGTTGTCCAGAAGGTCTGAGCTCTGGGCTACCCAGAAACAACTGTTTTCTGGATGCATGGACTGTGTTGACATTTTAAATGTTATGTAATTAGCCAGTTCAACGTTATGCAGCTTATCGGAATCTGCCTGCACTGTAAACAGCCATCCTCCTCTTCAAAGAGAGAAGCTCGATCCGAATGAGGCAGCTGTTAATGTTAGTACAATATCTGGCAGAGTGACCAACACACACTGAATGGCTTTGTTCACCTCCTCTGCTGCTATTGTTCAAACTACAGGCAGACTACAATTCTAAAACAGCACAGGTATTCGGCATCATCATTCACAACTTCTTCTGTTTGCTGATTGGCCCAGAAATTCTACTTGAGGGAATCAAAGTGAATGGGAGAAAACCCAGACTGTGATGTGCCTGAGATATGAATCAGGTGGAATAGTGCAGGAAGGCGATGGCCAGGCTAACAAAATGTTGCTCAGAATCTAAAATGCTAAGATTGATCAAACCTCACTGGGATAATATTTTAGTTAATGGAAATTTCAACACAATAGATTTATGAAACTTTTATTATATTTCTAAAAATACACACACATAGAGACAAATACACAAATATAATTTTCAATGATTTTTTTGTAGCATTACAGCACATTATGGTGTAACTTCTGGTCTGAGCTGAACGTATAGTTACTCCACAGCTCTAAGTGATCTAGGGTTTGTTTTGCACAATGGGAGATTCTATAATGTTAGGGCATGTGCAGCTGGGCACAGTGAGCTGCTCTTGCGATGCACAGTTCTGATATTTGGCCCAGATCTGGATGAAAACCACATACGGATCCTATAAAATGAGCGCACACTGCACCTGCATCTCCGAAACGCTAAGATCCTCCCTGTTGGACGAGTTGCTGCAAGGCTAAAGACTTAAACAAACTTCAAACTGAAAAAACACTTAAGATAATGATGTAAAGGCAAATAGCTAAGTTCAAAGTTTATTTATATGTTTTTATACATAAAGGAAAGCAAAAGTTCTAGCATATCCTCAGTGATTTACGCTGTCTCAACGGCACTTTTGCGTAAAAGTGCCTTTTTTTCTGTCACTATTTAAACTCTGCTACTATTTGCATGATCCCCCATTGGGAATCTTACTGTAATAAAGGGATCGAGTGACCTGTGTACCAAGTTGAACCAAAAGCAACATGTTGCATTACCTTGAGAAGGTAGAGAGCTCAGAAAAAGCAGTTAATTAGTGGAAATCGTTGCGCTTCGCCGTGCGCTCATAAACAATAAAAACAAAGCAAAAAACCAGCGGAGGCAGCGACAAAACCTCATCTACTTTTACAGGCACAACAGCAGATCTGTGACACTCTAAAAACACAGTTCTCATCAGAGCGTTAAACCGGAGTTGCCTCCTACCTTGTGCGTAAAAAAGCAGAAACAAGCCACTTGATGGAAGTCCACACACTATGGAAATAATCCTGTACAAATGTCGAGTCAGTTGTAGAGCCAAAACGCAAGTCCGTTTACATCCGGGGGAAGCGTTAGTAATCTAAGGCGAAGTGATGGAGAGATCAGCTGGTGTCGGTGGAGTCGGCAGCATAAGAGGAACTGAAAGGGGGACTTAACTGAGACAAGTTGCGGAGAAGAAAGTCCGGCCCCTCCAGGGCTGCTCCCTCCCCTCCCCTGCGCAGCGCGACGCTCTCCAGTTGACAGAAATAGCAGGCGAGGCGGGCCCCACCAAAAATAGCCTCGACTTCACACACAGGACTTTAAAGACTATTGTTTTCCCCTGCGCGCACTTGTGGGCCCCGAACAGTGGCTGAGAGACTGGACTCCACGGCACTTCTGTGCTCACAGAATGTGAGGTGGGACTTTAGTGACCCCAACCCTGTAGCTCCATCTGCTGACGAAAACTTTTAAACATCTTCTTTAAATGTCCACCAGAAAGTTGGGGACTGCTACAAATCTTAGGGTGGAGCACCGAAGACAAAAGCAAGAAAAGATGTTTTCCGATGTCAAAATTTGATATTTGGGTCCAATCAATGTTCAGAAACAAACAAAAAACGCCCTAATAGTTAATATTTTCTAGAAACAACAGAATCCCCCAAATATTTTTACTCCTGGCAAGTTTAAATTTCTTTGGGTGTCGCCATGGCACCCCGGTCAGATCCAAATTCATTTTGATCATAAATGTTTGGTGATGAACTTTCTGGTTAAAAGATCTCCTTGCCATCACCCTAATGTTTAGTGTATAGATCATTTTGGCTGATTTGGCTAACATCAAATCAGCTGATTAACAAAGTTACTTTTGGCTCCATTAAAATTTAGTATTTTAAAATACAGCAACGCTCCAAATTTCTAAACCAAAGCTCAAAAAGAGACAGAATGTTGGACAGCATATTTAATACAAAAAGACAAAAGTAATTAAACTTTTAAAACAGGTTTTGTACATTAGATAAAAGATAGATAGATAGATAGATGTTTTTCTCTGATTATGCCTCAGATATAAAAATGTTTACACTACTGTTTGCTGACATATTACTTTAAAGTTTTTTATTAACTGAATTCATTTGTTTTGCCTATATAATTGTCAAAAACTACAAACAAAAAACTGAACAAGCTTCTGTGCTCGCTAAAGATGCAGTAGGTAAAAACATTCTCTGCAAAATAGACCCATAAAGGTCTGCAAATAACATCTCAGGAAACTTAACACATATTTAACCTCATTTGGCTTCCTTTTATATTTTTGACTTCCTGCCAGTAATGACTGTAGCCGAGAGCTTTAATCAGAAGTGGGTCAAAATTGTAGGTTATTATAGAAGATAAAAAAGAATACACCGGATTCTCGCTCTCAATATTGTAACTTAATTTTTAAGTTCTAGAAGAAGGTCAATTTTAAAATCTAATGTAATGACTTGCTTTTTTGTAATGATACAACATATATACATATAACAGAGCAATTAAATATTGCTTTATTATTGTTTTTCTTTTTTATGTGATGTGACTTTATATCTTAGTGTGGGTTGCATTAATTTCACTGTATAATTGCATATGATTGGAAAAAAATCTCAACGTTAATAAATTGAATGAATTTGTTTTTTCAAATATGTGTATCAAAAAACATATATACAAAGTTAAAACATTGATTACTATAACTGAAATAATCAATGTTACACCGTATTTCAGCAGCTGTGGGTATAATTGTTGTTTGTTTTAAATATTAGTTAAATTACATAATCGGATACATGTTTGACTATGTATTGTAAAGCCATGATCTTTTCACTCCTGCTCATATCGCATCAGAATCTCTGCTTTACGCTTATGACTTAGTTACAATTATTTTTACTGAATCATCACCAATAGCAGATGCAGAAAGGTGAAGCAAAAAGGTCTTCCAATCTACAAGAGGACTGAACTTCTGTATTCTTTAGTCATATTTTATGCTGACCATTCATAGCATTCATTTATACCATATTCATTCATTCACATACCAAAATGCTGCTTGCCCAAAGACAACCTAACAACCTTTTTCTTTTCCCTATTATGGCTCCAAAATTTCTCAGAACTAAACAAAACATGCAGCATTACATTGTTTAGGGTAAAAACTGCACCTAATTTGCTCATGTGGTCAGATTAAAGCGTAATCTGTACAGTACTGAAGTTAATACAGGGCTGTGGTGAAACTAAACCCACCAGAGTACCATAACTCTGTTGGACGGATAATCTGTGGAGAAAAACATAATGAAGGTTTGTAGGAACCAGTACTGTAAAAAAAATGTCCAATAATGTCATAAGTTGGGTCTCCATAAATGTATTAAAGCCAATAATATCAATTGTCTTGAAAGCGAATGACAATAAAGATTTGCTAATTTAATAATAATAATGATGATGATGATGAGGTTAAAATTTGTTGACAATGTAACTACAGTATAAGCAGGACTGTATGTCCTAGAATTTTTTCTCTTTTTTAACAGTTTACTGATCAAAAACAGGAATAGTGATTGTCATAATTATAATTGCAGAGATGTTTACTCGGGCCCCACCATGTTTCCTTAATTATGGCTGTATGAGCCAATTCTTTTTTTTTAATAGTTCTTCCACAGCATTTTTATTTAGAGTATTGTTTTGTTTGCTTAGATAACCAAGCCTATGAGTTCGCTTAAATCACATAAATCAAATAATTTTTGCTCAGTAAATTTGGTAATTAAATTATTTAGTGCAGAGGCCTTAAGCTCCAGCAGAGTAACCTAACTCAGCTGCAACAAACCTGAAACAGATATTTGGTTATTAGCAAATATCTATAGAACATAACTACATGCTGAGGAAGTAAATCCATTCATTTGATTCAGGGGTTTGATCAGGGATACATGTGAAAGCTAATGGACACTGGACCCTGGGATTGGAGTTCAAGAGCTCTGATTTAGTGGAATCCAAGAAGAGTCATGTGACTTATATGTTGTTTTTTTTAGTAACCACCAACTAATCCTTAAACAGATTTTGTATTATTGGGAGAATGTTTTTACAATAGAGGCAAGTTTTAAGTTTTATTACACTTTGAATACCAACATCTATGACATTTTTTGCAGGTTGATGCGGTAAGTTGCTTTGCAGCAAAGTCATATCTGTTAAACTTGATTGCAGTTAACAGTTATTCTCCCTGCAGTATGAATAAAAATGGCACTCTCAATCTGTTACTGTTTGGTTCGTAACAGTGACAGGCTGGATGCCGTGCGTGTGAATGGACTGGAATTGGTCCGGCAGTTTGACACCAGCAAACGTCGTTAATTCTGCGCTCAGAACAAATCTGTACTTGCCGTTGTCAGACGCCCCCGCAGAGCAAGCTTGGCGGCCCCTGCTTGAGGAAGTGGAGCATCCTGTCAGCGCTAACACACTCGAGCACACCCCGTCACAGTCACCATGCAAGGGCTGCGGCAAACAATTTGACGCAATGCCTATGTACCGTCTCGGTCTTCCAAGAATCAGACGGCAGTTTTGCTCGCAGCAGTTACGGACAATGAGCGATTAAACGCACTGAAATGTGGTCAGCAAGATCCTGTAAAATGTTTAGCTTAAATGTGAATCTAGGAAATTTAATAACATTTAGAACACATCAATCGACAGGAAATAAGCCACAGAATAAAAGCTTTGTTTTAATTAAACAAGTAAACAGGGACAACCGCCCTAAGTTGAGTTTGCAGATGCAAAATAAGCATAAAAATATTTTTAGAAATTGTCTTCACATTTAATTTTGCATCCTTGTGTGTTTTGTCCTTGAGGTACGTGTTTTTTTCTTCATTTTGATGGATGAGAATCTGACCTTTTATAAGAGTTTCACTAGCAGTTGTGAATGTTTTTCCCCACTTTTAACCGTCCGCGAGTTTCCACAGAGTTCTAGCATCTGCATGCGTTTTATCCTTTTTTCCGATCTTCGCGTCAGCCGGGTCATCAAGTGATGCTTCAGACCAATACTGAAACCAAGAAGCGTGAGTCTGTCTTATGCTGGTGCTGCTGCACCGTCCGCTCGGGGTGCCTCATCAAGCAGGGGGTGAGGGGGGGACCCAAGGCCGTTCCCAGAAACCCTCAGTGTGCCTGTGTGTGGGGGGGGGGTGTACAAAGCTATGCAACAGTGTATGAGAGAGAGTCCTCTCTCTCTCCGTGTGTGTTTTATCTGTTTGTGTGTGCAACAATATATGTTTATGGTGTGTATGTTTGGGGGGTGCACACATGTGTGTATGTGGTTAGTCCATTGAATTACACAATCTACCATGCAGTCTGAATCACATCCGGTTTGAAGCCAAAAATAACAAAAACCACAGGGTGACAGAAAAGCAGCACAGCAGGCATCCGCCTACAGGGAGCAAGGAATACATCCATACACTCACACACACACACACACACACACACACACACACACACACACACACCATCTAGCACTGGTCAGTTGCTATTTTCCTTAAACAACATCTAGAAAAGGTTATTTCTTGCACAAAAAGACTGACATACAGGACAGTTAGTGGTTTATTTCACTTATCAAACTACAAAAACTTAACAGAATATTGCATAATTTTTTGCTAGATGAATGACTGCATAGGGAAACATGGTAAATGCTTTCCTGTCAAAAAATCATGCAGAAACTTGGGGGAGTATGGGTGGTGTTGAGGTGGATGGGGACCCCGATTTACGGAGGTCCTAGAAACTAGTCTAGGGTTTGGTTTCTGACCATACCATCCTCACTGCACGTCTTCTCCCACCTTCTGTCTGAGCCCACTCTGTGTCTGATTACTGTCAATAAAGGCCCACTATAAGATTTTTCACACTTTGTATCATAAACTCTATGAGTCTTTTTGGAATTCCTTTTGTCATAAACCAGCATCACTACCAATAAGAAGTGATTTGGAAAGAAAACCATAATTTTATTTTTGCTTGCAAATAATCTGAACAGTAGCATAAATGTTGTATTTGGAACCCATACTCTGATATGCCTGTGTAACAAATTATCTTTATAGGTTCATCTTTTGTGTAATTTAGGGTGATTTAGCACTTGATGGTCCAGTGGACTCTGTTCCATTGGGGACCAAAATTACAGCATTTGTTACATTTTCAGCTCCTGCGGTTCGCGTTCATGCTGCATTGTGTCAAACCAACCAAACTAGTTAAAAAAAACGGTTTCTCCTCCTCGCCTGTGGTGGTGCTACACCAAGAATGACTGAAGGAAACATGGACACCTCAGAAGACTGAACGCAACAACCTTCTTCATGAAATGTAACCAAATGGAGTGGCATCAGATTTTAGTGGTTTTATGATTTCTATTTTGTCTGGTAAAAGACCACGAGCCATTAGTCCTGCTAGCGTGAGACTAGCATGTTTGTTTGGCTGTCCAAATAACCCGACAGGCCGGACAGGGGAACATTAATCATATCAGCAAGTAGTCAGTAAGTCTGGAGGAGTGAGAGACAACTATTAGTCATGTGCTCCACATACCTGACCTTTATGGAACATTTTGAAGTACATGCAAGTCATTATGTGTATTGGAAAACTAACACTTAACATCATGCCGAATGGACCATTGTCAACATTGTCACATGGAGTGGGCTGAACCACCTGCAGCTCAATGTGACAAAGACCAAGGAACTGATGGTGAATCTGGTGGAGGAGGACCAGGATGCCGGCGACCCCTGTTACCGTCCAGGGTGTCAGTGTGGACATTGTGGAGAACTATAAATATCTGGTTTTCCACATTGACAAAAAACTTGACTGGGTTAAGAACACTGAAGCTGCAGGAAGGGCCAAAGTCGCCTCTACTTTCTGAGGCGGCTGAGGTCCTTCAACATCTGCCAGACTTTGCTCAGAATGCTCTATAGGTCTGTGGTTGTCAGTGCCATCCTGTATGCTATGGTGTGCTGGGCAGCAGGCTGAAGGTGGAGGACCTTCAGCCTGCTTCAGACTGAACAAACTGATCCGGAAGGCCAGCAATGTTGTTGCTTGGCCACCTTGGACAACGAGTCTCATCCACTCCATGATGAGATACAGGCTGGCTGGATACAGGAGCACCTCCAGCCAGAGATTCTATCAAAGTGAACCACAGAGTGCCACAGAAAATCATTTCTGCCTGCAGCCATTAGGCTTTATAATTCCCGGGTCTGAGCTAATTAATTAAATTTTTTTCTGCACTCATTTATAGATTATTTATTGATTAATATATTTGCATGTGAATGCTTGATATTTATTTATTTACATATATTTAGTCATTTTAAACTCTCTCATCACTCTTAGGTGTGTATATATTTTCTAAACTTCGTCTCATAAGGCTATATTTGCATTATTGATATTTAATACCTCAGAGGGAGTAGCTTGTCAATGAATAAGCAATTTCCCCTTGGGAATCAATAAAGTATATTCTATTCTATTCTATAATGCTGTGGGACGGGAAACCTGGTCATACATGATGTGAAGACAGATGGAGCTAAACAAAGGGAAGAAATCTTCAAGGTAAAAATGACTAAAAACGTACGCCACAAGTTCCAAATTAGAATTTTTGTTTTAAATGCGTGGAACTTGTACAAATTTCTTTTACCTCATTGTAGTTAAGTGTTTGTGTCTCTGTGTATGTTTGCTGTCTGGAAACTTACTTGAGGGTTAAAATCTGCTAAAAAAAAAAAAAAAAAGATAGCTATGGTTTTGTACCGTATCTATTTCTAAGAATTAATAAAAAGACATTTGAAAGAATAAATGTGTGGAACACATTGAATTATTGTACATCCTCTTCACATTCAAGCACTGCTTACAATCTGTAAATTACATCAATAAAATAAATACATGGTTGCAATGTTGCTAAATATGTAATGAGGGTGAGCGGTACTGATAAAGAGAAAACGGTCCAGAACTGAAGCAATGTCAGCTTGTGCAAAGAAAAACTGTAGTGTTAGAAACCTGATCAGTCATCCTTCAGATGTAAATTAAAATGAAGTGATACAGTTAAAAACAGCCAGTCTGACGTACACGGTGCTTTTTTTCGGTACTATATGGGGCAGGATGTGGTCAACTGTGTGCTACAAAGTTGCCTCCCACCTGCAGAGACTTGCTTCAGCTTCTACACAACAACTGACAACAAGAAGTCTGTAGAAAACTGGAAAGCTGAGACTTTACTCTGTCTCACATTCATATGCCATCATGAGACATTACGAAGTCAGGTTTCATTTTTTACTTGAGTAAACATGAATGAGTCTCTTTTTATGTAATGTTGAATGATAAGACCCCTAATTTCTTGTAATTAACGAAGATAGACGTTTCGGTGAACGGCTCGTACTTTCCTGAAGCAAATATCTGGAAAAAATTGAATTAATACAAATGCAAGAGAACGAAAGGTCACAGAGGAAAAGAAGAGAAGGGATCAGATGGGGGGGGAGAGAACTGTAATAATGTTTGGCCTTGGTCTGCCAGCGAGGTCCTTCCCCTTAAGAAGCCAGAAAGAATGCAAAGAATGCTGCATGAGAGACAGAGAGAGAGGAAAGAGCAGATGAGAGGGGGAGCAGACAGGGAGGAGAGCAGGAACAAGAAACGAGGAGAGAGGAAAGGAAGAAGGGAAGGAGCCGGGGAATCCAGAGGAAGACAACATGATGAAGTCAGGGAGAGAGAGATAGAAACGAGGAAGAGGTTTCTTATCTGTGCTGGGCTAAGTAAACACAAGAGCAAAGACGATAAAAATAATAAGCCTGGAAAATATTTGGAAAGAGGAAAAACGTGTAATCTCTGCATGTTTTTATTTTCTGTGCTGATGGACATCCACGTACACGTGTGTGTTTACATTTTTGAGTCTCTTCCTGAAAGATGGAATCGGGGTGTGTGTTACACTGCAAAACACAAAGTCTTGCCATGAAAGTTTAGTCTAGTGTCTAGTGCAAATATCTTTGTACACATGAAATAAGACCAAACTAATTTATAAGTAACTTTTCAATAAGATAGGAGATTCGTTTTAGTAAACAATTCCTTAATATTAATAAAAAGTTACACTGGTAGGTAACAAAACATTATTCCCATAAATTAATCTGCCAATGGAACTTGTACTTTTTAATCAATATTAAGGGTTGACTTAAAACAAGCTTCTACTTGCTGAACAGTTACTTATAAATTAGTTTTATCTTATTTCAAGTGTACTAACATTTGCACTAGAAACTAGACAAAAAATACTTGGTGTCACTGCGTTTTGCAGTGTAGTTAGTTTCTGGTAATGTCAGCACTGGGAAATTTTTCACTTTCCAGAAAGAGAAGATTTTTTTTCCTCTTTTCTTTAGGTCTGCCTCAGCTAGCTGATGAAAGCTGCAGAGGCTACAGGTCTGCTTAAAGTAACAAGTGCGCATAATGCTGCTATTAAGGAAGATTACACGTTTACACGTCACGGGTCCGATCTCCCTGAAAATGCGCTGAAGCCGCAAAATAAAACTCTGTAGCGAAGGGATTTAAAATTTCAGACATTATCCTGCCATCAAGCGTATAATTTCTGTAAAAGCACAAGATTTGTAGTAACAACACTGATTTAGACATCAGCCTAAACAGCAGCCTCGCAGTGCAAAGCAACACATGTTTGAAGCTGGTTGTTGAGGTTGTCACAGCCTGTCCTGCAGCACATGCTACTGTAAATGAGTTCATGTTGGTACAAGCTTGTGATGTTCAACCCAGAGATCAAAATCTGACAGTTTCACTTGATCAACAGGTTAAATAAAGAAAATTTCAAACTCTTCTTCAACACTGTTCAGTTGCAGAATGTAACTGGTGAAGGTTACATGAAGCACCTTTTTAAAGCTGCTTCATGTAACCTTTAAAAAAAAGTCTTTTACATATATTTTTTAAAACTGTCACCATCATGATGGTTTAATATGAGACAGATAATCTGTGAAAAGATTAATATCCTCTACCTCCTCCCTGAGCTCTTAAAACTACATCCTTTATCATTGGACTTGTATCCATTTCCTCCCTTTTTACCTTGTTATTTGTGACATTTAACAGTTTGTACACAAGTTTATAAGTGCTGAGAAAGTAAATTAAGATTAGGATGTCAGACATCAATAAAAATTTGGAATTGATACAGGCCAGGAGAGGCCTGGTCGGTGCAGATGTTACACAAACCATCACAAATTTCTGCTGCTGGCTGAAATCCTTAGCGCTGTCAATCACTCTTGTGCTCACCCTTTCCGCTTGCTCTTTGCTAAGCTACAGCTGGTTCACCACAACATATGTAGTTAGCGTGGCCACTAATGATTGCGGATAAATGGATTTCCTGGATGGATAAGTCGTTTTTACTCCATTAGCATAAGGTAGATTGACAGTGCTAAGACCCTCCCACTGGTTCTGATTGGTTGTTTTTGACCGGGATTTTTTTTTTTCTTCATTTTTTCATAAAGCAATAGCAGCACAAAGAGGAGTTGGAGGAGATCCATTTTTTAACACACTGTTTCAAAACATACTGCACAACATAATGGCAGTTTTAATTAATGTAGAAAAAATATATTTTTGTAAATGTTACATATTGCAACTTTAAAGTGATTTATAAGTAAGATAGTATTGCATTGTATTGTACTGTAATATTGAACCAATAAATAAATGAACTGTTGTACCAGGTGGATAAAAGGATAAGAGTGAAGATAATACATGTAAAAACTCTTGGTTGCACACAAATGGTAATTTACAATTAGTGGTCAGATAGGCTGAAAGTCAAAAACAGAGATGATTAATAATTTATCTAAATTTGTTTAGTCTATCCATGAATCGTAATGTATGAAATGGGAACATCATAGCACTTTTTGAAAAAATCAGTTTTTCCCCATCAAAGTGATTTTTGTTTTTGCTTGTGAGTGCTGTCAGATATATCAGCGTTTCAACTGAGAGCTACAAAAATCGGAAGCCATTGGAGGATTTAGTCACATTCTTGATTCTGTGCAGATCTTTAAATCAATGACCAAAAAAAACCATATTTAAAGAGTAATCAAAAATGGACATGTTCCTGAAAAGGCTGTGCATTCTTTAGTGTGTTCAAGCTGTTACTATGGTGTGTGACTTTGAAGAGATTAGCCCCACAGAGGGCCCCGATGACATGTGCACAGATAAACAGCAAGTCGCTGACAGACATTTTCCACAACTTTACAGCCATATCATCACCTCTTAACAACGCTCAAAAGTTCAGAGAAAGAAATGTTTATCTCTTTTTCATTTTTTAAATCAAAAACCACCTAAATTGTTAATCTCAAAAGAGAATTTTGGTGATAACAAATTTGAAACTGCTTAATTTTTTATTTTAAAGTATTGTTCATTTTAAGCTAATTTGAACCTGTTAAAAAAATCACTTAAATTGTGAGTGAACTCAGGCTCAACGTTCACAGCAGAGAAAAAACGAGTGTGTAATGAAAGGCTGTAGATCTTTTACACCCTCGAGATATTTAGAGCTTTTAAGTTGGCCAAAACAAAGCAGGAAGCCATGGCAACCACAAGAAAATCCCGGATATATCTCGGCAGCAGACACCCATGCAGAGAGAAACTCTCAATATTCTAATCGTATCAAAACTCAACCCTTATAACACCCACCAATCTGAACAACAACAACCCTGAGAAGCGTGAGAGTATGACTAGGAAACACCCAGACAGGCCTAAAAATAGCTCTAAACTCATTCCTCTTCTCTCGTTTTCAGTCCTGCACTCTCTGTCTAATTTTGTTTTCACCTTTGTCATGATAAAACCCAACAGTAGGAAAGAAAAAAAACGAGATAAGTTGATGTTCCTCTACGGAAAATATTACCTTACAGAAGAGCACATGAATGTGAGAACAGCAGACATGACTAAATGATGGAGAGACTAACGAGTATTCAGCCAGAACCGTTGCACCAGGGGAAATTCATCGTCTCACTGAAGGGGAAAAAATACTCGTTGGAAGCATGTTCAGTTGACACGATAAAACTGATGATGCATTATCAAAATGTGTTTGAAAATGTGGAGATTGTTGGAGGGTACTGGAGCGCTACTTTTCCACAGTACCGTCCAATTCTAGGGGTTTGTTGTTTCTTGGTGACAAAGTTGTGAGTTTGTTTGGATTCGGGAAGCCTAATTAGGCTGCAAGTGAAGCAACAAAAAGTCACATGGACTCACAAGTAGAGTGTTTACAATGCAGTTTTTGCAACCTGTCATCCTTCAGGGAACCATTTAAACAAACCCAATTGCAGCCTTTGTTCAAATTTGAGCAGAACATCATGGGGGGAAATGTTGAACTTCTCCTGTTGAGGTTTATCGGAAAGGGTTTAAAACTTATTTATACAGCAAAAACACAAAATCTTACCAAGTATTTTAGGTCTAGTCTGTAGTGTAAATATCTTAGTAAAGTTGAAATACAGTAAAACAAATTTACACGTCACATTTCATCAAGATATAGAGCCTTGGTCAGAGTAAATATTTCCTTTATATTGATGAAAAGGTGATAGTTCTGTTGGCAGATTATTTCATTTATAACTTGGGAAAATGTCTTGTTAGATTATAATAAAAGGTTTTTAATCCCTTACAGCAGACTAGGGTTTATTTAGTTCAGTTGAAATATTTTAAGGTTTTATTGGCTCTAGTGGTCTTTATTTGATGGTGAATTGACAGAAAAGTGTGTAGAAGACATGGGGCAAAGGTCACCAGGCCGGGAATTGAACCTGCGATGACCGTGTCAAGAACCAAGGCCTCCATAAGTGGGTTGTGCTTAACCCCTACACCATCACAGCACCCCTACTTCAGTGGAAATGCATTTCAACAATATTTGTGGAAAAAAAATTTTTACAAGATAATTTTTTTCTATTACAAAAACATGCCATCATTTCAACAGGTGGGTGTATACTTTTCAGAGATACTGTAGCATTTTAATTCATTAACATTAAAGTTAATGTTAAAGAATTAAAAAAAAAAATTAAATAAAAATATTAATTTAATTTTTTTTTAATTAAAATAAAAAAATTTTTTAAATTTTTTTATTGTGATTCTGTTTCAAATAAAAGCAACTACATACATTTTATGATAATGTCTGTGTATTACCATAAAAGTTTTATTTTGGTGTATGAAGAAAATAAAATACTGTTTCATGTTTCATTTAGAGTGCAGATGTGTTGCTGCATTAGTTTTTATTTCATAAATGATAAGATATTTTTAGACTTGGTCTATTCACAATGTCTCGGCTGAGACAATTTCACACACTATGCTAATGAACATGCGGTGACATATGTAGGGGTTTTCCATCAAAGCAGTTCTGGTGTCAAAACAAGGATGGTGCTAAACCCAGTTCATAAGGCAATGAAGTTCACACTGAACTGAAAACAAACTGAACTGAACTGATCGCAGTGAAGGGAGACGGTTTGAATGAATCTCATCAGTTGGTTTTCCTTGTTAACAGATGTCTTAAAATCTCTCAGTTGGAAAATGCTGTTTCACACATCAGTTGATGTTTATGTGAAACACAGATTGGAATTTTGTGAATGACGCTGGAAGTGAGAGACACAAACAATCAAGTGAAGTCTGTAAACACCAGCTGGTCGTGTTCATAAAAATGCTGACTAATTCCTCCTGATTCAACCAGACGGTTTTGTCCTGAATTAAAGTAAAACATCCTGTCACTTCTGAATTTTCTATCCGACTAAGCCCAGATAACACCACAGACTTTGTCTTTGAGGATGTTATCTGCAGAGGTTCACCCTGTAGTGCTTTAAAAGTCTCAACTGGCCACTTTTCAAAGGGTGAATGTGAATTTCTGGCAACTTTTACAGAAAACTAGGGTGATATTAACTTTGATGGTGTCTTTAAGTACACTTTATATAAGCAAAGAGAGGAGAAGATGGAATTCATATGCTAATTAAGGCATGATGCCATCCATAAATACTTAACTGTTGTTGTAAGAGTTCATCTTGTGAAAACAAATGAATGAGTGTGACTCAGTTAAATTTAAAACTAGTTTAGATTTTTTTTAAAGGTGCAGTATAATGTATTTTCCAGGCACACTGTGCCATTTTAAATGACTATAAAATAACTATGCAAAAAATGCTACTGTATATAGGTCAAATATGACTTAAAAGAAATCTTACTTTGTAATTTAATGACTTGAAATTGGGTCCTTTTCTCTTTAAAAGCTTCTGCTCTTTCTGAAACTCCGCCTTCAGGAAGTCATCATAACATGGTTCCTCTATTAACCCTCTAACAACGTTTTTACCTGCCTTGCAATGTGAAGCAGCTGATATTATTAGTTCAGCAAATTTATAGTTCCTCCAGCTGTTTGCTAATTGTTGCTGGCTAGTCTGCAGGAGCTGAATGGGGGAGCTATGGGGGAAAGCTGCTCTGTGAGGCAGGAGTTCAGAGGTTTGGAAACTGTAAATCAGAAGAGGAGTTGCGTCTCAAAGGCGGGGCTAGGTCCACCCAGGCGTTTTGCACAGCTGAATGGTTGCCATGGAGATTAATTGGGGTTTGCGATGAGCCTTTCTGACTAAGTCTACAGGTTTATATCTACCATTCTGGAAGAAGAATATTATTTCCAAGCAAATAAACCAGAATGTATTTAATCTTATAATGTTCCTGTTAGATGTGCGATAAAAAAAAACAAACTCTAACTATAACAGAGTTACTATAACTCTGTGATTATCTGGTATTGCAAGAGATCGAATAACTTTGTTGTGATTGGATTTTTGATAAAGCAACAGATCTGCACAACTTCAGCAACTGATAGCATTGGGCAGAGTCCCGTTCCTGTTCAGAGATTTGAAGCAGCCAGATTAAAAAAACTGAAAAAACGTAGGAGTGGTTCTGGGATAATTTTTCAACTCAACTGTTTTCTTAGCTCTCAGCCAGATAATATCAATGTTATGTTTGACTATGATTCTAATAAAACAGGGATGATTCATAATCTTCACACACAACCTGTCTGGCTAAGATAAGGTGCAGGAAGATAAACTAGCAGGGAAATTTGCCTTGGCTGCTGATGATACAAGTGGATGGTAACAGCATGAAACATCTTAGTGTTTAAATTACACACTATAAAAAGCCTTTATTCCACACTACTAGTTTATTAGGAGAGGGAGAACGGCACATCTGTGTCTACTATCTGTCACTGATGAATGATGAACTTGGGTTTTCTCCAGGGCTTTCAGTGAAAGCTTACACTTCTCCTCGCTGCTGTGCCCTCTGTGGGAAACTTTAGAGAGCGTATGAGGGAGAAAGAGAGACAGATGACTTTTCCTCGCAGGATATCCTGTTCTAAGTTGAGCTGCCGGGCCTATTCTGACCCCTCGACCCCTCTTGACTCCTGACCCGACCGTAGTTTAGACTCACATCTCCAATATTTCCTAATCACCTCAAATCTCGCAAGCTTTGTTGTCATCTTTGTTTTCTCTTAGGTTTATTAAACAGAGTGGCTCTGATTGGAAAGCAGCTTCAGTCTATCGGATGTAATGACATGGGCAAATCTTTAAACTGCAAAAACACAAAATCTTACCAAGTATTTTTGGTCAAGTTTCTATTGAAAATCTCTTTGTGTACTTGAAATAAGACCAAACTAACTTAAAAGTAGCTTTTCAGCAAGATACATGGGCTTGTTATATGTCAGTAATTCTTTACTGTTGAAGAAAAATTTACAAATATAAGTGGAATAATATGTCAGTGGAACAAGACATTAAAGTTAATAATATTGGAAAAATGTCTTGTTACATTGGCAGAATATTTCACTTCCAAAAAACTATTTCATCAATATTAGGGAATGATTGACCTAAAACGAGCTCCTATCCTACTGAAGAGTTATTTGTAAGTGAGTTTTGTCTTATTTCAAGAGTACTAAGACATTGTCACTGGAAACTACACAAAAATACTTTGCACGATTTTGTGCTTTTACAGTGTAGGATTAATGCACACGGCTGCTCATTTTGTTTGCATGACTATTATTTTACACATAGTCCAAACATATTAAACTTTGCTCTAGAATTTTGCTTTTATGATGCTGTTTATTTACTGATAGACTTTAATAAAATTACAAGACCTTCACAGAACTCTGCATTAAACTAAAAATTACAGTGTAATACAACGTTTTTATTTTTTATTTAGTAGTATCAGAGTAAAGGGGGCCAAATGCAAACTTTTACTGATTTTGATTTGTTAAAAAAATATGTATGTTCTTTCCGCCTACCACACCATGAAGTGTTTCTCTGTGTTGGTCTATCACATCCCAAAAACTTCAGTTTTTCATTTTAACATGACAGTTATACAAGGCACAGTAAATGCAGGAAAATCTACCACTTGCACGTATTTTGACCATTTTTTTCTTTTCCTGTCTGATAAATGACCTCATAAGCCACACAGCAGATAGAATAGAAAAACACAAAACACACACACCAAAAAGATTATACCCCTTCCCTGTGAATTCTTTCCTTATTCCATTCTAATAAAATCCCTAAATATTATGCTCACATCATAATTATCCTTGTTTTCCAACCACAGATGTCATATAGTGGAAAGATTATTTTGGAATAACTTAGTAAGGAAACTTGTCAGCCAATTTTGGACAGCACCAGACATAAAGAAAAATGAATACTAATATAATATATCCCATCATTTGTTGTGCCAGTTTGTTGTTTTCTGGCTGCACAGATAATTCATCCAAGATGCAAACTGGAAAGTAGGTACTGAACGGTTGTTTGTGTTTTTATAAGCTCGATAGCGCCACCCTTGGCCTCTGTGGCCAAAGTGGGCGCAAACAAAACACACTCTGTGATTAGAGAAATAATTAGCCAATCATCCTCTGACCTGAGATCCAAACCCAGAGGTCAAAGAGGCATAAAGTGTTCTGCTTCCCAGGTGCTTTCCCATGAAAAAAAAAAAAAACTTTTCAGTGGAGCAACGACATACTGAAGTCATTGTCAGTGCAGAGGTGCTTGTGTGTGTGCGTGGATGTGCGTGTGTGAGGTGGACGGAGCGCAGCGTTTGTCCAGAGGGGCTGTGGTGGAAAAGCAACACTTCCTGCTTCCTGTGGCAAGAGGAAGTGCTACCGTTGATGTCCCCTTATCGCTATGGACACACAGGCTGAGTGGAAGGAGGAAGGCAGAGAAGAGGAAGAGGAGGAGGAAGAGGAGCTGAGAGGGTGGTCAAGTAAGCTCGACAAAGAGAGGGGACTGAAGAGGCAGTCAAGGTTTGTTTTGTTTTTTTTCTCTACTTTTGTTTGGAAATAAGGAAATGAAAAAACATCTATAGAAGTAGGTGTTGCTTTTGGTTCCTTTCATTTACTTGTTAGTTTATTTTTACATAAAATGCCTTTCAAAAGTCTTGTATAACCTCAAACTTTTTCATAATAACGTTACACCAAAACTCAATGCTTTTCACTCAGATGTTAAATGATAGAGAAACATAAAGTAGAGTGCATTTTAAAATGGAGGGAAATATGTTTTGTTTTTTCCTTTTTAATATTGTTTTATAAAATGTGAAATGTTTGCTATTTCTTCTTTGAAATTTAGCCTAAGCTCAGACAAGTTATATATTAATTTCCAACTTTTTCCACAGATTATCTTTATTTCTTCAGGAAGGAAATCCATTGAGACGATTCATCTATTTTAAGTATTTTCTGGCCACGATAAAACAAAAACAAAGTACAAAAGCATCAAATATATTTAGATCTGGACTTTGACTAGACCACTCTAACATGTAAATATTACATGTTAGAGTAATATGTCTAACATACATATTACTGCAGAATGCTTCAGAGAAGCATTTTCTTCATTTACCTCCATTCAACTTTCTATCAAATTTCAACAGCATGTCTGTCTAAAGAAAAGCATCCCACAGCATGTTGCTGCCACCGTCATGTTTCACTGTAGGAGCAGTGTGTTCAGTCAGAATGCAATGTTAGTTTTCTGACACATTGTTTTCTATAAGGATATTTTTTTCTTGCCAATTTTCCATGAGGAAGTGCACAATTAATAGCTTTCCTATGGATTTATGACATAATCCTGCTTTTAACTTCACCACAACTGGCTTGTCTGCTGTGTTCCCTGATCTTTGTGATGCTTTCTGTTCTCTAATATTCTCTAACGAACCTTAGAAGCTTTCACAGAAAAGCTGGATCTCTACAGAGATTCAATTACACACAATAAGTGGTAAAATTATTGGATTTTTGGGGGGGGGTTAACAGAGTACATGGGGCTCAATAAAAAAATGCTCGCCATTCTTTGTAGATTTTAATTAGCTTGACAGCATTGACTTTTCCCTACATAACAATAGGACTTCAGAAGACTTGAGCCGTTGCAAAATTTGGTTAAAATAATCTATGATCTCTTGCCAGGTCTTTAAAAAAGATAAATATGACATCAAAGGAACAAAAACGTGGCATACGCACATCATACGCAAGTGTGAAAACTAAACTTTTGTTGTTTTTGTTGCGGGATTAGGAAAGTAAGTAGCAGTCAGGTCATCAGCACCTATGTCAGTCTTCTATAACAGACTTATGTCGGTTTGCTGGCCTGGAGCATTCAGGTGTGTGCTGGCCCAAAGCCAAGACCAAACATGACAGCAATTAAAGAAGCAATCACTCTTCTAAATAGTGACTTTTCACTCGCCTTATAATTGTGCAATTTCACATTTCAATAATAAATTTGCTTAATGGAAACACAGCAGTTTTGAAAAAAACACGGTTTTATGTAGAAAAACTCTTGAAAGGGTGAGGTGGTTTTTGGCCATATCAAAATTTGCGTATTTTGCAAAAGTGCAATAGAAACACTCTCTTCACATCATGAGTCATGTGATCAAAAACCAGATGTACTACTATTAAACTTAATGCAACCAAGTGGCCTTCCTTATCCAGACAATGTTTTACACCTTGGCATTATGCAAGGAGTTTTCCTGCGTTGTATAGTTTTTGGGGTTAAACTGGAATAGACATAACTCAACTGGGATTTGATATGATAGGACTGAGCTCATAATCTAGTTATGCAAGTAAATTTGATTTGTTAGTTTTATAAGTTGCCTTGAGGTAGCATGTGTAGTAAATTGTTCCTATATAACCAAAGTTATTTGAACTACACTTAATGGCCACAGGAACTCAGTTTTTGCAGACTTTAAATCCATCATGAACTCCTCTGTAACTCTAAGTATTCTGCAGTCCAAGCCTGGTCCCCTGGTCCATGTTTGCAGCTTGGTTTCATCTAGATGCATCAATGGGAAAATAACTAAATACACAAAAGTTATGTTTTTTAAAAATGGATGAAGATAAAGTTCTTTTGATGGCTTAAGAGTCAAATTCAAGACCTCTGCCTGATCTTAAAAAATATCTGCATAAATTCTAAGATATGTTAAAGTTTTTTCTGCTCCCTCTTACAGAAATACACACATTTCTTTTGCATGCATTGCACTCTGAGATGAACGTTTGTTTTGTGTTGATAGAAAGTAGAGTGAATGCTTACCCACAAGGTGAGTTGAGGAAGAAGAACTGTGTGACCACAAAGGTGAAACTGAAACAAGCACTGCTGGAATCTGGATCCATTTTGCAGAAACAAAGGAAATGTGTCATTGTGTAGTTTATTATGAAGAATGAAAAGAGAGTAAACTAGGAAGACATCGACAGAGGAGGAGAGGGGAAGAGATGTTTGGGATCAGGGTGGGGAAGCTTTCAGCACTTGGGGATTGTCCCAGATGGACACAGGCTGCTCCCTCCCTTTACAAACAGCCCCTGGCTGCCACTTCTCCTCCTCCCTTCTCTTTCTTCTGTCCATCTCTTCCTCGCCTGACGCTTGCAACTCAAAAGTTTGGAGACCACTCAGCAAAAAATGTGAACAAATAGACACTTAATGGATCACTTTTCTTCTGACACTATATATAGCCCCCCCCATACCTCAAACACATGCACCCCTCCGCCCCCCTCCACCTCAATCTCTGCCATTTCCAAAGTCAACACACCACTAAATGCTGGGCTGACTCACTTCCACTGTGGGTGGCTCTGTTTCCAATTTTCTCACCACCTCGGCCTCTCCACCACCTTGGAGGAAAAGGGGAAGGTTTTGTCCAGAATACACACACACACATAAAAAAACAGCCACAGAGGCATGCAAAAAGTGACAAACATTATTTACACATGTTAAAGGTACGTTGGCACGGATAAGGACATCCCAGAGGAGATGTGGGGGTTAAAAACCAAGCGTGCATCTCCCACTTCTTTTGGAGTTGTGAAATGCTTGTCGCTGTTTTCCTTCCTATCTTTCTCTTTGGGGGAGCGTGGGAGCGCCCTAAGAGCGCTGCACACAAACCGCAGGGCTCATAACAACAGGAGGAAGCCGGTAACTTGAGTAACTCCAACCGGCCGAGGCAAAGGAAGAGAAGAGAGAGAGATGGAAAGAGAGGTATTTTGCATCTTTTGCTCCTCTCCAGATAGCAGAACAAAAGTCAAATCTGACAGATTTCCCAGTTTCTTGCCTTACCAGTTTGCGTTGCGCATCGTGGGGAGTGTGCTACGAAGTCTCATCAGTCATGTTCACGCACGGTTCAATCCACAAAGCTCTGAAGTGGAGACAAGGCACTCAAACAAGTCATTCACAGTGGTCCAGGCGCAGTATCAGTTCCCTCTGGTCAAGTGTTGAGAAAGTGAGGGGCCGCAACAAAAGGCGAAGAGGGAGGGAGCGACTGAGGCACGGAGTAAACGAGAGAGACGGAGAGAGAGAAAGAGATTAACCTCTGAGAAGACGGGTGGACTCTCTCTCTCTCTCCCTCCCTTCCTCACACACACACAAACACCCCCACACACCAAGCTGGTTTGCTGTATCACTGACTTCTTGTGTTTTCTCTCATGTGCCAAGAGGAGGTAGAGAAAAAGAACAGGGAGAGCAAAGAGTATTTGTGTTCACAGTCATGAATGTGTGTTGGGGTGCGTGTGGGCGTGCACGCGTGTGTGTGTGTGTGTTAAGGTAGGAGGGACTGGCTGGCACAAGTCCAGAGACAGCCAGCCTGGTAGAAAAAGACAATAGCAGGAAACACTATATCAGAAGGAGGCTAAATACCAGCACAAAAATAATTAACAGACAGCGAAAAAACAATGACATCCGCAGTGGAAAACAGAGTTTGCAGTCTGTGCTCAACAATGATACTGGAAACATCCAGGAGGTTATTCTTATTCCCACTGTCATTACCACTGGATGTTGAAATACCATTTCAGGAAAAAAATATAACTGTTTAAGGCAAACTTGTTTCACTGTGGACAGTAACACTGGTATTCCAGCATCTTCCAGTTTTTGATAAGCTAACATTATGATAATGTTCCTGGACATCATATCTGATTTCCTTTCAAGTAGCTTAAAAGGTGACAGTATGAATGAGATTTTTTAAAGGTGGGCACAGTTTGTTTTGTGAAAACTGGACACCAATATTAAGCAACATAAAAAAGATAAGCTTCTGGATAACCCTGACATTAACCCTATGAAAAATTTCCCAGCTGTGCTTTACATCCATGTCCATGAGTGGTCAAATTTCCTGTCATAATTATAAACACATTTGAGCCTTTATATAGTGGAGAAAATCAACAATAAATTCGAACATGTGCTCCCAATTTTCACTTCTGAAAAGCCTTTAAGTTGTCTGTTGTATTGACAGTCCATCCATCCATCCATCTGTAACCCACATGTATATGTGTGGTACTGTTAGTGGTATTTTATTTCTGTAGGATTTTGTTTTGTTATTTAATGTTCCCAGCAATTTAGTTATATTTTCATTTTGAGTTTTCTTGTCATACCAGAAACCGCCAGCAGGTGGCTTGTGAGTTACACTCTGGTTTAGACAGCAGGAAACTATTAGAAGAAGAAGAAAACCGTAGCTGGCTGTAGCATGTTGTGCGAATTACCGCATGCTATAAGATAAATTCTTGATTAATTCCGGTAACGGTTAAGAGAAAAGAAGATCCGTGACCTGATCCCTGGCAGTAAAACACATTTTTACTGTGATTTTCTCTGGTGAGTGTTGTAACGTGTTTTTGCAACCGAAATTAAGCTAATGCTAACTGGCGTCATAGGCATTACTGCTCATATATTCCGACAAGGAAGAACAGAGAAACGTAAATAAAACCAATCGGAGAAACGTGTGAGATTAAAATGATAATTTTCACTGTATTGCATTTTTGTTATGTACAAACTAAGAGGTTGGATACAGTGTGATACGTTTGTTTTGCAAGCTTGCCATTAGTTGAATATTATTTTTGTGATAAATGGAATTTATTGCTTCCTGCATACTTTTGAAACTTAATAGTTAATTAAGTTCTATATATATGCAGGTTGGTTTTTTTTAGAACCCCATTCAACTTTGAAGACTGTCCAGCTGCATAGCATCGCAGGCCTGGATTGGATTGCTGAGCTCCAGGTTTCAACCCAAGACCTGGGACTGCTGGATCCGCTGCCTACTTTGCACCGGATAAGATAAGATTTTGGATCCAAAGAAACACATGGCCATTTAACAAAGACTTGACTGACTGACTTAAATTACTGAACTAAGAAAACAAAACTTCCAAAGGACGAACTGAACTATAAGGAATCTGAACCAAAAGAAAATACACTGCCTGATAAAAAAGGTGGACACTTTATGTTGGAACAAAAAAAACTGTACCGTAATATTCTGTTTCAAGTTGTATTAAATAATCTGTTCATTCTTGATAATATGGTTGTTTGTGCTTATTATCCTCCTTTTTGAACTTAGAAAGATAGACTAACTGTAACTTCAACATTGAAATCTAAGTTTCTCAACTTATCTATTCGTAAGTTACACTAGTTGGTTACACATCCATCCATCCATCCATTTTCTAACACCCTTGTCCTTAGGGGGGTAGGGAGGGTTGCTGGTGCCTATCTCCAGCTAACGTTTCGGGCGAGAGGTGGGGTTCACCCTGGACAGGACGCCAGTCTGTTGCAGTATTAACAATCCATCCCCCAAAAAAACATTTGAAATTTGTTATTAAGAGTCCAAAATTTTAAAGAAATGCTAAGACTGTAAATGTCTGACTGGAACTGTGTAATGGTATGTGAAGTTAAGCATTTGTAATGTGTTGTTTCGTGTTCCTTGATGTGATATTTTCAGTTTAATTGGGAGTAGTATGATTGAACTTATCTTTGATAAAGAAGAAACTCACATTTTAATGTGATTTCAAAATCCTTTGTTGTTATCACAAGAAACCCAACCTTTCCAAGGAAAATAATTAAATACTCAATTGCATAGACTCAATGGGCTTCAGTACATTTCTGTGCCTCTGTAGGAAAAAATTTCAAAATTAGTTTTTAACTGTTTTGCACATTTTTATCCATATTTGTGATACCATCAGGCTCACCCAAACACCATTTCAAGCATGAACACACACATTCCCTGTGCAATCATGACTTCCACACATACCTCGCCACTACCCACCCACAAACACAGCTATAACCATGTCTACTGATAAGCCAGCTTGGCCCAGTGGTTACTGGCTGTCTAAGCTCTGACCACAGCAACTTACAATGGCCCTGTATCCTCAGCCTGCACTGATTACACTCACAAGGAGCTGTAATACACTCCACTAATTCAATTTCCTGCCCTGGAGGTCGACCTCTGTGTGTCTTTGAGAATGTGTATCAGAGTGAACAAGAAGTTAGAAGAACAAGATGGTTGCTAAAGAACCGGCTAGCATTTTATGAATGTATGAGTTCTTAGGTAGCGTATGATTATTCTCGCTCAGTCTGATGCTGTCAGATACTTGACTATCACCTGGAAATAAAATACAGTCTGTCAGTATTAGTGATTCTATTTCTAATTGTGTAGAAAGTAGAAGTCTGCCAATCGATCAGCCACCAATCATAATCGGCCGATTTCTGTGAAAAAGTGTGTGATTATCGATGGCCGATCATGGTCTCGTGTTGCCGATCACCCAAACCAATCACCTGTATCTTACTTTGTAGCCTGCATGTGCAGCTCATCTCCTCTTTTCTTCACGCTGCACAAGCGCGCAGCAACTAATCCTAAGGAATGTGGTGTGAAACTTTTAACACTCTGGGAGTGAATGGGGAAGTTTGCATGTTGCAACGGAAAATTTTCTAGGGGGTGAAACACGTCAAAATGCATTAACACAACAAATCTAATATGACATTTATAAAACAAGCACTGGATAGAGTAGGGGTGGGCAATCCTGGTCCTCGAGGGCCAGTGTGCTGCAACTCTTAGATGTCTCCCTGATCCAACACACTTGAAATCCAACAGCTGAATCATCTCCTAAATGCAGTCAAGTTCTCCAGAGTCCTCCTAATGACCTCATTATTTGACTCAGGTGTGTTGAAGTAGAGACGCATCTAAAAGTTGCAGGAGACTGGCCCTCGAGGCCTGGAGTTGCCCACCCCTGGGATAGAGTATAGCTATATCAAGGCTCACTGCAAGGGGAAAAAAAGACATCCAGAGTGGTCACACAGCAGGTAAAGCAGCGCACAACCACCAACACTTACCTGGAACACTATGATGGTCAGAAAGCTAAACAAATAACCCGAAAATAACTTACGTCAACGAGTTAGCGGTATAAGATGCTGGTTCTGCTCTTGTTATTGGACTGCCGCTACGCGCTGCTGGTAGTAATATTTCACAGACGGAGCGCCGCTCAGCCTCCACCCAGCAGTGAACTCTCACACCGAACGTCTGCTTAAAGTTGCAGCATGTAACTGAAACAACAACAAAAAAGATTTTAGATATGTATTAAAACTTTCCTTATGTCCTTACATAAGGCGATAAAAAAATCGATCTGTGTTCTATAGAATTACTCCACTCTATCAGAAATAACCAATCAGAACCAGCATTAATTAGCTAGCCATACTCTCAGGAAGTTTTGATTTAATAACACAGGATTGTTTATTTTGATGCAACCTGCATTTGACTTTGAATGATTGTTTCCTTTATTACTTGACATTATTTGATATAGGCTGTGTTGTGAGAGTTATTTGTGCTGTTGGTGAGCAAATGCTTCAGATTTAAATGTTATACAGTATATCCCCTTTCTTACTTTTTTGGAGGGTTAGGCTAGGGCTCAAATAATAACAATTTGGAATGAAGTCGGGGAATACAAATATTCTTTCACACTTGTTTTTTCTTCCCTACATAGGAACCCTGCGCCACTGGAAATGATGATGACAATTGCTTAGGAGATGATGAAGGAAGTGATGATGGAATCTCTGGAGAGAATGATGGAGATGATAAACAGGTTGTTGCTCAGGTGAAGAGGTTGACAGCAAATTGCCAGGCAACTCACTCTCTTTTCTCTTAAGAAGAAGAGAATGAGTGGTGTGGAGTAGATCGACATCCTTAAGGATCGTTGCTCCAATAAGACAAAGATGTCTGCTGTGAAGTTAAACTGAAAGACGTACCGGATGGACCGGATGGACCAGGGACCATCATCCCACACAGTCACAACTCCCACACATGTGAGCCCTCTCCTTACGTTATGGTCCTTTCTCTCAGATCCTCTGAAGAATCTTTGATTCTATATGATGCAAATTTAATCAAGAACATGTTAATGTTCTTTGGCCTTTTGTGTTTACTTGATTCTTAACAAAGAATGGAAGACCAAGAAAAGGTTGCAAGTCTTGATTCTGGTAGGTCTCACAAAAACACAAGCTATGTTGCCTTGTGTCCCACACTGTGAAAGGAACATGCTGATTTAATTTAATGAAAATCTATGTTTTATATTAAAACAGCAGGACAGAACGCCAGACTTTTCCTATGACTCTGTAACGCTTCCTGATGCACAGCCTGGCCGGCTGCAGGTTGTTTATCCGGCCCTTTCAACACATCTGAGTTTCATTTTGGCCAAATAAAACTGTACAGTGCATCACTGTCAAATGCATGGCAAACATAAGCAGACTGTGTGTATGTGTGTGTTGAAAGAGGAAAAAAAATGTGTTTGCTATTAAACTGACTGAAACAGAGGGTGAGGTCGCTCTGGTTCCGGAGGGTTAGCTACATATCTGGGGCGCACACGCAAAACGCAGATGCAAAGTTTCCATTAATGTGATTTTTCAGCTCCTCCAGCTGACATTGCTTCATCTAACTAGAACACAACTGGAAATCAGACTAGCGACTTTTCTGCCACCTACACAACCACGAAGAGAAATCCATTTTTAAAACTGAGCGTTTTATTCCTAACCAAACAATTCGTCTCACACCTTTGCTGTCACACACTCCTGTTCACCCCCTCTTGTCTCCTGCAAACATTCATGGAAAGTTGTCTCCAGGTGTGGGTGTGTGTGAACATGTGCTTTTCCACCTCATCTCTGTTTTGGTTGCCAGCTTCTTCTCAGCCTCAATAATGTGTCCTGCTGTTGGACGAAATGGAGAAAGTATCCATACCCTTTGGACTTTCTCAACTTTTGTCATATTACAACCACAAACCACCATGTGACGGACCAAAACAAACTTGGAAGAACATTTTTTGCTCAGATCAAGATTATCTAAAATGTTTTATTTTTTATTCTAAAAGCAAAGTTCCAAAGAAGATACTAACACTGCACATCAAAACATACTGATGTGCAACACACTGATACTCTATTAACCTCTATGCATAGAGGTGGCGTTATCATGCAGGGTAATCCTATGGGAAGAATATCTGTTAGAGGCTGCAAAGGACTTTAGACTGGCCCAGAGATTCACCAAGGACAATAAAAATGCATGCTGAAAGGTTTAGATCAAAGTATTTTTGCTTTCGAATGGGTCAGTCAAAGTCGCAAATCTACGTCCAGTTGAGAATGTGTGGCAAATTGACCTTCACAGGTGAAGGTCTTCCAATCAGAATGAGCTTGGCTGTATATCACCTGGAGAACGTATTGACTCGAGGGGCTGAATACAAATCATAATATTTTACTGATTTTTATTTAAGAAAAAATATAATCAATCTTTCCTTGACGTTAAACTTATGTACAACTTTACATTGGTCCATCACAAAAATTATACAAATAATTAAAACGTAAAAAATATTTATCAAAAAGAACACTCAGATATATCCTGCTAAATATTAATGTGCTTTCTAAACTTGTAAATAAAAATGCAATCATCCTACAGGTAGCGAGTTTTGTATAGCAGAAACTCATTCTGATCTGCCACAATAATGAAGACCGAAAAGGAAAGGAAAGGAAAAGAAAAGAAAGGGAACCTGGGGTCCAGCCCCCCTGACTAAAGCAGCTGCTGCTGTTTTGCCGGTCAGCATTACATCAGTAAGTTTATGGAAAAGGCTCTACTTGACCTACTTAAAGAATGTTAGTGTTTGATGACATATAATACTCCCTGGCTTCCCAGCACTCACTCATTCACTTCCTACCCAACTCGAAGCAACACACATTGTTTTGTCATTTTGTTTTATTAGCACTCGCTGAAAGACCGCATCATTTAGGAAGCTGTGCCTGAAAATGTTTCTGAATAAGTGCTGCTTGGTTCTGTTTAGCTGGGAGGATTCCTGGAACATCAAGTGTTTTTCATATTTTTTATGCAATCCTACAGAGTAGGTTGTCCTTGCTGTCTGCAAGGCAAATGACCCCTTGGGGACAAAGTTTACCTGATCTGAAAGTATTCAAATTCAAAGTGTATTTTTGGACAACTTTAAAGTACTTTTTCTACAAATCACTGGAAAAATTAGCTTTTCTCTTGCCTCTGATCAAGTGTTGGACCTGCAAAAATATTCATGCCCTTTGTCACAATCCTTGGATGTTAGGGTTTTTCTTTCTTTTGTGTTTTCATAATTTTCCTGCTATTTATATTTGCACAGGTCTTGCCCTGTTCTATTCACCTCTCTGTATCGATAATTGTTTAAATGGTGTTGCTATAAAAATGAAATCTTCCTAGCTTAAAATTGTGTTCAGTTTCTTTTACGTTTGAATTTATTTTCTTACATTATTGACAGCTCTTTGTCTTTGGTTGCATTCCTATGGAAGAGCATTAGGGCCACCAAAAAAAAAAAAGAATTCTGACTTTAAAGTCAGAATTCTTTTTACTTTTTATTTTTGTTTATTTTTTTTCGGTGGCCCTAATCCTCTTCCGTACATTCCAGTTGTACTCAGAACTAGGAAATTCCAACTTCCCTGTTAAAATAGAATCAACTGGAACACCCTCAGAAATTGGATTTCCCATTGAGAAACTGGGAGCAACTATCCTGTGGAGGTTCCTCCATCTTTTCCCCAGTGTTAGTATTTATCTAAATGTTTTCACATAATATATTTAGAAATTTTACATAATATATTTATAATTTCACTCTTTTTGTGGTGGTTGTTCCACAGATTAGATTGTTTACTATTATGGGTTCATACATTTAGTAAACACCTTATGTTTATTTGAATCATCAGTTTTGGTTTGTTATCCTGAGTTAGGTATGCCTTAGTTGATGATTTCTTTTGGGACCATTTTGCTATATTTTTTAGATTTGTTGTTGAAAGTCTTTTGTTTTTGGTTTATTTTTTGGAAAAATAAATAGAAAATATTTTTTTATATATGCCTTTATCCTTGTGTCTTACTGGTCGGACCGTAACATATCCCCAGTTGCAACTTTTATGGCCCACTACGTGATTGAATATGGCAACTCCTCGCATCAACAGTAGTAAGCTGAAGTGGAGACGTGTTTATTTTACCAGACAAGCATGTAAAATAGCGTGTAAAATCAATGGTACATCTAGAACCCCTCAACTCTACACTGAACAAATTAAAAGTGGTGTTTGCTTAGGGAAAGTAAAGCTATACCTCTCACTAGTGAAGCTCACTATAGCTCACTATAGCTATAGCTTAGCTCACTATAAGCTATATAATGAGCATCACTATAGCTATAGCTCACTAGCTATAGCTCACTATAGCTATAGCTTAGCTCACTATAGCTATAGCTTAGCTCACTATAAGCTATATAGTGAGCATCACTATAGCTATAGCTCACTAGAGCTATAGCTATAGCTCACTAGAGCTATAGCTATAGTGATGCTCACTATATAGCTTATAGTGAGCTAAGCTATAGCTCACTAGCTATAGCTCACTATAGCTATAGCTTAGCTCACTATAGCTATAGCTTAGCTCACTATAAGCTATATAGTGAGCATCACTATAGCTATAGCGAGCTAGTGAGCTTCACTAGCTCACTATAGTGAGCTTCACTAGCTATAGTGAGCTATAGCTAGTGAAGCTATAGCTCTCACTAGCTTCTTAAGCAGGAATTACGGTTTTAGCTTCTTATTAATTTTTATGGGCGTCGTCATTTTGAAATTCAGTCAGTAACCACAGCTCTTCTAGCCGACAGCATGGAGATCACATTTAAGTGGATCAGGAACACCAACATCGAAAAAAAAGGATAAAAAAACCACACAAACAGAACATTCAGTCCATTACAGTGTTATGTTTTCAGGCTTGATGTGTATTTAGCAATTATTGATAAGTGATGTTTGATTAGCTGGTGAGCACCTGTCAGGAGAAACATAAATTGGTTTCCATGCTCGAGGGTCTGTTCAGGTTGATGTGCAGACTTAGGTTTCCCTAACTTCTGACCTCATGCAGAAATAACCCCCCATAAATTTATCAAGAATTATTTTATTTACAATAAATCATTGAGATGCTCAAAATCTGAGTACAGAAAGGTTTGGAACAATGTCCTGCAGCTGGTTGATCTGATTATGAGCGAAAGAGTAGAGGAGGCCAAATACAAATGCAGGGTGGAACTTTCTGAATTTTATTTCTGAGCATTTTTTCCTTTCATTTTACAGTTGTGTGCTACATTTTACTTTGCTGCTTATTTTCTATCACATGAAATCCCAATAAAACACACAGAAGCTAGTGGTCGTAAGGTGACAAAATGTGGAAGAGTTTAAAGGGTACAAATATTTTTGTATAGGTTGTCAACGTCATGGCCGATATAAACAGGCGGCTGTCGTTTTTGGGCAGGAATTACGGTTTTAGCTTCTTATTAAAATGCGTGTCAAACCCAAAGGAGTCACAACGATTCAACCTAAAAACTCAAATGAGTGGCACAGGAATTTATAGGTCTGTTTGAATTTATGGTATCCATATGTTGGGGGTATTTTTTTACAGTGTATAAATGTGGCGAGGACTCTCTGTGTGCGAGTTGGGGTTAAGTGTTGCGGTTCTGGCCTCTCAGGCGGGAGCCTTCCAGCGAGGGTCATGTCTTTTTCTTCACTGCAAACCACACTGGGCACAACACACACCGAGAGACACAGAGCTGAGATCATCACGGATTTAAAGCTGCCGCAGTAAAAATAAATGTCTGATGGACGGAGTGACTTATGAAGAGAGGGATGGGTCCAAATCCACAGCTGTCATTTGTTCCCTCGTCGCTACTAATCCACCATTTATTTCTTGATGAAATCATAAAAATAAAAATAAAAAAACTTTTCTAGAACAAAACATTGCTCATATTCACAATTAAGGTCAAAAATTACACTTTGAGCTTAACCGCTTTTCCCAAAGTTATGGGAATGTGATCACTCCAGTACCAGTTTAAATGCTAACAAGGTGATGATTTGATGACTGATGAAAGGGAAAATCAGTGGCCTAATGGGAAGGCAGCATAAAACTGTGTCTCACTCTGTCTAAAAGCGTCTAGTTTGTGGCCCTCTGAGTAAGTTTGACCTCAGTTCTAGAATAAAGCCAATTTGGCTCATAATCACAGGCAGCTGATGGAGCCAGACACCCGATTTATCCTTCAGGATGAAATTTTTGCAGACAGAATCTTGCAATAAAAAAGTTTTAGAAGCAACACAAACTAATCCTCATTTATCTCTGAACCTTCAGAGTCGCATAAAGACAGTTACAAAGTCAGCCTTCCACCACCTGGAGAAAGTTTGCAAGATTAAAGGACGAATAATAAAATCAAGAAGAAGTCATCTGCTTATCTTAGAGATGCATGAATGATCACATTGTTTTTATTAATTCATTATATTGTTTTAATCTTGTTTTCTGTGGTGTGAATTTGCCACCGTTAAGTCCTTTTCCTTTTTTCTTCTTTTTTTAAATGTGTTTTATTAAGAGCAACTCATGCATTTATTCCATTGCAGTAATCAGTGTCTAATTAAAAACAATTAAAAAATCAATAAGACATTCTGGTCTGCTCTACATCCGAAGAACCAGAATCAAACATAGAGAAGCAGCATTCAGCTTCTATGCACCACAAAGCTGAAACAAACTTCCAGAAAACTGCAAAACAGCTGAAACACTGAGTTCCTTTAAATCTAAACTAACACCCCATGTGGTTAGAGCGGCCTTTGAAACAATAAATGGAACACTGGCAGACATATTTGGTGTGCATTGATGATGATGGCACCTGAAAAAATTTATTGTTATTGGTTTTCACAACTGTTGAAGATAATATGTGTTTATGATGAGTTTAGTTATGTTTAATTATGTAAAGCACTACTGAAATGTGCTTTACAAATATTATTGATGAGTACTAGGTTTTCGATTTCTCCCCAGACTTACTGAAACAGGGCCAAAAGAACCTGAGTCCAAACTGACGACTCTGATGGCTCAAATTAGCATCCCTTCTTCAATTGTAAATGTGGTCATTGACCGTCAGGCCAGAAGGTAGGAGTGTGAATAGTCCATGTTGGGGGTGGGTATCTATGATACCTACAGGAGATCAGATCTCCTGTAGGTAATGCTCTTCAGTCTAGTTTTGAAGCATACATGAAGTGTTTTTGGAGAGATGTGACCTTTTGCAGCTGATCCATGATGTTGTGCTGCATTATCCAGTCTAAGTCGAAGTCTAAGTCTAAGGAACAATTGTGCAACTGTGAGATGTGTTGAGGCCATTACCAGGGTACTTATAAGGTAATGGCCTTATTTATAGAACAAAAGCAATCCTTCAGGTCATTTGGCCTATCTCTAGACTGCATAGGTAAATGTCAAAATGGACTAACTCCAGCACTTCCAGTTAATTGTTTATTAACCAGATTTCGTCAGTTATATTAAAGCACTTCAAATGAAACATTAACCCACGTCTTGTTGTAGACAAGAAAAATTCCTACCCTGGCTCTCCAAAAAAAAATCAATCAAAAACAATCTGGAAATTGTGACCTTGTCCTATAAAAATACAATTGTGAAAGTCCCAGTGTTTATGTTTTGCATGATGGATCTACAATGCTCTACAAATTGCTTTTCCAAAGCAATTTGACTATTGTTTCATAGCTCTTTTCTCAATGGTGGCAAATTTTGCATGCTTAGTTTATTATTGAGGACATAATAATACAAGAAATGTATTATTAAAATTTTAATTTATGTGACTTTTGTGGCCCTCAAGAGCTTTTAATTGGATGATCTTGGCTGTCGTGGCAAAAGTTTGGATTCAGCTCCTCTAGTTATAGGTACATGAGAACCACTCACATAAGAACATGTTTTACAGTAGTAGAATTATTATCTCTTTCTCCTTACGATAAAACAATTGTTGATGAGAAAAATCAATCAGTACGCCTAAGTAAGTCTACAAAAAACAACAAGACATTATTAAAATTTTCAGTCAAAAGCCAGAGCAGGAAGCTGACATTTACACATTCACACCTATCTGTGACAAATTACCAGGTATAACCGATATCATCTGCCTGATGACTGAATTTGAGTCGTGACCCACAAGAGAAACCACTCACATGAGAATGCACATATACATCTATTTTTAATAAAGAAAGTGCATCATCATGGCAATCAATCAACTCCTGACCAGGATACCCATTGGTAAAGAAAAGACTAATATTTGAAAAGCTTTGATTCAATTCTGGCCCTGCTATTGGCTTAAAAACAGTCACTGATAAGCTGATTGCAGGACTGATTTTTGTAGGACATGACAAAAAGCAGCTAAGGTTAATCTGAACTGTGGTAAGTTGGGAGCAAATACTTTTCACTGATTTCACAGAAACATCATGTGGACCTGTTGATGGTGATGTTAACAGCCCTCTGTGTGTGTGTGTGTGTGTGTGTGTGTGTGTGCGTGTGTGTGTGTGCTGTAATACAGATTGTGAAACAAGATGCAGAAAGCTTTCCAGCTACATTTGATTCAGAAGGAAGAGGTGTTTAAACCTAAGTTCAGGAGGTACAATGCATTCTGAAACCAGCTTTAGTGTGTGTGGGTGTGTGACCACCATCTAGGTATGTTCTGATCAGGTTTTTTGATGCCGATTCCAATTCCGATCATCCATGAGATCGATCATTGCCGATCACCAATCACTGCCGATCACCTGGATTGGCTGTTAACTTTTTGCGTTAGGTATAAATGCTACTATGTGATCTGGCAAAATTTAAAAATGATTTGGCAATAAATTCACCTAATTTAGACATAAACATGCATTATACTTGCAGGCACAATATAGTAGCTATTCAATCAAAAGGACAACTGAAAAACCTGAAAAAAAATAAAACAATATCTGACAGTAAGGTTCTCAGTACCATAAATCATTAGTCAAATAAATCTGCCTGTATCAAATAATGTCAAGTAATAAAGGAAACATTCATTCAAAGTTAAACGCAGGTTGCATCAAAATAAACAATCCCGAGTCACTAAATCAAAACTTCCTGTGAGCATTGCTAGCTGATCAATGCTGTTTCTGACTGAGCTAAATAATTCTGCAAAACATAGGGAGGAGGCAGAGGAGATCTCTGATTTTTTTTCCCAGAGATTATCTGTCTTATCTTAGCACAGCGAAAGTTTTAATGCATATGTAAAATCTCTTTTTTTGTTGTTTAGGTTACATGCTGCAGCTTTAAGCAGAGCAGACGTTCAGTGTGAGAGTTCACAGCTGGGTGGAGGCTGAACGGCGCTTCGTCTGTGGAATATTACTGCCAGAACCAGCGTCTTACAATGCTAGTAATCAACCTCATTGACTGAAATTATTTTTCAGGTTAACGCTTGAAAGATTTCTCTTGTGTCTTTGTCAAAAGACCACAAGTCATTTCTCAACACAAGACACAAGCATTTGTTTTGGTTGTACTTACCCAGAATGCCCTGTGCTATATTACTGACATATAGTCCTGATCTTGGAGAGGTCTCTGATTTGTTTGGGATTCACATATGCATTCAAACTGCGCCAGTGCACAAACCGCACTGAAACCGAACCCAGACCTAGATTTAGACCGACCAAATTTCCCTTTTGTGGTCCATATCAGAGTGCGATTATGCATTCACACCTCCCCAAACAAACCAGACTTTCTAGGCAAACAAACTTGAGTTTGATTAAAATGGACTAAACTTGGCTGGTGTGAGTGAACTCTCAGATTGTGCTGTGCTCAACTATAACCCTGGAATAAACAGATCTTTAGAAAGACCTTCAGGACCAAACCAAAAACAATCAAGTACCAACATGTGAACAATCAAGGGAATTTGAGATCATCATGACTCGAGTGCAGAAGAAGAAAGAAGTGCTTGCCCCAAAGTCTACTGGAAATTGCAGCCGGCCACATCCAACCTAATCAAAACCAGATAAAACTTGAATGCTCAGAGATTTCAAGATGAGGCTCTCAGAACTAAGATCATAGTGCCAGGTCACTTATAGCAGTAGTATTAGTGCCTTGCACAAAGTGAATGGAAGAGGACGGAGAGCTACCTGCATATCAGTTAACTTCACTGATATGCAGGTAACATATCAATAACTGGATGGCAGTTATTGATTTGATCCAGTTGTCCAGTTGTGATCATTGGAGTAAAGTAGACAAACAACAGTCTGAATTGACTTTTCATCGTAAACTTTGTAGACGATGATCAGGACTTTTTGTTAACTTAAACCTTGAAAGACATCTCCATCTTTTAGGGCTGCAGGAGTCTAAAAGTTCACCAGATGTTTTTCCTGACCCAAAACTGATGAGCAGAGCACGGAAGGCGAATTCTTACACCAACGTTAACTTTGACACGGAAACAAACCGTTTTTGTCAGCGTGTTTGGTTTCTACACCACTGAAAGGAACTCAGTCCAAAACCTCAACCATTTCTGAAAGATGTAATATCCCTGCTTTATATTTAGCTATAACTTGCGCCCTGCCAAGTCTCCGCTTGACATTCACGTTGGCGCCAGATGCAGCTGAGAGATTTGTGATATCCGAATGCAGAAACCCCGAGGATGTGGAGATGGATGCACGGAGGAAGGAGGTGAAGAGAGAACACAATGGATCTGGGAGAGAGAGGGAAGACCGAGGCTCCCTCGGGGGGAAACTTGAGGGGGATATTTTATTTTCTCCCACAACTCCGTTTTACCCTCCAACTCATCTACATCGCGCCCTCGACAGTCGGTTTTTGAGCCCCCTGTTTCACTCAGAAAGCATCTTGCCCCGTCCCCAAAAACACGAGCACACACACGCACACACACACAAGGTTTTGTCTGGAGGAGGCAGCGGTGTGAGTAAGAGCAACAGCTGCAGGGATTACAGACGAGGGAGGGAAAAGGAGGAGGGATTGTGTGTATTTCTTTGCGTGGGTGGATGTGTAGAGGGTGGACAGAGGAAAATGTCATAGGGAGAGGAGTGAGAATATATGTGTGAAAAGACAGAAACATTTTAGCCCAGACGGACAAGAGATGCAACATGTGAGAAGTGAAATATTTAACCTGTCTCTTTAAATGTGTGGGGTTTTTTTGTTTGTTTTTTTTGCTTTTCTTGCATATAGTGTGTGCAGAGCCAAATGTGCAGATAATGAGAGCAGTTCGCAGCCGTACCACAAACTTTGTTCACCCCACAGTTCTAAACTGAGCGTCTACATCGCGGTGGGCTTGTGGTTTTACAGCTAAGTGGGTGGAAGTCTGAGCGAGAGCATGCTCTTTGTAGATGGAAACACCTGTAATTTCACTCAATTCACAGCATAAAGTTCCTATCAGCTCCCAGCTGAGGCATTCTGCTTTTTTGAAACTATTTCTCTTTTTTTCATGTTCATTTTTATGTGTAAAGTATCAAAAAATAATATAGTTTTGCTTAAGACGTGATGGAAAACAGATATTCACAAAACTGCATGAAAATAATGTTTTTTTACTATCTGACATTAAATAATACTAAATATTTCTTGTTTCCTGTTCTGTTGTCTTAATGTCATAATAACATGCAAGTCAATTTTTCCCCCGTTTGTAAAACTCAAATGTTTCCACACTGAGGGAGTTTTCACACCTGATAGTCCAACAGACTCGGTTCAATTGGGAAACAAAATTGCAATATTTGCTAAAATTTAGTCGGTGTGGTTTGCTTTCACACTTCACTGTATCAAACAATCCAAACTAATTGAAAAACCTGTTCCCCTTACCTTTGGTGGCGCTGCACCAAGAATTGTTGAAGAAAACGACATGAAAACTTCCTTCTGCATGAAATGTAAACAAAAATGGAGTGGTATCACATTTTAGATGTTGTAGGATTTGTTTTTAGTCACTGACAAAAGACTATAAGCCATTTTTCCCATTAGCGTTACAATTACATGTTTGCTGTGGTTGCATTTATTCATAATTCCCTACACCATACAGTTTATGGATTTCCACTGCTTTATTCCATGGAATCTTGTAAAACTGAAATAAACAGACAAATAAAGCACTTTAGTGTATTGTTTTACAAATATGTTCTTAACAATTGTAATTCTGTCTAAACTCAACCATTCTGTGTAGAATGACATAAGCATACACAAAAAGACCACACAACTGTACTGTACATGTGAACGTTAACATAATGCTAACTAACATGTAAACCAGTAAGCTAATAGCCCGGTTCGCTAGCATGCTAACGCTAAATCCATGAAATTCAATATAAGTTTAGATGCACAAGTCTGAAGCTTTATCTACTTAGCACAACTTTATTTTATGAGATCCATTCCAGGGGTCTCAAACTCCAGTCCTCAAGGGCCGCTGTCCTGCAGTTTTTAGATGTGCCACAGGTACAAAACACTGGAATGAAATGGCTTAATTACCTCCTCCTTGTGTAGATCAGTTCTCCCAGTCTTGCTAATGACCTAATTATTCTATTCAGGTGTGGAGCAGAAGAGGCACATCTAAAAGTTGCAGGACTGCGGCCCTTGAGGACTGGAGTTTGAGACCATAAACTCGTAAAGAAATAAACTGAACAACTTAATTTTGTAACTTACAGACATCAGCAGAAGGGCCAGAGCTCTATCATTTACGGCAGTGGTCCCCAACCACCGGCCGCAGACCAGTACCGGGCCGCGCAAGAAATAATGAACTACTTCCGGATCTTTTATTTTGAAAATCCTAAACCGGATTTTACCGGTTACATCTTGCGCGTCAAAATTGAGCCAACTTGCAGCAGAATGAGTAACAAAACAACATCGGAGTACTGCGCGCATTCCCCAGCCCCCTCCCGAACAACAGCATCGGACTCCATACTTACGGCTTAATTCAATAAATCTGTTAAACTGCATTGAGTGTCCATAGTTGTTGCTTGCCTTCGAGTCCTGGTAACGTCATGGTTTTTAGTGACTTATTGTGTAAATAAACTTGTTCACGTGTGTTTTTTTTGAATTTCTATTAGAAGCACTGAAAATGCATATTATGAACATTAGCAGAATTTCAACAAAGTTTTGCACACATTAATAATGGAAACATGGCTAGGCCTATGTAGAGATCCTAACTGCAGAAGAAAAAGAAGCATTCAAACTGCAAATAAAAACATAAAAAGGAAAACAAAAGTCTACATTTCAACAAAAGAAGACAAATTGTCAGCAAGACAAAAACTCAAATGATTTAAGAATGTGTAGGAGACATGGTTGCAACAGGATTTAAACATAGACGTAATAAGATGATTGACCTAGAAAATAAGTACTAGAGAATATGATTGCTGGATCTGTATCATGTGTGGAGAAACTGAGAAAACTAGGGGAATTTAATGTAATGACAAAACACCCAACAGAATATGAAAGAAACCTCTTCAACATAAACCCAGAGAGAAGAAAAGATCAGAAGAAAAGAAGTAGTTTCCCTAATCTCACTAAAATCATGAAAGTATAGGAACATATTTTAAGCTTTATTTTGCTCCAGTGACCTTTATTTTAGAGTGGTCAGACAGGAAACAGTGTAATGAGAGGGGGAAGACGTGTGGTAAAGGTCATCAGGCTGGAACTCGAACCTGTGACAGCCGCGTCCAGGACTAAGGCTTCCATAGGTGGGTTGGGCTTTAATCCTGCGCCACCACAGAGGAACACATTTTTAACTTAGGGGCAACACATACTGGGAATGTCAGACGAGTGTCAGAAAATGTGGCCCTGTTACTTCTGTCAAAAAACTCACACTCGCAGTGTCTGTTTGGCTCCAACGTGCAAAACCCAGTAACCTTTTTCAAACCTGTTTTAGGCAAGTGCTAAAAAAAGACTTTACCTTAAACACATGTTTTGGTCAGTAATCAGTGTTTTTGCATATTTTTATTTGGTGATAGACCACGTTTCACTATTTATTGTTTTCATTTTGAACATTGAACCAATAGAGTTGGGCCTTTCTGCTGTGTCTGATAAATGGTGTGTGTTGTTTTTCATGCGTCTGTGGTAGTGTATTCCTGTAACTGCTGTCTTCGTGTTGTTTTACGGGGAGAACTGAACCACTCGGCTACCTGCAGGGGTCTCACTGACCCGGAACCCAAACTTGGAGTCTGAGATGCAGTCTCAGAAAGTCTAACAATTTAAGTGTTGTGAAAATAAGAGTGCAGTCTCATTAAAGCATCGGTCCTGAGGAAGCTTTGAAATGAGGTGCAGGGCTGTCTTTCTGTTCTTGTGGTAACACGTGTGTTCACTCAGAGCGCAGATGCACAGGTAATAACATTAAAGAGGAAAATCCCCTCCACCAGCATACACATCGGCATGCGGACTGGCTAAGAAAACGCACAGCGACATCTATGTGTTCCCATTTGAGGTACATACAAACACACACACACGCACACACAAGTTTGGTGTGTTTGAGACTATCATTATGTGGAGCTGTGGGACTATTTATCTGAGCCGGAGCTCAGGGAGAGAGTCGTCAAAACAGGAAGTGTTTTATGTAGCTGAAAAATTCCATTTTTAACTCTCACACAGGCGAAGTAAAAATAAATACCACACTGCAACGGGCCCCCCGCCCCTTTGCTCTCACCCCAGGCACCGCAAAGGTCTGATGAAGTCATTTCCCTTTCGATCAGGGGCATTAACTGAATTACAACAAACTAGGACCAAAATTTTAAAAGCTACCCGTCGTTAAACAGAGCCCAGAATTTAATATATTACCCATGTATGTAGTAAGGATTAAAAGTGACTAATTAATTCATATAGATTCTTTATGGATAATATTGATAAGATTTTCCAAACAGTCCAACAAAACAAAGGCAATCTACAATGGAAATTTAACAGTCACTGGACTGTTAATATTTAGTTTGTATTCTAAATTTTTTGCTTGCCAGTTAAATTTTTAGTTTGAAACTGTGACATTCATAAATGAATAAATAACATAATTATCATAGGACTATAAAAATGAAACCAGATTTTTTTTCTCTTGTGGCAGGCTACATATTGCAAATTATTGATGTTAAATTTCAACTGTGTATCATTACAAATATGTGCTCTTCACAGAAATATAAAAAGCAAACTCCAGGAGTTATGAAACATTTATTCAAACATTCATAAAATGTACTAATTAGCATAAAATAACACAAGTGGTGATGAAGTTGGTGACATAACTACTAACTGCCAATCAGAGTTTGTATCCTGTTGCATAATGTTAGGTATAAATAGATGTTCTGACCAGACTATATGTTTAATTCACTGATAGAAAAAATTAATATTTACCTAGCAGTTCTTGTGAAGCTCGTCTGATTCAATAAAAATCTCTATGAGCACCACTTTGTCTCTTTCATTTTGTTAAATTCTAAGTTTCTGTTTCCAGTTTTTCTGTGTGTCAGTGTGAGCACACACAGACCCCCCCCCCACACACACACAGAGTGTTAAAATACTCCTAAAAGTTAGTTTGTGTTGGTGCATGTGCAGATGCTTCTTATTAGTTGGTGATGGCAGTCTGCAGAGACGTGGTCACACCCAGTAGACTAGGACTGAATGCAGCTCACAAAGCGATGCATAATCCAAATAAAAACGGGAACTGGATCATAACCGCATTCGGCAACGCTTATGCATTAAATATATAATCTACCTTTCAGAAAATCAGGAACTCTACCTCTATAAGTATATTCACACAGTTTGCATATTTAAACAGGATTTCACAACTCCAACTCCTTCCTCAATGTGGCCCGGCATGTATCGCTGCTTTTGCGTCACTATTATTTGCTGATGCAAGGAGACCAACAGCTGTTAACCACATACATCCGTTATTTGTTTCCAGCTAAATATGAACTTGTCTGCACTTCTCTATATGTACATGTGGGAAGCAGTTAAAGGAAAAAGCAACAAGAGATGAGGGGGAAAAAAACAATTTTTATAAACTTTTAAAACTAATAAAACTTTATCATTGCACAAAAGTTTATAAGGAGCTCATTCTGTCTTCATTGGTTCCAATGTAATTAGATATTAAACACTTTATTATATAGTTTTTCCCAAAGTGTTTTTTTTAAGAATTCAGTGTTATATATTGAAACATAATTGAAACATTTTTTTAATTTATGGAATCGTTCCATTTCATCAATTTCTGCCAAGTGTAACAGAGTCTCATTTAAAATCTGAAGGATCCAAATCCGGGCAAGGAGGATTAAAGCAGCACTGTGTAACTTTTATTAAAAATATGGGTTTTACTTATTAGTTAAAACTGTCCCTATGGACCTGCTGTCATCTACAGAAATTCACCACTCCATCAGAAACAACCAACCAGTCAGGAGGAGGGTCTTAGCGTCGTCAATCACCCTTTTTTACACGCTGCTCATAACCTGCTCTTTTCTCTCTGCTATGCTGCAGCAGGTTCATCACAGTGGAGCCTGCCAAGAATGCTAAGGTTAGTTGGCATGGCCACCTATGGTGATTCACAGCACTAAGATGCTCCTCCTTGCTCTGATTGGTTTTTTTTAATTAGTATGTTTGAATTGAATTAAATTAAAATCAAAAATATTTTTGCAAACAGTCTTTCCCAATAAAATGTAGAGGAAAATGTCACAATAAAAAGAGGATAACAACATCATATTTATTTAATTAAAGACAATATTCTTGAAATTTTAAACAGCTGAAATATAAAAAATATCAATTAAAATAAAATTTTGATTGTTTGGGGGAGGCAGGTGGGCTTGATTATGTCTAGCAAAGCTTCCACAACACATCAAAATGAAAGATAAAAATCTAACTCTGCTGCTTTTTAGAAGACAACCAAACAATGGTTAAATGCCTTTTCAAGGAGGAACCCACTTCATCTTGATAGCAGCTGGGCGACTGCCAATGTCCACAATTGGAGAAATCTATCTTGCAAGGATTTATTTTTTGATTCTGGCTGAAGAAAATAATTTGCTTACTGGGTATCCCCACTGATGTAATCTGAGTGAGGCACCACTTTCTTCATGGAGAAACTTCCATGAATGCAGCAGCAGCAGCGGTGGATGGCCATAGCAGACAGCATGTTAAACACAGGTCAAACCGAGAAGTCAGAGCGGAGGAGGTTTTTATTTCCTATCCCAGAATATTTTCCCCAACCTACACACGCAGCTTACAAAAGCCATCCAAGTTACCAGCAAGAAACAAAAAACCAAAAAATATAAACAACAATAATAACAACAAAAATGGGATGAGGGAGAGAGCAAAAGTATTTTAGAAAGAGATGACAAAGAACGAAGCACCTTGTGGAGTAGATTTCCATACAAGAGGCAGAAAAAGAAGGAATGGAGGAAGAGGCAACATGATTTGTTTAATCTTTAAAGATTTGTGTAATTACGTGATTTTCTTAGGGCTAATTACGCTAGAAAATTATAGCAATAAAAAAGAGGAACAACAGATGGGAGAGAACATTACTATTGTGTCTAAAAAAAGACTAAAATTGTTGTTTTCACATAGCTGGTAGTCTAGAAAGAGGAAAAGCAGAGAAGATAAACAAAGAAATAAATGAGTGATCGTCTTTTTACAGAAGTAGACTCTGGGGAGATGCTCTCCAGTCCTTAATTCCATTGCCCCCCTTCACAAAAAAAGAAAAAAAAAAGTCTTTCCTATTTTTACCCCCGCCTCGATGATCCCTAGAGGGAAAGCACCCGCTCCGGGCCGTTTGCTTTTCCCGCAGATATGTCGTCCCCAAAGAAAAGCCCCAAAATAAACACGCGGAAAACCGCAGGGATAAATTTGGCTGCCTATGCAGAAAGGCTTGGAGTCTCCATGATTGCGCTCCTCACATGCTTTTAAAAAAGAAAAGACAGGAGGGAGGAGGAGGAGTATGTGGGGAAAATGCAGCAAGACAGGAGTTTGGAGATGAGGAGAACAAAGAGCTGCAAACAGATGGAAGGGGGAGACGTGAAGAAAAAAAGGAAAACAGGCTGGATGATGGCCTGTCAAAAGCTTGTGACACAAGTTGAGACTTTTGGATTGAGCACTTAAAAGTTTACATCATTAACATTTTAAGAGACATGCCGTAAATGCCTTCATACTGACGAGTTAGGGGAAACTTTGCCAGAAGGAGGGAGAAAACATCCCGTCATACTTTTCTGTTGAGCAGATGACAACTTCAAGTTAGGCTTCAACACTCTGAAAAAATATTCATACACCTTGACCTTCTTTACATTTTGTCCCCACATAAAATGTTGGGATTTTCATAGAAAGACTAGCATAAAGTTGTCATGTTTGTGTTCAGACATGGCTAACTAACAAAAGAACTATAAAGTATTTAATGTATCCATGCCATGTCAACTCAAACCAAAACAGTGAAAGCAGCAAGTGTGGCCACACAGCTGTGCAGATCCAAGGAGGAATGAAAGAGACAAACTGGCTGGTAAGAACAGGGAGGTGATTGGTGACGCCATGGTAACCAGATCAGAATAATCAACAGAATGCATGGGAACCCACTGAGTTTAACCGAGAAGGATATGAACAAGACACAAATGGACGGAACTAAACCAAAACCTAAATACACAAAGAACTGAACAAAAACAGAAATAGAAATTAAGGAATACTGGGAGTGACAACAACCCAAATCGATCGAAATACAAAATGAGAGAGACAAACAAAACACTAAGACCTGCGGATTATGACAGAGGAGTAAAATTTCACTTTTTTCTTAAAAATAACAATAAAAAAACTTTAACATACATTTATATGCAGTGCATCTAAATACATACTTTGTAGAAACACAGATTTCAATAATTGACTAAAACCTAGTAAATATTATGATGTTTAGTGTATAGGTGTAAACTGTGATAAAATCAGGTACGTTAGGTGCAAAGAAGTTAACTTGAGCTAGCAATTAAAAATTCAATGTATTTATAATTATAATATGTAACTAAAAAATACTTGTGCCTTATGGAAATCTTTCAAAAACAGTATCAGTGTACTTAGCATTTGCATGATGCATGATGCATTATTCACTAATGTTCTCTCACAAACCTCTGACATTTGAAAGCAATTGGTTGCACTGGATTTTATTTAGGGGTACCAGGGTGAAAAAGGGGTTAAACACAAACTCCCCAAACTTTTTTGACTTTTACATGGAGATGGAAATAAAAAAACATGCATCACTTTCCTCCCACCTCATATTAATGCACTGCTTTGTGCTGGTTTTATCACATAAATTCCCAATAAACTGCACCGAGGTGTGGGACTGCAACATGACAAATTGCAGAAAAGTTCAAGGGGTGTGACTACTTTTGCAAGGCACTCTAAATCTAAAAATAGGCGTCCCTGTAGTGTTTCTTTTTTGTTTTATGTTAACATGACCTCTGATCTGCTACATTTCTGCTTTGACAGGAAATAAACCCTGAACTTTAAGACAAATACACGAAGGCTTTCCTGCCAGGACAGCGGATCATTGAGGCAGGCTTGAATTACTCGAGATATGTGGAGAAAAATCTTTCAAAACAGAATTTAGATGGTGTTAAATGATGGCAGAGCTCAGCTGGAGAAAAAAAGGGGGGAGGGAGTGAGATTTGCAGTTAGTTAAAAAAAAAAAAACGATATTTACTCCATGGTATGAATCCCTCCATCTGTCTCCTCCACCCTAAACCCAAACTTTTCTTTCCTGACAAGAGAGTACACTACAGTTCAGGACATTATGCAATAAAATAGACCTCAAAACCACAAACCTTTTTACGTAAGGAACCATTTCAAACCTTGAAATTAACCTCGCCTGGTAAAATTCTCACATTTACCAGTTTTAAATATAATTTTTGGCTTCATAACCATCTTTTGTATGTGGAGTATGATGTAAAAAACCCCAAAATGTGGGGGATTTTTTCTGTTAGCCAAGAATTTTTTTTTTGTGGAAACTATTAGAATATTATTTCCAAAGAAGCAGAGAAGACGTTGACCTCCTGAGCTCTAATGACTCAGTTTAATTTTTGCATCATGGCTGGATTGTAGACATGTTAAATGTGTAAAGGGAGGATCTGAGACGCCAAATACCCGAGCTGTTGACGTTGCTTATCATGATAAAAACGTCTCTGACTCTTCTCAGTCCTCCCTTGCCTGTTTTTATGACTACAACTCATCATTGCTAACTGTACAGCTTTTTTGGCTCACTTTCACTCCTGCTATGATTCACAGGACTCAAGCATTTAAGTATGATGAAATTTAGGAAACCCAAAGATCAAAAAGTAGATGGAATAAAACTGCTGATCAATTTTGTTAAGTGCAGAAGAAACAACAATTCCTTTAGCATAGATGTTCCACTGGTCCTCGCTCCATAGAGTCAACAGGTGAGACTCCAGTCAAGGATATTTCTCCTTCTGTTCAGGTTCTGACCAGATATCTCAATCCAGATGGATCTGATGAAACTTCAACCTAAAAGAATGGAGAAGAAGCTTGCTAGTCCATGGTGATTGTTTAGTCACACAACCTTCTGAGCACACAGTAACAATTACCATCTTCCCCATGTTGTGGGTCCTAGTTCCTTTTGTTTGACAACCCCCATTAAAACCTCATGTAAATAGATTGTATCTTCATGACTCAAACTACAGGAGTGAGCAGAATGCAAAAGTAACAAAAATTAACTAAGAAAGAGAAAGGAAAGAACACCAAGAATACAGAACATGAAAAAAGAGCAATAAACTCAAAACCATAATGTCCTCAACAAATATCCTGGGAAAACCCAGAAACCAAGTCACCACCCACATCATACAAACTTCCAGATTGCTTCTAACCCTGGCAGAGTTGGAAAGGCAATACCCAGTCTGAGCTGAAATGTCACATTTATAACAAATATTACATTTTTGCCTCCCTTCAATGTCTGTCTTCATCAATGATCTTTGTGTGCTGCATTCTGTCCACCATCTGGCCCAGACTCTCAGTTTCTGTCCAACTTCTTCAATGAAGTCCACGTGCAGAATCTTTTCTGTCCATAATTTCAGTGGTTTTGCACTCCAACAAATTGTGGGTTCTTGTTTTGCTTTTTTTTCTCCCCCAAATGTTTGGTTTATGTTCTTGCGACTGAAACTGGACAGTTTTAGCTAAACAGTGGGTCAAAATATGTGGCTCAGTTTGTTGTGTTAAAAAAGAGACAAGAGCCATCATCTTTACATTCAACCATTTTGACCTACACCGCCACTGAACTTCTCCCACAGGACAAAATAAAAACTTCTCATTCAAGCTAACATTGACCCCTACCTGCTAAGTGGTTAGCACAAGCTAATGCTAGCTATGATCAACACTCATGATTTAGAAGAAGAAGAATTACTTTATTCATCCCAGCAGGGAAATTATTTAGCCAAAGAACAGTCAACAAAGTTAATACAGATAAGAAGTATTTAATAGAATACAGTGACAATGTTTCATAAATACACCATTTTTATAAACACTGAAGTAATTGTGCTATAAAATGACACTATGTGGCTGGAAAACACATAATGCAATTTAAGGAATGATTTTATTTGGATATTTGGGTAGAAAGAGGACTAAATAAATCTACAACAAACTTCAGATTTTTATTTGTATATATATTAAAAACAATGTCAGATTTTGGGTTTGAGGTTCACAAGTGCACACCTTTTGGTCTAAAACAGTGGTTGCCATGTGACAAAATGTGAATAAAATCAGGGCTTGAATCCACTTGCAAAGAGCTGAAAGTCAACTGACCTGCTGTTTGTCATTTTTGGTTTATTTAGATGCACTTGGAGGTCACCATGACACCCTGGTTATTTTGACTTTGTCTTCTTTAAGTGTCAGATTTATTTAGACTTGCTGATGAGTCGGTTCAGTTTCATTATTATTCGAGGGTGTGGATGAAGAGGAGGAGGAGGAGAGAAAGAGGGCAGAGTAAGAGCCTGAGGAGGAGTGTCTGGGGTTTGGTCCCGGTCCCCTGTGGTAATACTTAATAACAAACATTAAAAATACCACAGAAATCCCTCACCGCATTCCCACGCTCCAGCCGGCCAGAACACACACTTGCACGCACACACACACATGGGTAAGGCTGTCTTTTTGACTACACCTTCATATACAAACAGAGAACCATTTAGTCACATGCCTGCATTGAAATACAAACACTCACACTTTTCTAATTGTGTTGGGTTTGTTATTAGAAAATATGGTCTGGATGAAAATGCATTTGTCTTGACTGCATAATGAAAAGCAGAACAATCAAAATGATCAGTGAACGTGTCAACCACAGCTAGATAAAAACACCCTGAAGAGCAAGGAAAGAGGGTTGTTCCTCAAAGAGAGAAGAAAAAAAGGTCTGTTCAGTCCGAGTAGAAGCCAGAGAGCAGCTCCTCTGCTCTTCATGGTCATTTCCCTCCAGTCACAGGCCCGTCGTCAATTATCGCCATTTAGACTGCCATTATTCCTACTATTAGTGCTACACCACCGTGTTTGCCGGGATGGGTTTTCCTCTTGTCGCCAGTGGCTTTCTGACCTTGTCTCGAGGTTTGGGGACAGTCCAGCCAGAGATTCCTCTTTCCCTTCGTGCTTCACATGTGCGTCAGTAATGTTACCACAACCTCTCAGAGTCCCCGCCCTTCACTGTAACCCCTTCTGGCTTTAGGCGCCCCACCCGCCTGTTTTCACTCAACACTTCCCTGCTCTTTATTCCTCAATGCTTACATCGTCTTTCACATTCACCTTCGTGTTATCCTATCAGTTTTGTCCCTTTAATTCCTTGGAAGTTAGCTGATCCAACTAAAGTCATTTCTATTTGCTCTAAGCAAGTTAGATTCTTTGCAGTTTCAAGGATGTATTTTTGTGTAACAACTTAGCCAAAGGAGTCAAAACACATTGCAGAACGTTAGTCGTAAAAAATTAGAAAAAGAAGTTCAAGCTGTGTTGTGCAAAATAATTGAGAAACAGTAGAGGTTTAGATGCTTATCTGTCGTGAAATATCACCATTGAGGAACCTGAAGAGTCCCGAATTCATTCTGTAGCATGATAATTATCAGCAGCATAAAGCAACAGCCATGACAAGCTGTTTTCCACACACACAGGAGAGCAGATGATAACATGAAGTATAAAGTCAAAATTATTCCGTGATAACAGACATTTATAATAATTATTTTTTCTTTACATGAAACATACTTTTGAGCAGTTAAAACAATTGCATGTTGATGTTGCTGTGCATAATTTTCTTCTTTGTTCCTGTGTGTGTGGGGGTGCGCGCGTGTGTGTAGTCTTGTATTCGATACACTAGGCACCATTTTCCTAACACATACATTGTGGGGACCGACTGCTCCCTGTGGGGACGAAAGTCTGGTCTCCATGCGGAGAAGTGCTGTTTTGGGGTTAGAGGTTAGGTTTAGGACTAAGATGTGAATTGAGGTCATGGTTAGGTTTAGGGTTAGGCTGTAAAAATGAATGAAACATGAATGGAAGTCAGTGCGAAGTCCCTGTGAAGATAGAAGGACACCCTGTGTGTGTCTGTGTGTGTGTGCGCATGCTGATTTATGATACTTATTGAGGACCTTCTTTGATGTTACCTCACCAAAGACCAATAGGCCATATGGGGACAAAAGCCTTCTCCTAATCCAAAGGACTCCCTTTTTTAGTGTGTGTGAAAATGAGAAAATAGAAGGTAAGTATTATCTTTTGAGGAAATATGCAAGCCTAAAATACAAACACACTCGATCAGTAAGTCCTGTAGAACATTTATGTTGGGCGGAGTAAACCACACTTTTAGACCTTTTAAATCTTTGTGTTGCAGAATGTAAATGTAGCCTGAGTTTCAAGCTTTGCTTACAGAATGAAGGTTAGTGCTGTGTGTTTTACATACATCAACTGTGAAAGATTACGAGTATGTGACTTTTATCAACAATGAGAAACCCTGAACAAACCTCTAAAAGCCATGCTGGAGACTCCCAGCTCATTCTACATTTGTCTACTCCAACAGCTGGCTGTCCAACACTTGGCTTGGAGACACAAGAATCTTATTCACAGAAACACTCCTCCTCCTGGGAAAAGCTGCACACAACTGGGAAATAGTGATGTGAAAATGAGACAAGAAAGAAATACAGGAGGTTCCTCCCTTCTGGGGTCAGACCAAGAGATGGGGCCAACTACGGGTTGACACATGTCTTTTTTTGTACAGCATGCTTTTAGGGTGACACTATCAGCCAGTTGTTGTAAGTACTTTAGTGTAACACACCATAAGGTTCTGAAAAGATTTATTTAATTATTAGATTACAGCTAATTCTACAATTCTTCTACATGTATTGATCTGAGTTCATTTGATGGTTTAAGTCTGAATTCTTTATTATTCAAATACTTCAATTAAAACCAGATATTTACATAAACTGAATGCAAAAACAAACACATTTTCTTTCTCACTGTCTTAAGTTAAATCTGATCATCTTTTTCTTACCCAGATGTTAGTGGACCAACATTTGGGTAATTCTAGCTTAGTTACAATTACCCAAATAATTTCTTCCATTTGCTTAAATGCCAGAAAACTTAAGGAGAAATCTTTTAGAGCTTTTTTGGCAACGTTCCTCATATGCAAAGGTTTACATACATTTGGTCAGTCTCGGGATCTTTTAAGCTGTATGACTTGGGTCAAACCTTTTAGGTTTCCTTTCACAACCTTCTCACAATAGTTTGCTGGAGTTCTGGCTCAGGCCTGACAGAACTGGTGGTACTGAGCCCATTTTGTAGGCCACCTCAGATTTCAAGTCTTCCCACAATTTTTCAGGACAGGAGGTCAGGACTTTAGTCAGTAGACTGACTTTTTTGTCATGAAGCCTCTTTGTGGCAGCTTTGGCTGTATGCTTAGGGTTCATGTATGTTTGGAAGACCAATTTGTGCCCAAGCTTTTATTTCCTGGCTGGTGTATTGAGATGTTGCTTCAATATTTTAACATAAGGTTCTTTCATCATGGTGGCATCTCATTTATGAAGTGTACTAGTTCATAATGCTGCCACTCCCATACTTTATAGATTGGATGGTGGAAACAGCTCTCTTTTTCCTTCAAATGTAACAATGGTCTTACACCCAAATAGTTCTACTTTAGTTTAATCAGACCACAAATAATAATCACAATGAGTGTTTTTGAAAATTTTAAATCATTCTTGACTTAACTTTTATTACCTGCTGCTACATAAAACTCCAGAGTTGAGGGAGAACTCCTCCTTATGAGGAGTACATTATGAAAAGGGAAGAATGCTGTGTATTCTGGGATTCAGAGTTTCTACAACTTTTTTCTCTGTGGGCAGTTCAGCTCTTGTTCTCCACGTGGCTCTGGTGGGTCCTCAACACTAACAATTCAACTTGTTTGTTCCTTTATACTTCTACTCCTGGGCAGTAAGCAATCTTCAATTTTGGCATTAAGGCATTTTCTAAAGTCCTGATTCATTGCAGTGTTACAACACATTTATATTCCAGTAAAGAGCATCAAAACAGTCACAGTGAGCAGGATGTGACTAAGTAAGCTTCGCAGAGCTGCCAATAACATTTATTTATGTTGGTGTGTGCATGCTCCTACCGCTGCATGTCTGCTGTTTTCCAACATGGCTGCATGTGGTAATTAAGAAGGAATGTAGCAGCAGCATCTCTGGCTTTTCGCTGCTGTCTTGTCCGTAGCTCTCAGAGACTCCTCTCACATAAGCCGTGAAAACCAGGGAGATAATAGCCAATCAGGCTCAGGCCATTAGCATCTGGTTGGTGGTGAGAGGAAAAATTAACATGGGGAGAAACTGTTATTATGAAAACCGCTAAGAGGGCAGCTCTGTGGAAGTACTCAGAGCGGCTTTGCTGGAGTTTATTTCAAGCTTGAGAACGAGGTTGTCCAACCATGAGGAGCCGCATAAACAAAGACGCACAGAGCTGCAGCGATGGAAGCCAAAAACCTTTTTCTTTTCTAATTATTCTCATGGGTGATCAGTTTAAATATACAGTCACCGATCAGCTTTCTGGAACCTGATTGGTCAATCAGTGTTGGCCCTTTTCTCATCTGTCTCTCATTTTCCAACCCACCTCTTCCACACAATCTCCGCCTTTTGCGCCTCTTTCCAAGAAGTTGTGCATGTGAAGTATCTTCTGCTGGGTCACATGGATCAGGCTGCTCTAATGATGTTTGGATGACTCTCATTAGACCAGTGCTTCTCAATTCCAGTCCCCAGGCCCCCCTGCTATGCATGTTTCAGATGTGCCTTTATTCCAGAACAGCTGATTCAAATGATTGCATGACCATTAAATACTGCAGAAGGCTGTTAATCACTCACAGATTCAATTCAGGTGTGCGGCAGAAGGGAAACACCTATAACATGCAGGGCAGGGGGGCGTGAGGACTGGAATTAAGAAACACTGCTTTAGAGTGCTCTGTCAGTGTCTTCTGACCCAGATATGAAGGGAGATTTGCAAAAGAAAAACAACTCTGAGGGCTTATTTGATTCTTGAAACGTATGGTTGTAGTGTCACAAAATGTGAAAAGATTTGAGTGAAGTTATTAGGAATTAGGAAGATCTGAAATTACTGGTGTACATTCGGCTGCTCTGCTTTCTCCAGCTTTTGTTTCTTTCTCTGTGCATCATGTCAGACAGATTCTCCTCTCATCGTGCCACAGCTGCAGTCTTATCTGCAGTTAAGACAAAACATCAAAAGAAAAGCAAATGTATTGTTGTTCCCACACAAGGAATGTTAATGTGTTGATATGTTAGTGGACCAACATTCAAAACCAGCTAATCCTAAAGGAACTGATTCACAATTTTTTCCAGAAGAGAGCTTTGGACAAGAAAAACTAGCTATCTACAAATTGAAAAGAAACATTCTCAAACAAATAATTCACAACAATAAAAAAGGCTTAAGGGTATGATGCAAAATGGACTTTGAGCTATATATTAGGTTGTAATGTTATAATCAAAAACTTACCTGGAGCGTTGCTTTGATTCTTTCATGCATTCTTGAGAAATCCTTGAATCCCCCAATATCAACCATTCGGGGGTGCCTAAACGCTTGCTCTTACAAAGCTCCGCCTTGGAGTTTCAATCCGGCAGCAATTATCAAACACCTGGTGGGACTGCATGTCTACTGAGTTCAAAGAACGGTCGTAAACGGTATCAACGGACATGGAGAAGCATTGTTGTAATGACATGCTTCATGTCAGGAAGAGTAGCAGTTTCTTAAAGAGACAGAGGTCAATTTCAAGGCCTCAGATACGCTATTATGCAAAGTCAATTTTCTTTTAAGTCATTTTTGATATATACAGCATTTCATAACAACTGAAGGTAAAATGGTTACTTGATTGTGCAATAAAACCACACTATGTGCCTGGGAAATACATAATACTGCAGCTTTAACACTAAGTCGTGAACCACATTTCATTTACAGTCTGTCAGCTTTTGGCCATGTATTGTGAAAACATAAACCTGTGGCAACATGAGTTTTTTAATGGAGAATAGCCTACCAGGTCGCATTTTACTTTGTGGTGTGTTGTAGTGCCATCTAGTGGCATAAACTCACAAGAACACAACACAATGTGTCCTGAGTCAGTAGTGAAAAAAACAACAAAAAACCCCCAGCAAGTTAGAAAGTAGATCTCTTTTTGTATTTTTATCTGTTCAACAAAAAACTAAGCATGCAGTATTTTACTGAAACTTAGCAAGTAGTCCGATTTTTGTAGTGACCTATAAATAGTTATAACATTTATGAAATTTTTGCCAGCTTTGGCTCTTTAACCATTAATAATTTGTTTTAAAAAATAATATGCAGGTTGTGGTGTCCGTTCAGTTTATTCATGGAACAATTGCATTCAAGTCAACAAAATGACACCAAAAGTTCCGGAAACCTTATTTTGGATTTACTTTTCTTGCAGGAGAGAAAAGAATTCTCTCCTGCAAAGAAAATTAGCTTTTCTTAATGTTTAAGCCTAAAAATAAAAATATTTACTCTATATTATATTTATCAAATTACATATACCAATCAAATAATATATATATATATTATATGTATCTATATATTGGATTGTAACTGTTGCAGACGCCCACTCGTTTTAATTGCACATGCTTTAACTCCATGTGCAATTAAAACAATGGACAAATTTCCACATTTTATACTTTCACCAGGATTTTTAAGGCACAAATAAATACAGTAAAGTGATAATTTATGATGCTGAAGGTCATGTTCCAAAAGCTGTGACAGGTCATGTTTAACATGGTGGCCACTCCAAAATAAATTAGCAAATGATCATTTAAACATCTAGTGACATCTTGTCGACCTCTGCTGGTCAAAATGGACAAATGCAGTGGGTTTTAGCTCAAGTCTGATGATATGGGTAGATGCTTATGGTCTTTACTTATTTAGAGCAACTTCCTTATTGCAGATATTAAAATGTTCATAATATTAAATAAACAAACAAAACAAAAATGACATTCTGGGCTCTAAATAGATTGTTGAAATAATTCATGAAAATCCATCTTACCTTGGGACTCTATGTGGTAGACCAAACTATAGTAGAATTAAAATATTGTTTTCAAAGTTTTTTTATAAGTAAAAGTGAATTGTGCATTTATTTAGGCATCTCTACTAGTTTTGCATATCCAAAAATACAAAAGAAGAAACAACAAAAAAAGTCAAACAGATCCAGGTTGGTTTTGCATCATTATGTACAGCTGTTTTATTTGTGATTCCCTCCAACCCCCCAAAAAAGCATTATTAATATTTTACTACATACAATAATGGTAATCAAAAGAATTTGCTTATAAATGAAGGGAGCAAAAGGAGGAACATTAAAATAAATAAAAGTAGAAGCAAAAAACAAAAAAACAGACAGGTGGTGATTTGAGCAAAAATAGAGACACTGGTTAAGGTACTTCTTGTGTAACACTATTTTGTTGCTATATGGCTATTGATGAGGTAATCAATAGCGTCGCCATGGCAGCAGTGGGTTTTGATTTCAGCTAGAAGCTGGTCTGGTGTCTGGTGACTTTTACTGCATGGTGGCGTGTGCAAGTGTGGAGGATAAAGATACTTATCTTGGGACTCTTCATTAAATAAACTCTGACTTAAAACATTTGCTTCTCGCACACAGAATTATTAGAACAGGTCTGTTTACAGGACATTCGTACAAACAAGCTTAAATTAAGTCAAATCACATAAAAACTCTGAATTTTATTACACTTTGCTACATCAGAACAAGTTGTATTTTCTTTTTAGGTTATCTGATTGACACGTAGTCGGACGTTTCCTCAGAAGGGGAATAAATAAAGGGGAATCCCAGCCAACATAAACCAATACTGAGCGCATCCCTGTGATGGGAATGCGCCTCCATGAGAGCTACTTTTGGCTTGTTACAAACTAACATACGTGTGGATATGAAGAGAGAGAGAGAGAGAAAAAGACGATACAGAACGTTTTGAATTCTGATTGAAAACCCCTGATATAGTCCCAAAATAAGGCTGTGGGTTTTAGGCACACCAAGGTAAAACTGAGCTGAGCACAATGTGCAATTCTGTGTTTCCTTTGAAAAAGACATGAAGCTTTTTGAAATGTACATGATTTACAATTCAATTTACGTTAAATCACTTGTCCAAACCAACTATTATAAAGATTTGCTAATAATAATAATAATAATAAAAAACCCAGCAAGAAAAAAAAGAGATACATAGGCTGATTAATCACTTTTCAGACTTCATATGTTTTGCAGAACATTTTACTAGACAAAAAACCACAAGTGCATCATTGGCAAAACACTGCTGGTGAGGGAACGAGAAGTGCACACGTGTGTGTTTGTCTGAATGTGTGTGTGTTCACTGTCTGCTTCAGTCAGTATTGAAGTGCAGGTGTGGGGGGTGTGTGGGTGTGTGTGTGAGCAAGCAAGCGCATATTTAAAGAGGTAGCAGAGAAACAGAGTCAGAGCAGCAGGTAGCAATCAGCTAACAGGAAGAAAACAGACTTTGTAAGCAGCTGCTCTTCTCAAGGTCAAACAAGTTTTAGTTCAAACACTTTGAATCAAAAAGGTTGAAAAACTGAGATCCACTTGAAGCTACAGTGCAATGAAAAAAGCACATGCCCCCTTAAAGATGTCTTCTTTTTGGCACACTTAAATGTTTTAGATCACATGTCAAACTCGAGGTCGTAAGTTTTGGAATGCGATCCACCAGATGATCAAATCAAAGCAGTTATTTTGTTAATGTTAAAATATGTTCAATACTATTTAATCTTAAGAAGTAGTCATCAAATGCAGACACTGCTGATTATTAATATATTAAGGTCATTCACAATTTTGATACGGTTCAAAATGACATCACTGCTTTACATGAATAGATTGTTACATCAGACAAAGATAACCTGAGGAAATATGAAATGTAGTGTACAAACTATAACTTATTAGGGGTAAAAACTTGTCCAAGCCACCCAGGCCCTGAATGAAGAACCATTTAACAAATATTTATCCTGCTGAATGAATTACCTGACTAACCACAAAAACTAGGCTCAGGGTTTGTACATTTTCCCAAAATTCAAGCACTTTTCAAGGTAAATTTCCAAACTTTCTCAGCACCAAATATTGGAAATAAAAATAATACAAATGAACTAAAGAAGACAGTTTCAATTAGTAGTAAGCTAAAATGCAACAAAATTGTATGTTTTGAAATGTCTCTTTCACACACCTGACACACCTGGCTGGTCTGAGAACAAAACAATAATTTAACAAAAAAAGTCCCCCAGTTTCAATAAATTTGTTACACAGATCAAAACTGCACAAAAGCACTTTTAAGGACTTTGTACAAAAATCAAGTACTTTCCAAATGTTGAAAACACCTAATTGAAATTCAAGCATTTTCAAGGATTTGAAGCACCCATACAAACCCTGTAGGTTTGGATTCATTATCAGCACCCAACTTTGATTAGCTGTAAGATCAAAAACTCACTCAACTCGCCCCTGACTGACAACATGAAGTAGGCTGAATAATGTCAAATCAGGCTGCAAGATCTAGAAACTCAAGGTCACTGACATCCATCAGTCTGGGATTGTTTACAAACCCATTTCTAAAGTTTTGGGATTTCAGGAACCACACTGAGAATCACTGTAGACAAACAGTGAAAACATGGAAGAGTGGTGAAGCTTCCTAGGAAGCGACAGAATTACTCATCAACAACTCACCCACAAGGTCACAAAACTTCCAGAGCAACACCTGAAGGGTTCACCGACCTCAGACAAGGTCAGTGTTCATGATTCAACAGCAAAACAGAAACTAGGCAAAGATGGCTGCCATGGGGGCATTTCAACGGCAAAACCATAGCTGATCAAAAGGAACATATTAGTCCCACATTAGCCAAGCATTCAAGACTTTTAGGAACATATCCTTTGGTCTGAAAAAAGTAAAACTTTAGGAAAATGTGGGCACAAATCTATGAAACCAACAGAATTTGAGAATAACAACACATGGTGGCGAGAGCACGATGGTCTGGGGTTGCTTTGCTTCCTCAGGAACAAGATGGATTCAGCTGAAAGAGGATGTCCAACTATCAAATTCATGTCCTTTACGTTTAAGCACATCTTGAAATCATACAGCAGGACAACACCAGAAAGTCCACCCCAAAATGAAGAACTTGGGGTGTCCTAGTCAAAGTCTGAACCTAAATTTGACTGAAATCCTGTTGTGTGGTCTTACACACATTCATGCAGAAAAAACCCTCTATATATTGAATTCAATGAGAAAGTGTGTCCAAACTTTTGGTCTGTACTGTATATATGTGTGTGTGTGTGTGTGTACATATATGTATATATACACACACGCACAGAGGTTATTTTTGTCTGATTTTAAAACACGTTTGATGACTAAACATTTAGGTGAGACAAAACAAGCAAAAACCAAGGAAATCTGTAAGGGTTGGATCCTTTTTCACAGCAGTTTGAGGTGCTAAATTTTGACTTAAGTGAAGCTGGCAAATATATCTTATTCACAAAAAGGGGAGAAAAAAAAAACTCGTCAAGCAACAAAGTGGCCTGGTTGTCTTCAAACGGACTCACAGCACCAACTAAATCAGCCAATCAGAATCAGTTAGAGGTGAGCGACAGAAGGCAGAGTGCTGAGAGTGATAGGCTGCGGTATAAATGTGAAAGTGTGTGTGTGTATGTGTCTGGCTGCAAAAACAAAGCAAAACAAAAAAAATTCTACTTTTGGTGATGAACTAAATCGGGATCCCAATGTTACAAAAACTCAACCAGCCGGCTGAGCGGCATCAGCGAGAGAAAAATCTACAGCTCTCCTTATCTGACACTAACAAACGTCAAATTCTTTCCGCTCAACGTTTCAGCTGAGCTAAAAGTTTTGGCACAAGCTGCACAAAGGTGGTTTTCATGCAGCAGAAATCCAGCTGTTAGTTTAGTAGCTTTTGAAGAAAATCAACTACTCTTTAGTCTTTTATAGTTATACTGTATATGTAACCTAGTTCATCTACAGAGCTCAACATATTTAGTGGCACCCCTGGCAGACGTGCAAAGGCTGTAGTCTGCCTTTATTGCAGCTGCAGAATCCCTGAACTTTTTTATTGGTCAATTTTTTAATTGGAGAAATGTATTTTATTGAACAAAATCACAGGTGGAAAAGTATATTAATACTTAGCTTTATTTTTTAAGAAGATGTGAGTTCATGCCTTTCTGTGTCCCGGGGGCAGAAATATACATAAACATGTTTTCCTATTATTATTCCTTACTTTTTCCTAAGGTGGGACTTTTAAATGACATGATTGTTTGAACTTTCTTTATTCTTCAGTGTGAGATAATGCTTCTGCGTTAAACAAAACCCTCCCGCAGTCTTAAGAGAAGGGGTCAACTGGACCCCACAAGCTTTTTACTGTGCGCGGAACCCCCGAGCGACATAAGTTTTGTGGTTGTTGTTGTGGTTTCTGGAAGTGACGGTCTGATGGGATAACCGCTCCTGCTTCCTCACTGTCTGACCGTCACACATGCCGCTCTCCTTCTGAGCATCGCAATTAGAACGCAGGAGGGTTAAAAGACAAACTTATTTTAGCTCATTTTACCCTTGTTTATCAGGGGTACTAATAAGTGCGGCTGCATATGTTCAAAAATAGCACTTCATAAACAGCTTAAACAGAAATTAAAGCATTTTACACATGGCACGAGTATTTTTCTCAGGCATTTCTAAGTGTTCTGTGAACACGCTACAGTGTTCTGCTCTGCATTTTTTTCCCAGCTGAGCCACTGACGCTACTATGGCAACCGAAGGTGGTTTAAAAGCAGGTGCAGTGAGATACAGAGAGACGTTCCTGTTCTACAGGTCCAATTATCTACAAGAGTTTTGCTTTTCAGTCGAAATAGATCCCATCTTGTCACACACGAGGATCCAACAATTACCTGCGCTTTGAGTTGCTATGTGAATGAAGCCTTAGTTACCATGCAGGGAGTTTAATCATGCATTCACACACTTCAGTCAGTGAGAAAGTGGTGCAAGAGCGGCCCACTGTTAATGACATTGAAGCTGAAGTAATGAACATGCAAAGATCTGCAAATGTTAAATCTGCTCTGTAAGCTAATCTATCATGCAAAAAAAATAAAAATAAAATTAATACAGTGTTTACTGTCTAAGACTTCTTCTTATGGAATGATGCAACACTTTGATGTATTTAAATGTTTTTAAATTTCAAATGCACAATAAATAAATCTGTAAGTGTCAGCTGTTGCATATCTATACCAATATATAATGATCTGAGCCTAAAACTATTGCAATAAAAATTATGAGTGATGGTATGAATGAAAGCAGTGAAATTGTGTGGCTGTACATCACATATATCTACACTGTAACTCATCTACCAGCCAGAAGGGGGAATTAAAGTTCCGCACTGCAGATTTAAAATTTGTAGCGATTTGAGGTAAAAAAAAATTGGAAAAGAAAAATAATCCAGCATTAAAAAAAGAAAAAAAACTCTACTGTAAATATACAAACATAAAAACCTCTAGATTATTGTTAAAATAAAAACTTGTGTTCTATATTACACAATCATGCTGCAACTCCCCCAAAAATATATATCTATATGTCCAGACAGGAGAGGTAGTATTTTTGGTTAAACGTGGTGCCGAAGCTCAACAGAACACGGACAGAGACAAACCAAGAAGAGGAGGGAAAGCAGAGCGTCAACATTTAGAAACATTGGGATCCACTCGGATACTGACTAGCAAATTCTACCGGATGTCCCTTGTTATGCAAGAACTGCTTTAGAGTTTGCAGTCGACTTGAGGTTGAAAACACTGAAGGTTTCTGAGGAGAGAGTTGTGGTGTGTCTGTGTGGTAGACGTTTATGTTTGGTTCCCTTTAAAGGCTATTGTGAAAAGTCTATACTGTAAATCACTGAGGTATCTGTTAAATGTTTCCAGCTTAGTGAGGTCTTTGTAAATAAGGCTACTGAGGTGGAGCTGCTGACCTGGTTCGAGGGGGACGAGGGCTACAGGACGGGAGAGACTTCAATGATTTTGGGGCGCTGACAAATCTGCTATAAAATGGTGTGAAAACTACAAAATTTTTGTCCAAGGAGTGTAGACATCTAAATTTGATCTAGATATAACTGATGCGTCACACTGCACCCCTAAAACTGCAGATTCTCCCCCCTGTCGCCCTGTCCTGCATTCTGTGATGTAGATGCTGAATGAAAAAAGTCTTTACACGACTATTGTTACCAAACAAACCACAATTTGTTAAAAAAAAAATCAGAACCTTGAGTCACGGAGTACAAAGCACAACAACGTCCCAACTCGAGACAGTAGAGGCGACATCTGTCCATCGGTCAGTCTCTTGAGCACTCTGCTTGTACGGCGAGTCCCTACGTCTTTGCAGTTTAAAAACACTTGATCTTGTATAACCTTTATACAAATTCTACACAGTCTTGTTGAGGTCCAAACTGACGGCACTCCTTCAAATCCCAGGACCCCCATCAGGTCTTGGGTGTGTCACGGATTTCCAGAGCGGAGCTTGGTTGGCTGCTAACTTAAAGCTATGCAGAGAAGAGTTGTTGTAACTGGCTGTTGAAGACAATGACAAAGAAGAAGAGATGGTAACATGACTGGTTGATGAACAAAGAGGCACGCCATAGCTAGTAGTCAGATACGTCTCGTACCCAACCAGTTGAGGCAGTGTTATTGATGATCACTTGGCGGTTTGAGAAATTAGCTCCTGAAAAAAGATGATGCATATGTGGACTGCAGTTCTTACAGATGATGAGCAAACGTTTTTGCTTTTCCTTGTAGAGTTAAAATACTTGGGATAGGCTCCATAGGTCCACACATGCTGCTTCATTCAACAAAGCTCCCGAGCAGAAAGCCAAGCATTGCAGCAGGATGCAAATAAACAATCTTGACAAACAGAAGAAATCAGATAATTACCCAAATGAAAGTATTATGTATATATATATATCATCAAAAGCTTATTGATTGAACAAGAGAGGAAAGACGTACATCCAGAATTCTTGGAATGGACAAAAAGTCGCCTAATAATGAGAACTTACTGAGTCGCTTTGGGTGATTATAGGATTATGGGAATGTTCAATTCATTTGAAATTAAGATAAATTTTTATTTCCATCTCTTATTTAAGAGATTACATCAAAAGCTCATATTTGGCGTTAGATGGAAGCTGATCCTAGCTCTCTAAAATATTCATAATATAATACTATATGTGACAAACAACTCATTAAGTCGGTCGTATTAAGCGGCTCTGTCCACTCAAATTGAATACACAGTAAGTTTCTCTAATTGCATATAGCCTAGCATCTCCAAAGCACCTTCCCGTCAACGACTTACTCCTCTTAGTAATTTACCTACATCAGCTGCTATGTACAGACTAAGAAAGTGGTATTTACAAAGTTTTTTTTCCACAAGGGGGTGATCCAGGTCTGCATGAGGTGTGAGCATGCGCCATGTCAACAGAAACAATATGATATGTAGTGATAAAAACTACCTTTGCTTATGCAGCTGGTATTAAAATGACATAAATGTGACAACAAAAAGGTAGGAGGCTGAACTTTTTTCATCCATGTAAAAGTCCTTCTCATGTTTGTGTCTCTGCCCTCTGCGATTACAGTCTGCTACTCCTCTAGAGCCGTGGTTCTCAAACGCTCATGCAAGTACCGGTGCTAGCACCTCGGCTAGCTTTAGCAAAACTAACAATTTTTAGTAGTATTTATGAAACGAAATGTCTAATGTTTGCTTATGCACATGTAACACATGATTTCAAAAATCAATTGGAGGGCACTTTGTCGCCATCTAGAAGGGTGGGCATTTATCATATCGTTTATCATTAATTGTGATAAATGTCTTATAAGATTTTGATTTAATGTTGTCTTGATGAATTCAAATTAATAATGTTTAATAATCTCTAAAACTGTCCCTATTGTCAAGATTAGTATTTTCACAATTTTTCTCCAGTTTGTTCAATGAGAATATCAACAAATATTCGTAAATCTGGAAATATGATTAAATGCAGTTATCAAGAACAATGTTTGTGGGTCTGTGATTGCAGCGTCATTCACTCACAATTTTCATTTTGAGTGACACTTCATTTTAGTTGCCTTAAAATGAAGTGTTAAATTGTTCTCATCATTTTTATCACACCACAAAATATTGTGATGAAACCTTAAGTCCATGTCTCTCACCCCTACCATCTAGTGGATGGTGTTATGCCAAAAGATGCGCTAATTTAGCTGATTTCCATACTAAATACATAGATTTATGAAAATGTTTAATAATTTTACAATCAATTTGAAAACAAAAAGTTTATCCAGAACTTTAATTGTAAATAAATTCAGGCCGGAAGCATGTTTAGTCATTCCAATAATGACCAATTACTGTTAGCAAAATAAGGCAATAATGAATTTCTTTGCATCTTGTTCCTTTGATCACTGTGAACAGGTTAACAAAAAAAATCTCTAAAAGTTTAAATAAAATTATTTTTTCCTGCACGTATCACTCACTCTATATGCAAGGAAGCCATGTTGGAATTTGACTGGTGAGAAAACACAGACTTTCCACATTTTGAATTCTAACATCAAGTGAACTTTTTGTTCATTTTTCAGTCTTATTGGAGAATATTTACAGTTATAAAATGTTTAAGAACCACTGCTCTAAAATATTTGCTTTATCCTTAAAACATTCAATTTAAGGCTTCTACTAATTTAATGAGAATGATTGTGTAGCTAAAAATGTATTACATATATTCTCTTAAAGACAATCTGACCATGTGAAATAATTTCAGAATTTTTTGTTTCTCAAATGGAGAATTTTGTTTGTTTTTTCTTCCAGAAACGTTAATCTGTTAGCTTCCTTTTGCTGTTATTCAGTATGATTACAAATCACAGTGATGCCTTGAGCTTTAAAAACTCTCGAAATCTCCCTCTCATGATTGTAAGCTTACGCCAAACACACACACGCACGCTGTAAAAACCCGAATACACATTATCGTCAGACAAACTTTCCCTGAGGCAACAGCTGGCAGCTGGTTTCTGTCCAACTATCTAAGCTCTGTCTTAGCAGCAATCCAACCAGCCCAACGACTAGATTTTTTTTTTGTTTTTTTCCTTTTTTTTTCTGAAAAAATAGCCATCCACAAAACAGGAAATTATCTTTGTGTATGTCAGCCTACAAACTTCACAGGTCCAAAAAAAATCAGAGAGCCCAACAAAGAGCGTTTGTTGTGGTTCAGTCAGAGCCTGCGCACACACCCCCTTGTGGTCCATCGATACTCTTGCATGCTGTACACGTTTAGCAAAAATAGAGCGACTCCTCATAGCACGTCTCAGTGCATGTGTGTACATGTTGCATATACACATATCTGAGGGGAGGCCTTAACATCCTCTTTATTATTACTTTTATAATTAAACACTCTCAGAAGTATTTCTGTCTATATACAGTACAAGTCAAGCATTAGATAATGTTTGACTTGCACATCTTATGCTTATCATATTTAACTATGTAGAATTATACATACATTCTTCTTTCGTTACTTTTTTACAAATGTAAAACCCCCTACCATCTGACTACCCAGAATCCTCTTGTTTTTTTCTTCCCAAAGTGCACCATCATTCTCAAACTAAAAGATTTCTGCCGAAAGATTTGTCTTCATATGTTTTGAATATTTAAGATTCCTTCTTTCACATAACACAGAATTTACAGATCGCTCAACTCCCGTCGTGACCCAAAAGTGTTTCTACTTCCTGTGAGCTCGCTCAATATTTTTTGGATGATTTTGCTGTTAGAATTTATAAGCCAACAAAAGTTCATAGCTATTTACAATAAGAGTCCATCGCTGAGGGATGAGTAAAAGATGCAAATCTTTGAGTACTGTTGTTGCCATGTGGACGTGTGGGAAAGTTATGATGATGATGACGAGGATGAGGATGATGATGAGAGGGAAATGACATCTATCAAGCTGTCTTTACTTTCAGAAAGTGTTACAAGAAGTAGATTTCAGTGATGGAAAACATTTGGATTCCACAGTTGTGGAAAGGATGAAAATGAGAGAGATGTTTGTGGGGGAAAAAAACAAAACAAAAAGAAAACAAGGTTTGAGATTCTGGTGATCCAGCAGCAGATTTCTATTCTATGAATCCAGATATCCAGTTATGGCTGACATTTGGTTTTTGCAAGCCAGGAGTAACGAAAGAGGTGTAGACAGAGGGGAAGATGTGATTATCCGCCTCCCTCCTGAGGGTCCAGAGAGTCAGGGTGTGAGGGTTGTGAAAGCCTTCGTTTTGAGTTGAGGAGAAGGCAGCTGAGTTTTTAATCATCCTGTGCTTAATGAGTCTGTGTAGAAGGGACAAAAAAAAAAAAAGGATTCCTTCTTCTCCTCCTCCTCAGCTATGACACCTCGCTCCCGAACACCTCCAGCACCAGCGGGGTGAGCTGCATGCTGTGCTCAGGCTGGAAGGATAGCGAGCGGTACTGCTTGGAGTGCTCCTCGTTCAGGCTGCGCAGGTCGGCCAGTTTCTGGATCATCTTGGCGTAGAGGAGGCGTCCGCCCGGGTGGTTGACCCGGATGTAGGCCTGCAAGGCCTCCGACAGACGGTCCTGCAGCTGCTCTATGCGGGCGTGGTCCTGAACGCCGGGCCGGTCTGTAATGGAGAATCAGAGGGGGTCTCATTTTGCCACCTTCCATTCACAAAAATCTATTTAGGTTCTACAGATTTTATGTTGTAAACCAACACCATGTAGCGGATGAAACAGTATTAGGGTCAGACTCAGAGTTTTTTTTGTTTTTTTAAATTATGACAAAAAAGTTAATATTACCAGGAGAAAGTTGTAAAAAGCAATTGCAATAAAAGCAAAGCTTTCATTGAGTTATGAAAATCTGACCTGATCAGCTCGTCTAGTCCGTGACACTTTCTTAGAAACAGTTGTTTGCACAATTGTTTCAAAGTCCTGATGCTGATAATAAGTTGATACTGATGTGTTAAAATAACATATCAGATATCAAAGCATAACTTCACAAGATGCTCAACTTTCCTCATTTAAATGTATTATTTTTGTGTTGGAGTTATAATAAAATTACTATGTCATTCTTCTAATATTACAATGATACTCAGGTAAAATTATTCTTGTGTTATTTCAACTTTATTGTAATATGATTTTTTTCTTATATTGTTATGACTAAATTGTCATAAAACGATGACATGTGGTCGTACAAATTCTCGTGGTACCGTAACTATTCTGTTAATATTATGACTTTACTGACCTTCCAGAAGGATAATAGCCCTGAACAGCTAACATAGATTGGCCACTCCAGACCTAAATTTGATGAGAAACCTGTCTGGACATGAAAGTTGATATTCACTGATGCTGAAATGAAGTAAAATGTGTCTAAATGAGAACATCATGTCAACAAACATAAAGTTCTACAAACTGTTCATTTAGGGGGTCTGACTTCAAACACGTCATGTTAGATTTTCACCATGCACTTACACCGTGATATGTCACATAAAATGTCCCATTAAAGTACTTTGAAGGTTTGGATTGTAATGAAAAATCCCACTTTTGCAAGACCCTGAAGGAAAGGATGAGAGAGTAGCAGGGATTCACTGCAGCTCCTCCTTCAACAGGGCCGTTCAACAGTCAGATTTTATATCTGTTTTTGATGTTAAATCAGGGAAAAAGACGACCAACATCAGCTACTGCCATATTAGCACATGCTGAACAGATACAGTTGTTTTCCAGGAAATTATTCTCATCTGCAACTGGAAGCATCATGTACTCTCCATTTTTTGGGCGAATGTAGGTCAAACAGCAAAGCTGACACCAAAACAAATTCTGAGGCGTGCTGTGGCAATGTCAGCTTTTGGTAAACCTTGTGACAACCCAGCCCTCCCCCAATCGTCCTGCTGAATAAAAAGGCAAAAGGCCTCATCTTAAATGGCAGCAGCACCTGGAGACAGCAGGCAGATGGCCATGAGCAGCACATGCTCCTCTTCATGCAGGTTGAGCTTCTTCAGACCAACTTGGAACTTCACCAGCGGCTCCAGCAGCTCCAGGGTGTGGCCGGCTGCAGACAAAAAACAAACAAAAATAATCAGAGTTATCACTGCAGAAATTAGTTGCTCTATGTTACTTTAAAACAGAGAAATATTACAGGGCTTTCAAACAAGAAACAGGGAGTCAGTGTGGAGAGCACTGTGTCTTGCTCTGTGTGCAATAGGGAACACAGTGTTCCCTATTGCACACAGAGGTTGTTTTACAAGCTCCATGAAAATACCTTAAGTCAAAAACCCTCAGTGTGAGTCCAGCAGGGGGTAGAGAAGCAGCGTGTGAGTGGGCTCTTATATAAGATGAGAGAAATTTTATCTCATCTGTCACATCAACTCCAACAATGAACACTTTTCTATCCCAGAGTTTCTCCCTGAGCCTCCGAAGTTTTGACAGATTTCCTGATACAGCAGCCTTCATGAGAAGAAATGCTTCTAATAAAATGATCCTCAAACTTATTGACTATTATCAAAAGAAAACACATGAATAACAGTAAAAATAAGTAACTCCCAGTAGCTGGGTGAATTTCATTCACTTTTCATGGACAACAATGTGAAAAGCACCTTTTGTGACGTCATTGATGCAGTATTTAAAGTCGGGTCCCCCGCAGCTCCAGGACATGTCCTCCAGGCTGAACGACTGGTTTGAGCGCAGCATGATGATCTCAATGGCACTCGACTTCAACAGAGCAATCTGGTCCTCTGCGGTCAGTTCTCTGCAAAACATACAACAGGTGCAAATGCAGCAAAAAGGAAGAAAAAAACCTAAACAAGAAGTTTCTTTTGACAAGCTCAGCTACACTATTTTGCAGTTCCAACTTGTAAAACTGATAGGATTGAGTTTGTTTTGGTCGTTTAACACAAAAATCAAGAAACTTATCTCATAACTGAATGATACCAAGAAAAAAACTCCTATAGACAAGCCTTTCCAGCCAGGAAGATGCTTTTATTTCTAAAATACTCATGCCTCATTCAATAAATGATGTTCCATCAAATAAAACTGCGTCTGCTAATCATATACTCAGCACAAAAATTAAGGTGTTAATTGTTAATGTTTTTATTGTAAGCATGGCAGTAAATCTTATAGCTATATAAATCTATTTGGCAGAGAGGATCTGGGTGCAACCCACATGGTCAGCTCTGTTTCCTAACCCACTAATGTGTTTTCCTTAGAAAGGCGAGGCCCTTCAAGGGAAATCAACCTATTTTTTCAATGTCAAGTTTATTTGGTTGATGCTTTATACAGAAAATAGATCCTTAACACTAGAAGCTCAAATATTAAAGCACAAAAAACAAGTGATTATATATTAATTTCATTTATGTAGCATGTATTCATACTTAAAAGGTGCAGTATGTAACTTTTATAAACAGTTTGGTTAAAAACTGTCTGTGTAATATCAATGTGGCAGTGTAATATCAGACAGACAATATGTGACAACAAATCAAGGTTTTCCTCCCAGTGATCCTACTGCCATCTGCAGAAATACACCGCATGGTCAGAAACAACCAAGCAGCCAAGCACAGGGTGTTAGTGCTGTCAATTAACTTGTGTACATGCTGCTCATATGTACACTGTACTAAAGCATGCTAAAGCCATGCTTTAGTACATGGCTTTAGCATGTACTAAAGCCACATTGCTCTCTGGTGGTTCACCACAGCATAGTCTGCCACGAATGCTAAGGCTAGTTAGTATAATGGCGGATAAACTTTTTTCTTGAAACAGTAAGTTGTTCATCAGCAAATTGAGCAGAACGTACACAAGCATTATTGGCAGCATTAAGACCCTCCTCTAAAACCAATGTTTCTTTACATATAACTGTCACAACATTGTGACAGTTTTAACAAATATGTAAAAAAAAAAAATCATTGTTTATAAAAAATTACATACTGTAGTTTTAAGCTTCCTGAGCATTCTACGAAAAACAGACATAGATAATGTAAATATCAGAAGCTATTTTGTAATGCTGTACATGCACAAATGCAAAGCCGATAGCAGGAGTCTGAAACCGCAGTTGGGGAAATGTAAGGAATATGTTTTATATATAAAATTACAAATTGATCTAATTTTCAGAAGCTAAACATTTGAAATACTATTTGAAATGACAAATCATTTAATAGTAATAATACTGAAATTAGATATTTTTAAAATAAATTAGAAAAAAGGAAACATTATATTAATAAATACATGACTAAATACTTAAGCCTGTAGTTAAGTTGGGCCAAAAAGCAAGAAAAAAAGAAAATGAAATTGCAGTGACATTTAGAGGGTTTTAACATTAAGAGGTAAGAAATTTCACTCAACCTTTCCTGTGGAGAAAGTATCTAAATGTTCTCACAATGTTCTGATTCTAGGCACACTCATCACATTATTCCAGCCCACAATGAGATCCATTAAAGAGATAACAGCCCTGAAAGTTCTACTTAACCACTTACAAAAGAGAGCATGTGTGAGTGTGTTTCTGTGTCTACGTGGAGCAGATGAAGGTACAGCATGTACGCTGGCTGAGTCATATGTTTACTGAACGTACGGCTCTTTCTTCATTTGTGAAAGAACAAAGGCGGATGGCTGGAAATAAATTCATTGTGGTTGAAGATTTGATAAACAGTGTATTTGTGATTGTTTTCTGAACAAATGCAGCTACTGTTTGTAGTCTTGGGACTTTATTTTATCCCCAAATTTAACACAGCTCCAGCTTTGAATATGTTCATAAATTATATGCAGGAAAAATGTATTAATCTGCAGGGACAGTCACGTACACAGTTGAAACCAGGGTTTCCCCCAGTGTATTATAAGTCTGGTGGCCAATAATGATTCACTTGCCCCATTCCAGGCTAAACCTTCCTTGTTTATGTTTTTAGGAAAATAATAAAAAAATAAAATAATCGCTTAATTTTTTGAAAACAAATTTTAAGCCGGATTGCAAGCGTTTTTGTTGCTCTGAGCGTTTGACTGGCAGAGTAGATTTATTCCTAAAAGATATGTATATAGAAGATGGGTTTATAGTTCATGCATTTAAAACAGGGAAAGTGGACCAATCACATCGCTGGTGCCTCTGTGCGTTGCATCGTGCGCTGCTGCTGCTTGATCTCCGAAGTTTACCTCAGCGCGGGTCGTACACACCTCCTTTCACTCATACTGGACACAGGTTGACCTGTATGGATATTTACATCAACCCTTGTGATGAATTATGTTTCTTTCCAGAGTTTTTGATCTAGGTAGGAGTTTAAACCCCACCACGTTAGCTCTGGTTGTGCAGCTCTTCGTGAACCACAGGAAAAACTTGTAGTCGTGCTTTCAGAGAGAGAGGTGAGAATGATTTATCTTTGTGAACAAAGAATTATAGGGGGCGTTTACATCTCAACACGCTGCCCAGTGTGTGGCTCTGTCTGCACTGATGAAGTTTATGTATGTGGTCCCGGATAGCTGGTGCGTTAGTGGTTAACGAACCAGTGCTAACCACTAATCAGGCAGGTTCAGCCCGCCTTGTAATCACGCATCATTATTATTATTTTTATTATTATTTTTCCAGTTACAAAATGCATCAAACCATATCAAATGCGTTGTCTACTTAGTCAGCCAGAGTCAATGCGAGCGGCCGCATGGAGATCTAAGAAACTCGTCCCATAAACTTGAACAACCAAAACAGTTTCTGTGGCCGATATTAAAAACTCAACAGACACAAAATGGAAGAGCTACTAAAGCCACATTAGCAGCATTTAACTAAATCTCCCGTTTGTTGAGCATCTCTGTGCAGTGCAGCAAATTTAACTCATCATGCAGGGCCGGCCCAAGGCTGCATGAGGCCTTCAGCAGAATCTGACTTGGGGGCCTCTCTTGCTGCTAAAAACATCAGCACCTCTAACAGCTTCTGTGTTAGATTTAGTGAAATCTGGGAGAGGGGGAGTAGTTTAATTCACCAACCTAAAAAGCAATCAGTTATAATTGCAGTTTACTAATTTGTATTTGTAAAGAAACAGATATCAAACTCAAATATTAAACTCACAGCATCAGATTGTAGCCATGGTAACAAAACAATCTAACTATGAATATTGTTCTTTGAACAATACTTTTACTTTTACAAAGTAAACTTGCTAGCTCCTTAAAGTATTACATTTAAATGTTACACAATTTAAAACTTTTTAATTTATGTATAGTGAAACCATTAAATCAAATTTAGCAGCATTGATAATCTCAATAAACAAGTGTTACATTTATATATATGTGATCTGTGTTAAAATATTCGCATTTATGGGCCCCCGAAGCCCTTAAGGGCCTTATGGAGCTGCTGACTTAATTTGGATTAAACAGAAGTGAAAATAATAATAATAACAATAATAATAATAATAACAATACATTTTGACTGTATTTTTTGATTTGATGTTTTTAAGACTAGTTGTGGGTTTAAATAGCATTTCACTGGCCATAACATAGAATTACCCAGTAATATTTGTACATTTCCTGTCTACTTAACATCTTTTAATACAAAAACATGGTGGACCGCCTCAGCGCCCCGACCACTGGGCTTAGCAAGTTTTCTGGGGGAAATCCTGTACACCAGTGGTCCCCAACCACCGGGCCGCGGCCCAAGAAATAATGAACTACTTCCGGATCTTTTATTTTGAAAATCCTAAACCGGATTTTACCGGTTACGTCTTGCGCGTCAAAATTGAGCCAACTTGCAGCAGAATGAGTAACAAAACAACATCGGAGTACTGTGAACCCTCGCTATTTTGCGGTTCACCTTTCGCGGATTTGCATCGTGCATTGTGTTCTGCATTCTGATTGGCTAAACAGTCTCTCCTCTTCTTCTCTACCTGTGTGTCAACAACGTTGCGGTTTAATTTGTACACATACGTAAAACAGCTTGCCAAATTTAACATAATCGATGGTGGCATGTCAGTTTATAAGAATCTTTTTGCCCAGAAGAAAAAAGAGTGACAACATCTACCGATAACTATGTTCTTCTCTCGAAAAAACAAACCTGCACCGCGGGCTTTAGAAGAAGAAAAAAAAAAAACGCTACAGAGCGGAGTCAGGATGCAGAGGCTCAGTCAGAAGAGCAGTGAAATACACGTGAGTCACTATTTGTCCTACTGTAGTTTGTTTTTTTTTTTTTTCATAATCATTTTTTATTTTCTTCCGTTCTAATCCAATGACTCAGGTCGCGGTGGGGCGGCGCTGATCTCCGCAATTCGGGCACGGGAATCCGCTTTCAGTTCATATTAAAATTATTATTTTACAGTACAGTAGTTATTTGTAAAAAAAATAAAAAATAAAACAAAATTGTTTGTATAGTACTTTTTATTTGTTAAACAAATGTTTGGGCCTGTAAAAATGTTTTGTTCTTTGGTTTCAATGTATTATGGATTATTTTATTGTATAATAATTGTAAAAAAAAAATAAAGGTTCCTACTTCGCGGATTTCGCCTATCACGGGTTCTTTTTGGAACGTAACCCCCTCGTTTTTCGCCCCGTTCCCCCCGGACTCGATACTTACGACGACACCCCCCCTCCCCCCGGTCCGCAGCAAAATTGCGAAGGGCTGACCGACTGCTGTACACTATATAAAAGCAAACATTTTGTTGTGAAGAAATTGTGTTATGTTTCTGCACAATGATAATGTAGGCAATCTGATGCTGATAAACCTTATGACTTTATGTAAAATCGGAATAAACTTTTCTGTTCTATGACAATTAAGATAACCAACTTTTGTTCTATTTGCTAAATGCCAGAATAATGAGAGAGAGAATTTTAAGGCAATATTTTATTGCTTTATTCAAATAGAAAAAAAGGGAATTGGCCTAAGACAGGAAAACCTTATTCTGATTTTATGTCAGACAGTGTGAAAAAAGGCATGTTTCTTTTTATTTAGTGTATGCAAACTTCTGGTTTCAACTGTATTGACATGCCTGGTAAAGAGGTGAATCTCTTACTAAAATATTAAGAAAAAATCTACTTAAATAGTTTTAAACAAGAAATAATTGTTTTATCAAAAATATAATAATAATAATCACCAGTGCCACAGTATTGGTATGCATTTTAAATTTACAACTTTACTTTTGAAGATCATTGGCCAAAAGATGAGAATGAGAAATGTCACAAAAGCAAACTTTAAACAAAAGAACTTTCCTCCCTATCATCAAAAATGCAAACATTTTGGAGATCAAAAGTAAAACTGTGAGTTTGATCAGAAGAGAGAAGTATAATTGTGGTGATAATCTTTATTAACAGTACTTAATTTTAAATAATAATCTGGAGGCCCCCCTGTTGTTCACTTTAAAATGGAAATAGTTCAGAATATCTGGTCAAAACAGAACAAACTGTTCAACTTTAACATAGCATCTCTACATCCCCTGTTTTTTTGGTGTGCTGCCTCTTTTTGTGTGTTTCTTTTTTATATGGTTCAGCTCAGCTTTTAACCACAGCCAGTTTTGAGTGTATTCTTGGAACAGCTTGTTTGTTTTCACCTCTCCCAATAATGTCCTGCATACGTGTGGGCAGCCGATCATTGTGTTCTTTGTGTAGGTGGGAACCTCATTCAGGTTGCTGTGTGTGCATGCCGCCGCTTTCATGTGGCAAATTTTACAAGAAGATAAATCAGAACCGGAACAAAATAGCAGGAAGCAACACTGTTACACAGTGATCCTTGTGGTTTGTGAGGTGTTTTTGCTGTTAAAAGTCATTCACTCAATTCGGGCAGCCTGCAAAATCCCAAGATGTATTTCAGATATATTCATTATTTGAGTCAGCTATGCTTTACTGACTAATGAATTACTCTTAAGAAACTGGTCAACTATTTGACTTTCAATGACAAATTATGAAAACCTTTGTCTCCGTTTGTAGAAGTAATGCAGAAGCTGGATTTCTTTGCCTGTTTGAAACTTTTTATCTTCATAATAAAAAGTGCAATAACTTCTTCCAGCTGAACAGAAACAAAACAAAAATTATCTTTGGACCCAAAGAGGAACGAGCCAGAGTCAACAAACAGTTTGAGATATTACAGCTAGAAACTAGAGATCAGCCCCAAAACCTGGATGTAGTGATGATGACCTGATCATTCAGGGTCACATAACGACGGTTACAAAGTCAGCAATGCAGTACCTGAACATGTCCAGGATTAAAGGACTAATGTCCCACCAAGACCTAGGCAAACTCATCCAGTCACATTACTGCAACAGAGTCTTCAAAGTATCTGCCTAAAAAAAAAAATAAAATCCTTCATCTTCATACCTGAATCCTGGTATCATCTTGGCAAATCCAATGACTTTCTGGATGCTGTAGGAGACCAGGTCAGCGAGGTGGGGCAGCATGGAGAGTTTGGTGTCCTCCTCGCAGGAGTCAGGACTGCTCGCTCCATCCTGGTACATCATCAGCAGGTTGCTGAAGTTCATCTTGGTGTCCACAGATTCTGCTCCAGCAGATCGAGAAGGATTTGAAGAAAGAATATGATGAGGAAGGCAACAAAGTAGCAATAAGCAATAAGGATTTTGATAAGCTTTAATAACCGATAAAGCTCTAAAGATATAACTTGATAACAGATGAAAAGTGATGCAACTGGAGACTGGAATCATAACTTTTTCTAAAGTTGTTCTAAACAGATTTTGTTTATGTTCCTTAAATCCATTAAAATAAAAACTAAACAAAAACTTTAAATGTTCTAAGTGAAACAACAAGAGTAGCTTTGATCAATTCAACTTCTGCTTGCAGGCTGACAGCGATGCTGAATCTAAAGAGTCAAGTTTGGACCTTGGTGATGTTAACCCTGAATGGTGAATGAGAAGAAGCAGTGCAGAAGTGAATGAGTCATCCTGTATCTCACCAGGTGAGTGATTGAACGAATCAGAGGAGGCGTCAGACAGCGAGTGAAGGGAGGCGGCTCTGCTGGCGCTGCGTGTTACTGGGCCGTCACGTACTGGAGGCTGCAAGCATGCAGAGAGAACAGACATTAATATGCTCAGAGCAGCTCCTCCTGCCTCTCAATCTGAGTTATGAATTAAAAGGATGTTCGCACTAACCTTACCCTGTCAAACATTCGACTGCTCTGAAACTGGCTTTTACTCAGCCACTGTTCCCACTGTTTGTTCCGTTAACCATTCAGCTGGCAAATGTGTAATGTGGGTGGATCTCCTCGGAGCTAAAGTCTCCAAGCTTCAGAGTTTCTGCATTACAAAGAAATCCTCCCCCACAACTCTGTCAATCAGCTCCTTCAGACTAGCCAGTAGCAAATAGCAAAAACCTGGTGGATCTGCACATCAGCTGAGCTCATTCTAGGAGCTTCTTCTTAGTGAAACGCTGGTAAAAATGTTGTTTAAGGGTTAATAGAAGAACCATGTTGTGATGACTTCCTGAAGGCGGAGTTTCAGAAAGAGAAGGAGTTTTTAAAGTAATTTAGCTCCCAATTTCAAGGTGCTAAATTACAAAGTACTGTAAGTTTTCTTTTCAAGTCATATTTGATATTTTTAGCATTTTCTTTAACAACTGAAGTTAACATCGTAACGTGATTGTGCTATAAAATGGCACTAACACATAATACTGCCTCTTTAAGCAGTGAACACATAAATCATGTTATTCTCCTTATTAAGAGAAATTTGACCTCTGAAAGTATGAGCATGTGGAAGCTTGGCACAAGAATGAATGAAACATTGAATATTTGCGACAGTGAGAGGAGCAGTTTTCACCTGAACTGCCTGGAGCTGAGACGCTGCTATGTACTCCTGTAATAGAGATGCATTCTTTTGCTTATCTAAGGATTAACTTCAGGTCTACTTATGTAAACAAATCTGACTAGTTGTTACCAAGGGATTTATTTTATTTATCTCAAACAAGCCCTTTAGATCCTTTCTAATTCCCTCTTTAGTTCCCTCACAATGTTGAGATCCGCGGCCAAGAATCTTTTTTTTCTTGTGTGGATTACTTGACTGCTTCATCTTGAAAGCCTGCAGTTCACTCCTAGTTTAATGCAATACCTGCAACTCAATATTCGGAAACCTCACTCATGTGCTACTCGATTAGAGTGTGCCTGTGGCTCCCTGCAGAGCGCCCGGTGATACAATCATACTTGACACTAATAAATCAAAGAGCCTGTGAGACTTTGTCAGATATTCCAGCTATTCTTTACTCTCCCTCTCATTCGCTCTGGATATTACTGTTGTAGCAGGCCGCTGGGAGACTGTTGTCTGATGTAGTTAGGAAAATATTGCACATCTCTTGGTAACGTGTGCTAGAGATGATGACAGCAGCAGTCATAATGTCTCAAATAGAAATACAGTGATGCACTTGATGACTTGCAAAAACAATTAGGACCTTTTGAACATTTACACATTTTTTACAGTCACAACCTTCAATTTATGACAGACACAGACCTGTCACGATAACAAATTTTGCTGAACAATAAATTGTCCCAGAAGTTATTGCGATAAATGATAATATTGTTATTTTGAGAATATTTTTTGATCAACTGATTAATAATTGAATAGCAAAAAAAATAATAGGATATTCATTGACAAGATTTGAACCGGGTGAAACTGTGTCACTTGAGGAGTTCTGGGTAGAATATATGTACAAAATGTTCTTATTTTTTTTTATTTTAAACAAAAATGCTTAAATTTTATTTACCTTTCTGGCTTAATTATTGCTCGGACAATGTTGTTCTCCTAGAAACTGACTTTTTTTTAAGAGTCTCTACACGCCAGTTTACGATTATTTCAGTGATCAATTCATCACGATTAATTGTTTCAGCTCTACATGAGCTGATATAATATGAAAAAGTTCATTCATTGTTTCAGTTGAGTGCTGATTAGCTAGAAGGATATCAGAATTTGAAGAGGACTAACCCTGAAGCGTGAAAAATCAGAATAGGAGGCATCGTAGGTCTTGTGGTGAGCTTCCACCAAGCTGGAGATCATCCGCGCCTGCTCCTCGTTCAGACGTGGCCTCTGCGCCTCCCGTGCTGCCTCCTCTTCTTTCCTCTTCATTATCATTTCCCTTTTCCTCTGCACTTCCTCATCTGTCAGTATGACTGCAACAGGCAGATAGATGGAGGGACAGGTCACAAGCAATGAAGTAACTCCACATTTTCAGAATACTACTGAAGATCGATTAGACCACAGGTGTCAAACTCCAGTCCTCAAGGGCCAGTGTCCTGCAGTTTTTAGATGTGCCACAGGTACAAAACACTGGAATGAAATGGCTTAATCATCTCCTTCTTGTGTAGATCAGTTCTCCAGAGCCTTGCTAATGACCTAATTATTCTGTTCAGATGGGGTGCAGCAGAGGCACATCTAAAAGTTGCAGGACACTGGCCCTTGAGGACTGGAGTTTGACACCCTTGACTTAGACGTTACTTAAAAATATACTATTTGCACATAGGGTCAGTGTAAGCAGCAATGTCACACATTTGTACTTTAAGAAGGTCAGTTAAAAACAAAGCCAACTCCTTCACTCCTTCAATGCAATAACTGTGTCCGTACATTTGTCCCATAGTAAAATTCAAGCATTTTCAAAGTAAGTTTTCAACTTTTTCCAGAACTACATGTTGGAGATAAAAACAAAATGACTGAACTAAAAGGGCAGTTTCAATTCACTATTTTATGATATCATTTATTACTGTAATTAATAACATCTTAGTTAGTTAGTATTATACATTCTAAGATAAGATAAGATAAGATAAGATTTATTTGTCATTGTCATCAACAGATTACAACGAGATTGAGATTTGCTCGACTCGAGTTAAGATGCAGGTTATGTGTATATACGTAGTATACAAAGATAAAGAAATGAATAGTACAAAATGAGAAATAATTAGACATCAGAAGATGGTTGCAGCGCCTGGAGGTGTCGCAACAGAATCTACATTTATAACAAAGTGGTGTCAAGAGCAGAAGTTCTTATGCCTTTGAATTTAGTGCCATGATTGCCATCGGGTAAAAACTGTTTTTTAGGCGATTTGTTCTGGTTTTTATTGCTCTGTATCTCTTGGCTGATAGCAGCAGCTGGAAGAGACCATGGCCAGGGTGTGAAGAGTCATTTAAAATGTCCAAAACTTTCTTGTGGAGCCTGGAAGTGTAAATCTGTTCCATAGTGGGGAGGGGGCAGCCTATGGTTCTCTCTGCTGCCCTAACAACCCTCTGGAGCGCCTTCTTGTCCGCAGATGTGCTGCTGCCGTACCAGACACACAGACCATACGTGAGCACACTCTCTATGGAGCAGTGATAGAAGGCCTGCAGCAAGTCTGAGGGGAGACAGTTCTTCTTGAGTATTCTTAGAAAGTACAGTCTCTGCTGTGCCTTCTTCAACAGCTCCTTGGTGTTGGTGCTCCAGGTTAGCTTGTCCTCCAACTCCATGCCCAGAAACCTGAACACTGGGACCCTCTCCACACAGGTCCCACTGATGGTGAGAGGCTGGATGTCCGTTTTGTTCTTCCTGAAGTCGATCACCAGCTCCTTTGTTTTGGAGGTGATGAGGAGCAGGTTATTGACTTTGCACCACTCTGACAGCCGCTTCACCTCATCCCTGTCCTCCAGCTCCCCCTTCCCGCCTGAGATGAGACCAACAACAGTCGTGTCATCTGCAAACTTTATGATCTTGTTGTTGAGGTGGTTGGAGACACAGTCATGAGTATAGAGGGTGTAGAGAAGTGGGCTGAGCATGCAACCCTGTGGCGATCCGGTGTTCAGGCTCAGAGCAGTGGAGGTGTGGGGGCCCAGTCTGACCCTCTGGGAGCAACCTGTTAGGAAGTCCAGGATCCAACTGCAGGTGGCTGATGGGAGCCCATGGTTTGCTAGCTTGGACACCAGACGTTGGGGAAGTATAGTATTAAATGCTGAGCTGAAGTCCACGAAGAGCATTCTGACGTAGTTCCCCTGCTTCTCTAAGTGGGTCAGGGCAGCATGAAGTGCAGTGGATACAGCGTCTTCTGTGGACCTCTTTGCTTTTTAGGCAAATTGGAGAGGGTCCAGCTCAGCAGGCAGACCAGTGAGGATGTGACTCCGCACCAGTCTCTCGAAGCACTTCATGATGATCGGTGTGAGTGACACTGGGCGGTAGTCGTTCAGGGTGTTGATGTTGGTTCTTTTCGGCAGGGGGACAATGGTAGAGGACTTTAGGCAGGGAGGGACAGTGGCTTGAGACAGGGACTGGTTAAAAATCTTTGTGAAGATTCCAGCCAGTTGGTCTGCACAGTCTTTAAGCACCCGTCCCGACACACCGTCAGGTCCCGCAGCCTTTCTTGGGTTCACCTTCCTCATCACCTGCCTCACCTCACTCTCCTCTACTGTGAGAGCAGAGCTGCTGTGGACAGGCAGCTGTGATGGAGCTGTGGTAGGTGTCGCCTCAAAGCGGGCAAAGAAGATATTCATCTCCTCTGCCAGGGAAGTGGTTCCCTCTGTGCATGGCTGGTTGCTGGATCTGTAGCTTGTAATGTGCTGGACACCCTGCCACACCTGCCTGGTGTTGTTGCTCCTGAGCTGCTTCTCTATTCTCCCTCTGTATGATGCCTTAGCTTGGCAGATGCCTCTTCTCAGGTTGGCTCTGGCAGAACTGTAGAGTGCTTTGTCCCCAGACCTGAAAGAAGCTTTCAAAGGGCCCCGGACCGGGTTGTAATGGGGACACGTTTCCGCAGGGGAGTGTAAGCAGGGATCAGTAGCAGGGACACGTGATCAGACTGGCCCAGGTGTGCTAAAGGTTTAGCCCTGTATGCTTGTCTGATGTTTGTGTACAGCTTGTCCAGAGTTTATCACCTCTGATTGTGCACTTTACGTGTTGATGGAATTTGGGGAGGACTGATTTCAGATCAGCATGATTAAAGTCCCCAGAGACGATGTGAACAGCCTCGGGGTACTTGTTCTGGTTGTTGCTGATAGTATCATGCAGGAGTCCCACGGCCGAGCTAGCGTTAGCATCCGGTGCTATGTAAACCGCAGTGAGTAGAATGGCGTTAAACTCACGTGGGAGGTATCGGGGTCTGCATTTAATTGTGATGAACTCCACGCCGGGAGAACAGTGGTTAACAACTGCTGTGGAGTGCGTACACCAGCTGTTATTTACATAAACGCATAGTCCGCCTTCCCTTTTCTTACCAGAGCTCGCCGATCGGTCCTGTCGGTGTGCTGTGTAGCCTGCTAGCTCGATCTCCGGGTCTGGTATGGTTGGATTTAACCACGTCTCCGTGATCAACAGAATGCAGCATTCCCAAATGAGGTTGCCAGTTGCAATCCACAGCTTCCATTCGTCCAGTTTGTTAACGAGAGACCTCACGTTGGAGAGAAAAATGCTTGGTAGCGGTGGTTTGTGTGGCTGTTTTCTGAGCCTCGCTAACACGCAGCTGCGACACCCCCTCTTTTGTTTACGATCTCTGCGCCGTCGCCCTGTCGTAGATACTGGGATTGTAATCCAGGGGGAGGCCGGTGTCCGAGCAATATCGACCGGAATGTTGTTGTGGACACGGAAAAGCTCCTGTGACAGACTTCCCCCGATTGCTTGACCAATGGCCAGTAAATTTTGTTGGTTGTAGGTGTTTTTAACCGAGCAAAGTGGAAAAGACGAACTTCGAGTCGGTGAGCACAGAGCCCCTGCATCTACGCGCGCCGCCATCTTGAGGTACAATACAGGTAAAATAAAATCTAAAAATGTTATGTCTTGAAATGTATGTCTTACACAGATTCTATACACCTGATTGCTGCAATAAAGTTACAAAAAATTTTTTAAAATGTTCTTGCTAAATTTTCTGGCATTAAGCAATGAGAAATCATTTGGGAAATTCTAACTGACCTAAAACAAAGAGAAATTTGGTCTTATTTAACTGCAAACAGTAAGAAAATTTTTTTATGTGTTTTTTAATTATCTTTAAACAGTTGGTTTCAACTGTTTACAGTTGAAACCAACTGTTTCAACTGTTCAGAGTTGCATAAACTTTCCAAGTTTATGCTCTGAATCAAGCGCTAGATTGCACTTTATTACTAAACTGTGCAGCTTTTATATACAAAAATCAAGCACTTTCCAAACATTGAAAGCATCCAATTGAAATGTAATCATTTTCAAGAATTTTAAGCATCTGTACGAACCCTGTGATATCCTTCCATATTCAGCATTATTTTTTGTATTCTTGCTTCTTTCCTGCAAAGCTCTACTTTTTGGAGGATGAATGTTGGGATCCCCCAGATCTCAAACCCTGTGCTTCTGAACTGACACCCAAAGAACTGGAGCGCAGACGTTGTGGATGTAGGACAGCAGCCAGAAAACAAGGAGGAGGAAGTTTAAATCACCGCTTCCCAAGGTTTACTCTTCAACTGGAATGTGAGATCTCTGAATACAAAAACTGCAGTACTATAATAAGTGGTTCACCACATTATTACCTCTAAAGTATCTCTACCACTCTTACAGACTGTAAAGGTAGACAGTCAGCATTACTGAGGGGGGATGAAAACACTGAGTAATTATGCAAATTCTATTATATAATCCAGGACATTTTACAGTGAAAGAGATAATCTGCAGCCTGGATCTGGAACATTTGAATGCAAGTTTCTGTTTCTATTACGGTATCAGATTCTGCATCTCACGTTTTGCTTCTGCAGTGAGTCAACTTTTCCGTTCATGATCTTGTTCTTTGAGTTTTTAGCATGATGCACCGTGCCCTGCAATGACACGCCACTCAGGTCTACTCTGGATCTTCACAACCAGAACCAAACATGGAGAAGCAGCTTCAACGTTTATGTACCACAAATCTGGAACAAACTTCTAAAAAACTGCTAAATCTGCTGAGACACTTGAGTTTCTTTAAATAAAAAGCTAAAAACGCCGCTGTTTTTAGCTGAGTTTTAGCTAAAAACTTTTGCTAAACAATTTAGCTAATTTTTTAGCTAAACTGAAATCAATAATTGATTGAAATTAAAATTTAATCAAAAAGACAAAAAGAGTAGCCTTTGAATCAAAGGCAAAGAGTTGCCTTGATTCATAATAATTGGTAAATTGATCAACATATTTGAAGTATATTTGCTTAATGCAATGTTTATTTCTCGTTCCATAATTGGTGGCTGCATTGTATTTTTGTGATGTAAAGCATTTTGAACTGCCTCGTTGTTGAAATGTGCTGACTCCTGAGAACTGGGTTAGTGATACAGTGGGAACAATCAGCTCACCTTAAATTCAAACAAGGTAAAGGAGGTCATTTATACAGTTAGGCAGGGCAAGAAAAAAATGTACCAGAAAGTGCAGCATGCTCCTTTAGATGATGTTTCACAGGTAAACCACCTCAAGCAGCCTGTGTGAGTTTTATGGGACTTCAGGTAAAGATAGATGCATCTTTCGGTTTTTTTAATTTTTCAAAACATATCTGTCAAAAATATCCCTATAAAATAAATAAATAAATAATAATAATAAAACAAATAAATCTGCAACTCCCTTTATGCATGGCTTTGTTTACTGCTAGCTATAGAAGAATCCTTCTGAGAACACCAGGGAGAGAAAAAAACAAACAAACAAAAAACAATAGTTTGTGCTGAAGCCTCTCCCCTGAAAACAAACAATCTGATAAACTAAATAATTACTGCTAATAAAACATGGACACATACTATTGCATCTTTCTGTTTCAGTGCCCAACTACATAATAACACTGAAGGCACATAGCATGAACATTTTTACAGTTAGTCCACTTGAAATCCACATGGAAGTGTGTTCCGACTGCTATAGCGATGCACTGCGCCTGAATGCCAAGACTCATATTAATCTCTTGACTCTTTGCCACAGTAAACAATTAGCCACGAGGTTCTCAACTATGCAGCAAAGACAGACTGACAGACAGCATGACTCCCAGACAGATTAAAGCAGCCAAGCTGTTATGGCCCAGGCCCAGAGAGATGGGGTCACAACATGCAGAAATATGTTGGCAAATCTGCCATTTTGGCAGCAAAATATAAACAGAAAAATAGCCAACTGTCATAATCTGCAGAGCATTTATTTATAATTAAGCAGTTTAAGACAAACAGAGAGCTCAAGCTTTGTTTTCTGGTAATTAGCTCAGTTAGAAGGCCTCTTAATCTGTTCTAGATGAAGGATGTAAGATAATGTTTCGTGTTTATTCATCAATAAAAGGTGGGGGTGCGGTAGTCAAGGGATGTAAATGGTCTTCTGGACTCAGCGTCTCAAACATTTAAACACAGTGATAGACTTCCCTCATTCTACTACTAACCTACTCCCTGATTCACAAACACTCAAAAACTTCTTTTTAAGGCCCAAAATAATTTACAAGCAGATCCATCCTAGGAACAGACACCTACTGTATCTACTTCAGCTTCTGACCTGTTCTACCTGGCAGATGTTTGAAAAAGCTAAAGGATCTATTTTCTCAATCTATTTGATTTTCAATACGTTTCATTGCAAATACTGAAGCAATCTTAGTCACAAGGCCCCAAAAAGCAAAGACATTATTCTGCTAAACAGGATTAACTAGGCTTTTATTTCTATTAAGCCCCTGTCATTAATTAGGCTTTGGGTGCACTCCAGTGTCCTTCTATTCCCCAGCCAGAACCAGACGGCCAAGCCTCACTTCTTGTGGTAAGGATATTCAAGTACGAAGGGAGTAATTGTGAATAGGCAGAGTTTGGTTCAGAGTTTGGCATGGGAGATCAAAGCAGCTATTCTCAGACTCGAACTTGACAAGTTCTTCTCTCGCCAAGTCGGAAAACTGGAGGCATCATTAAAGACGGAGTTCACAAAAGAATGTTGAAAGGAACATCTTGACCACCCAACAGCGCTTTGGCAAAATATTCAGCAGTTCACCAAAAGACAGTAAGTTGGCATTTTAAAAGTAGCTGACTGGATGTGGTGATATTGTGCCTGGCATGGCAAAAAAGCATCAAAACAAAAGAATGGAATAAAAGCACACATGGATAGACAAATTAAATAAATAAAAACAAAATGAGGTTTTGGTCAACACTTCCAAAGCCAGAGATGTTGATAAGAGATGCAAAGGCAGAGAACCAATGGGAAGGACACCGAGGTTTGCTGTAGGCTTACACATTAACCAACCAGCCAACCAGTTTAACACAATGGAGGCTGCTAACCTTTAGATTTAGTGTGATATATGTCAAGAACCATTTGGTGTGTAGTCAATTTGTCAATTTGTCCTTGCGGTTAAATTCAGGTCAGTCAGTCATCAAGGCACCTATACATCCTGCATGTGACGCAAAATAGCTTATCAAAAGATCACAATGAGAGCTAACATGGTGTTGACTCAGTACACTCCAAACAACACTTTTATTTCTGAATGTAACCATCAGCTCTTGTGTTTCTTGTTACTTCCCCTCTTGATTGGCTACTACGGGAAACACAAAATGGCTTCTATAGTTTAGAAAGTAAGATAACATTTTGTCAAGTCACGACCCCAGACATAGCAATATTTATAGCAGACAGGTTACTGCTATAGGTCTATAAAAGTCTAAGGGTATAGTTGGGCTACTTAGCAATATCCAGAGCTTTGAACATCTCAGAGTACCATCTCAACCCATCTGGAATGGAAAGAGCATGACTGGTGTCAAGAAAAAGAAACAAATCAGGTTTTGGTCATAACTTCCAAAACCAAAGATGTTGGATGTAAAAAGATGTAAAAGACCCAAAGACAGAGAACCCTTATAGAGCCACCGCACAGTGTCTTTCACCTAAATAGAAAAGGACATCATTATCCAGAGATTGACAAACAAGATAGAAGTGAGGATAGTACAAACCTAGCAATTATGAAAGAGTGGCAAGAAAGCCGTTGCTAAAAGGAAGATTTAAAAAATCTCTTTCGTAGCCACAGACCATGAAGGGAACAGAACAAACATGTGGAAGATGAGAACAAAACTACATTTTTTGTGGTGAAAAACTAAAACTGCACATTGTCTGAAAACACCACCACAATCATGGTGTGGGGATGATTTCCTTCAGCAGCAACAGGGACGCTGTTGATGAGAAGATGGATGGAGTTGTACACAGGACAATCCTTTGAAGAAACCTCTTAACATCATGTGCTAGAATGACCCAGTCAAAGTCCAGATCTGCTTCTTGTAAATCTGTGACAGAACTGAAAAATTGCTCTTAGATGCTTTCCACCCAATCTGACTGAGCCACTTTAGAAAAGAAGAATAAGTATGCCACATTTTCAAAAATCATTTTCTTTCTACGTCAAAATTTGGGAGTACTTTGTGTTCACATAAAATCCCAATAAAAACATTGAAGTTTTCGGTTTTAGTGTGACAAAATGTGAAGAACTGAGGTGCGAGTACGTTTGGCGAGGCACTTCTTTTAATTACATAGACTGGCAAAGTATGTCCTCTGAACAGTGTTATACTCCATATAACATGTTACCATTTCGGAAGCCACTCAAGCTTTTCCCAAAACTTGTCATCACATCTTCTCATTTTGATAAAAAAAAATAATCAGACACCATTTCATGTTTTCAGCCAAAGCAGTCTGAACATCTGTTGATTTCACTAGATAGATGTAAATGTTGCCAAAGAGACAGAAAAAAAGGAGGACACAGACAGGGGATGAGGAATTAGGGAGCCACTTGAAGGGCTTTAGCTAGACATGGGAATTCAATCATCTGTGGTCTAAAATGTTTCAAAAACTCTCTTGTAATTTAATCTTGTTCACAAATATTGCAACTTGCACACACACAAACACACATGCATGTGGGGAGGTCTTTTCCTGGCATCTCTCTAACCTGTGTCAAATAAGGACAGGGTGTTTACTAAGAGCTCAGCTGGCAGAGCCGAGAAAGGGCAAGCAAAAACATCCACCTACACACACTATTAATCAGAGTGCATTCGTCTGTGAAACACAACACAGGATTTCTTATATGCAACCACAAAGACATACCATCTATGTGAAATAAAAGGGATCTATTCACTTTATTTTCCACCAATAAATTAGCACCTAAATAACGAAGACTCTTAAAGGGAATTCATGATGTCCACGTCCGCTCGACCGCAGAGCCTGTGTGACGTAAACCTTGTCATGTGTCCCAGTCTGCGAGGTTCCTTCAGGACCCTCTGCGGCCAACCACATGTAGCTCAAACATTTGCAACCCTGTGGACTGAGCGCCCGCACTATGTATGAGCCTGGATCAGTCTCCCTTTCAGGGAAAAAATACCAGACGGGGCAGACCACGAGCAGAAAAACAACGTTGTTGTGCCGTTATCCACACCTTCGCGTTGCTCCTCTCACTAAGTAGAAGGACTCTTGACTGATTACATGTCTGTAGAAGGGAGGCTTCAATCCGACTGGCTCACAGCTGCACAAATGATGCCAAATGCATCTCTGCAAAATCGCAACCAGTTAGCACACTCAAAAAACCATTTAGGAAGAGTAATTTGTTGGAGTAAACCGCCTTCGAAGTGGGAGCACCTCTTCAGATTGGGCTCCTATTTTAGAAAGTAGTTGAAGTGGGGTTTAATATTTGTAACACGCATTACAAAAACAGAAGTTATTGACCATATTTGGGAAGATTAATGACCTGCTGTAAAATAAATGCAGCGTATGTGGTGTGGTTGCACTCAAGACACTCAACTGGAAGATAAATTTGTTTCAATAAAGGAAATGTTAAAAGGCTGACTGCATGTAGGATACTTGTGGGTAGTATTGACAAATCAAATGATGCTTTGATATATTCAAAACAAAAAAAAATTAAGATGCTTTAAAAACGTGCAGCAGCACGATAGAAACTTAGGGAAGCATCTTAAAGTTTTTATAAAAAACATATTATTTAACATATTTGTTAAAACTGTCACTATCTCATGACAGCATAGTATGAAAGAGATTTTAACAACTCTTTAAAAAATATATTAGATTAGTAAAGCTTCTGTTTCTACATAATCAAGCTATTAACCATGCTGAGAGACATAAGCCAACATTATTTATTGCAACTTATAAACATGAATCTAGAAGAAGATTATAAATGCTGCAGTTTCTAACATTAAGATTTTTTGTGTAATCTTTTCTGCCATCATATGTTGGGCTAACAGCATCAGAGCTAAAATTTTTCCATCCCTGATCATCTTGAATGACGCATTCAAGGGATGGATCTTCTTTTAAAATTCCTGTAGTGATTAATGAAGACGCCAAGTTCTGAAAATAGTAGATGTCAATAATAATAATAATAATAATAATAGCAATAATAATAATAGGTTAAACCGAACAAACACCTGACAAACTAAATCACTCTGTATAAAACAAACTCTGAAAACAAGGAAACAGTTTCAATCTGTTTCGCTCACTCAAGGCCCAACTATCCTCAATGAAACACTTCACAACATAACAGTCTGTGGACATAACAGCAGATGAAAAGCTTTGCTGCATCAATATTTGCTGCATTCAAACAAGCAAACACGTGCTCCAACAGTGTGTTCTGATGTTGTGAATAAAACCTTAAACTTTGTGAAACATCCGCAACTCCTTCCTAACACCCTCCTACTTCCTGTCTCCCACACTTCCACGCTTTTACTTGAACTTTTCCTGTCAATTCCTACTAGCTAAACATCTACTGATGTCCTCCTGTAGGTAGCATTTCCTGCTGGCAAGTAACAGTTGACGATAACTCAAATGCACAATCATTCCCAAATAAAGAAAGTCTTTGTTTCTATTCAGTTGGCTTGGATGTAGTCCTGAAGCTGTAATAAATGTTGGATAAGGAGATCATTTGTCCCTTGCAGAGTAAACCCACCAATCAATGTTAGTCTTCATAAATCCGTCATGACAAGATGTGACTCTGGGTTAGGGCGAGGGGTGGTGGGTTGAGGGGTTTTATAATACATTGTTTCTCCTCATGTTGTCTAGTTCTCGCATTACACTCATGCCTGGTGGTCTCCATGCATAACCAACAAGGTTAAGAGCAAACTGGAAACAAGCTGCTTTTCAAACACTGACACAATGCTGTTTTTGTGACTCGTAACGACCATCTGCTTGGATAAAAGCGAGATGAAAAACACTAATTGTATGAAGTTACTTTTTGACCCAGGACTGAGTTTGCCATATGGTATTACCAACCTAATGCATATGGACCTTAAACTCTATTACCTATTTCCTTGCTGCAAATAAGATCGGTTTTCACTAACCTATTGATTCCACTGCCTCCTGTTTCTCTTGGAAGTCTGGTTGCTTTTTGCTTTTTACTGATTAGCCTTATGTGAGTAAAGGTTAAAATTACACAAATAAGTCAGAAAGCTTCTCTTTTTGAAATAAAAGCATAGTTTCTCTTCCCTGGGTTGTTGCACGCGTAACTCACACTGAAAAAAGACTTAAAATAATTTTTTTAAAAGGGTATTTTATGTATAGATGGCTGTGCTTTTAGAGATAAGCCTTGTGTGGCTTCAGAGCAGCTGCTCTACTGTAACTCAGATGAATAAAAGAATATTACATCAGAGGAATTCCAAGCTGAGGCAGAGAGATTACATCATGCCTTGAAGTCAAAGTTAAAATGAGTCGGCTGAAGATTTATTTATGTGACAGAGTTTAACGTCTCAACATATCACTGGATTTTTGTCCATACATTTAAAGGGGCAGTATTATGCAAGCCTGACTTTTTTAAGTGTTTGTTATAATTTTATATATCTGGAGTGCTGCCTTGATTCTTTCATGCATGATTCAGAAATCCTTTAACCTCCATCGCAACCATTCAGCTGTGCAAAACGCCTGGTTGGGCCTAGTCCCACCTTTGAGGCGCAGTTCCTCCTTGGAACTGCAGTTCAAAGCTTCTGAATTCCTCTGGTGATTGGTTCAGAGCAAAGCTCACAAGATTAATTAAAAAAGTGTAGTTTTCCACCAAATGCTCAATATGCAAAATAATAGTGAACATTGAATAAACTAGAATGTGGTTCCCCAACAGGAAGTATCTCCATTAATTAATGTTCATGGTATCCAAAACATAGTGCAAACACTTAATCGGAACTCCACTGATATATTTTATAAGCAAAAAATATAACAGCAGTCATCTCAAAACAGAGAGTAGATATGTTAGCTTCAGGCTAGCACTTCATCCCTCTGCTTTGCATATTTTCTGGTGCTTTTGAGTTACGCTGAAGATGTTTGGAATCAAGAAGTTGTTTTAAATCTGATAGTCCACGTTTTAGTCATCCCAGTGATATAAAGAATGTCCGGAATGATGACTGGTGAGTGATGTCTGGAATGCTTCTCAGTTTTCACTGCCCTCCTGTAAGGCTGACTGAAGACAGCTACCCGCTACTGTGCGCTAAGTAACTTATTGAAGTGTTGTTGTGTTTTATAGGAATATTAAACTTCTACAGTTTGAATCAATTTCTATTTGAACACAATACAGACGTGTCTGTGTCTGAGAGGAATGGAGACGTACCAACCTCTGGTCTTTATAAAAGCAAATATCTCTGCCAAGTTGTTAAAAAACAAAAATTTCATACACACGGGATTGGTTTCAGAAAAGCTTTTATCCACATGAATCTACACAGACACTTCCCTGAGAGTTGTTTTGAACATGCCAAACCCATAGGAGGGAAGCGTATAGCAAAGCTAAACCTATGTCAGCCAATCAGATTGCTTCACAACAACCTCAACTTCCTGTTAGGAATTAAACGTGGTGCCAGAGTTCATTTGTGAAAACAGATATAGAGGTTGAACTACTTTTAAACAGCATATTAGAACATAAAGTTAGAAAAACAAAAGATGATGTCGATTGTGAATCATGTCAAAGCAAATCATGTCAATATATGTAGATATATTAACTCATTATTTGTTGCAGACTGTAATGCATGGGATCCTAAATCTCGGTTTTCGTAAGAGCCTGGACACAAATACGCCGTTTTCTCAAATCTCCATGTTTCAAAAAACTCCAACTTTTGTGAGAATTTTTACAAGTAACCTTTTTTTGTGGATAAAAGACTAAAATACATAAAAATGTGTTAGTTTTCCCAGATATCTGGCTGTTCAAGTGTGGACTAGAACTAAGTGCCACACTGGTATCCAACTCCAGGAAATATACATTTTATGTATGTATGTATGTATGTTGTATGTATGTATGGATGTATGTATGTATGGATGTATGAATGGATGGATTTTATTACAGACTCAGAGTCCAGATTACATACAAAGGAAAGCAAAGACAATAAAAGAATAAAAAGTACAATAAAAAAATAATAATAATAATTTCCATCGTAATGCTTTACTTAACAATATGTTACATTGTTAAGTAACAATTGTCAGTGGTTAACAATTGTCTGAACAATATGTTACACACACTCATGTTAGCCCCAACCCTTTAACAGGGAAAGTTAAATGGAATTAAATTCAAATTGAACTTTATGTAACTGGATATGAATTTGGTTATATATTTATACTGATGAGATCAAATCGCATTGATTATGAATTTGGTCTAAATTGGATTCTATACAGTTGGTTATGAATGAAACCTGTTCTGCTAATGGAAAAAATGGCTTTCAACGATTTGGATTTGTTGTGAATCGCAGCTACAGAAATAAAAGGCGTGAACAGTGTTTCCTTCCAGCCAGCAGTGCATTAATTACTTTGTTTAAAAGTCTGATCCAAATGAATATTGTTGTTGTCTTTTCTTAGTAGTGGTTATGAGGAATGAATTCATGCAGTCAGCTCAAATTGTTGGTGGGTATTTTACAGGCTAAAGTAAAATGTGAATCTGTAATAAATATTTTTATCTATCGGTAAGCAAAAGCTGATCTATTGAACATGTGTTTCGTTGTTTTCTCTGACTGTGTTACAATCTGATATAATTGATCCAGTTTTCATTTCATTTCCTGCTCTGGTAGCAGTGTACTAACAAACTTTATGAGTCTATTCTGCTCGCCTGGAAAGACTGAAGTCAATCCAATCACACAGACAGATTTGACGACTAGCTCAACGTAATCCTAAGTAACTTGAATACATTTTTACATTTCTATGACGTAGTTTGATGGTGCAGCACATTTGTTTACAACAATTCCTGAACAAGTTTATATAAATCATGATAAATTCAAAGAGGAAACCAAGCTTTATTATCGTCATGTCCTGTTTCCTGTGGCCTCACACCCCTACCTCCAACTCCCCACTGTGGGAGCACATCTTCAGCAGAAAGATCGCCATACTCACATTCTTTCATCATGCCGATGTCGATGCAGCGTTTAAGACGACATGCTTGGCAGTGGCGCCGGTTGTCTTTTGTGATGGTGCAGCTCCCGTTGAACGGACAGGTGAAGGAGGCTTTGCGCTTCATGCTGCGTCTGTATGAATGCAAAAAAAATCTTGTTACCGAATACAAAGAAAAATAATTATTTCTTTAATAGTCGCGATTTTAGAGGTACAAGAGAACTTCACATTAGTTAAATTAACAGTATTAAATTGTGCTGTAAATGTATTTTTAAAATCACAGTTTCTGTGGAAGTAAGTATGTTTTCATCCCTCACACTTGAGCTAGTGGCAGGGATTAGTGGCTCGAATGAATAATGAATACGTTTCTGAAAGCACTAAAAGCAAGGCTCACATGGTCACATGAAATGAAGTCATTGTGAACCTCCACCTCAAAACAGCACACATACATTAGTGACTTCTTCACGGAGTCCTCTGCTAATGTGCAGGCAGGCAACACCAACATATTCAAGAGGAGCATGACCCATGAACTAAAAAATACAGAAATGTTTATTTCATGCTAACTTAGGAAACTTAAACTTAATGTCCAGAAAAAATTTCATTATTGGCAGTGGTATTAAAAGTATAACTACACAGATTCTGTTAGAATCAACAATCATCTTTGATCTGTAGGTCAAATACTGAAAACTAATTGCAACAACTGTCGTTGTTGTCTGTTAACAAGGCAAAAGAGAAGAAGTTGTGCAATGCACATTTTTTGGCTGAATAAAAATCATATGACGGTTATTTGATGAGCTGATGTGATCAATCTTGTTAGCATTGCTTTAATTTATTGATGTAAATCAAAACTAGAATTTATTTATGGGATATAGTACTTAAAAAATGAATAATCAGATTCAGTTCTCAGGACAACCGTGAAATTGTTCTCAACCAGGAAAACCCTGATTGGTGCATTTTTAGAAACAATATGATAAAAACTCCATAAAGACTTAACTCGGTCTTTCAGTTCAGTTTCTAAGCTTAAAATAACTCCCATTTTAAAGCATTTTAGAAGACAAATTGTTCTAATTTAAATTGAGTTCTAAGGAATGCAAATCAATCCAAACTTGAAATAAAATCATCCAATTCATTCCAGTATAATAATAATAAAAAAAATTCTGTCAGATTAACAGGAAAATACATTCAGTCTTGGGTTGCATCTAAGAATTATTTTAGTGAATTGATTAATCTATCGATTATTCTGACGATTAATGAAATAATCTGATAATGAAATTGGCACATTAAACAAATTTTTTATTTAACTCTTTAAGGCTTTTTATACCATCTTAGAAATACACTAAGAGATGTAAATAAAAAAATAATTAAATTCTTCTTTAAATAATAAAATAAAAAAAGTTGCCTAAAATGCAATAACAACAGCCTTTTAGTGAATTTGAATCTAGTGAATATAAAAAAGCCACTTGAGAAGTTTTAGGAATTTACATATTTACAGGCAGAGGTGTTTTTATCTTCAGTGCACAATGTATATATATTTTGTACAGATTTTGACTTATTTATAGTGCTGACTATGTTTTTTTTTGTTTTGTTTTTTTTAGGAAATTGTCTTTTTGAGTTTGTATACAGTTAATGATTAATTGATTACTAAATTAATTGAGGATTATTTCAATAAATGATTATTCACGATTAATCCAATTAATTGTTTCAGCCCTAATTGAGTCCAATTCAATCCTAGATATTGATACCTTTCTAAAATAAAATATCCTAACTAAATGACTTTGCCAAAAAATAAATAAATAAATAAAATCACCACTTCTTTTTGCCAGATGATAAAGGTAAAAAAAACCCAACACTTTTGGCAAAAAACGACTTAGGCCATTATTTTAGGAAGGTAACGAAATAATAGAGTAAAATTCAGCTGACCTCATTATGACTATTGGTAAATTACAATGACCAAAAGCATACAGATCAGTTGTATTTAAATGTCACTAAGAAATAAACTTAAATGGAAACACAACTCTTTGTAATTTCCAGGGTTTTAACATATACATGTTCTGGTCTTTACCAAGTCCAAGTCTGTGGAAAACTAAATACATCACAAAAACTTAGAAATGGAACCTGAGTCTTAAAAACTTTCATTTAAAATTCTGTGCTTTCGTTTATTAAGATGACAGATTGCAAATAATCTACCTAGATTACATGAAATATGAAGATGTGACACTGAAAATCCCCACACACACCTAAAGAAGCCCTTGCAGCCCTCGCAGGTCATGGCATTGAAGTGGAAGCCGGTGGCCTTGTCCCCGCACACGCCGCAGATCCGCGGGGCATTGCGGTCGAACTCATCGGGTCCAACCACTGACGTTGTCACCGTCATGGGCTCCATCACTGAGCAGAGAGAGGGAAAAGACACCAAGTTTAAAGAATGATGTCTTTGCTTTGGAGTGAATCTAATGAATCTAAGAAGATAGAAAATCGACAGGAACAGGAGAAACATTCACCATGAGCTCGCATCCAGGGACCCCCTCCAAACTACAGATTCAACGTAAAGAATCAACTTGTTTCACTCTGTCCCCTTCGAGGAGTGGGAGTCTGGGAGCCTGACAGGGGAGATGTGCATTTTCTCTTTTTATCCAAACAGGTGTTGGACTATTAGCATATTTAGCAAAAGGTACGGACAGTCACACACGGAGTCTTGCAGCTATTGGCTGGATGAGTCAGTCAACTACGCAGACACACAAACACCTACTCAGACAATTGAGAAAACCATGAAATGACGGTTATTGACAGACAAAAAAAATGTACTGACAGAAAGAAGGTCCTTCGCCAAATGTTGTGAAACAGCCAGTCGGTTTATTACTGCCAGTTCTCCACTGAGATTTTTTTCCACACATACACCATCTGGACGCATTCTATGAAATAAACAGCAGTGGAAAAGCACATACCACCGTGACACTGTGTTCAACCTCCACTGTAGGACCCTGAGCTTTATTGGAGGAGAACTGGTGACTGAGTTAGTTCTGTTGCCCAAAGTTAGATTTTAGAATGGCTTATCTTTTGGTCTGTTTTTTTTTAAACAAAGCTCTAGAAACTTATTAAACAGAAGTTGACGGCATATGGAGGAAGCAACTTTATTTTTGTGTAACCGATGCTCAAGTTTATATGAAAGTGATGCAAAAGGAATTATGCCTTATAAAGCAGGAGGAATGAAGAACATTAGGACCATGCCATATTACACGGCCTGTAGAAATACCTGGACTAATGTTTACTTGATAACTGGGGTGTAACTACATACACAAGAGGAGATAAAAACACAATATTTAAGTCAAAAGAATGAAGCAATTTTAACAATACTCAAGAAAACTAAGTGGCTCCAATATTTGGACTTTTTCTTTTACACAAACTGTGTTTTCCAGAAAACTGCAAAACAGCAGTTTTATTTGAGTTCTTTTAAATAAAGACTAAAATCCCACCTGTTTAGAGTTGCTTTGAAAAATGATAAATAGAACATTGATAAACATATTTGAGGTGTATTGCTGATTTTGACAATGGAACTTGACATACTAATGTTTTTTACTGGTTTCTCAAATTGTTTTTATGACTTTTTCCACTTCGTGTATGGTTTTCATGCTCGTCCCATCGACCAGAAATTAGGACAGAAAATGAGTATATATTTAAAGTAATTTCAAAAACAAAATACAGGTTAAAAATATTCAGTTCAGGTTTAATCTGTGTAAGGATTTTATTTTAGATTTTGAACTTGATGGTACTTGAAGATCAAGTACCATCAAAAACCCTTAAAAAGGGGGGAAAAAAATAATATTCATTTAGCTTGGCCAATCAGATACCATCAAACAGGCACCAACTTTGCATTATTATCAACTAATAGTTGATGTTTTTTAGTTTGTCATTTTATAGTAATCATAAATCATTCAAACTCTTCAGTTTTTTCATCAGATTCAGTACTGTACTATGTAAAGTTGGAGGAAGGTTCATCAATAGTTTTCTAACATAGTGCTGCCAGCGAGCCTAACAAACCGTCTTTATTAAAACACAGAGCAACAGAGGAAGTTTCAACTTTAAAATAAAATAAAAACCTCAAATACAGCTCTAGGGTATCAACATAAAAGCTCCAGCATTCAGATCAGGGACAAAAAATATCTTGCACTTAATTCAGCAGACATTACAAGCTGGTGGAAATTATTCATATGTAGACCTGTCACAATACAAATTTTACTGGCCGATGAATTGTGCAGAAATTATTTAGATAAACGCTAATATTGTTATTTTGAGACAATTTTCAAGTAACATATTGATAACAGCATAATAATGCAAGTTCACCTTCAGAAAGACCAATAAAATTTTATTTTGTAAATAACACATCAACACTGAAACTGGAACATATTTTAAATACCCAAAATAACAAATAAAAAAAAGATAAAAAAAACACACACTACCAAAATCATAAATAAAATAGATTTTGTGACTGTAAACAACATTTTCCTGAAAAATATTAATCAAAATTGAAATAACAGTTCTCATTTTAATTTATTATGGTTTGGTCTATTGAAGCAGTGATCCATACAGTGTTTGTTTGTATTGCTGGTTTCAGTGTTATGATTTTTAGAACTTTCAAAAACTTTTCAATAATTTTCCCTTGCCATGTCTCTTTAAACAGTCATTAAGAGACAGAAATGAGTAGCAGGGAAAACTGTAGTTAATGGTTTTTTATATATATCATCATTATTATGGCTGTCTAAGCCTTATGAAAGACAGTGATTAATTTATGCAATATCACCCACTCCTAATAAACACTGCTTTACTAGTGCTATTGTAAAGATATGAAAGGTAATAAAAGGTGAAACGATTAGAATCATAAAAGAAAGACCACGTCCTCTGGATGTAGCCTGACCTAACAACAGGGTTTTGACCCGTTTCCACGCCGGTTCACAGAGAGGGGACACGTCCTCATATGACCTCTCACATGAGCACATGAGAACAAAGTAAGAGGGGAGACGGGAGAGAGGACGGGGGGCATGCAATGGATTTCAACAAAGCAGGAGTCATGTGACTACACAGTATAGCCAGTGGGATGCAGACAGGCTCAGAAGTGAGACTTGGATTAAGTCAAACAAGGACAAAGAGACAAGAAGCAGCTACTGCTGGTGAGCATGTAATGGTAAAGTAAGAAATATGTGAGGAAGATGAGAGAAAATGAAGTGATGAAGATCAGTACAATCAGATTCAGCAATCAGATTGTGGTTAGTGAAATGTGGAAAGCAGAAAATCCACCTGACCAAGAAAGTATGCACCTCCTCTCGCTAACATTTAATCAGGACATATTACTGTATTGTATACGACTTCTGAGTTGGTGGTTGCAGTGATTTAAAGTCATGCACACAGAAAGCTGATGAAGCACAAGTGTCATTTGGCAGGACAGATGTGGCCGTGAGAAAAACACAGAATGTGCACCGTTCGTCATCATGTGACAAAAACAGGCTTGTTTACTGGTGCAGCACCAGGTGAATAATTAAAACCATGCAGATGGTGAAATGGAGGAAGATGAGCGTAAACACCGCAACAGATCTGTGAAAACAAAACCCACAACATGCACTTTCATTACCAGAGCAGATAAACTAAATCTGAGAGTCAGACGGCTTCCGCGTTATTCTCTCTATTTTCTGATTACTGGATAAATCCTCATCTTTCCTCTTATACATTTTAACACTGCTTGGTAAAAAGTGCTGCTATTATTTTTAAGCAGTGGTGAAAAGAAGAAAGAGCTTGAAGCAGCAAGGTTTTTGTCTTTCTTGCCATGTCCTTCCAGCAGAGCGATGCTTATGTTCTATTATTAGAGAATCTGGTCTGTCTGTCATCACTCATCTTCCTCATCATTTTAGTTTGCAAGTCTGAAAATGTCAGAAAGAAAGCAGGTGTACACGTATCAGGACTGCAGAAAAGCTCACATACCTTAGTGTATTTAGAAAATTTCTTTCCCTGTTGTTTCTTTAAGTCCAATGTTTGCTTGAATATGGATGATACCAGGACTGAGGTAACATCACATTTACAGTGAGTCAAAGAAAATATTGAATTGGCTGAAGCTTGTCAGACGAACAGATGTCAGCTGTAGGTTTATTACACTTTAATTCAGTGTTTATGCTTGAATGGCAGAGTAAATGAGAGCATCAACATCTATATAAATATTCATTATACTACACCAACTTTTTATTACAGAGCAATAAATAATAAACTCAAGGTAAAAGGACACAAAGAACAGCAAAAATCATTTTATTCATGTGAGAAAAGAAACAACTGGGAGTTGTTTAGAATTTGAAGTTTCCATAGTTAAAGCATTTCAGTTTTTTTGTCAAGTCATCAATTATTATGCAATACTCAGAAGCTCACATGATACTCATCTATTTCTTTAATCAGTTTATGACTTTGGAGGATTTGTCAAATGCACAGCCTACTTGATAAAAGTCTGAATTTCTCTAGACACACAATAGAGATGCACAATTTATGAAATTATGCAATACTGTAAATGAAAAAGACTGTTTGAATGAAACATCTGGTCAGATTTTATCTTTCACCTGGCATGAATTCAAATTCTGCATGTCTAGCATATTTTGCCCACTTTTGATATATATTTTTAAGATCAAAGATACTAAATATTACAGAGCGCTGGTGACGTTAAGATGCAAATAAATAAAAATGTGGATCAATCTTAACTGACATTGTTGCTTGCTGTATATTGCAAAGTATCACAATTACATGTTTTCCTAATATGATGTCATAAGACTGGAATTAATCTGTGCACATTATGTGAATCTGATGAATCTGACTTTTCAGAAACAATGTGTGTTTTACAGCAAGCAAAAAACTGTTTCATTGTGTGTATTGGTCAACTCAGATATGTTTACATCTGAAACGTAATAAAAAATAAAACTATGTCCGTTTCAGGTCAAGTGTTTAAGAACCTGTTGGTTATTTTCTAAACCTATTTAAAACCATGTAGGAGCAACAGACTGAGGCCAGACTGCTAAGTAGGAAATATTTACATAAATAACAGTTGGTGCAAATATGTTAGCCTCTGATGAATGAGGAAAGAAACTCGTATGAAGCAAGAAGCTACAGAGGAGAGTTGTGTCCATTTCTAATAACAGAGCAGAATTCAGTTTGATATCAGGAATATTTTGGTTCACTACAGATATGATTTCTCAGAAAAAACAAACAGCAAGATGCAGCATTTCATTTTTTAATAACCATGCACTCATATGTGCTAGTAACACGGTTAAATAAAGTTGTTCTAGTTTGTGTGTTTTTCAGCTTGTGGTGTCAGATAACACAGCTCACATCTTAAAGCCATTAATACGACATGATAACCAGCTGTCACTGTAAAGCCATTTCCAGACAGCAAGTGCACACAGATAAAACTGTGGAATCTGGAAAACTCACTGTGCACAAGATACAGATAACGCTCTTCAAGGAAAGTGGAATAAACAACACAGTTAACAGCATAATACCTGGAAATGTGTGGCTATGTCCTGATTTAAGGTAAATACTGAAGTCTGTAAACAAAACTGTCCTTCAAAAAAAGGGTCTAGTTGAGACTAAAGCACTGGACTGAAAACTTTTATCACCTAGTATTTGGTAGAAAAACACACACAAAAAAATCTAATACAAATTACCAAGCTCGTTTTAATTTATCATGTAATTAATTGATTTAATGTGTGTTGCGGCAGGCTTACTTGTGAAGGTCATACATCTCCTTTGCTATAATGGTAAGTTTTCTTCTCTTTCCCATTGAAAAACAGTTAAGCTCATAATTATTCATGCCCCTGGTAGATTTAAGTTTGAAGTTGGAAATAGTATTAAAATTTTGGTGTCAGACTCCAGGCTTGATCAAGAATCTGCTGAGAAAGCTAAAGAAAACTAGAGGAAACATGCAAGAAGCTGGTATTAGATTGTAAAATAAGGTTGGATGCTGTACTGTACAAATGTTTCTTTTTTCACTGCATATTAGTAAGGGCATAAAACTGTTTCTACGTGTCATTTTACTTAAAAATCTAAATTCTTAACTTATACTTCTCTCACATTGTTTATGTTTTTTTCAGAAGCAAACCTCTTGATTGAGTTTAAAATGTCATTTGGAATATAAAGCTAAATACGCCAGATGAATAGCTAACTGTGTGCTTAACGTTCCTCCATTGGTAGTTATACGTTTCTCCAGAGATAGGCTGTTTATATTGCTTAAGAAAACTTGTTTTGCTAAATGAACCTGTTCACCCCACAGATCCTGTTTCAGCGTTGTGGCTCCAATTACTCAGTGAGAGGGTCACTGCTGATGCAGGCACAAAAACAAAGTTGAGTGTATAAAAAAAAGAAAAGGAGTGTGTTAGATATGTTTAGATATACTTTTTCTGTCTTGTTTTTATCCTAACAAACATTATTTACCTGGTTAACAGCTATGCACTTCTACCTGTTCATGCTATTATTTATCTCACAGTATCAACAAATCCTTCAAAACACATTTTTTGGGGGAGATTTTTAAACTTTTTATTTAAAGAAAAAAAAAAAACAATCCACATAAGTTGCTTTGCTGTAAACAAATGCTATGAATTGTCTCAAACATTTCACAAGAAATCTCTCTGTGATTTCCCTCGTGCATTCCCAATGTCTTCAGGGTTTTTGCTGGGATAGGAAAAGGCATTTATCCATGCTAATGAGAAACAACGAGCATGTGTTGCCAATTTACCATAAGTGGAGATTTACTATAGGAAAAACACAGGATTAAGAGGTCTGATGTAAAGGAATACAAGAAAAATCTGACCTGGACTTTTTCATAAAGCTCTTTTAAAAGCACTAATTTATTTTTGTTTAATGGTTTTTTTTTGGACTGAACAAAGGACCTAAGTTCCCACCACTGCAACCAGTCTTCTCCACCAGTCTTCTTGAACTAATGCAGGCAAACACCTCCCATCTGCCAGACCCTTACTCCATTCATGAGGCCTGATTTCTCTGATCTTGTGGTGAAAGTGGCAGGAATGAAGATTCTTTTCCCGTCTGGGAAGCAATAAAGCATCATAGCATTTTGGAAAAGCAGAACCTTTTGTTTGCATCTTTTCCCATCACAAAAAAGTGGCAGGTTTCTTTTTCACAACCACAACAATTAAACAAAGAAACAGAGTATGAACTAGGGTTGCCATCATACTAAACTTTATAACTCAATACAAATAATAAATAACTGTTAATTTTTGATATTGCAGCAAATTTTATTTTGAAGGTACAGATTAATTATTAAATAGAATAAGACAACATTTTACCTTCCTTAATTAGGACAAATGAATAAGTCAGGGACAATTCAGTCCCCAAGAAAAGCAAAACATATTGTTTACAGTGTAAACAAAGGGTCTTGTCTATGGTAATGTATGCTGTGCAATTTCTGTCTTTCTGGTGCAGAATGTGTCCTTCAGTGAACGTCTATAGCTACAGGGTAAGTTGCAACAAGTTCCTACTTTTTTCTGCTCCAATTGTCAGCTTCATTCTGGTTCCCCCATAACGTGTTATTATTAGCTTCCAAAGCCTTTACAATTAATGGAGGAGGTGTACTGGTTTGTTTAGCTGTTTAACCATTAAGCAGCTGACTGAGCTGCTATCTGGCTGACGTTTTCCTGTGTTGTTTTGTACCGCTGTAGAACGCAGCGTTGAGTGGTTCTGAACTTCACATTTCCTGAAGCCAATACTTAAATTGAAATGCTTAGCTTATTACCATCTGGGAGGTTTACTGCTGCACTGCTACAGATGCAGGAGTTTTACTGACCTTTTTAAGTTGCTTTCAAACATCAATGTCATCGCACTAGCTTGTAGCGTCAACGGAGGCAACATGTAACATTGCGCTGTATTTAGTTTATGCATCTCTGTGCCTCCTAGTGAAAGTACCTCAGCACAACATTTTTATTTGTTTTGTCGGCTAAAAAAGGTCACTGTTATTCTTTTGTTTTTCTGGTTGTATTTGCCATGTTAGTGAAATTTAAAACTTCCAACAGAAGCTAACTGTTTTGGGTGCACGGCTGCAGGAAGTATGAGTGCCTCTGCCGGAAGAAGTGTGACAATTTGGGCAAATGTAAATGTGTCCGCTTGTTTCCATTTTGACAGCAGTGAGTATCTTTGAAGCATTCATTTTGTTACTCAGTATTCAAGCAAAGCTGCTCTGTTTTGTTCTTTTGAGCTTTTAACCTCTGTGATGGAAAATACAAGATTTGTGAATGTTGGCAACTTTCTCAAAATCTCAGATAAGGTTTGACTTTACATTCTCTCCATAGTCTATACACAGAGATACTATTGTTTGAGTGATAGTTATGATGCAAACTGCACTAATTGCTAGTATAAGATGCTATATCAGTGTAAAATGTTTCAATAAAAACAGATTAACATGAATTACTCCAACATGTGACATACCTGTTATTCCAAAATACATTTCAATGTAATTGCAAATCAGAATCAGCACAAAACTCAGGACTCCACCTCCTAAAAGCACAGAAAGCTTAATAGCTTCTGTGTTGTCTACATAAACAAGTATGTTCATTCTTTTAGCTTAGGCTGTTCTGGTTTTCAACAAAACCTTAAGCTTTAAATAAAAGTATGTGCATAGCCTCACATGAGACTCAGAAGTAAGCTGAAGTGGTTGTGTTGTGCATTAATATCAGTGCAGCAGGGCAATACAGGAGCGAACAGACTGCTCTATGGGTGGTACAACAGGGAACATGATGTACTTTTCCCACCAGCTGCCTGAAAGTGGGCCTCACAAACACCCAACTCACAGCCTGGAGTCCAGTAGAGTACAATAAAGTAGCAGCTTAGGTTGATCTCAGAGGTTCCAGCGAATAAAACGTATTGCTGATGTTACGTCAGCGATACGTAACGCTGACGTTCATTTCAGACATTCTGTCAGAAATGTCTTTGTGTGGAAAGAAGAGATGTTTATTTATATGATGTGTGTGAGACCACAAGAAATGAAAGTTAAACACTGGATAACCACAAACGAGACACAAATGGAAGATAATTTGGGTGAGCTCATTTCCTGCATTTATTTTGTCATGTTTTTATTTTTTTTTATTCAACTATTTGGTGTTTTTGCAGAGCAAAAGCCAATTTAATATAAAAAAGGGGAAAAAAACTCAGCACAAACACTTAAAAACAAGTGAAAATTTGAAGTGGAGCAGAATCCAATAACGTTTCTAGACATTCTGTTGTGATTCTGCAATAACAGTGTGTTAATTTTTCCTTATTTAATGCTCCGCCTTCACAGTCTACACAGAAATATTAACCATCCCATTTATTTCTTGTTTAAAGACACTTTTTGTAAAAATTAAAAAATGACTCTTAAAGTATTCTAATCATTGAGTTGCCAGGCTCATACATAGCCAGCCCTCTACAGTAATGGAGGAATGTGATTGCTCTATTATTGGTAGGTACTGAAATAACTACATAAGCAGCAGTAAATCCATATTTTTCCCCTTTTCTTTCTTATATGTGTTCCCAACAGTCCCTGTGACCTTTAGCATCTTGTCACTAACATATGTCAGGTGTAGGTACCCAACATCTAAAATATCACACTGGCATGCAAAGTGTGAACTTATGAACCCTGCTGGATAATAATATCCAACAGAAATGCATTCCAGATAGCCCTGTGCGCTATTAATATTGCAAACACTATATTTCTAACAAACTGCGTAGTCCCAGTAGTAAAAATACATGTGGGGGGAAAAAAAACAACCTTTTGTGGTTTCTAACAATTATACACTTAAGAACGATCAGAACAACAGAGCAAATGGGTTTAATGTTTGAGGGCTGGTTATGTCTTATGTCTAATGTCTAATGACGTTAAATAACTAAGGTTTATTTTAGTCGAGCTCAGATCTTGTGCTTTTGAAGTGACAGCTAATAAAGTTCTACATGAGACTAAAAGTAGTGTGAAAGAATGGTTAAAAGACTATCACAAAAAAACTGAATAATTAAACAAAGTCATGCTGGAAGTTTGAATTCAACTTAAAGATTGTAACTAATGAATTATGAAAATTAATTCATTTATATTCAGACTTGTGAGTGGAGTTAGTCCTTGTGAAGGGGGTACTACATTTAACACTATCAAATCATTGGGACTGCCCTGGCTTAGCAGGTTTTCTGGGGGAAACCCTGTACATTATTAATGATGATTATACCAGCTTTGTTGTAGCTGGACATTAGTATTCTACACCAATATTTTTTCAAAATTCTTCTACATATTTTCAATATGAATTTAAACAATCTACAGTAGTTTAAGACCACAACTGTTGTCTTACGGAAAATACAAAAATAACTTGTAAAACTTTTAGAATTTCACATGTAAAATAAAAAAAATAAAACATTTGTCAATTCAAAAAGAAAGTATTTGGCACTGCTAACCATAACAGTTTTAATTAAAAAGCCAAGATTAAGACAAGTAATATCATAGATGTCATTCTAAAATTTAACAAAACCAGCTGTGAGGTTGAATAAGAGCACTACACAAACTAAGAAAACTGCAAACCATGACAGGCAGCATTAAGGTAGAAAAATGGTAACCCAACAGGGAGGCCCGGATGCCGAACCGGGACTCAGTGGTTTAGATAGAAGCAGCCAGCTGGGACAGACTGGACTGGGATACAGCAGATGCTACATATCAGTGATAGAGAGGGAAATAACCAGAGAACTATCACACTATGTTTATCTCTCTTGACGTCATTCTCAGGTGTATAACCAAGGTTTGAATGTTAGAACATTGCCTTTTTCCAGCCGGGGACTGGCCCTTGCTTGAACCTGCACTCCCTGCTCCGATGTTCCTAATAAAAGCCTGGAGAAGAGTCAGCCGACTCACTTCTCCTTAATCGCAAACCAGCACGCAAGGTTTTAAATCTCTGACAGCAGCAAACTCAGACATTAATCTCAGGCTAAAGTAGGTTTTAAACAGTTATCGATGAGATTTCAAAACATCAACTGGCATTTGATTCAACCAGATGTGTGTGCACAGAAAAATTAGCCTGAGGCCAGCAAAGAGAAAAGGGCGTTGTTTTGTGCAGCCATGTGTGTCGGCATCACAGGACGATCCCACTTGGCAGCAGCTGTGTGTTACAGAGGGCAACTGATGGGATTGGCTGGCATATGTCACACCCCTTGACACACACCTACACACACACTTGCTTCCTGCTCAAAGTTAGCTGGCAAAAATATTTAACTACTGTGGATAGTCTAGTTAAACCAGGGCAGGTCTCTCTTTCATTTCATTTTCACCTTTGAGAAATTGTATTTGTTTAAATAAAGGTCAAAGTTCACAAATAAATTAATCAAAACATATGTAATAGAGACGCACCGATAGGCCTGTCACGATAACAAATTTTGCTGAGCGATTAATTGTCTCAAACATTATTGCGATAAACGATAATATTGTTTGAAGACCTTTTTACACTGATTTAATGGAAATGATGTAATAATGCATGTGATTTCTTGCCAAAGATAGATACACTTTGTTTTCAAAAGAATATTTAACACTGGAACTGATAAACAAAATAAACAAAACAACCAAAAACAAAAATAAAATGGATTCTCAGTCTCCATTAACAAAAAATGTACTGGAAGAAAAACTAAACAACATAAAGCCAAAGTGGAAATAAATACTGCATTCAACCAAAAGAGTGCAGATTGTGAAGTCTGTATATTATATTGCCCTTCAGTAATAATTAGATTTAAATAGAGAAGATGGGCACATCGACTACCTGATGCAATAATTCACACTACAGATATTTTGTTCCTATTTTTCCCCTTATTACAATCTTAAAACGTTGGTCTTTCTAAGATTGTGTGGTGTGTTATGGTAGATAGTCGTTGCCGCTCCGATCTAAATCAAGGGTTTTCCGACTGGGATCTTAACGCAGCCTGTTGAATGCGACAGGTAGCCAATCAGAAAGCGTGGATTCTCCTCCGTGTTTTCTGAGGGGAAATTACGGAGGGAATCCCAAACAGCTGACACGGTGCAACCCGAAGTCCAGCGGACATTGGAGATGATATGTGGAAACAACATTAATGTTTATTCAACATGCAAAGAATATTGAAATGATAAGGGATGGAGCTGGAGCGAAATTGCTACCGCAGTTGATAAACCCGGTAACTTTTCAGCTGTTCTTCGTTAACATGACGTAAATAGGTTATAATGATTTTCATTCAGTCAGGACTGACACTAGCCACATGCATTGCAGGTAGATTGTAGTAAAGCATTGATTAATGCCTGGTTTTAAAATGAGTTAACTGAACTTGTAGCCATTATTTTGTGCCCATTGTTGGACACCACACAGAACGAACCCGATCCAACCGTTATACCTAGGATTTCTGTCGGCTAATGTGTGGTCTGTCAGGTTTTAAAATGGGCTGACAATCCGACAACACTAAGATGTGTAGTGTGTGCTGGGCTTTACACTAAGGAAATGAGGAAGGGGGGAGTCAGTGGAGAGCACCGGAGTTGAGCCTTTTTTCATTCAGTCTCATTAGCTGAAAGAGAAAAAGGTCAGAAGAGACGATAGTGCTGATAATTAAAACGACGTCGATAGCTTTAATTTATCGTATGATTAATTGATTTATCGTTTATCGCGACAGGCCTACGCACCAATCTGATATTAATATCTGTATCAGTGCTGGTACTGAAATATTGTCTAGATCGGGTTTCAGTGACAATGAGCTGGATCCAATCTATTCAGTCTAATTCTATGCTTTTGCTCTGAGCGATGTTATGCTTTATAACCATTTGAAAGAAGGTTTGTTGGAGTTTATCTTTAAATGTTTGACCAAGGCAGTAAATCTATTGTTTTAGTCAGGTTCAGTTTATTTATTATTTTCCATTGGCTGCTCTACTCCTAATAGGACTTACTGATCAAGTTGAAGTTGTTCTTACATGTTTGCTTGTGAAGCTGTTGGTGTGTTTAAGTGCAGAGTTTTCAAGTAAATTTGTACTTCAGTACATTTATGTCTGTGTTAAAAAAATAATAATTTTAAGTCAGTTCAGCACTGCTTCTCTGTATTGGATGGGTATCGGCTGATACTAAACCTCAGATATTGTATCGGTTTTAGAAGTGAAAAACGTGGATCGGTGCATCCCTAATATGTAATAAACCAATGTAAGCCAATCAACACAGTCTTTTCAAAAAGACAATCGCAGTAGTTTGTTCATGTCAAGTCAAAGACCCGCAATGGGTTGGACCACATTCTGTCCACTGTTCTCCAGCACAAAGCTCCTCTTAGTGAAGCACACAACAAACTGAACACTTGGCTAAACCAGAAAAGCTTTTTATCGTCCTTGCACACACCCACTCGCCAGCAGGGAAAGTGCTTACGATGCTGCTAATTGTAAACGTTGTGTGCCAGTATGTACAACTTAGTGGGAGGTAGTTTTATACAGGCGCTATAATCACAGGGTCTGCAGCAGGCAGAGCTGGGATAAATACAGGTGGGCACTTGGCTTATTCTCAGCTGAATGAACACATGCTCACAAATATATACACACAGACATAGATGATTAGGCATGGGCTGGTATGACATTGTCAAGTTGTGACAACCATGAAAAAAAAACAGTTTCACAGCATTTAACAAAATATAATATAAACATGAATAAAATTAACTGGCTCTATTTATTAAAAAGAACAAGAAAGCCAAAAATTATTCCTCCTTTTATTTTATGGGTGTGAAAACACATTTATTTATGCAGTTTGTCGCATTTGCACTAAACAAATTTGAAAAACTAAAAGGTAGCACATCAAATTGAAGAAGGACACCTCATTCTCAGAAAAGCCTGCTGTTTGGGAACATTACAGTTTATTACACTGGTGGAGAGACAAAGGTAGGCTTATGTTGGTATTGTTCAATCAGCTCAAAGTCAGCAAACATTTCACCAATTTGTTCCCCCATTTCATACTCATGTTGATTTCAATTTATTTCAATTTATGTACTGAGCTTAGACTTTCACAATGTTCCTTTAATGACATTAAATGTAGTACTCCATCTTATGATATGCCTCAAAGTTTGCCACTACATGTAACTAAAGCTAGCAGCTTAGCGTTTATCTTTAAACTCTGATGTAATAGCCACCTAGAAATTAGGCACATTTCTTTACCTTTGACCCCCCCTCCCTTTAAGTAACAGTACTGAACATCTGAATATTTAGATTCTTTTTTGGACATGAAAAAAGTAATGTCAGATACAGTCGTGGTCATCTGATAATATTTTGGGACATTTTCTTACAAACTGGATTTTAAATTAATTGATTGGATTAATTGTTTACATTTTTGGTTTAATACTGCCAAGAGGCAGTTATCACACAACAGCTTCATGGATTCTGATAAAACTGAAACCTATGATCAAAGTAAAACCCTCTGCTTGCGTTTCCAGCATTGCAATTGACTCCCCAAAGTGACCATGCCTTTTGCACAAGTCCAAACCTGACCCCTGAAATTTAATGCAAATAAATGAATAAAATATAAATAAACAAAAATTGTAAATCATAATAGCTAACTTGTTTGCAGCTGTTGAGGCATGAAGAGGGAAGTGAATAGGAAAAGGCTTGACAGACTTGCTGGGAAGAGCTTGGAACCCTTTCACAACAACTGGCACTTTTCTGGGATTTATATAAGCTACAGAGAACATCATAAAAATGACCAAATGTTCTGAATTTTATTATAATTTCAGAAGATTTTTTAAATTAATCCTTTGATTCTCACAAAGTATAAGAAATTGTGACCCAGGATTACACCAAAAGAAAAAAAAAAAAACAACTTTCTGCTGCTTGATATTATTTAAGCCACATAATCCATTTCCACACAGCAGACTACAAAAACATTTTAGAAAATTACTTTAAAATTGCTGATAAAATTGTTTTTTGTTGAAAATGAAGTTGTTCCACTGTGGGTGCAAAATTACGCTTGGTCGGTATTGACGCTGTGTGGCAGATGACTTCTTTTTGTACCCAAAATAGAACAAAAAAAATAAAATAAAACTACACCTTTAAGAAAAAGTGAAGGGTCAACAGTTCACCTATTGGCCTCACTACTGATGGCAATTCAGATCTATATATGAGAACTGTACAGGATATGTTCAAAATACTCAGAGATCAGTGCAATAAATAACTTTCACCAAATAACCTTGAACTGAGGTTGTAATGTATTAGCTGAAAATATCAGCTTAAATTAGCTAAAAATGACCATCTGAGTTCCTCTATATTTGGTGAATAATGCTCAAACAGACTGAGATAATAAATACAGTGTGTGATTAGACAATTCAGAAGTAGGTTCAAATCTGTGCCCAAGTTTTGGTTCCCTCTGTGTTGCCCTCTCCCTCTCCTGCAATTTAAAGCAACAGCTTTGAACTTTGGACCTTGTTTTCTAGGCAGAGGATAAAAACGAACTAGCCGTCAGGCTTTTGGCACATGGTCAGAGAGACTGAGAGGGAGGAGCGAGATGGAGAGACAGAGAGGAGCTTGTAAAGAAAGGAATGAAGTAATGAAAAAAATAAAGCGAAAGCTAAGTAATGAAAGGAAAAAGTGAAAAAGGAGGAGGTGAAAGAGACTGAAGCAGGAAAAGGATAGAAAACAAAGATTAGAAAAAAAAGGCATGTGAGGAGAAACAATAGGCTAAACAACGCAACAAAGTTGCTTCATCAGGAGAAAAGACACAGCCCAGCAAAAGGAAAACAATATTTATATATACACGTGTTTTACTTATTAGCACTAAAAAACAAGTTTCTTTTTTTAATGCATGATGACAGATGAGAATCAATATATCCTCACCAAGTGCTGCTAAAATAGAGTATATGAACAGGGCCAAAGGGAGCATCAGCTGATTCATGTGCTGTGTCATTCATGGAGGGCTAGAATGACAGCCAAGACCCAAATAACCCAGACAGACACTGATGTGACGAAATTCTGTTTGAAGAGCTATTCATAATGTAAACATTTGACTTTGAAGAAGACCTATGTTCATTATGAAGAGCAGCTCCTCACAACATGTTCAGAAATATGTAATGACAGTGACAGAAGATGTAAACTCCAGCTTCCGGTCGAAGTAAAGCAAGTCATTTAACCCCAAGTTAAACTTTATTAGCCTATAAATGTGCGAATGTTTTTGAATGCAACTGAGTGAATGTGGCTCCACTGAAAAGCCCTCTGAATGGTCAGAATGATTAAAAAAGTGCTCTATAAATTTAGTTCATTTACCATTTAACAGACCACCTTGTAAATTTCAAAGCAACAACTCAGTGAAAGAGCCAGGAGAAAGAACCCTAACAGAGGCAAACCAGGGCTTGACGTGAATCTTGAGCCTTAAGAATGAAAAGAATCTGAATTAAACTTTAAAATGACGCAGCAGCAAAAGTAAGGACTCTGAAATCTACCAGACATGTTCCCAAGATACCCACACTATTCGGAACAGAGGCACGTTCAAAGCAGTAACACATTTCAAAGGCATGACAGGACTTGATGTTTCACAAACTAAACCCACCTTTCCTCCCATTTACGCCGACATAACACGTTTTTCAACATCTTAGCATACTTGGAAAGATGGGATACAGCGTAACAACAAAAGAACTGCAGCTGTATTGTGATTTTAGATTCCCACTTAATTTATTTAAAAAGAAAAACAAGAGGTTTCATGAAATTTTCAACTCTAATATTTAACTTTTTTCAATAACTACATAACTTGGCAACCTTAAAAGTACATTATGATTAGTAGCAAAAATCTTTTCAAATTTATTTTTGCCCCACCTCAAACAGCAGTTGAAGGAATATCTTTTTTACAGTAAAGTCCATCATTTTTATGGTAACATAAAAAGGGAATTATAGCCTGTATCTTTAAAGCTATACCCTTGTTTCAAAAGCACCTCATAATGGCCAAACCAATCTCCATGACTACCATCAGGGTGTGTTGAGGACTATTCATTTAGCTACAGTCTACATTTACAACTACAGTGAATCCAACACACAGGACCTAAAACATTTCAGCTTTCACCACAGGTTCCACAAAACACGTCACCATGTTTTATTATAAGGAACATTAACCACCGAGATAATTAACATGGCATTAGAGAGCACATCGCTAAAGCTACTTCTTAAAGGCAATTCACAGACTTCCTGTTTACACCAAAACAAAATGCGTACTGGAAAAAGAAGGAAAAAAAGAAAAAAGGACACATACAGTTAGGCAGCTCTCCCATGGCTGTTAGTTCTTTGTGTGCTCATGTTTATGTTGCTGTTCCTGCATTGTCCCATTGTGAACTGTATTGCTCCGTTACCAAGAACTGCTGAACTTATTCTCATCTAACAGAAACTACAACTTGGTCAAACTATTCTTGCCCATTCATTCAAAAACATCCAATCTATCATAGTGTTATGTTATGGACACAATGCATGCAGCTTTTCCTATAACCTACACAATGTGGCCCTGGCCAAGTAGTTGAGTGGGTTGCATTATCTGATAGCAGCTTAGACATTATGTCATTTAAATTGGCCATTGTTTCTGAGGCAGGTTTTGCCAGGGGCACAATGGCTGTCTGAACGTGGTCCAAGTGAAACAAATAACACATTAAACCAGGTTGTAATTGGGACCAGATCCCTGCTGGGGTAAACTGTGGTCTGAAAGACAGCGCAGACAGATGGACGTAAGGACAGGACACGCACAGAAAAACTGTCTTTTTTTTGTTTTGTTAAGGTTTTATATCAACATTTCCCTACACGTTGATGTCTGAGATGCTGAAAGCATCACATTCAGTTGCGAATTTGTTTCAAAATCATACCAAAGCAATGAAAAAAATTACTTTGGCCATTGTTATACTGACTGGATAAAACATTTTTAACATTTTAAAATTGCTGAAAATAAAGCTCTAAATGAAGTTGTTTTTCTTGCTGTTATTTCTGGCTGTAAATCATGTAGAACCTAAAGGGAAAGGCTAGTTTTTTGTTTTGTTTGGGGAGGGGGGGGTTTCCAGGCTACCGAGGGCATCTAAGCAGTTCCTGTGTGGTCTCTGTGTGTGGGTGTGTGTGTTATAACACCACAATAACTGCCGGATTAATTCATTCATATATTTAACTGAACAGAGTGAATGATGTTAGTATCACATAGATATGATTAAAATGACAAACCAGTTGAGTTTTTAATCGTCTTTGCCAATGAATACATACATTTTTACCCCATTTCTAATAAAATCTTGCTGAACATTCAAATGCTAATTTATCATATTCAACTCCCTTGACAAGCATGTCATTTGTAGTCTTTGTCATTTAGTAATTTTCCACTTGCTGCTGAGTTTCATCAGCTGTTTATTGCATGTCAGTGTTGACTACAGCATCTTGTGCCAGTAAATTATTACACTCTACAGAGATATAATAATAAATTAGATTACACAGGCATCCTAATAAAACTGATCTTTGCTTGCATTTTAAATGAGGGATAATCCGAAAAAAAGAAGGCTGGTCTCCATTTCAGCAGAAGGCAATAATAATTTTCTAATATTGTGACAAAGGTCTAGTACGGTAATGCAGTCCAGTGCCACTAAGAATAGGCGTAGTTTAGTTAATACAGTTATCAAATCCTGAGATCTTGCTCTTTTCTGAAAATCACATTTTTCTAGGCAATTTTATAAAGTTAAAGTACTTTTTTATTGCCATAAAAGACTTATCAAAAAGGACTTGATGTACTACAAGAATTACTTAAAAGATATTTCAGTGAGAGTACATCTTGTGCAAAAAGACCAAGATGTACGTCATCGGAAATTAATTTTCTGGAAGCTTTTTGTCCGTCTAGGTCATTTCTTGGGTGTATTTCCACCATGGGGCTAAGTAGTCTCTATGGATCATTATGCACTGCATTCACTTGCTGTCATACATGAGATATTTACTCATTTAAACATCAGTTCAGATGACATAAGGGTGAGTAATTGAACACACCGGCCATTAAGTGTTAACCAACTGCCCTGTTGGTTTGTGCTAAGCAATGGGAATGTACTAAAGATGTGAAAACTTAACAGGACTGACATATAGAGCTATGGTCCCATCTTGATATTTTCATTCATACCTTCAGATGCAAGTGATCTCAGGTGTAAGCTAAATTAATTTACATTTTTATTGCAGTCGTTTCTCTAGATGTCAGTGGGAGTGATAATGACTCGGACCAAAACTTAATTTACTTCTTGGAGAAACGCCAAACTGTTAAGGAGGATAAACAGCAACTCAAGGTTTGTTGGCAACTTTGGAGCAGAGAAAGGAACAGGAAGTAAAAATGAAAGGTGAGAAAAAAACCTGTTTGTGCTGCATCCTTTTTGCAGCACAAAGTTCACTTCGTTTTAGAGCGGTATCATATCAGGATAACTTTGCAGTTGTGAAACTTGGCATTGCAGCAAAACTGCACACACTTACGTCAATATAATGACTCTGATTTAAGTAACTTCATTCAAAAATAATACAACAGAACAATTTTCTGAATGTGACTTGAAATTTGGCAAAGCAATAACAACATTACTTTGCCAAGAGATTAAAACATGAATAAATATAATTTTATACCTAAGTTGGTCATTAAACAAAAATCTTTTTCATCTGCTTGCATGACAAAGAGTCACTGTATTGTGCAAACTTCCTAACAAGTGGCATGTTGTGGCTGCAGTGAAATCATAATATCTGTAGAATTTTTCTCTAATTAGAGTCAGTAAAATATAAAATAAAGATTTAATAGCATTTCATGTTAGTTCCTGAAATAAAAGGCAGGGAATTATGAGAGCAGAACAGCTTGTAGAAACAAGAGCCACCTAATAAAGTTTTTCAAATTACCTATCCCCGCTAGATCTTCCTTCCCAGAGGAATATATAACCACTTCTCCAGAGAGAACTGCATGATGTTTTAAAAACAAAGCTGTTTTTAAAGAGAGGAAGCAGAAGTTATATTTAGTCATGTCATATAGTGCTTTGCAAATACAATATTTTGAGTGGATTAGCCCCACTCTGCCTGGACCCGCATGTTGGCCTCCATTCAGGACCTTAACTGTGGAAAACTGAGGTTGCATCACTAACAGCGACCCCTTTTGCGTAGTGACAAGAACAGATCATTTAAAGCAAAACAGACATCTAAGACATAAAAGATAAACATACCCTTCCAGCAATATGCAGCTTTTTTGCATTTCTGGTGAAATGCTGATGTTTTGGTTTGATCCATCCAGCTGTCTGCAGGAGACCATCCGTCTCTCATCACCACTGAGCGCACAGGCAGCCGCAGAGACATGGGTATCTGAATAACTAGAATTACTGCCTCATAGTTCCTGTAATTTTCTGAATGTGACTTGAAATTTGAAGTCCAGCCCCCATCCTCTCCCCGCTTGAAAGCTTAGCGTTCTCTGAAAGAGAAGGCTAAGTCCTCCCGGTATGCCGTGTAGTTCATATCCACACTCCTCCTCTCTAAAGGTAAAAAGGTGAATTCCTCTGAGTATTGCTTCCAGGTGTTAAGAGACCAGGCGGTGAACTGAGCGGAGAGGAATGGTCACACTCTGCTAGATTCCCCCCAGAAACAGTGTTTTCCACAATTAACGGCTGTATCCTAACACTTAATATGCCTGGAGAACGGAATGCTCCTAAGGACATATAAACATGACAATAAAAATCACACACTAGCCAAAACCAAACAATGTTTTCCTCTGTTTTTTTTCTGTTGCTCAAACAGTTGAACTTGATCTGTTTTTCACAAGATGAGTCTGTGGAGCTGGCAGCTCTTTTGTTATGCAGGAAGAACAGTTGAAATGGGAACATTAAGCCGAGGAACAGTTTAATCTCTGCAGCAGCAGCAGCGGTGTGAGGTGACGCCTCCTAGCTCACCTACACTGCCAAGTATGCAGGTGTAAATCAATACACTGCCTCGATGCACCCATAGAAGTACGCAGTGCTGAAAGCGAATTTCATCAAATATACACTGCTCTAAAAAATAAAGGGAACACTTAAACAGGGGTTTAACACTTAAAGTGTTCCCTTTATTTTTTTGAGCAGTATATATAACTTGTATATATTTATTATATAATATATAACTTGGAAACAAAAGAAAAGCAACAGACAAAATTGTCTTAAAGTTCCTCACAAAAGTATTTAATCTATTTTTTTCTCTATAATTTAACACTTTACTAACCATAAACTTTGGTGAATTTTCTTGGGATTTAATGTGAAAACCAAAAAAAGTATTGAATAATTATGAAGTTGAAGGAAATGATACGTCCATTGAAAAATGTCTAAAAAGTGTGGTGTGCATTTGTAGTCAGACCCTTGAAGTCAAAACTTTGTAAAATGGCTTTTCTTTTCCATTCTTCTTTGATGAGTTGTGTTCCTCAACTGGACTGAACTTTAACTGGGCCATTCTATAATATGACTGTCCTTTGATTGAAGCTAGGACTGTAACAATTCATCAAATGATTCGAGTACCTTGATTGCTAAAACTTCAAGGTAAATTATCTGCCTCAAAGCTTTGTTAAATTATGTTTAACTGTGCATGTCAACGTGTTCCAGCCAGATAATTATTTGTGTGGCGCAATGCTCTCACCAATGAGATGTCGATAAATGCTAAGTGCTGTTAGCATAGCATAGGGTGACCAAGCGTCCTCTTTTCCCTAGGGTTTTCACTGTTTTTTGGGGGACCAATAGGCATGCTTACAGCAGATGGCATGACACATGGAATACGACAGCCTTTATCCCTGGTGTAGCTTTACAGACAGACTGGAAACTTTCCTACCATTTCCATCGCAACAAATGGCTGGCGAAGCGCGCACCATGGCGTGTTTAGCTGGGGTGTGTTTCTGTGTGTGACGAAGGTGCCAAAGATCCGTTGCTCACGTGGACACAAAAGCTGAGAGTTTATCTATTGACTAAAGTGCCTTTGTCAGACTGCTGCCTATTATATTGAATATTAATTCAGATTTTTGTGTAATTTCTATTCAGGTTGACTTAAAAAAAATAACTTTTATTGTTGCATTTTAATTTTCTAAGCTACAGAAGAGTAATTGTTAGGTATTAGCCTGTTGCATTAAGCAACAAATCAATTGCAAGATAAATTAAAAACAAGCTCAATTTCCGTTTGCATTACTTATTTTTCTCTTTTCTCTCTTTCTACTAAAAACTGGATGACAAAAGTCTTCAGTATGGTGCTTTAACTCAACTAGTCATTTTTATGAACAATTTTGTTTGCAGACTTCAAAATTAATTTTATTTGTCATTTCTGTTGCTTTGTTTATTTATTTTGGGCATTTAAAATGTCTGCTAAATGTTCATTAAAAATTAAAGTTTATTGATCTTTATGAATGTGTTCCTTCATTATACCACCATTACCATTACATTACTTAAACTAAATATTTATTGTAATAACTTCTAGAACAATTCGTCATTCAGCATAATTTGATATCATGACTTATTAGGGAAGCAGAAATATCAAAGTTTGGGCCTATACTGATGTTGTGGCAGTATTCACCAACATTATATTCTATAAAAAAAAATTATTAATCATCAAAATAATCGATAGAGTGCTCGATAACTAAAATAATGGTTCACCAACTCAAACTGAAGCCGCTCCACAGAAGCTCTGGTTGCATGTTGAGGGTTTTCCTGGTGGAAGGTGAACTTCCAGCTGAGACTCGACCCCCTCTAAGGGAATTCCCTCAAGGGTTCCCCTATATCAGGGGTCTCAAACTCCAGTCCTCAAGGGCCGCTGTCCTGCAGTTTTTAGATGTGCCACAGGTACAGAACACTGGAATGAAATGGCTGAATTACCTCCTCCTTGTGTAGATCAGTTCTCCAGAGCCTTAATGACCTAATTATTCTATTCAGGTGTGGTGCAGCAGAGGCACATCTAAAAGTCGCAGGACTGCGGCCCTCGAGGACTGGAGTTTGAGACCCCTGCCCTATATACACTTCCATAAATCTCCTGCTTCCAGGTCCAGGCTTGTAGAAAAAAAATTGTCCCTACAGCATGAGATTACCACCCACACATTTCAACATAGCGATGCGTTCAGGGTGATATGCAGTGTTGGTTTTACTCTACACATTGTTTGGACTGCAGTTTCCTGTACATGTAATTGATCATGATGCAAGGCCACAGAAAAATAAATGTTGCTTTTTCCAAGCACAATAAAACATTGTAAAGCATATGAGATGTATATATTTATATAGACATAGCATTTGCACCCTGATCTGAACCATAATTAGAGTTTGAAACAAATTTAAATATGAAACGTTAAAATGTACTTTATTTTAAAAAAGCAACCCTGCTGGCTCCAGACTGTCTGTGAAGCTAACTACTCTTCACTGCACTGCTCTCAGGAGTGAAGAAAAACTAGAGACCACAGTCCAAAGTAGAGGCAACTGAGGAGGTTAAGTTGAAAATATTTTTAGTTCAAGCCTGTGAAAACCACCCTAATGTTAACGTATGTTGGATTTGAATGACAATAACATGTAATAATTCAGATGTGTTTTGAAGGTTCCCTTATTATTGTATGTAATCAGCAGCGGCATGTCACCCTCTAAACAATGCCTTCCTTTATGTGGTTGTGTCCTCAACATCCCTTATGGCAAAATGCAAATGGCATCTTGTTTGGTTTTTCTAGAAAATCCCAATGTCAATACAAAGAAGTTGGTGGTTGTAACTGGAAAAAATGTGAAAAAAGTTCTTATGTCACAAAAGCACTTCAGCAAAGCACTATAAAGCCCAGAATTTATGCTGAAAATAAATATAAAACAGGAAATGATGACGGCGACATGTTTTATTTTGCGTGTCGGAATATGATGTAGTGAAGGATCTTTCGTCTTTACTTGAAAACAGACCCTTTCACATTCCCTGATGTGGCTTGGCACGCTAATAAAAGAAGACTTCAAAAGGAGAAGGACCTGGCACTTGGTGAGAAGGGCCTCTTGTTGAAGGAGAGGAGGGCAGATGTTTTCAAGATAATGCCAGCTGCTCTTCCTCAAAATTTCAGTTAAAACTGACATTGCCGTCAATCAATCAATCTTTCTGTTGTTACTTATATATACAAATAAAATATATTTTATTTGTATACAAATAAAATATATTTTATTTGTATATATACTCTGTGATCGAATACAGATGGAGAAGAGTTTAAAACTCCCAAAATACGAGGTCATATTGACCACAGTGGGTCGCTAAGTTTGTGTCACTCTGTAGGAAGAAACTTGATCGTTGTACGCCAGGAACCCGAGACGGCTTCGCATGTGAGTAAGTGGGAGTTAAATATCACTTTCGGATTTGCCACAACAAGCTTGAGATGTAAACAGAAAGGCATTAAAAATGGATGTCTTCTATCCAAAATAGATCTAGCGGATAGTAAATGAATGCCATCCCAGGTAAATATTCTTTCAAGTAGAATTGTGTCAAGATTTAAGGATGGCCAAGTTCTTCAAGCCTACCTCCTCTGCAATAATCCTTTACCAAGTCCAGACAACCCACTGCTAATTTCAGCGTATGCTTCATCATTTTAAATGAGTTGGCAGCTGACACTTCCTGTACGTCAGTAAGCCTGATTGCACTTACTGTGTTTTATAATAACTGTGGCAAAAATGTTTCAGACTCTGACTTTTGAGTCTTTTAAGCATTACAGATTAAAAGAGTTTTATGCTTATAGAGAAGAAGAAGAAGAATCCACATTTTAAAGGAAATGTGTGCTTTTCATGCATCTGGCTCTAAATAAGCTTGGTGAAGATTAACGCTTCAAATAGTCTGGAATGTTCTTCACATAAATGAATGCAGTCTGCATTTCTGACTGTACATGTCAGAAAGTGCTCTAAATACACAATGGTTGCAGCAACACGCTGGCTTTTAAAAGGTCACATGAAAATGACACAAAAACAAAGACGTGCAACAATGTTCTGCAAAAGCATGTCAACGACATAAAAAGATAATAATTTTATAAAGTTTGTACACTTTTCCACAGTAAAATTCAAGAACTTGTCAAGCATTTTTGGGCAAGTTTTCAAAAAAAAAAACAACTAAATATTAAAAATTAAGTTAAATAAAGACAGTTTTAGTTCACTGTTATTCACTATTATTGTTATTAATATTTTTGTGTTTTGTAGTATACTGCAATCTAGAGCAGGGACAAGGTAAACTAAAAAAAGTGAAAAAAATTCCCCAATTTCAGTAATGTTGTTTAAAGCATAACTTATAAAATGATCAACGAGTCCCCGAGCCATTAGGAATAATAAATATTCATTATTAAAACAATCTAAACAAATCAAGCTAAGATAAATGACCTTCCTTCTCATTAAGATTTCCTGGATTTTGCGAATAGACAAAACTTTGGTAAGTTTAACTGACCTAAAACAAGAAATATTTAATCTAATTTAACTTCAGACGGTGAGGGAAGAAAATCTGTTTTTTTTTTTTATTTGGTGTATGAATATATACAATTATAAATAACATTTTCCAAATTTAGGGTTTTAAGCAACTGTCAGATTGTACTTTACTGCAAAACTGAGCAGTTTGAATATCAAGCACTTTCAAGTATTTTATGGAGAAATCAAGAATTTTCCAAACCTTAAAAACACCCAATTGAAATTCAAGCATTTCCAAGGATTTTAAGCACCTGTATGAACTTGTGTATATTCTGACAAAATGAATAGGTTTTAAAAGCTGATGCAACAAAAGGTGTTAAATGTGCATATAATTAATTTGAATCAACAAAAACAACTCATTACTATCCACTTTTATGGATATCAATGGGCAAAATACAATACTAGTTCACCAGGCAGTTATGTTAACAACTGTAAGCTTAGCACATACTAAAAACTAAAGGTCTAGCTGTGTATTTGGTTACACAATACCACAGATTATACCTTTTTATCAGAAATATGTGTTTACATGGAGAAAAAAAACAAAAAAACTTCTCCCTACAAAGACTTCCGTAGAGAAAGGCTGGCTCAGAATCAGCACAGAAAAGAAGAGGGCACTTTGCAGCAGCCAGGCAATAGCTTCTCTGTAAGAAGAAACGCTCACTGCCACCTCAATAGGCAGCCAACTGGCTCCTGAAAGAACGCCTTCAAATCTAACTTTAGACCTGAGCAGCTTTTGCCCATAAAGCACCAGACAATGTCAGGAGAATCAGATCTGGATTCACACATGAACAGACGAGGAGCACCGACTGGTCACAGATGCCCGTTCACAACTAGGAATACCGGTGGCTGCATTTTCAGCACAGAACACCAGGAAGTCCCTGTTAAATACCACATGCCTATTACTGCTGTTTTGTGGCAGGAAACAAATTTGCAATGGATTTAAATAGGCAGATAAACAAATACCAACAGAGAAGTGGCTAAAAGTGACCATTGTTAAGCTGAGCAGTAGACATTGTGCCTCTTCACCGTCTGGAAGTTGTTTTAAACTCTAGAGGGATCAAACCTACGATAACTGGAAATAGGCTATTATTTTAAATGTTCAGAAATATGCAGTTACATTAAATCAGAAAGGTGTGCAAACATTTAGCCTTTTTGCTACAAAGCAACAATGTGCAATGGAGCCACCCCCCACCCCCATGCACAATTCAGTATTTGCTAATTTTTCAGTATAAAACAACTTCGAATTATTATTGGAAAACCATTCGTCATAGCGCTTATCTAAAATATTTGAAAGAAAATGCAGCTGAGGAAGCTGCAATGCCTAGATGCGATGCTACCTAACATACTATTGGGTGGTGTTTGCAAAGCAGCCAATCACAGAGTGCCATTTATTTTCCCTTGTGCTGATTGGCTTACCTCAAGGAGCAGAAGTAAGGAAGACTGTAAATATTGGCTTCTGTTGTAGTGCTAAGATGGTTTCCACTGAGCGTATTAATGTATAATGAGATATGATTGGTGTTTAAAATATTCTAATAGGAAGTTACAGTTAGGGCCAGAAATATTTGGACAGTAACACAATTTTCGCGAGTTGGGCTCTGCATGCCACCGCATTGAATTTGAAATGAAACCTCTACAACAGAATTCAAGTGCAGATTGTAACGTTTAATTTAAAGGGTTGAACAAAAATATCTGATAGAAAATGTAGGAATTGTACACATTTCTTTACAAACACTCCACATTTTAGGAGCTCAAAAGTAATTGGACAAATAAACATAACCCAAACAAAATAGTTTTTTTTCAATATTTTGTTGCGAATCCTTTGGAGGCAATCACTGCCTTAAGTCTGGAACCCATGGACATCACCAAACGCTGGGTTTCCTCCTTCTTAATGCTTTGCCAGGCCTTTACAGCCGTAGCCTTCAGGTCTTGCTTGTTTGTGGGGCTTTCCGTCCGAAGTCTGGATTTGAGCAAGTGAAATGCATGCTCAATTGGGTTAAGATCTGGTGATTGACTTGGCCATTGCAGAATGTTCCACTTTTTTGCACTCATGAACTCCTGGGTAGCTTTGGCTGTATGCTTGGGGTCATTGTCCATCTGTACTGTGAAGCGCCGTCCGATCAACTTTGCAGCATTTGGCTGAATTTGGGCTGAAAGTATATCCCGGTACACTTCAGAATTCATCCGGCTACTCTTGTCTGCTGTTATGTCATCAATAAACACAAGTGACCCAGTGCCATTGAAAGCCATGCATGCCCATGCCATCACGTTGCCTCCACCATGTTTTACAGAGGATGTGGTGTGCTTTGGATCATGTGCCGTTCCCTTTCTTCTCCAAACTTTTTTCTTCCCATCATTCTGGTACAGGTTGATCTTTGTCTCATCTGTCCATAGAATACTTTTCCAGAACTGGGCTGGCTTCTTGAGGTGTTTTTCGGCAAATTTAACTCTGGCCTGTCTATTTTTGGAATTGATGAATGGTTTGCATCCAGATGTGAACCCTTTGTATTTACTTTCATGGAGTCTTCTCTTTACTGTTGACTTAGAGACAGATACACCTACTTCCCTGAGAGTGTTCTGGACTTCAGTTGATGTTGTGAACGGGTTCTTCTTCACCAAAGAAAGTATGCGGCGATCATCCACCACCGTTGTCGTCCGTGGACGCCCAGGCCTTTTTGAGTTCCCAAGCTCACCAGTGAATTCCTTTTTTCTCAGAATGTACCCGACTGTTGATTTTGCTACTCCAAGCATGTCTGCTATCTCTCTGATGGATTTTTTCTTTTTTTTCAGCCTCAGGATGTTCTGCTTCACCTCAATTGAGAGTTCCTTTGACCGCATGTTGTCTGGTCACAGCAACAGCTTCCAAATGCAAAACCACACACCTGGAATCAACCCCAGACCTTTTAACTACTTAATTGATTACAGGTTAACGAGGGAGACGCCTTCTGAGTTAATTGCAGCCCTTAGAGTCCATTGTCCAATTACTTTTGGTCCCTTGAAAAAGAGGAGGCTATGCATTACAGAGCTATGATTCCTAAACCCTTTCTCCGATTTGGATGTGGAAACTCTCATATTGCAGCTGGGACTTGCACTTTCAGCCCATATTATATATAATTTCTGAACATGTTTTTGTAAACAGCTAAAATAACAAAACTTGTGTCACTGTCCAAATATTTCTGGCCCTAACTGTATGTGTTTTCAAATTACAAATTATTATCAGCTATAACTGAGAAATTACTCAATTTTTTAATTTTTTTTTAGACAATCACCTAAAAAGTATATAGTGAAATACTGATTTGAGCAATTAGGACAAAATTACACACACACACACATATATGTACATATATACAGTATATACATATATATATATATATATATAAAATTAAAACTGACTCAAAGATTCCTCACAAATTAAGACGTTAGCAAAGAAACCTTCAACATAAACTACCAATCCAGATCTAAAGCTGGAGTTACTTCGCAGTCCAAATTCAGCTGCTTAGATCTATATAAAGAGCGAGCACAAGGTTACATTGGGACAAGTATATGGAAAAGCTTCAACTTAAGCCACACTCTGCCCCATTATAAAATTACACAAAATCTGAAAACAAAAAAAAGAGGAAAAAAAAGGAGAAGCTTTTTCCACCCACTACCTGGCATCCACTTACAAGTGAAAATAACAGGGCTTAGTGGAAAACAACAGTGTCTGACAGAGAAAATGACTCATCTCTCGCTCCATCCCTCCATCGCTTGCATTCTACTTTCCTCTCAACTAGTTAGCCGCTCCGGCACATCCCGTACCTAAAAACACGGCTGATCTCCAATGACAACGGAGACACCAACAGTCGGGACGGCGCGCTCGCCTTCGATTCCCAGAACCCACAGGACTCACAAACAAATCTTTCTGGGTCAAACCAGAACTGATTTAAGGGACGTTATGACGTTTGATTAAAATTAGATTTGGAAAGGTGCTGGAAAATAGAAACATTGGTGAAGGAAACATCTTAAAGGTCTATATAACCGGGCGATGATGAGGGAGCTCATTTAGTTCTCTAGTGTCAGTGATTCAAACAGAAGTTTCTGGACTTCTGCTATGGCTCAGCTGAATTTTTTACTTTTAAAATAGAAGTCCAAATTCTATTTTAGACTTCTATTTTGGACTAGAATAAGGTAAAAGTAGCATAACATAATAGTAACTTTACAATTTTGGTGAATAAATAATTCAATAGAACTTTTACATTTTGCAAAAAATATAACATTTATATGAAAAACAAGTTAATGTTTGCTGTTAAGCATTCTAATTAAATAATGAAATAAAATATCAGTCGTGCCACACTAATAAAACCTGAAAACACACGCCTGATAGTTGAAGATGTTTGAGTGACAAAAAAGAACTTTATTTTTCACTTAAGTTTGTGGTTTTAGTTTATTGCAAACAGAACCTGTTGAGAATTATAAATTGCTATTTTCATAATAAATAAATGGCTGGGCACAGCTCAACCCCAGAAGAGGGATGTGAAAATAATAAATATTTCCATTTTTTTTGGCTGTTGATCACAAGATCAATGCAAGATAAATTATGTTTCTTTCGTCATATTTTGAAACAGACATTCAAGTTATAGAATCTTTTTTTCTTTGTAAAGTTCAGATGATGACTAGAGTAAAGAAAATGAATAAAATCACTTGTAACAAAGTATGTGTGTCTGTGTAGGTTTGGGGGTTAAAGGTCACAATGTGCATTTCCATGAAATAGAAAACTTTGTAATTCAGAATTTACTGTAGTGATTCAAAGCCAGAATGTTAAATTCAATCATTTTACCAACAAACCGTCCACATTAACTTTGTTTCAACGAAATAAAACAGAAAGAAAAGTTGCAAAATTAAACAGAAAAGTGAAATAAACAGAAACTAATGAAAACAGGAGAAAAAAATGCATTCAAGCCAACATCTTTTTCAAAGTTTTCATTCCATATACTTATCAAAAACATCATGTTCTACTGCTAATTTAAATAAAACTTGATTTGAAGGGAGTAATGTGCTGATGCATAAATGGCATAATCTTGTAATTCCTTTTTTTTCTGTTGGATTTAAAAACTATTACAAAATCTGCAGCACAGTTGTTGCTTGTTGATGTGTTACATTGTTTAAAATTTATAAATTTATGTAGATTAAAATTGAAATGAGCAGAGCTAAATTTGTAAATCTGCCTTAATCAAGCCTGAATGATGCATCTGCAGAATGTTTGGTTAAAATAACGTACAAAAATCTGACATTAAAGCAGCGCTAAGGTCACTAGATTTCAAAGACAAACTTCATTTCTTGTACTTTCTGATCTTTACTTTTCCAGTCATTTCAGCTACGGATTGAGAAACCACTGCTCTGTTAAAAAGAAAAAAAAAGACCGTGCATGCAGGAGAGGAACTACAGCACGGAAACAAAAGAAGGGTCAGCAGTATGAATACACACATGCAACTATGACGCAGCAGTTCAGCAATGCGTACACAGCTTGCTGCTGGTGAGAAGACAGAATCAATTTCAAATGTTTCCTGAGCTTTTATTCAGTCAGAGCTGAGACAATCATCGTAGGGCTTGTGTGAGGCAGCCAGAAGTCAAAACACACACAAGACGATAGCTATCTCCTCTCTAATTGGCTGTCAGGAGTTTCTGATGGACTCAGAGAAACCCCAAATGCGTTTCTGGATTCTTTTTATTGTGAGAAGAAAAACTAAATCAAACCAGATTAACACAGTCTCTTAGATTGACACAGTCTCTGTTGCTTTACAAAAATATCACTTAAAGCAGAACTGTTCAATAAAAATTTTTAAAAAAAAGATCTGACCGGCTAGTGCTTGGAGAGACGTTTAGGAGCACGTCTGTCAAACTGTGATGGCTGTATTTCAAAGAGGCGGTCTGATTCGCCGCATGTGAAAGCAGACTCTGCATTCTGAGTGACAGCTTTCAACCATTTTACGACCAGCAAAACTGTAAACAAGTGGGCCGGAGGGAGGGAGGGAGCGAAGCGTCTGCCGCCTCAGACGTCGCCTTTCTCTGCCTTCCCGCTTTGTTTCACTTCTGCAAATCTGCATGAATGAACAGAAGATGAAACAAAACAAAACGTACAAATTACAAAGAAGGCTGAAATCTCCCCCTCTATTCCGCCAGACATGAGGTCGTCTGAGAAATAAGTACATGCGCAAAGCAAAACCGCAGCTGACTGACAGCGCATGGGAGAAGATGGGAGTCTGAAGGGACATAAATCATGTCCCCTCTTTAAGTTGCTGCGGCTGTTGAGTTGGTTGCTTGTTTTATATGGGTAAACAACTATAAATCCTTGCCAAACAAAACCGCTTTCCTCTGTTTTCAGCAGCCCTGTCTTTGCAGATGATGCAACAGAATCAAATGGAAGTATGTTAATCAGAATGAGGCTGCATACCTAACTTTATAGTCATGCTCACAACAGGCAAAACTCAAATTAAAAACATTACAAGACAATTTTTAATCAAAAAAAGATTGACACTAGAGGGAAAGAAAATTCAGAAAATTCTGTTTCAAATGCAAGAATGTGCCCCTCTGCTTCCAGATAATCTGAAACCAACATCAGCTGCATTTGCCCCGCCGCATAGTTGACAATTACCATCTGGTGTTTGCTGTTGGAGCCACGCTGAGGCTACTGGGAAAGTGCAAAGTTGTGAATTGATCTGAACTCATTTAGAACTTATTTATAAGCCGATAAGATAGAGTCGTCTTTTCTCCTCACTGTTGCTGCTTCTTATCTTCTTAAGAGAGAACATCTGATTGGATTTTCTGATTTAAATTTTCAGCAAAAATCCATCAATACATGGTAATTAAATTAAATTTTTCCATTAAGTAAATGAAAAATAATTACACAAAACACATAGCCAAAGAATTCCACATATAATTCAACTTCAACAAATATAACTAAGTGTTGCTGTTCAGCAGAATATTGAGAGTCTTTGCGAGGTATTTGAAAACATTTCTCCAACAAACAAAAAACATACTTTACGTGCATTATATATGCAACCATTAGCACAGCCTGAATAGCCATGATTCCGTGTTACGGGTGGGTATTTATTGTATTGATAACATTTATTGTGATGATAAAGTTTTGATTTAAAAACTCTTCTTATTGTCAGGATTTTTATTTTTACCATTTTCCCCACTGTTTGTTCCATAAATGGATATCAATGAATTTCAAAATATGATTGAATGCAGTTACTGCATAGTTTAGTGATAGAAATCACACTTTATGTGACTGGTATCCTGAAAAAGCATATTATAAATGGGTTTCTCAAGAGCAATATTTGTGTTTGTAGGGCTATGATTTGTGACACAGAGTCGCAGTCATATAGCTACCTAAAAAGAAGTAATTAATAGTTCTTATTGTTACCCTTATCGTTATCCCAATATTACCACAAAATATCATGACAAAACTTTAAGTCCATACTGCCCAGCCCTATTCCATGTCAGCTTTCTCACAGCAGATCTACTTGAGTCCTGGGATGTTTCCTAGGAAGAATAACTCTGAGAACTGTACTCTGACAGATATTGAATGGTTGTGCATGCAATACTAAGTTACAGTTAATCATCTGAAGGCTAGGTCAACACTTTGACTGAGGTAGGAATAGCCAGTTATTGGTATCAAGGTAAACCTTTTAAAAAATGCATAGTATTAAAACTGTAAAAAATGTTCCCACACTTTGAGGTCTTTTTGAAGTGACAGGTGTTTCAGCAAGCTGCATGGAGGGAGAACAGTAACTTGATGCTCCACATAATCCCCCCTCCCCACCTGTTGCTGTGCACTGTGGGCCAGCTTATGAAAAAGCACCAACCTTTACAAGTTTGACAGTGTAGAAATACTTGTCCTCAAACTCAATTTGTGTAGTGAAGATCAATCTACTTGGTTATGTTCAACTTCTGGGCTACTGGTAGAGTTACTACGAGTCTCTGACATCATGGAGTATACCTTACACGTGACGCTCTGCCTGTTTAAGAGTCTTGATTTGAACCAGCCTCTTGTTAGCTGTTGGTAACTTGCTTTGAGTTTGGTCAGAGATCAGTTCACACTACTCAACCAGTTCAGATCCAGGTCAAAAAATTCCAACACGTTTGTTTGACTGCAATTGATGCTGATTCCGGTCAGTTCCCTTCACAGACTCACAAAATCCGGTCTTCACCAAATCTCACACAAACAGATTTTTGTGCTAACTCAACTGCAGACTAATTTAGCTTACCTCCCTGGTATGCCCAACTCTGATTGGCTTGTAGTACGTGGTGCAATAAGTCTGTCTGACAGAGACATTGGACAGATTGATGTTTATGCTTTGTAAATAACAGATTTATGTCTTATAAGCTTTAAGATGATCCTTTTGTAACTAAGAAGGACAAATATTACAGAAGTAAAGCTGTTTTTTTCCTTTTCTGTGAGTGAAAAACATGTTCAGATGATCTGAGGTCTGGCAGCTTAGCATAAGCAGTCTGAAGCATTCCACGTTAGGCCACAACAGGAAGAAAGAAAAACACATTTGTTGCTTTTGGTGCTTGTTGAATATTACTGCCCCGCTGCACTCACATAAAACTCAGAACTATGCATAATTAAAGGGCACCCGGACTTTACACAGTTTGCCCAATACAAATGTGGAAAAGCCCTTAAATGCTGTCAGTCTCGAGGTCACTGCTATGTTTCAGCTCAACTGTGCAAAAACAAAATTGCACAATAGCACAGTACAAATGCTCGATATCTGCTGCATATAAAAATCTATTTCAAAGCTATTTTCAAGTTTCAAACATGGTTTCGTGGGTATGTTATTTTTTCCCTCCAAAATTGAGTTTTTGTCATTCATGCCAGTTCAACCCACTGACCTGTGTTTTACTGAGGACTGCTTCCAATTACAGCTAGCTAAAAAAAAAGGCCTTGGAAATGTGTGAAATCATTTGTTGCAACATTGTGTTTAATACCTCAAGACTTCCTGGCCTTGGGGTGAGATTTTATGAGAATTAATTTTTTTAAAAATTCCTCAGGATTGTAGCTTATCAGAAGGGAAGAAGAGGAAGAAATGTATTACTTTTTGCATCTTTGTTAATATTGAAAATATTTTTAGACCCAAAATTGTTTATATACTCAGTAGATTAAGCTATTGAAATATTTTCATTCGTCCAAGAGGTTTGTGATAGAAAAATATTCAGGCAACTCCCCCAAAGGAAAAGACAATGTACATTTGCCAACATTTGTCAAAAAAAAAGTAAAAGAAAAAAAGAATATTTTTATTATTATTATGTATACTTTAACAAATTTGCTATGTTGAAGGTCAGTTCTACCCTTTTTATGAATTCACTGCATGTCTCAACTGATATTGAAGACTTTCCTTTGGTGATGAGTTTCAAATCTTTGAGGTTGGAAGGGCTCATTGCTATCACCCTAATGTTTAGGTATGGACGTCAAGTTTTATCTCAATATTTTGTTGTACTATAATGACAGTACAACAACTATTTATTGCTTCTTTTTGAAGCAACTGTTTGGATGTAGCTGTGTGTCACAGACATCATAGCCCCACTAACACAAAAACTGCTCCTGAAAAACAGTCCCATTTGTAATGCAAAACTTTAGGACACCAGTCACATAAAGAGGTGTGATCTGTATCACTAAACTGAAGTAAAAGGAAAATGATGCATGGCTTTAAACATTTATATATATAAATCAACATGTGTGTATTTGTATTCAGCCTCCTTTCCTCCACCTGTGTCCAGTTTAGTCTACGTCCAAATCCAGATGTTCAGGGAAATTTCCACAGGCTTGTTTGAGAACATTAGAGAACAGGCCGCAGAACTTGAAAGGAGGGTTATGTTATAAAACAGTAGCCCAAGCTTCAAACATGTCAGACATACCCCCAAAAGTCTTGCAGCTGTAACAGCATCAACGGTGGTAAAGAAAGGTGCGCTGAATACAAATGTGTCCCAGTCTTTTCACATTTCTGTCTGAAAGGAGTTCCTTCACAATTGTGCACTACTTTGTTTTTGTCTATCACATACAATCACAATAAAACACATTGAGATTTGTGGTTTTAACATGAAAAAAATGACCAAATTCAAGGGACATGAAGACTTTATTAAAGCAGTGTAAATGTCCAAGCTTTTAATACAACCTGTCCAAGTAGAGAAACTTAGTTTGACCATTTCTCTCAGGCAATTTTACTCAAAGATACCTTTGATTTGGGTTTTTTCATCTTAAATAAAGCAATACTATGAATGTAATGTCGAGTCATTCATAAAACATCTTTAAAAACCAGAAGTTTAAATCACAATTTCTAAAAAGACATTGCGGTTCAAAATTGACTGCAAAAACACAGCAAACATAATGTTCTTCATGCTGCTGTAGCTTACAGGCTTGTTCCTGGATGTAATTTTATGTGAGTACGTTGTAACCTTCAAAATACCTCTGTTCAATGACAAAGCAGAGGGGAGATAAATCAAGTTAATATAAAAGGACTGAAAGTCAGATACCTAATGAGGAGAGGCGCCTAATAAAATATCTTAAGCTAAAAAAGAATAAAGAAAAGGGAGAGAAGAGTCATTGTTTGCCCACCTTCTTACGTCAGGGAAAGAAAAAAAGAAAAAAATCAGTGCAGATGACAACGCCCAACAGCAGCTCTAGGCAGTAAGCAATTATGAAAGATGACAGCTTGTTTCCTTTCTATGCAACTTCAGCCACATGACCACTAACAACACACAAAACATGTTGGCAAATACTGCATTTCACCAAGTCTTACAATTCAGGGCAGCTTCAAATTAAACCTTAACTAAACTATATTTGCTGCCTGGTAACCTCATGTTTGCTTACGTGTTCTCCATCCGACTTCACATAAACATGCAATTCAGCTGTTAGTACCAATTCACAGGCAGTAGTTAACCACATATTACAGTAAAAAGGTGTTGACTGACATACAGACACATGAAGGCATTAATAACCCGAGCGAACACACAAAATGTCAAACGAGATGTAAAGATCCCACCCATGCATACGGCATACAGTCACTTTAATACGCTTTTAATATTTTGTGAAAAGCGGTGATTACTATCAATTTTAGTTTGTTACCATCTTTTGTTTTATTGGTAACTATGGGGAATAATAGATGCCTAAATATGCAGTGTCCTACCTAATGTTCTTGATTTGTTAAAGTGCCTCTAACAATTTAATCAAACTCAGCCCGCTGATGTCTCCACCAAGAACGGTCAGTATTGTGGATAAAAGAAAGGTTTCACAGTGATAATAAAAGTCCCTCAAAAACAAATTTGTAACCAAGCTAAAAATAAAATGACAGGGAAAATGTTTACTTATTAACTTGCATCCAAACATTTAAACAAAGATTCGAAACATGCAAGCATGAAGAAAACATTATAAAGAAATGAGATCAAAAGTTCCAAAGATTTTTATTTGGTTCTGTGAAAAATTCTCTAAATTGAATCTTCTTGCAAAAATTGCATGTAATGTAAAACACTGTAAAACTGCAGTTTTTACTGTGTTTGATATTACAAGTAAAATACTCTGATTTATAGGTAATATGAGAGTAGAGTTGAACACATAAACGTATATGAATATGATATATGGATATAAATGTTCAGATCTTGGTTAAACTGTTTTCTAGACCATGTATGTTATGCTGTTGATCCAACAAATCTCAGTTTTTATTAAGAATCGTATTGATTTTCTATCTTAACAATAATATTCCCATTAAAAGAGAGAATGCTCTGGCTGCTGCAGCTCCCTGTCTGTAAAGAGGAAACACTACTTGTTAAATTTCATTACATCAAAACAAAGCAACACATTTATATAGCAGAAAAATAATTTCTTTTTTGAATGGAATTAAATAATCTATCTGATTAATTGTGATGAATCGATTATTGAAATAACAAATTTAGTAATCAAACCAGGGGTGGAAATTAGCACCTGCCACTGGCCAAATGCGGGTAAAAATATGAAGTGGCGTGTAAATTGGAGCAACACACCCCATTGAACAGAAAAAAAAAGCTGCTTTCAGTTTGAACTTCTGTCCAGAGGAGGACTAACCGTCTGGAGTCCAGACTGATGCACATACTGTCCATATGTCTGCACATGAGGATTGTCATACTTTAACAAAAAATAGTAAATGAAATATAATTTTTATGACCGCAACAGCCCATTGGTTGATTTTATTGAGGTTATAAAAAGAGTCATTTCAGCTAACTAGAGTTCGAGAAAAGTGAGCAGACACAAGACGGGGCGGGTCAGAAAAACATTTTAAGAAAAATTTTAAGAAAAAGAATTTATTTATAATAATGAAATAATGTATTTCTAATATTGGATTAAAAAAAAGGCACATTGGCATATTCTTAAATGATGAAGAGTAGAAACCAGAAAAAGACATCAGGATATCTGTACTTCAGCAGAATCCACAAGCTACACCTTGATGACACAGTGCCTCATTTATTGGGTGAACCAAATAAAACACAAATGACTCACTCATATATGTTTCTCTTATGATCCCACAGATGCATGCTTTTGGTTGGCACAATCACACAGACCAAACAAAAATGCCTGGGTTTGAACGCCGTGGTAGATTGACAAATCCGAGCTAAGCAAAGAGAAGGGGGCAGGAGATATTTTGTCCCAGTTGTGGCATCTACAGATGATTGAATATGTCCTGCAAATGTAAACATAAAACAGGCCGAAACAAAGGGAGGAAGTTGAGATTTTATGTTTAGCTTCAGCTTTCTTTCACAGGATCCATCAGATGTTTGAATATGTGTAAATTAGCATGAAGAAACAAATGAGGAGTAAGTAAGAAGTACATTAGGAAACAGAAGATACTGACTAACTGCATGTAAAGAATGACTGCAGCAGTGCACCTCGGCATGCACAAATGGCAAGACTAATTGTTCCACAAACAGGATGACATGGGTGGAGATTTCTGTGGGGGCCTGTTAGGCTACAACCAATCTCCATCAGTGGGCTTGTCTCTTCTTTTCCTGCACTGCAGCAGTACCAGAAAAAAAATTAAATAAGGAATGAAGGCTAAAGAAAAAAAAAGGTTGAGGGGAACGGTAAGCAGTTCACACACAGCCCCTTATCCTGGGCCTCCACAGACAGACACAGAAAGAGCAGCTAGAAGGCGGACAGAAGCTGAGTCTTTGAGAGAGTTTTAAGTAGCCCTCTCAAAGCGGGGCAAGTCTGCACAACGGCCAAAAGATGGGCTCTTTGAAAAACGCAGGAAAAACTTAAAATCACATGATTTTATTGATAGCCCTCTTTTAGGGTCCATGTTTTTGAAGCATTAAACTTAATCCATTCCCAAATAAAAACCATGCTGCTCTGGCAAGAAGAAATCTGTACATCTCACATGGCAACATACATTAAACTATTAGAAATGCATAAACATTAATCATTATGGGCACTATAAAACAATTTTAAAATGAGCATATTTTCTTAGTTTCCTCTTTTTTCTTAAGAAATAAAAAGATTATTATACTGCACACATGTCTAGTAGAGGTTTATATGTTTTTGCTTGTGCACACAATCTTGGCCAGTAAAACTGATTTTGATTTTATCCTATTTTTAAGGAAGTTTTACTGTTTGATGTAAATTTATTGCCAGCAAATCTTTGCATATATTTTTGAAAATCATAAATGAAGTATGAATTCTGTTTACCCTAAACACTTTCTTTTTTCTCAAAAAAACAAAAGAAAAACCCTGGAATCAAAGCTCATATATTTTCCAGGTATTGACTTCAATCTGCATCAAAAGACTTTAGTCAAAGTTTAAAAAACAACAAAAATAGCTGTCACCTGCTTGCAAAAAGTTGCTAAATAGTTTTACCAAATACCAAAGTTCAAAGTTTTGGAGAGGTTTTTAAGACAACATAAACAGCAGTTTCAGTCGTCTCAGTTTTTCACCTTTATAACCAAGAAAGCCATTGTTTAATTAAAAGTAATAACAGGAGCGAGTAAAGCTTTCCGTTTGGTTTCATTTAGTAAGAAAAAAATAAGAAAGAAACATTGATCCCCATTTGTTACCAATTTTAAATCTAACTTGGGTCACATCATCAATTCTGCTTTTCCCACTTGAGGGAATAACTTTTTGGTGGAGCTCGGTGCTTTCCGTGTTGTTAAGATTCTCCTTGTGGTGGTGCTAAAATAGCAGTGGTTGTTAAGCACATTGTAAACACAAGATGAGGACAAAAGCTTATACAGAACTACAGGAGCTGAAGAGACTATAAACATCACAAGATGCGGTACTGAGTACCTTACCGAGGGGGAAAAAACAGCAAGAAGATCAGTTAAAATGTGTTAAATCCTCTAATTGACAATGACAACTAGGCAAAGGGAATGGCTGGGAATCATATTCAGTCTGCATTTGTACAGGCACAATCCAGCTGGTCATTTGTCAATATTTTTTGTGGGAAGAGGGAATAACTTTCTCAAACAAGTTGCACCAAATTTGTTAAAACACAAAAATGAATTCATAAACCTGCTGCCTTCGGTGTTTGTTTGGTAATTCCCATATTGCTAAAACAGTGGTGGATCAGTGCCATGCTAGTTTGTGCTCACACACACACAAAAATGTGATTGTGGAATAGCAGGGGCGTGACTGGTTAGAGTGGTGTGTTTTATGTGTGACCCGACAAACCAACGGGCGTTACTGAAATCAAACCAAATATTATGAATTTTAGCAACTGGCAAGAAGCTGTACCTGTGACTCACATAAAGCGCTACTGGCTCCATTACAAAATCAGTGGTGCATCAGCTTACCCTGGTTATACTCTGGAAGCTTACACTGATATAAAGGAAAATAGACTGTAACTTGGACAAAGCTCTCAATTTTAGTCAATCCAGTTTCTTGTTAAGAGCTAAAATGAACAGGAAAGAAGAAAGGTTTTACTCACAATATGCTAAAATACAATTAGCATTATTAGCATAGATAGCTTAACTAAGTAAACAGAAGGCTTTGTAAAGAAAATAAATTACGTTATATGTGAAATTGTCCACATAGTCTCAACATTTCCAAACCATGCATTTTCCTTAGCAAACACTGGTTGATAGCTTGAAAGGACAAACAGTGCAGCTTTGCTGGAACACCTTCTACCTTTCCATTATCTGCTGAAGCTTTGCTCCATGTCACAGCCTAAATATAAAATCAGTTTCCTTTTAAACAACCAACTACACTTCTGTGTGTTCTCTGAAACTGAATTTCCACACCACAGAGCGCCGTTGATCGGAAAACAATTTACGATCATTTTTCAGCATCCATATCGATCACTAATGACGACCAATCAGGCTGATAATCATTAAAAGCAAAAGTAATTTTATTTATATAGCACATTTTTAGCAACAAGGCAATACAAAGTGCTTAGCCTCTGTGTGTTATATAGCCCCTCATACAGAGCACATTTCCTCAGAATCAGTCTAGTCATTTGTACACTAACTTCTACAAAGGAAAAAATGACTGTACACTAAGAATTTAAGCTGTTTTATGGTTACGCCCTGATTTATCCTGTTTAATTTTAAGTCACTCTGGCAAACAAGTAACGAAGAAATGAATCGGGCTGATTGGCCTTTCTGTGACCCACAGGCACAGCTTTTTTCCGGCTTTGCTCTCCCACCCACTTTTTTGAGAATGACATAACTTCAGACCTCTGCTCTTGTGCTTTGGGATGGGTAAGAGCTTCTGTAAGCTAATGAAAGTATGTACACTGAAAAGTACAGTCCAATGTTAAACGTACACCATCTGGAAAATGTCTGGCTCACAAGGAGCCTAATTTTTCTGCATAATGTTATTCCCCAACACTGCTGTATTAGCCTTTCAGGGCAGAAAAAAAGCACATAATCTGTCATCAATCGGCCTTCAGAGGACGGAGGATTTGCAAAGAAAAACTCTGTAATGTTTTTCAAGAAGAAACTATGGCGAAGAAATTTTAACATGTTCTAACTATGTTGGATCACTAGTGACTAAAACGTCATTGACAAATTATTGCACGTGGTATCAAAAGAGAAGGACAGCACAAGACTTTTAAACATTAACTATGTTTCCCATCAGGCTACCGTCAGTAATGGTTGTGTTATCACAAAATATACAATAAATGTATGTGAGTAAGGGTGAAAAAATAACCTTCACAATTAATTTAAAGATAAACTTACTTTCTTCAAACACTGGAATAAATAGGAAAGATTTGTCAAACAATATATACAAAAATAATTTAAAATTTTAGTGCAAAATGAATTCTACTTTGACCTTTAATACCAAGATTCACTGACTCAATCTACCACAATGTGGATCCACTTAGTGTTACACTTTTTGTAGTTCATCTCTCTGGCTTTTATTTGATTTGTGTCACTAACCGAAAATAAAAAAGAAAATTAACAAAAATTTAAGGCCTTATTCTTTCTTGTTCTTGCAAAACCAACAGAAACAGAATTATATACACATTCATTGTGAATTTAAACAAGTAAAATAAAAACTCTAAAACTCTGCATTTCTGAGCAGTTTCTCCGTGTCTCAGCGAGTTCTCTTTTATCCAAGCAGCAGATGCAGCTTTGCCTGCCGAGAACTGAGTACCTACCCCCTGGCACGGTAACGCTGGGCTTTGCCAGACCACAACGTTTTGCACAAACCTTGTGATCTATGTTAGTGTTTACCACCACAATTCATTCAGATGTGGAGCTCGGAAACCTTGTAACTCCATGGGAAGTACACATGTTTCAATCGGTGACCTTAAACGGTGAGGTGAGCCTTTACTGACATTCATCTCATCAAGCACCTTAGGGGATTCGAGCAGATCTAATCACATCAGCCACAAGACCAAAGCTCCTACTACACTTCTGCTGGAGCTACACAATTACTTCTCATAAGGAACCCATTAGCTCCTGTTTAGCACATTCGCATGAAGGAGGGAGAAGGAGATTGGGATTTATGGGAAGAAAGGAAAGGCAAAAAAAAAGGGAAAGTAATTAGACATGCAAGTACCACAGCAGAGTCTTTTCTCAGTGTTGTTCCCAAGTTATTCTTCCCATTTTGAACAGCTTTTGAAACCTTCCATGTTTTGCTACTGCAAACACCTGGTGTCTGTTTCATCAAAAGAATAAAATACCACACAGGGAGTGATATGTTATGTTTGAAACGTTCAGGGAATCTAGCTGGGATCACACTGAGAAAAATTCAGGAGGAAAGCAGAGCATTTGAGTTGTTTTTGTAACAAAGGGACAAATGAGTTGATTTAAAAGCAGATTTCTAAACTGCCGATGTTCCTAACATGGCAGCACAGATTATGTTTTTAAAAAAATGTTCCTGGTGCTGTGTAAACTGGTAATTAGATCCATTATAATACCTTCAACCGGGTTTAACCCGGTCTAACTCAAATTTAAAACATTCCTGGCAGCAGCTTTGTCCTTTTCAAAAAAACTCACAGATCAGCTAGCTCGTTAGCTAACTAACATTAGCAGCTTGTTGCGGCTAGTCTTAACCACCTTGAGTCACAGTGAGTGAACATTTCTGCACATAGCTCAAACTTCTGCCTGACAAACATGTCCCACTAGAAAAAAACTACATAGAATGAGATTAAATAGACCTGCCACAACAAAATTTAAGACCTCATATTAAGACCTGCAGTTGGTCTTATCGAATGTGAAACAATTTAAGGCTTGAATTTTAGGTAAATGAATTTGAGACTTTTTAATGATGTGTGGACACTGTGTGTAATACTTTAATTCTTAACATCATTGACATAATTTGACCCTTTACAAAATATATAATAAGTACGTGCAAAATGTTGCTTTCAAGTGCGTTTTGTGCAGAACACTTCCATTTCTGAAGTGTTTTGCACTTATCACCCGTCTTTAATAAGTGACGGGTGAGTTTGTTTTAATTTCCAAATCACAGCTCTCATTTGGGAGTGGATGCATTTGCAAGCAGTCAAATTTTGTCTTTCTAATAAGCAAAGGGAAAATGTAGTGGTTCTCTTTCAGCCAGCTGGCATGCAATGTGCAGCGACCGGCAATGGAGAGGCAGCATTCCCCTGCTCTATGCTCCATTCAACTGGAGACAACTCAACTCACGTTCTCTGACATCCCAGTAGAAGAAACTACAGAAAGGTAGGAAATATTTTAGTTGTTTTGACACTAACTTTTTGAAACTTTGTTACTAATGACTAGTTTGAATCTATGGAAGAGAGACCAGAGAGGATCAAATCTGTTTCATCTCCCTCCGTCTCCTAGCGTTGGCCTTCAGATTTACAGGCAAGAATTAAAGTAGTGGAAAGCATTTCAACTGGAACCCTTATTGGTTTTTAATCATTTTCAGTGGTGCATAAATTAAGTAGCAAAAGTGGGTCAGATTTTTCAGCTTCATTGATATTCCATGTGTCAAATACATATTTACTCAATATTAATGCTAGCTTAGACTCCAATAATGAAGTGGTCAGATTAAAACAAAACCACAATGCCTCTTGGCATCAAGTAGCAGCAAACTATTACTGAATATTGACAACTGTTATCACTCATCTCTCTAAACCTATTGTGAACTGGCAACTGCATATTCATTTTTAACCATGAAGAATGTTTCTGAATATGAAGTCTGTCTCTCAAGTCTCAAGGGGAAGCATCAACCGGCAGGATCCACTATGTGAGGCACAGACCGCAGGAACAAGAGGCCAGGGTTATGGTGGACTTGGCTTGAGCTGGCCTGCACATGCCAAAGCCTAGCGGGAAGTGGGGCTACAGGGAGGGGTGAGATGGCTTATGGGGCCTGGGGGGGCTGAGGGGAGCTGAAGGGTGAAAGTGCAGTTCATTGCAATAAAAGGGTTCTCTGGAATTATAACACAAGATATGATAAACAGACCACTGAAACCTTAGCAGAGTACGATTCTTTTATCATCTTTATTTGTTTTCTTGAAGATAGCGAACTGACATTCATGGTCCACATGATCATCATTTATTAAATAGAAAATTAAAACGGGAACTCTGGCGATGAGAAAAATGAAGCCCAGCTTAAAAAAAAAATCACCTTTAGACATCAAAAGTTAGGGATGGGCTATAATCACTCAAAGGTTATTACAATATTTTTGGGAATTTATTGCAATAACAATAAAAATATTTTATGTTTTCCAAAGTATTTCTAGCCTTTCACCATATAAAGCCTGGTGAACACAAATACTGCTCTATGACGAAATAAAAATGCACCCAAGATTAAATAGGCTACTTCATACATACCAGTTGCATAAAGTAGGACAAATGCTCCATCTGAAAGCACTTTGTCTGCCTCGAAGCTTCGTTAAGTTATATTTTATTATTTAATGCACCGTGTTCCGGCCAGGTTATTACTTGTGTTGCCCAGCGCTCTGACTTCTGCCCGAGTTGTTGACGAAAGCTAAGTGTTAGCAGCATAACGTCCGGTTTTCAAGTTCGCCCTGGGAGGATTTTATTGATTGATAATTATGTCCGGGTCTTTGTCGTTTTTCAGAGGACCAATAAACATCCTTAAAATGACTGGCGCAATGCCTGGAGTACGGCAGGTTTTCTCCTCCCAGATCTGCTGCCTGGTGGCGGTTCAGAGCGAACAGCGGGGAAGAGCGCTGCAGGTGTATTTATACAGGTGAGCGGATAGACTGAACACGGCGGGCAGCTGCACATTAGATGATTAACGTAAGTAGCTTTACGGACGAACCGGAAAATGTATTTCATATCATTCTGGTCGCAACAAATGGGTGGCGGAGGACACGGTGGCGGTACATAGCTGGTAGACGAGTTTCTATGTGTGACAAACGAAGGTGTCAAATCCCGTCGCTAACATAAACACAAAAGCTATAAATGTCTGGGCAAGGTGAGAGTTCATCTATTAAATTGACTGAAGATGAATGCATAAACGAAAAGCTGGACTATAGACATTTTTATAAGCATATTTGTGAGCCTGCCTCTTTATTATTAAATTAATATAACTTCAGATTCTTCCAGAGCAACCTTCAGGTGCCTCCACAGCTTTTCATTCAGCTCATGTCTAAACAACAGCTGCAACTGCAACAACTCTTTTTTCCAATTATTTTTTTTTTGAGTGGGTGTACTCATATAAACATGCCATTTTTATTTACATTAGTTGCAAATGGTCTCAAATGACTATATCATCATTTATCGCAATAATTTCTGAAATAATTTTTCATTCAGAAAAATTGTAACAGGCAACAGTCAATGCCAATGAAAAGTGACAAAATGGTATCTAATGGTCGATGTCCTCCAACTGCCTGGACTCCTATAAATATATCATTTACTTGGTCCAAGACACAGATTTATACAGCTGGAAATATGACAAAGTGCACCAAAAAAATTCAAACATGTAAAACAGGGAAAGGTAAATGGTGAGTGAGCTAAACTGCTGATTGTGTGTTTACTCACAACAGAGGTACAGCAGCAATCAAGTAATATCACAATTTCCAAGAACAAGGTGAAGTCAAGCAAACATACCAATTGTGCCATAAAGTCATAATTTGGACAAATATCACTGCATTATCTTAAAATTAAAACACGTCATCTTTGTAAAGCCATGGTTACACTGGCACTGCAAGGTTGGAAGATAGTTCAAGTATAAATCCAGCTAAGCAAAAAAAAAAAAAAGAACAGGGGAAGAGGTAGGCGATTAACGGCCTCATAGAAAGGCTCACAATATGTACATCCAAAACAGACCTACAAGATATTAAGAAAACATTACATTTTTACCATTATTGTTATATATTCCAGCTTTTCTTTTTATTAGGTTTGACCAACTTTTTCCCTCTTTTGCAATATTGTGATTACAATATTACAAACATTGATACTGTGATGAATTGTTATTCAGTATCTTGTGCATCTCTACTCCAGAACATATCATATGATGATCAAAGTCTGGGTGAACATTAAATTGAATCAACAATGATGTTCCACACAAAACCTGCTCTTTACAGATTACTGCATTTTAAGGGAATTATAGGAATTCAAAAAGAGGGGTACCAATATGATAATGGCAAAGGACTATTTGGGTACAATACTTCAAAGGCTATAATATATCTCTTGTATGCAATAAAACCATTTGCCATAAGCAGGTATAGACAGGTTATGGATGGATGGAATATTTAACCATTTATATGGTTAATAAAATGCTGTTTACCAGTTTGCATTTAATCAAAAAGTCTTAATAGATGCAAGAAGGGTTGTTGACACCACATATGTGGCCTATATGAGAGAGCGGTAAGTAAAAAGTTATTGTTGAAAGAAAGTCTTGTTGTTTACCACAACTCATACAGAAATTAGTTGAACTGATCAAATGAGGCCAAAATATAACTTTCTGGATTAAATATAAAAACCAGCACTGCACATTACCTTCAATACACTATCCTGACAACAAAACATAGTGGCAGCATCATGCTAAAAGCCAGACAGAATCTAAGGGAAGTTGGGTTGAACTAAAAATATGGTAGTCCTGGAGGAAAACTTGTCAAAGGCTGTAAGACTTGAGACTGGGTCACCTTCCCACAGGAGAACAACCAAAAATATACAACTAGAGTTATGCATGTTCTGCATGTTCACTTGTTAAAATCCAGATCTATATCTGGATAATAATCTTTGGCAACACCTCAAAAATACTAAAAGAGAAATGCTTTCTATCCAATCTAAATTAGGGTTTTTTTTGCAAATAATACAGAAAAAACATTGAGCCTTTACGCATGCAGCGTAAAGGCTTTAATAGTTAATCCTCCTGAAAGCACTGAAATTGAAGCACAAGGTGGTTTGTGCAAAGTATTGACACGTTAGGCCAGAGAAAATATGAGTGTCACATTTTTCAGACTTTTATTTGTAGAATAATTTAACAACAAAGCATAACTGTCCTTTTTGCTCAACAAGTATGCGCTACTATGTGTTGGCCTGTCACATAAAATCCTAATAAAACACACACAAAAAATGAACGGGTGTTGCAGGACAGCATAAGAAAAAGTTCAAGAGGTATGGATATTTATGCAAGGCACATTAACTCTACATTAGCTTCTCTATCTCCATGTCTACTCCAGCCTTTATGAGACTCGGTCTTGTTGTATTTTACTGCAGTCTCCCACAAGACTGAAAACGTCCAGGAATGAGAAAGGTTGAATTTACACACCACCTAAAATTTATACAACGATATTTCAACCATCTGCAAAAACATGTCGGACTACAGAAATCTGATAGCCTTGATTCCCTTTTTTTTAAATTATTATTATTATTATTTTTTTTTTATCCAACTGCGTATTTGGATTTAAGGGGATTTGCACAACAGCCCCTGCTGTGGGCAAGCAGACATACACATGTGGAATGTGGAGGGAAGCATCTGTCTATAACAATAACACACACATATACACACACACAGGGAGAGAACAACAAGGCTAGCTTCGAGGCCAAAATGCTAGATGGATCTGTAATGTAGAGTACCATGACATCTCTATGTAAACACAAAGCAAAGTGCTGCAAAATACAGCTTGTTACACACGAAGGATGATGAAAAAAGTCAGTGGTGCGTTTAAGTGTCACTGAGGAGAGAGGGAGTTTCTTCTTACCTGATGTGGCATATCAACGTTCACTTTGTGGAGTTCCAAAGGGGGGCCCAATTTTTGAAGCCAGGTCGCCGAATTTCCCAAAACAATTAAGCTGAAGGCAAGGTTTTTCAGCAACTTCCTCGCGTTTAGCAGAAAAAACGTTTTCCCCCGGTTCAAAGCAAGTCTGTCAAAAGAAAGGAAAGAGATGAATTAGGAAGGGCTACCTTGTGGTCAGAGATGGTGGGGGATGGGGATGCTGACGTCCCGTTATTTCATGCACGGGCACAGCGTACCTTTAACGTGACTGTGTAAATCTGACCACCCACTGGTTGCTTTGTTGGATCATTAGCCGCAAAACAACAGAAACCCACTCCGGGAATGAGGTTTTTGGAGCTTTCGCGAATTGTTAAGGGTCATGTGGGACACACGCTCACCCATACAACACTTTCATTCAACCAAAACTTCCAAGTTGTCGCTATAATTGCCCGCTGCTGGCTATCCTCGCTCACTGCGCAATTTTGAGTTAAAAAAAAAAATTAAGAGAGTGAAACCATAACAGCGGTGTGACACAAACACACGAGTGGGAGAAAAGCTTGTTTAGCAGCAGGCTACGCAGACGTATCCATTTGCGACACGAATTAAGTCGGGTTGCGAGAAGAATTGTCCATGTGCCAGGACGCACGGCCATATTTATTTGCTACATTTTAAAAGGAGTTTGTTTTTTTTCATCCTTCCCCTCTCTGCGCGCACATAGACAGAACCAAGAGACAGAGCAACAATGAAGTCTCGGAGATAAGCAAGCAGCCAAAAAGAAAGAGAAAAGCTGAGTTCGGCTACCAGCAGCGGTATGTTGAAAATGTCCCCCGAAATTAACCCAAGCTGTGTGTAAATGTTACAGATGCGCGGCGGCTGCGGGGCGCTTTTCCCCGCCGGGACAGAACTGAACGGGGAGAAGCGCTCGTGACATCGTTATATCACAAATACTGCACGCGGCCGGAGACCAATAACAACAGCTAACGTTAACAGCGGCTGCACACATTGCAGCCGCTCACCAGCAGCAGCCCCTGTGCTTCTAGGCACTTCTCTGCAACACGAAACGACAGGGTGCGTTAACTACAGTGCCACGACAGCGATAAGACGCCTTCCTCTGCAGTCAACAGACCCAAGCTTTAAGAAAGTGCCAAACAACTTACATTAGTTCACGCAAAGAACAACGTTAGCTTACACCCCGTCAGTCCATTTTTTTTTATCTGTATAGCCACAGATGGACAGCACTTCTACATAGTCCCGCCCCCACCATTTCCCAGTCAGGCATATCTATACATATATATTATTCGCCCCTGTATCCAATCACAGCACACCACTCTTTAATGGCGTGCACTCCCATTGGCCGATACGCCTGCCAATCAAATTCTGAGATTTTTGGTCGTTCCCACTATATAGGGGTGTGTCGTGACGTACCGGATAGCCTGCTAGAGGACATACGTTCAAAATGTATATATTTAACCTATATACTTATTTCTTCGTGAGGAAATGATTGCCTAACGGTCTCTGTGTGCTTTAAAGACTTTACAAATTAGCTTAAACATCCTATATGTTAAAAATTGGGAGACATTTTCAAACGATTTTATGCTTTTAACCATCTTTTTGAAGACATACATTACATTACTCTGTTTCTTAACTTTTCTACTCACCTTAAATCTTTATCAGACTTGACCTAAAAGAGACAAAAATATCTCAAAATAACTCAAGCTCAGTCAGATTTGATGGAAAACATCTAGGAATGACAATTTTAAAGTCTTATCTTATGAGTTTGTATTTTGTACATTCTCTAAACTGCTCCATTGTAGCTCAGGGGATGTTCTTTGCATTCCCATAACATGATGCTGCCACCACCATGTTTCGCAGTGGGGATGGTATGTTTTTAAGAGAATGAGCAATGTTGGCTTTCACTTCTAAGTGAATATGTTTGTATATGTTGCCAATGCCATGTTTTATTATTTGAAATTTTTTCTACTATTTCAATAGTTTTTAGACATATTGTTTAGAAAGACCTTTTGGGGACAAGAGCTGTAAATTAGCTTATGCATGGGACTGTTGTTTTATTCAGCTTGTCTATATTATTGTGTGTTTGTCCCTATCAAACAAACCTAATAAATAAATACATGTACAGGTAATTTTGGTCTCACCACAAGCTTTTTGTATCTTTCACACAGGTTGTGGCGAACTTTAATTTGATTTTTACTGTTTTTTTGTTTGTTTTTTCAAATGTCACACCAATGTTATTTTGTCAAATGTGTAACCCAGTAAATCACAGTGAAGTGTGATTTATTGGTTATAACCTGATGGAAAATGAAAAACAAATCAAGCAGTATGAATTCTTTGTATGAACAGTATGAACAGCAAAACACTGTTAATGCTTTATGCCACACAAAGTTTAAGTCCTTAAAAAAACAGGGGAAACATATATAGTGCTCTTACTTTCCATTTTACTGTTAAGCATGCTATGTGATGCTATATTTCTCACAATGAATTATTGATACTTTACCTATCCATAATATATGAAAGTTCCAGCATGCTTATCTGTGTCTCTAGTTTGTACTTGAAACTACAGTAGTGGTAACCGATAGTACAGATTCCACATGCTGAAAGCAGGACAGGTTAGCAGAGAAACCCTCTTAACAACCAATTAGGCTGTCCATGGCGTCTACATTGAGACACAGCAGACCCAATTTCTCTCTGTAGTGTAGGATAGTGGAGGAGTTCAGAGGGAATGATAGGGCTCAGTGTGTCACCCTGCAAGATCATATGAAAGTCCATCAATCATCACGTTACCCGCTCTGTAATTAGTAGTGATTCCTTCTATATAGCCATATCGCTTGTCCAGAGGGATTAAAGGGCAGCAGCAGCATTAAGAAACCCCTCTTTTCTTAGTCTTTAAAAAAAAAAAAAATTACATGAATTTGTAACAAAAAAAGAAGCTACAAGAGGGGACCTATAAGTATTATATAATTTTCTTCAATAAATGAAGCAATGATTGAAATGAGTCAGATAGACCATGTATGTAACCAGATTTGTATACCATCCATCCATTTTCTGTTCACCCTTGTCCCTAATGGGGTCGGGAGGGTTGCTGGTGCCTATCTCCAGCTACGTTCCGGGCGAGAGGCGGGGTACACCCTGGACAGGTCGCCAGTCTGTCGCAGGGCAACACAGAGACATACAGGACAAACAACCATGCACACACACACTCACACCTAGGGAGAATTTAGAGAAACCAATTGACCTGACAGTCATGTTTTTGGACTGTGGGAGGAAGCCGGAGTACCCGGAGAGAACCCACGCATGCACAGGGAGAACATGCAAACTCCATGCAGAAAGACCCCGGCCGGGAATCGAACCCAGGACCTTCTTGCTGCAAGGCAACAGTGCTACCAACTGCGCCACTGTGCAGCCCCAGATTTGTATACCCAATGTATAAAATGACATAATCCTTTTCTTTAATTTATTTTCACTAATTTAATGTCACATTAAATCAATGTCATCTAATTTAAAGTCACTACATTAAATTAGACTAAACTTACCTGTTTTAGGTTAGTTAAGATGACTACACTTATTTTTATTTGACCTAGATAGAAAATAAATGAGAGAAGGAATCTTATATTGCTTCTGTAAAATTCACTTAAACAATCTAGGAAATCCCAGATAATGTAGTAGTGATGTAGATAGTTCTCAACATTTAAGCTCAATGAATCAAAACTAGTGGATGCATCTGAAGGTAACACATAAATACACTGCTTCCATTTCACATCACAGTATATCCGACATTAGCCAAAAAAGATAAAATATTGAAATTATTACTATTATCATTATAGTAACAAAAACAGACAAATTTTGACAGTTTTCCATATTTTCATGTAAAACCTGTGTAAAAGTACAGAATTTCCACAACAGAATGAGACTATTGATAAAGATTTTTTTTTGTTGTCATTATTGTTTGTTTTTGGGGTTGAAAAATTGCCTTTTTCTCTTCACTTACTATTAATGTGAAATTCAACACATTAATAGTCAATGTGTTGAAATGTGAGATATCTTTTGTCACATTTCTTTGATGAAAGAGATGTGTTTATTCTCTGTTGTCAAAGTTTGATGTTATTGCTTATTGTAAAACCAAAAGATAGAAAAAGAAAACTACTAAAAATGTATTATCTAACCAGGTTACACAGACATGGCCTGTCAGGTCACACAGGAAGAGAAGAAGCCAATATTTTTTTTAAAAAGCCACATTTGTGTAAATAAACACTAAGACAGAGAGCTGAAAAAATGGTTAATTAGCAACTCTCACAAATAAATAAGCAAATATTTGTAAACCTATAACTAAAAAAAGTAAAATCATATCTCACAATTCTGGCATGGCATTAAGTAGAGTAGAAATATTTTAGTATTGCTAACTGAACTTCAATAGTAAACACTGAAAATGACTAAATGTCAGACAGAAAGGTTATGTGGATTATTTTATACAGTCCATGTACGTAACCAGATCTGTTTTACTGTTTTCATGGAGTTGTTTTGAAATCTTGAATTTGCTTTTTACACAATGTAAAAGAAGGCTTCAAAAAGTCATTGCTACAATATAAACAGTTGTCTGTGTTTTTTTTATCACAACAGTCCTTTTCAGTTCAAATCACTAAAAGCCTGACATGATTTTTAGACCTTCAGAATATAATTTCTATTGCCTCTGACCAGAATCTGTCTGGCACTCACACCAGGTCCCATAAAATTATAACGGCGTGTAGGGGTGCGCAACCATTCATGAGGAATGACAACTGTGTGAGAGAACGGTTTGTTCACACATCTTTCTTCTTTTTTTTAAAAGATTACCATTGTTATGGAACGGCACTGCTCTTTCATGACAAGAATGTCGGAGCTTCTTGGTGAGACAGCAGATTTGCAGATTGACTTGTTTCAGGCCCCTTTGCAGCTGTCATGTTCTTTATTATGTTAATCATGTACGACTGAATGGACGTTAATTAGCATGCGTGGTTTTTGTTAAAGATGTGCATTAATCCAGGACAGTTACATCTATGTAATATTTGCCAGTCAAAATAAAACTTATTTAATTACAGAAAGCAGAAATAGCATTTGTGGAAGTGTTTTGAAATGTTTTCTTTGTGATTTCAGACTACTTGTTATGCATGGGTGTGTGTGTGTGCGTGTACACACATATATGCGTGTGTGTGTCTGAGCTCGATGTTTTTCCTTGCAGCCTGCTTGTGTGTACATGTGCTGGAATCTAGGCCATCCCTTGTGGCTTTGTGTCTGAGAGGCAGGTCGGTCTATATATGAGGGGCACATGGGCGTGTTTCTGTTTGGGGTGCATGCGCAGATGGAGGGAAGGGGGGCGACTTCATTTTCCTCTATGGTTCTATGTACATAAAACATTAAAAAAAAACAGAAAGAGTTTTGGGTGTTGGAGATGATTTCGCTGTCTTTAAGTGTTTCCAACAACAGAAAGAGGAGACAGTCTGACTGAACACACACTCAAACACACACATTCTCTGCAGCTTTCTTTTCCCTCACCAGCTTCCTTCCTAGAACTATGAATCTCTCCATCTCGCTCCAAAGCCCCCAACTCCAAAAACCACCGCCTTCTTCTCTCCAACTCGCTGGGTGAGTCGAGGAAACAGCTGGAAAAGCAAATAGTTGCGAGCAGGCCCGAGTTCTCCGTGGCCCGCTCGCTGGCTCTCAAACATGATTGCATTTCAGTAGGAATGAATGCGGTCCTCACACTGAATCTCTCTGCTGCATGCAAACATCAAGAAAACCAGAGCGGTGGCACAAACTGGAGAGAAACTCCTGAAAAATCCACGTCTGTTTTGACCTGGATAGATATAGAACGAGGTTTAAAAAAGGGTTGAAATAAAGTGTTAAAATACAGAGCAGCATTTGACAAATATAGTTTTGAATCACAGTCACATGTGCAGTTGACAGATTTACTACAGTGTCATCTACATGTGCAATGGATTTCTAGAGGATGCACACAGAACGGTAACTAAATAACCAACTCATTACCTGGCAGAAAGGTGCAAACACCCTGAATATTTTTTAATACAAACTCTACCACATTTTAGCAAAATTTAGTATGATAAACCAACCACAAAAAAGATTTTGTAGTTGTGGCCCATGGGTGGGCCCCTCCCATGGGCCCACCATCCGTGGGAGGGGCCAAAGGGGTCGGGTGCAGTGTGGGATGGGTGGCAGCAGAGGGAGGGGACCCTGGCGGTCCGATCCTCGGTTGCAGAAACTGGCTCTTGGGACGTGGAATGTCACCTCTCTGGTGGGGAAGGAGCCGGAGCTAGTGCGTGAGGTCGAGAGGTTCCGGCTAGAAATAGTCGGTCTCACCTCGACGCACGGCTCTGGTTCTGGAACCAGTCTCCTTGAGAGGGGCTGGACATACTTCCACTCTGGAGTTGCCCAAGGTGAGAGGCGTCGGGCAGGAGTGGGCATACTTGTTGCTCCCCATCTCGGCGCCTGTACGTTGGGGTTTACCCCGGTGAACGAGAGGGTAGCATCCCTCCGCCTACGGGTGGGAGGACGGGTTCTGACTGTCGTTTGTGCTTACGGGCCGAACGACAGTTCAGATTACCCACCATTTTTGGAGTCCTTAGAGGGGGTACTGGAGAGTGCTCCTCCTGGGGACTCCCTTGTTCTGCTGGGGGACTTCAACGCTCACGTGGGCAGCGACAGTGAGACCTGGAGGGGCGTGGTTGGGAGGAACGGCCCGCCCGACCTGAACTCGAGCGGTGTTCTGTTGCTGGACTTCTGTGCTCGCCATGGATTGTCCATAACGAACACCATGTTCAAGCATAAGGGTGTCCATATGTGCACTTGGCACCAGGACACCCTAGGCCGCAGTTCGATGATCGACTTTGTCATCGTTTCATCGGATCTGCGGCCGTATGTCTTGGACACTCGGGTGAAAAGAGGTGCGGAGCTGTCCACTGACCACTACCTGGTGGTGAGTTGGCTCCGGTGGTGGGGGCGAAAGCCGGTCAGACCTGGCAGGCCCAAACGTGTTGTGAGGGTCTGCTGGGAACGTCTGGCGGAATCCCCTGTGAGACGGAGCTTTAACTCCCATCTCCGGCAAAACTTCGAACACGTCCCAGGGGAGGTGGGGGACATGGAGTCTGAGTGGACCATGTTCCGTGCCTCCATTGTCGAGGCGGCCGATCGGAGCTGTGGCCGCAAGGTTGTCGGTGCCTGTCGCGGCGGCAACCCTCGAACCCACTGGTGGACACCTTCGGTGAGGGATGCCGTCAGGCTGAAGAAGGAGTCCTATCGGGCCTTTTTGGCCTGTGGGACTTCGAAAGCAGCTGATGGGTACCGGCGGGCGAAGCGGCGTGCGGCTCGGGCGGTTGCTGAGGCAAAAACTCGGGCGTGGGAGGAGTTTGGAGAGGCCATGGAGAAAGACTTCCGTACGGCTTCGAGGCGATTCTGGTCCACCATCTGGCGTCTCAGGGGGGGGAAGCGGTGCAGCACCAACACTGTTTATAGTGGGGATGGTGTGCTGCTGACCTCTACTCGGGACGTTGTGGGCCGGTGGGCAGAGTACTTCGAAGACCTCCTCAATCCCACCAACATGCCTTCCACTGAGGAAGCGGAGCCTGGGGACTCTGGGTTGGGCTCTCCAATCTCTGGGGGCGAGGTCGCCGAGGTGGTTAAAAAGCTCCTCGGTGGCAAGGCCCCGGCCGGGGGTGGATGAGATCCGCCCGGAGTTCCTTAAGGCTCTGGATGTTGTAGGGTTGTGTTGGTTGACGCGACTCTGCAATATCGCATGGACATCGGGGGCAGTTCCCCTGGATTGGCAGACTGGGGTGGTGGTCCCCCTGTTCAAAAAGGGGGACCGGAGGGTGTGCTCCAATTATAGAGGGGTCACACTCTTAAGCCTCCCTGGCAAGGTCTATTCAGGGGTCCTGGAGAGGAGGGTCCGTCGGATAGTCGAACCTCGGATTCAGGAAGAGCAGTGTGGTTTTCGTCCTGGTCGTGGAACACTGGACCAGCTCTACACCCTCGGCAGGGTCCTGGAGGGTGCATGGAAGTTCGCCCAACCAGTCTACATGTGTTTTGTGGACTTGGAGAAGGTGTTCGACCGTGTCCCTCGGGGAGCCCTGTGGGGGGTTCTCCGGGAGTATGGGGTACCGGGCCCTTTGATACGGGCTGTCAGGTCCCTGTATGACCGGTGTCAGAGTCTGGTCCACATTGCCGGCAGTAAGTCGGGCTCGTTTCCAGTGAGAGTTGGACTCCGCCAGTGCTGCCCTTTGTCACGATTCTGTTCATCACTTTCATGGACAGAATTTCTAGGCGCAGCCAAGGTGTTGAGGGGATCCGATTTGGTGGCCTTAGGATCTCATCTCTGCTTTTCGCAGACGATGTGGTCCTTTTGGCTTCATCAGATCGTGATCTGCAGCTCTTGCTGGAGCGGTTCGCAGCCGAGTGTGAAGCGGCCGGGATGGGGATCAGTGCCTCCAAATCCGAGGCCATGGTCTTGAGCCGGAAAAGGGTAGAGTGCCTTCTCCGGGTCAGGGGGGGTGTCCTGCCCCAAGTGGAGGTGTTTAAGTATCTCGGGATCTTGTTCACGAATGGGGGAAGAAGGGAGCGGGAGATCGACAGGCGGATTGGCGCAGCCTCTGCTGTCAAGCGGGCGCTGTACCGGTCCGTCGTGGTGAAGAGAGAGCTGAGCCAAAAAGCGAAGCTCTCGATTTACCGGTCGATCTACGTTCCCACCCTCATCTATGGTCATGAGCTTTCGGTCATGACCGAAAGAACGAGATCGCGGATACAAGCGGCCGAAATGGGTTTTCTCCGTAGGGTGGCTGGGCTCTCCCTTAGAGATAGGGTGAGAAGCTCAGTCATCCGGGAGGGACTCAGAGTAGAGCCGCTGCTCCTTCACATCGAGAGGAGCCAGTTGAGGTGGCTTGGGCATCTGGTCAGGATGCCTCCTGGACGCCTCCCTGGTGAGGTGTTCCGGGCACGTCCCACCGGGAGGAGGCCCCGAGGAAGACCCAGGACACGCTGGAGAGACTATGTCTCTCGGCTGGCCTGGGAACGCCTCGGGATTCCCCCGGAAGAGCTAGAAGAAGTGGCCGGGGAGAGGGAAGTCTGGGCCTCCCTTCTGAAGCTGCTACCCCCGCGACCCGACCTCGGATAAGCGGAAGAAGATGGATGGATGGATGGATGGATGGATGGATAGTTGTAAAATGAAATAAAAATCATATATTCTGAAAAGTGTGCCCCCTGAGCTAATTCTTGTAAGCCACATTTGGCTACAGTCACAGCTGCAAATCTTTTGGGGGGATGTCTCTGCCAGGTTTATGCAACTAGAGACTTAATTTCCCCCATTCATCTTGTTGATATTATGGACAACCCTGAGCATCTTCTTCCAATTTACTGTATTCCATTTTGGTTTCACCTGACCAAAGCTCAGAACAGATGGGCAGTTATCACACCGTTTAACAATATTATACAATTTTCTTTTATCATTCTAAGATTTATGTTAATCTATGTTGATTTACATAATAGTATTTGTAACTTCAAATACTAAAATTATGGTTAGTTTTGTTACTTTTATGGTTTTCTCTCCAACTGTTGATTTCACAAAGGCAGCAATAAATGTCAATATCTGAAAGGGGTGGTGTGATATATTTTCTAGGCACTTACTGCCGTTTATAGTATAATCAAATAACTATGTTATCCTCAGTTGTTATAAAAGTGCTATATATCAAGTATAATGTAATAGAAATTTTATTTCCTAATTTAATGCCTTGAAATTATGCTTCTGTCTTTTAAGAAGCTTCTTCTCTTTCTGGAATGCCACCATGTTGTGATGATGAGGTCATCACAACATCGCTCCACTGTTAACCCTTTAAAATCGTTTTTACCTGGGTTGCTCTGAGATGTTTGCTAATTGTTGCTAGCTAGTCTGAAGGAGCTGAGTGGGTCAATTGCTCTGTGAGACGGAAGCTCAGAAACTTGGAAACTGCAGCTCAGTGGATTGGTTGCTTCCAGTTAAAGCTAAAAACAAAAGTGGATTTAGCATAATAATGCCCCTATAAAAAATCTGATCATTATGTGCAGTTTAGTGATACAATTGCACTTAATGTAACTTGTGTCCTGACGTAGCCTATTTATTGATTGGAAAATATTTTATTGTTGTGTCTGTTCTTTGACTCAAGGAGTTCACAGTCATTCCATCTGTTGCAAAAGTAAGTCCATAATTTTGAGGATTCTGATGTGGTTTCATTGGATTTTACTGAATTCAAATTTACATTTTATTTGCAAAAATACTTTAATGCCATATTATTTTCCTGTCATGTGACCCATGGTGTGCACTTTATGCCTGGTTCATCACATGAAATTTCAACTGACAATTTTTTTTGACCCATCAAGAACTCTGTTTGCAGGTGGGGGCAGTGTAGAAGATAAGACTTCCCTGGAGCCCATTTAAAGCGGTGATCATCTGAGTAGGGGGCAGAAAGGTTTTTTATAAAAAGGAAGCAGTAGGCGAATGTGGCTTGTAGTCCACTGCACTTTCAGTGGTTGAGAAAGTTTGTGAAGCGCTGTTGAAAAGAAAGTCTCTTAGCATTCCAACATCAATAAACTTGACCAATGTTCAAAAAAGCCGCTGCATTCTTTCCACTCAGAAAGCAGGAATTTAGAAAGTGGGGCAGACCATGTACTGCATAGGAGATGTGTAGCAGCACTGATTAATGGACATCATAGTTATATATTTGGTTGGACAAACACTCAGGTAAATGTTGCCTATGTGAGCTGATTGAGGCTTGACAGCAAAGTCCTTGAAGTGGCAGCATGTATTCTCTACTATTTAAGACTTGTGGCGTTTACAGCAAGCTCCAAGAGAAGTTGCAGGGGGGTTTCTGTGTAAACAGTTGAAAAGCAATAAATCACAAGTCCTTTGAAGCCACGTTTAATTGAATCACTTTGCCATCAAAAAAAAATCATTAAAGGAGTTAAAGAATCTGTACACCCTGGAGAAATGGCTTCAACCCAGCAACAAATTGACGTGATCTTCGAAACTTCTGCATTTCTGCAGTAATCTCAGAAAAACATCTGAAAACCACCAGGTTTTCAGATGTTTTTCACAAAATATGAGTTTTTCAGAAAACTCATATTGGACCGTCAGCTGACCTCAGCCACAGCTTAAATCGCTTCATTGATCAGCTGTTTCTTTTCTAAACACTCATTCACCAGGTAGGCAGGAGAAAGATGCAACAACACACTTTAAAAAATATCCCAAATCTGCTTGATAAAATTAAGGCAACTCATTTCAACCAATGTTATTAACTAAATCTGACTACATTTTTTAATTTGGGTTAAAGTTAATTCATTTACACCTTTTACTTCTAGTAATTTAAGTATACTCAAACAGTCATATAGAGATAAATGACCTTTAAAAACGCTAAAATAAAAAAACTTTATAAAAACTTGATAATCAAATCTCTTATTACTACAGTGTAAACTGCATATTTAAATAATTTTGAATTAACCAGTATTAAACATCGTATTCAAATAACAAAAAAAAACAAAACAATGTGACAGCTTAAAAATCCAAGTTAATGTTAGATATGGATGATCACCAATGTTAAATGCAAATTTGTGTATGAAAAACTAACAGACAAATCTGAAGTCATTTAATGAAACTTTAACTTTGCATTTTCAATAAGAGTAGCTGGTTCATTTTACTGACAAAAAATGTGCATAAATAAAATTATTTCATTTCATTTAGCTGAAAAGCTTATTTATTCTGATCAGAAACATAATCATTTTACCAGAATTCACATAATCATTGTGAATTTGTGTCACAACTGTGACAGAATTAATTTTGAGTCACAAAATTAATTGAATTGAATTGAGACAAATCCAATTTGTCTCAATTCAGTTCAATAAATTCACAATTAGTTTTGTGACACAAAATTAATTGTCACAAAATTAATTTGTGACACAAAATTAATTGTCACAAAATTAATTTGTGACACAAAATTAATTGTGACACAAAATTAATTGTGACACAAAATTAATTGCACTCTAAGACAAGCAATTCAGGAATGAAATTAAAAAAATTAAAACATCAGAGATTTAAAAAAAAACACCTTAATTTCTCAAAATAGTATCTTTTTTCTTTAAATCGAGATTTGTGTAATTTGTCTCACAGACCTTGTGCACATTACATGTTAATGTTGAAATGGTTTTATGCTTCTTATGAATATTTTTGTGTTTTATCAGATGGACCCAGGAAGATTAGTAATGGGTAGTTTACACTAATGGGGATCCTATTAAATAAATAAATACACCAAACAGTTTAATTTCAGATTCAAATAAACAACTTCCACAAAGTTATTACGGTACCTTAGTTATATTTTTGCTTAACATATGAGTTAAAATCTTGATCAGGGAGTCATTTTTTTCTTTTCTTTTGTTTTTTACAGCGCATACAGGAGGAGAAAGCTGCTGCAGACCCTATTTTATTAACACTGAGTCCCCTGGTGGTGAGCGGAGTGTCAGGAAGCTGCGAGAGGAGAAAAAAGGAGACAATGAGGAAAAAAAAAAACACTTCTAACTGAAAGGAGATGTAATTAAAGGTCTGAAGGAAAGTGGTGATTGGGTGAAATGGGAGGATAAAACCGACTGGGCTGTAAATACGCGGGGGCGAAGGGGTTGTGGGAGGATCAGGCTCACAGTTGGAACGACAGATGACTTTCTATTACAGTAAAATTGCTACTTGAGTCGAGTGGTGTTGTAATAAAATTGCAGTCTCCCATAAAAAAAATCTAACCGGGATACAAATCTTTAGTCTTTACCTCTCCCAGACGACTTCTGCATCACTTTGAGACAGGCTTTTGTCTCAGATCAAATAAAACGACAGATTCTCAGCCAGGAAACACATGAAGCACGTTGGCATATCGGTCATCTGGTAGGGCTATTTTTGTGTTTGTTTTGTTGTTTTTTTTAGAGTGGGTGGAGTTTTTTAAGCTTTCAAATAGATTTGGATTGTTTTTCTTATCAAGTTGACTAAAAAGTAGTCATTTTGAAATTCAATAATTCAGTTTTATATCTTTCTTTATTGTAAAAGTATACTTCTGACCCAATAGTTTTATCCAATTTTAGACCCATAAAATGGCCTTTTATTTGCCTCTTTTTTCCACGCTGCTGTAGAGAACCCATTACGTCTTTCACATCACTGCTTCTTGGACTCAGTTCTGCTTTTGATATGGTAGACCATTGTATCCTTGGTTATGCCATACTGTCAGGATTACAGAACCTAAATAGCAACAGGCTTATTTGAGGAGCTGCAGTCAGACTGAGCGACTCGTTGTCCTCAAATGCTTGCCTCTCTTGTGGCGTCCCTCATGGCTCAATTGTTGGGCCAGTTCTTTTTGCTCTCTCAATGCTCAAATGTTAATTGTTAAAGCACATCGTCAGAATTATATGACTGCTTATTACGGCCATTGTTGATAGAAAAAAAAAAAACAAGAGCAGTACATTTCTGCTAAAAAATTTTTAATTTTTAAGATTAATCTCAGAAATTTTCTAGAAAACATTTGGAATTTTCTGAGGTCGAAAAGTCAAACATTTTCAACTTTTGAAAAGTTTTTTCTAGAAGATTTGAGATCTCAAAATTACTGAGTTTTTTTGGAAGAAATTTGCTCCTTTTTTTTGTCTGCAATGGCCGTAGTACGGTATGTAGAATTTATCACTATGTGGATGACACTCACTATGTGACACCAGACCTCTTTTGAAAGTCAATTTTTACCTTGAGTGTTTAGAGGAGGCTAGTATGCGATGGGATGAAACCATCTGAAATCAAACACAGGGAAGATGTTGTATATTTTAGAACTTACATCCAGTAACATTTTGTCCCTTCAAGTTGTAAAATGAAGCCCTTTATCAGAAGCTCCTCGGCCTCTGGACAATTTCATCTTTTTTTACAAATAGACAAATCCTCCAAGCTTTTGTTTTCTTGTGTGATTAAGAATGATCACAGAGGTGAGTCCACCTCTTTCCTCTAAAGTTGCCTTCATTACATTCAGCCCAGACTTTTAAACTGGTCTTTAAGTTGGTGTTAGAGTGTCATAGTTGATCCAGCTAAATGTTTTAATGGAACATGAAAGTGAGATCACGTTACTGACATCAGTGGCTGCCTGTGCGGCAATTTTAGAGTCAATGGTACGATTTTATTATTTGCTTTTAAATCTTTATATGGGCCAGCAGCTTGCTTTATTAACTCTCCATATTCCAATTAGCTCTGCTGAACTACTTTTTCTTGCAATAAGGTGGAAACAGAGAAAACTCTGGAATAAACTATCCCTGCAGATTAGGCCTGCTCCATCATTACACTTTTTAAAAATGTGTCCTATTTTCTGTTTTGTAAATTTAAGTCAACCGATGCTTTTCTGTGTGATTCCTTTTTTGATATTTTATGATTTGTAGAGCCTTTTGGTTAACTGATGCTTTTAATGTGCCTCAAAAATGCATTTGATTTGAACGGAATAGTTCATGTAATCAAAAAACCTCATTAAAAAACATTGAAATTTTACAAGATTCTTGTGGTTAATCTAAGAAATTAGCCTGCCATTTAAAATTTAATTTCTATTTGGAAATTAGTTTTTGAGTTGAATTAAATGAATGTTCAAGGTTTAGATCTGTCATTTGTTTCTGCTCATTCAAGTATTAATAGAAAGGAAGCTTTATCAGATGTTCAGCTGATAAACCACGTTCTGCTGTAAGTGTTCAGTTCCTTTTAAGCAGCAGGAACCAAAATAAATAAAAAGTACGAAGCTGAAAACAAAAAAAAAAATAACCTATAAGAACCCATTTTGCAGTCTATTTCTAACCCATTTTTTCCCCAGCCTTCCATTTCATTTTATTTATTTTTCTCCACTTTAAAAATGTCAAAACAAGTGTTCTTCTGACATTTTTACACCTTCCCCTTTTCAAGAAACCAATATTCACGACATATTTCCCAAGACAGTAAGGCGTTTAGCACGTGTTTCCTGTGCAGTTAAAACTTTTATAGTTTTGTTTTTCTTGTCTGCTTCTGTCTTCATGTCAACAGTTTGAGCCACTCAGAAAATTTCTTCTCTGCATTTTCTTTTTTGCTACTTGAAAATACAGTCCAAAGTATCCACCAGCTTACTGTGTGTTGCACCACCTTGGCAGAGTCCAAAATATATTTGATGGATTATGTCCACTCGCTTCAGCTCTTCAGGAAGTGTTTAATGTAAAGTGGCTGGTTTGGAGAGCGGATGCTCGCTGTGTAAGGAGCTTCCAGCGGGACTGAATACAGTCATCTGCACAGAACAACACAAACATAAATCAACCGTACCCTGACAAAGCATCTGTGGAGAGTAGTTTTCAGTAAAAAAACCCAAAGAATGACAGTCCTTCACAAATATGTTTCATAAGTCAAGATCTAACCAGTGTACAATTACGTATCTTCAAACTAATGCACACTTAAAGGAAGAAAATGAAAGATGGACATGATGCTTATTTCTAGTTCTTCCAATTGTGAAACAAATAAGCAAACAGAAATTAGATTCAATTGCAGCTCAAGAGAGAGAGAGAAAAATCCATCAATTAAGATGCAGTTATAAAAATACACATTATCTCATCATCCATCAGCCAATCAGAGGAGACATCAGCGTCTTATTCAGGAGTTGGAGCTACAAGCCTCTTATACTCCGGAGGCTCTGCATTTTTGTCTGAAAACAACCTATCATCCTCCTATCACTTCCAAAGGTCTTTTTTTCGTTTTAGCCATTAGTAACGTCCGGTTGTTGATCATGTGACTTTCCTAATGTGAAACCTTTCATCAAAAAATTAGGTTTTTTTTTTCGAAATTGCCGTGCTACCATTTAGCAAATTTTTGGAATTTCAATTTGTGCAATTCTATGGTTCAATGTAACTAATGTTAGCTAAATGTTGTCATTGATCATATTATTCATACATAAGCCTGTCACAGTCGTCAATTAATAGCATGATAAATTAAAATGAGCTGAATAATATTTATATATTTTTTAAGGCATCATAATCAGTTTTATTTATGGTTTCGATTGTAAGTGTTTTTTTATTTCTGTTTTGTTTATTGTTTTTGGTTGTTTTCTTTTTGAAATGTAAAAAAGAAAATGTAAAAAAAGAAATGTAAAATATCTCCCAGTTCCAGTGTTCTGTACAAAATTAAAGTTTATTGATCTTTGAAATGGTGAACTTGCTTCATAATTCAATATATATTACTTGAAAATTGTCATGATGGGTTCCAGTTTCTTCACCCACATACAGAACACCACCAGGAGAATAGACATTCAGATAAATAAAGTTTATTTTAACAATAATGAGAAGTGAGATTGTGCGAGTCTGGTCCTTGGGGTTGGCAACCGGAGTCATCTGTACAATGAAGAGCAGTGAAAAAGAGAAGGTGAGTTTGAGGTCATAGGAAAGTGGAACTTCGAGAAGAATAAGATCGATCTTACTTGATTTGAAGATAGACGTCTGCCAGGGGGGCAATACAGTGGTTTCCAGAGTATAGTCTATTTGTGGGTGTCCTTGAAGTGGTCCGGGTTCCAGGGGGAGGTCTTGACAGAGTGAGTTCTTGTTGGTGATGTGAAGGCTGCTGTGGAGGGCGGACAGGTAAGTTCAGGTGCGGAGGAACAGAGGAGCAAACCGACTGCCAGCTGGGAATCCAAGAACGGTTTATTGGAAATCTGCAGGGGCGAAGAAGGTACTCGGGCAACCAGTGGGTAACGATCCACAGCGTCACGAGGGAGGAAAATCCAGAAATCCAGGTCTCGGACTTCACAGGGGACTCGGACTTAAAGCGTCACAAAGAAACACCTGAGAGAGGGGCAACAAAAATAAATTACTAAAAGTAATCTTCAGAGAAAACTCAGAGAGCTAGCTCGGAGGGGCACAGAGTACCATAACTGGCAAACACTCAGGCGTTGAAGTGCTGGCAGCCTGCTCCTCATATACTCTGGGATGATACAGAGTGATGAAACACAGGTGCGCTGACACAGTCAGCGGGCACGCCCTCCAAGGTGTGAAGCCTCTAGTCACCATCTAGTGGATGAAGGGGGAAGCAGCAGGCAAAACAGAAAACAACCTACAAAGAAACCAAAACCCCGGTTCCCAACAAAAATGGTCTCAAAACAACAATGTTTATCATCAAGCAAAGCTTGTTATTGTGACAGGCCTATTCACACTTGCACAAATAGCTATTAAATACAGGAAATGCAGAGGAGAAATATGTTTTGTTGGCACCCACTCTACCGTGGTGCCCAATGCGTTCCATATCCACTTTTTGCACTACTGGGTCGCATCTGTTTTAGTTAGTAGTTTATAATATACACAGTCTTTCTCAGCTCTGCTACAAAGAAAAAGCAAAACTGTGAACTGTGTGAATTTTAACACTTGAATACTTTATTATTACGTTCCTGATTTTGTACAATCTTACTTCTGCTTTTCTATCTCAATATATTCGTCACATTCTCGGTTTTAAAATCTGCACTTGTCTTAGATCATCCACGTTTGTTGCTGTTTGTTTTGCCTCAGAAGCACACTGAATTGACGATCGTCTCATCTACAATGTCAATAAAGCTGACTCAGTGGACCACGTTGTTCTGACTTATGTGAGGAAACGGGACTAGAAGTGTGTGTGTGGCTCTAATTGAGAGAGACGGAGAGGACAGGAAGGAGAAGGGGGGTAACACTACAGACACATGAGACAATGGGAGTGCCGCGTCACCATTTGACAATCCTGGTCAATGTCAAGCTGTTGCACAACACCCATCCCACCCCTCCCTCTCTGGTCTCCTGTGTCCTCCTTTGTTGCCTCGTTTTCTTGCAGCTCTGCACGCTCTCTGCCTGTCTGCTCTCTCCAGTCCACACAGCAAACGTAATTATAGAAGGCCTTTCTGCTCTCTGGAGCAAAACGTAGGACATTTGGGAGCTACCTGAATGTCGCAATGATGAGAATGTTTCAAAATGGACCTAAACTCAAAGCATTTTCAATGGCCTCCACTCCCCCCTCCTCCTTACATGTAGTCCTTCAGCATTCTTTAAAAGGAATAACAATGCTGTGTCTCTTCGCTGTCTCGCCTTTCATTCCTGCATGCCTCTCTCTCCCTCTGGTCCCTTGTGACCTCTGCCTCAGTGGGAAATACAGAGGAGGAAGTGCAGATCACAGCTTTAAATGATTCTGTGTGTCTGGAAACATGGACAAGTCCACAACCAGCCAGCCAACCCCTGGCTGACCTGAACTCTTCTGTCTTCCTCCATCGTTTCCCCTACATCACATTCCTCACTGCCCAGTTCTTGCCTCATGTAACGGTGAAACATAATTCTCCTGTAGGGCCATCATGTGGCAACGATGCAACCATTGGTCAAAATTTCTGATATTTGCTGCTATAATTCTGTTTTTTCAAGAACTTCCTTTTAGATTCATTGTTCTTGTTGAAATGATTCAAGTTGACAGTAAAATTGCATAAAACTTCCCTACACTTGTTTTGCACAGCTGAAAACTGCCAGATGGTCTGGAGAAGGACGCTTGGCTTTAACCCGTCTGACACTGACCTACCGCTGCTGTTTATCTTTACTATTAACGGCCCCAATGGGAAAGTATTTGTAGAAGAGCATTTTCTGTTCAATACGTTTCTCCTCATATATAAATACAATCCTGAATAATCATGATAAATATTCATCCCATAGGCTAGACTGTTGGCTAAATAAGTGATTAAATTGAACCCAATTTAGAGTTTTACAGGTCAGCCAACCTCTACAGTGAAAACAACATTTAAACCTTAAAGTAATAACAGAAAACTGGGATAAAAAAAATTATCAACTAAATTTCAGAACCTGTAATTAATTGAAAAACACTTTTTGTTGCAGAATTATTTAATAAATAGTCACATGAGCTCAACAACAGACATTTATTGTTTTTGATGTCACCTTTATGTTATTTAACTATCAGATCAATGCAAAGTGCTATTATAACTATTCACATTTTCAGGTTTTTATTCACGTAGCTTCTTTGAAAAAGTACTTCTTCAGAAATGTGGACACTGACGTTAGCATTGGTAAGTCTGTGCTGCTGCCACATGCTTAGCATTGAGATGCTATTTGGACAGCTTTGCAGACAGGCTAACTCCTTTTAGCACAAAATGAACACAACAATAGTCTTTTCCAGCATCCTATCAGATCAGTTTTAAAGCAAAATCAACCCCCAGTGAGACCAGAGAAGCTGCTTTGTTGTCAGTCACTGTTTTTTTTTTTGCTTTTGCATCAGATTTACTAACGTACCAGAAACAAATACAAAGGTTACCAACTAGTAGCTTTAATTTTAATTTTATGTTGAATGCAATCACATACATCTAGTCAGGTTTGCAAAAGCAGACTACTCATTAAACTTGGTAAATAAAGTGTCCCATTTCCCATTCTTGTTATCCAGAATGGAATAAAAAATGTATTAGGTATGAAAATACAAATAACCGACCCCAAAATGTACGATATTTCATGACTTTCTTCTAAAAGAGAATCTTTTTTTTTTTCAACAGAAATCCTTTCTGTTGTCTTATTAAAATACTGTGCTTGTTGAAAACATTTCATAATAATAACAGTCGTAGTACACTAAATGTGACAGCTTCTGTTTTTCGGTCTGATGTAAAGAGCAATGCAGTTGGCTCCTCCACATCCTGCTGCCCAGAAAAAGTAGGAATCACCATAGCAACCAGTGACTATCCTTTGTATGAAAAGTATGAAAATTACACATGGGAACGACTCATTTCACCCAGATCCTCAGAGGAGATTCCAACCAGCATTATAACAATCTCTGACTTCGTCCTTAAATAAGAGCCACTTGTTTTTTTCCCTGAATGAAAGTGTCTTCAATCAGAGGCTACTTCAGGTTCACTGCAAGACTGACTGCTACATAGCTGCTCACAGCATTGCCATCTTTGAAAACACTAGAATGATATCACTTTCCACAAAAAACATTTTCTCTTTGGGATAAACAAGGTATTTTTGAACTGAATTACAGAGAATCGGCATCATGAGGGACACAACTGCTGAATCTGTTGGTTTTCTATTGCTTTACTACATCTTGACAATGTAGAAAATTAATGACAGATCTGGTTATGGTGGTGTTGGATTGCTATTATTTTGACCAAAGCTCTATGTTAACATATGAAATAACCAATAAATTACTACTTGCTCTTTACTTGAAATGTGTCTTAAAATGAAGTAGATTGCATAAACATCTCCACCGGAATGGAAGATTTTCAGTAAAATAAAATTTGCATACATTCTGTTTCTGCTAAAATATACAAAATTAGAGTATATTTGTATTTGTAAAAGGTTACTCCTCCTGAACATCCATAGGCTGTTCTTTCTCTGTGGAGCTTTGATGAATTTTGCATGGCTGTTTGCCTAAAACGTTCCCCTGCATAACCTTATTTTCGAACACACTCGTTAGTCTATTAATGAGCAGAGCCATGTGAACCTGATCACAACATCCTGAGAGCGCACAACGCTGATAGTTAAAACCAGCACAAAGCTCGTGACAACGCAAACATCTGGCGGGTTTTGCTCCATGCGGGACGATACGTGCACATTTCCACGCGTACAGGTATGATTGCTTCTTGTATCCACACGTTTGGACACACGTGGAACACAGGTTGTTTTGATTTTCATTCCCAAGACAACAGGTGCAAATCGGGAGCTTATCCAGATTTCCACCTTCCTCTGTTATCCCAGCTAATTTCCCCCAGAGGGAAAACACGGAGCGGGGGAAGTGGGTTCAAAGAGGTATAGGCCAGACCTATATAAGTGGAGCGTTTCCCAGCTGTGATGGCTGAAGAATGTACGGTATGCGCATAGATGCACATGTTCACAATTTGCACAGATGCATGTCTTCCTACTTGCATCTATTGCATGTTGAAAAGCAGAGCGGGAGAAAAACGTAAACAGCTCTGATCGTTATTCCTCAGAGGCCGGGTTATACATAGAAAATTATACACTGGAGAGCCAACACCATCTGACTAAAGCTCGCTCTTTCAAACCAAGAAGTGAATCACATTTGTTCCATGAGAAAAAACAGCATTAAAAAAACATGAAAAACAAAAGTTTTTTCCTTACAGTCAAGCATGTGAAGTCCTTGTTTAGATAGTAGAGGGGCCCCATTTGCAGTGTGTGTGGGTGATTTACACACACACCACTACCCCCACATACGCACACACACACTAATACACATGCCTACACACGCACACATGCGTAAGTCTACTGATGGTGGGACAAAACTTAAATTTTTAATAAATTTAATTTCAGGGTCTGTAATTAATTATTCACATTTAATCACATTTGAATCAAACTACATAAAATAAGCAACATGTTCAATTTAAAACAATCATTTGCTGTTAAAGTATTGTGTAAATAGACACATGAATTCTGCATCAAATATTTATATTTTTGATACCAGCTGATTTAAAGGGCAGCTGGCCCTTTAAATCCTCGTTTGATTTTTACATCACTCTTTATGTTCTGCTGCAATTCAGTGCGATTCTGCTTGAATTTTTTAAACCTGTAGTTTTAAAAGGACATGAGGTAGAAAAAGACAGCCAAGTACTGTTGTGGCTCTACGGCCAGAGCAATAAGCTCCCTGACATGCTGGGGCTAAATCTTTCATGTGAGAGGGGAGATGGGAGTTGTGTGTGCGTGTGTGTGTTAGTATATGAGTGACAGACAGCTATAAAGCAAGCTTGGTCAGACTGTGACTGAGTGTTCACATCCTTAAAATTCCAACTGAAAGGAAAAATTATTTAGAGCTGTAAAGTAATAAAACAATGAGCGCTGTATTTGTTAATGTTTGATGGGAACTGATTCAGTCTATATTGTAAACGCGCTGCAGCTGCTGAGGGCCGTTTTATACATTAAGGTTAATTACAGGACTTGGTTGGGGTCAATGTTTAACCATGAGTGTCTGTGCTCTCCGGATTTGTTGCATGCACTAATAATAATAGAGGCCTAAACTGGGAAAAGTACACAAAAAACACAGAACTGAATGGAATAAAAGAGTCAGTCTTTTAAAGCTTTTTCTACCTAATTATGGCTCTTAGACAATCAAATATTATTAATTCTGTTTTAATATGAGTGGCTTGTATTGTGGTGAACTTTTGTGCTATATGGGTTTTTATTCTTTTTAAATTTGTAACCTGATATGTTTTTTAGATAAAAAAAAGAAGCTTTTTATTCATTATTATTGTTATTCTCTTTTTGATGGAAAAAGCTTAACTTGTGTGTAATGGACAGTAACATATCGTGTTTTTATTGATTGTACCCTGAGGGACTACAGATGAAAACTAGCACATTATATCATGTGCAACATCCGTTTTGAAATAAATAAACAGCAACAATGTTGATCATACAGCAAATATTTTTATGACTTTTTGGTCATGTTGAAACCACGGGCTACCAGGTGATTTATTGGGATTTTATGGAATAGATCAGAATAATGCCCACAAATTTATGTTGAGGATTTTCATGTAAAGAATTGTAATTTGTTTTTATTATTTTTTATTGTTTCCTTTCTGACAGTGTCAATGTGAAGCCCATCAGATTTACCTTCACAAGTGGAGCATTGCTGCTTTCTGTATGATGCGCCACCTCCGATATATGTATGAAACTTTATTAGAAATTGTTTTTGTTTATTTCAAATGTAATAGACACAGAAGCAAAAAAGAAAAAAAGAAATGGGCAAAGGTGGAGGAAAAGGTTTAAAGGGAAAGAAGTTGAAGCAGAAGGAGAAAACAAGTCAACACCCTAAAAGTGAATTTATACATGTGTATCAATGACAAAATGTAAATACAATACCGACTTGGAAAAATAGTTACAGTCATTCATTTTTTCCACATTTGGTGACATTGCCATCTCAAACTTTAATGTATTTTATTGGGATAGGCAAGGATTGATATTTACTATTTATCCTCCTTCATTTACTCCCTGGTAAAATCACCTTTCACTGCAATTACCACTGCAGCTTTCTACATGCAGACTGACATTTTAGTCCATTCTTTACAAAATAGGTCAACCATAGTCAGACTGGGTGGAGAGTATTAGAACAGTACGTCATGACACAGATTTGTATCTACATTTTCTGACTGACATGAATATGCTTTCATGTAACCATTCATTTGTCTTTTGGAGACAAAACCCAAAAGTGTTAAACTCCAACCAAAATTCCAGAACCAGCAGGACTAAAGTTTAAAACCATCTGTACTAACAGGTTTTCTTCCAGGACTTCCCTTGTATTGAGCTCCATCCGTTTTCCGACCAACTCTGATTTACTTCCAAATCCCAACTAAAGTCAATGATGGTACCTCCACCAGGTTTCACAGCAAAGATGATTCTTGAAGTGTTCTTTCAGAGTTAGTTTGGAACCAAGCGTCGTGTTTTGCATGTGGGCCAGAGAGGTTAGGTTTTAGTCTTGTCTGACTCTTTCAAATGTTTTTTTTGTTGTTTTTGTTGTTGTTTCTTAAAGGGCTTGCAGCAGGCTGAAAACAGGATTTCTTATTGCTTTCTTTCAACAATGGCCTTCTTCTTTCCACTTTTCCACTAGGGCCATGTTTGTGGGTACATAAATAATACTTACCCTGTCAACAGATTCTTCTCTCTGGTTTCTCCAGAGCTACAATGAGGCTGATTCTCTGACTGGTGCTCCCTTTCTCCAGGTTTCCATTCAGGTAAACAGCCATGTCTTGGCAAAGTTGCTGTTGTGCCATAGAGAGTATTCACTGGTATGGTCGCTGGTATGAAAAGCTACATACCAGCGACCTCTACAAGCAATGATTGTACTTTTAAAAATGTTGTTAAAGAAAATGTTTTATTTTTGCCCCATTTCATTACTTTGTGTTTGTCTGTTACATAAAATCACTACAAAATACTTTGGAGTTTGTAGATGCAGTGTGACAAAATGTGAAAAAGTTCAAGGATGTATTTTTGCAAGGCTCTGTGCTTGAAAGAGCCTTCTCTTTTCTGGTCGGTCTTTTTAGTTCCACTGAAACAGGCATTCTCTTTTAAAATTACTCTTTATTAATAGTTCTTCAAGAATTCTGAAGGTCTTTTTGGTAGAATTGTACTCTCGTTTCCATTATATTGCTTGAAGATTTTCACCAAATGGTTTCTTTTGTTAGTATCGCATGGGCATAAAAGATCTTGCTAAACTCTCCACAAATAACAGATGATTTAGTAAAGAACTAGCCAGGGATGACTCATCCACTTATATCTCATTTTAAGCTGCTACACTCACTACAAAGTCAGTCTCTGTTTACTTTCTCAAACCCTTAATTTATTATTTGTTCAAAATAAATGGAGTTCCCCACAGGACCCTGAATACTTAGGCTCCACTGTGAACAGCCATCAGAAGTAGTGTTCAAATGCAGAGCACAGACCGAGGAAAGCTTTAAAGATTTATGGGGAGACTAAGCTTCGGTTTAGAGATGAATGATGCAGGCGGAGGCCAGTGACCCAAAGGGCGGAGGGAGTGGGTGTTGGGGGTATGGTCGATTAGGGTGTGGCTACAGACGGGACGAAATTAGGACATGGTTCAAAAACACAAAGGGATTCCAACAAGGAACAAAGAGCCAACTATAATGAGTACAACTCTGGCGACACAGAGCACGTTAAAGAAGAGGTGACGACACGTCTGCACGTTGTTTGACCGCTGGAGGTGACTGAGGGATGAGACGCAGGTGTTGATGATGACTGTTCTGGGTTGCCCAGGGAAACAGCGAGAACAGGAAAACAGAAACAGTGCTGTTGTTACAGATGCACTTGTTCACGCTCACTAATATCCTAAATGCCCTTTGAAGGTTTATTAGCAGTGGTCAATTGCCTAAGGAAACCCATTAATAGCACTATCTGTGACTCAGTCCATATATTTTGTGTAATTTTTGGGCTTTATGGTGACATGTTAAGCAGGAACTAAAGGAGAAACTAAATGTCCTTTGAGGTGGTGTAATTACATTCAGTTCCTGACGAAACTCACCAGCCAAAAAAAAAAAAAAGGTTCTGAATGTTCTTCATCTGGGAGCCATAATTATTTAAACAGTGAAAAGATGACTTTCAGTTGAGTTAGCAATTAGTGACTAATCTAATTTCCCGGAATAGTTGCAGGGGGTCACCATCCCTGTCTCAGGAAGCCTCAAAGATGCGTCATTAAGTCTGGATTTCAGTGGAAAGTTACTGTGTCGTAAAAATCCTGCCGAGGTTTTTCCTCCCCTCGCCAGGAAACACTGCCGGCTTGCAATTTGGGAATGAAAAAAAAATAAAATCTTTAATCCCAGTTGAAATTCGAACATTAATTGTGGGTTTTGGTCAGTGACTGCTCATACGTGGACCATTTACAGATGAAGAGCACAGGGCCCAGTGTGTGGTCAGGCAGGTCTTTAAAGTGCTAAAATAAGGCCACTGACACTTCTCTTCTGTTAGCAAACCACTTGCATTTCATACCAAGACCTTGTAAACAGATAAAAAACTGAAGATTTCAAAGGAGACAGTATTTTTCTCCAGGTGGAGGGCAGATTAAATGAGTTTTTACAATATCCATCCGTCCACCAGTCCATTCGTCCGTCACTGTCCTGAACACATTTAGAAATGTATTTCATGTCTTCTTTTCTGTTCTCAGTTTTATACATAAAACTTTGAGCTTCCTATGTTTATTTTAGCCAATTCCCATTAAAAATCTAAAATATAAGAAATCAAGGATCCAAAATATGTAAGCATGTTTGATGTAAAACATATTTTTACAAATATTTAAAAGACAGAGCTAAAATGATTACAGATTTGACATTTTGAACAACATTTTATGTGTTTTTTTATCTGTTGTATTAACAATACAGTTCAGTTTGGTGCAAATAATAGCTGCCTTTAAATTGCTTTATAAAAAAAATGGACATTGACATTCTTACATTAGCAGTTAGCTAGGTTAGCAGGGCTAGCTTTGCTAAGATTTCAGTTTTTGTGTTTATATAGAGAATGTACTGTATCTTTGTACCTTAATGCTGAGACTTCCAAATCCAGTGTAACAGAACCTGATATTTCAAAATGTTAAACTTGTTTAAGCATGTTTGCTTCCTCCTACTCCCCAAGGATGAAAAACCTCAGACATGTCTCGACATGTTGCAGGAGATTCAGTTTCTTTTGAAACGACTTCTTACCTACTTATACTGCCTCATATTTGTTTTTGAAAATAGTTCACTTTAAAACTTTATTCAGTATTAGCTTCCACTCTGAAAGATGTTGTTAGAGCATCAAGGATGTGTTTATGTATCCTGTGTACAGCAATGAGAAAAACCTTTGACTTTTGAGCTTCTGACATCAGTTAAGGTTGAGCTCTAATGACCAACATTACCTACGCTACACACAGAAAGACACACACAGGGACATTTTAGAAGCACCCCTTAGCCTTACACTCTGCTATTTTTGCTTATTTATGGAATATTTTGCCTTGAAGAATCATGAGAATTTTATGTTGTGAGCTAAGATTTGTGTCCTGTGTTTTGTTTTTTTATTACTATTCTATAATAAAAGACTTCATATATTGACTGTGATGTAGTTCAGCTGCAGAAAAAAAATCCTCTAATGAGCTTGGTAAAAACCAGCTCCTTGTTCTATGCTTTGCTTCATCCAGAGGGTCTGGACTCTTAGCTATTGAGAAAATTGCTTCCTGGAGGCATGAACTGTTGAAATTTTAAATTTTACCCAATCGTTAACGTTGCCTGTGATGTATGTTATGCGCAAGTTTCATGCAAGTTTAATTGAAATTGCGTGCGCTATAAATAACTATCAGAGAGAAGTACTCATCCAAACGAGGTGGCTGTTATTGCTAATTCTTTAAAATCACTTCCTCTGCTGCCTTTGCTAAAACTACACACAGATTACAAGTGTAAAACAACGCAGAAGTTCAACGTCCTCATTCACAACTTCTTCTGTTCTTCGTTTGGCCTTGTAGAAATTCTACCAGAGGGAATCCAAGCAAAGGGGAGCAAGTCCAGACTGTGCTGGAAGTGAGACTTTATTCTAACAGAATTGCACAGGAAGGCACTGACGTGGCTAGCACCAAATAAATCTTATGTCATAATTCTGTACTGGCCATCAAAAAGACAGGTCTTAATCATTTTTGATTGTAGACCAAAAGTGCCAATACCTCTCTCTTGAAGTTTTGTGTTCCTGTAAATTACCACCCTGTCATGTCTCATCTTAATTTTTGAGGAGATTTTTCAGTTTCCTCACTGCATTGAAACAGTGTTGATAAACCCAATTTAACTGTAAACCAAATGATTGGTTTGTGTTTGTTCTACATAACTAAGCTACAGTATGGAGCATTATTTGTCATGAGCAAAACTTGTATCAGTTGTCTGTCTACCTAAAGAGTCTAAATAACGAGACATTTTGCCACAGCCGTTGTTACAGATTGCACACTGATAGCAGCTAGGCATGATGCTTCTGTATCCTGCAGCCTGAAAGGTCACTGTCATCCAGGAGTTATCATCTGTTCTCAAGCTCATCAGTCAGTTATCTCAGTGGCACTGAATGTTTACTCCTATTGCAGCTGACCTTCAAAGCAATCTGTAAGATTCGGGTTTTTCCAAACCCCATCTTATCCAGGTCCATCTGTATTTCCTTTTTTTTCTCTCTCCTTCTACAATATAAAGGCCAATGATCCAAATACATTTCATTTATTGTGGAGTGGAAGACCTATTTACTGGGCTGGTAATGTTCAGTTCACTCTGAGGAGTGCTTGCTTACACTGCAAGTCTGTCTGTGGGAGTTTTCATCAGTGCAGCCTGTGGGTTTTATCAGAGGTGTCCCACCTGGAGGGAGTCTGGGAGTAAAAACAGCTTCAGACAGATTTAGAGGTCTTCTTGCTCCACAGGAATGAATGAATGAAGAGTGTTTGTGTTGCAGTGGTGTTTGAACAGCGTCCTTTTTTTGGAGCGAGTTTCACATAAGAGGCTCCCGAACTGAGCAGACAAAATGCACCACGGCGCATTTGAATGATTTTTTTAAAAGAACCAAAAGGACAAAAACCTCTAAAACAAAAAAAAAAACATTTTATGTACAAAAGAACATGACAGAAAATTGGGGCCTTTTTAAATAATAAATTACAGAAATTACTTTGTTTACATTTATTTTAAGTTTGCAAATCACAAGAATAAAACTTTAGAATGTTTTCTGTAAAATACAAAGGGCAATATACTATATATTACAACAGTTTGCCTAATTTGGAGATTTTGTGGCTCTTTGAAGGGATCTGAGTCTTCAGTTTCACGTCAAAGAGCCGTTCAAATTATCCATTTCTAAAAATACATTTTTGAAAGAAAAAGTCATCTTATTCCAAATATAGATTTATTTTAATTGCTTTTATGACTGAGCTTCACTAAAAAGTTGAATCCTCTGTATTAAAGAGGAATTATTAATATTTTACAGGCACATAGTGCCATTTTATAGCACAATCAAGTCACTATGTTACCTTCAGTTATGAAAATGCTACATACATGATATATGACTGAACAGAAATGTGACTTTCTAATTTAACGCCTTGAAATTAGGCCTTTGTCTCTATAAGAAGCTTTTTCTGTTTCTGAAACTCCGCATTCGTGGTGAAAAACCAACTCCGCACCTTGCCCTGAACACAACACTTCCACCACAAAGCATGGCAATAGCGACATCATGCTGTGGGGGTGTTTTTCAGATGGAAGATGGATGGAGCTAAATACAAGGTAATCCTGGAAGAAAACACATAGGAGACTGGGGAAAAAAAGACTTTGAAGCTAGGAGGAGGTTCACCTTCCAGCAGGACAGCAACCTGAAACCAGAGCTACAATCGTGGTATACATCAAAAAACATGCATGCGTTAAAATGCCAGTCAAGTTGCACGTCGGCGTTTTTCTCTCTCTCTTTCTCTCTCACACACATGCACACACACAACCAGTGAGCTATTAATGTAAATGTTGGTAATTTTACTTGCTCATTAGAGAGTCACATTAAAGTAATGAAGCAGTTGGATATAATCATCAGTGGAGGTGGGGTTTATTGGAACAGTCCCTGGGAGTCTGGGGATCTCTGGCAGGTTCCTGTGCTGCCCCCATTAGTACTCAGCTTTTGGTGAACATTTTCTGGGGCAAAAATAAAACTAATATCTCTAACATGATCATTTATATCTCTGACCATAGGAGGTGTTTCACTGCAGAGTTGTGTTTTTGTAAAACAAAAGTCCAGCCTGCAGGATCTGGTAATAAAAAACAACAACAACAAAAACAAAAAACAAACAAACACTGCAGTGTCATGGAGGACAACAGACTGGGCCAGCCCAATAACAGGCTGATTCAGTTTGTTAGAGAAGCTCAAGGTTTTTTTTTTGTTTTTTTTTCATGTTTATGCATTCATTGAACTGGAAAGTTATTGGGCTCTTTAAGCATTTTACCTGCCGATCAGATCCAGAGTGGAAAGCAGTTTGTTTGCTTCTTTTTCTGTGCATTTCTTTTGCTCAATCTCCACTCCAAAATGATTTATTTGGCAAAAACATGTTAACTGAGAAAATTAAGATGATTCAGCTTTATTCTGGCTTTAAAATATGTTTGTTTTGGTGATATGAACTTGTTGTCATGCAGATGATGTCCCAAAACCAAAAGATAGCAGTTTTTTGAAAACATTGCTATATTGGACTGGATCTCTGTCAATACGTTTCAAAAGTCCTTTTCAGTATAAATAATCTTATTTTTCTAATTTAACAGTTCAGAAATCTTTTACAAGAATTCTTAAATGATCTACGATTCATTCATTAAATAAGGATTAATGTGTTTAACTATAAATCTACAATAAGTCTTAGTTGTTTTTTTTTCTTAAATGATGCTGAGTAGGTAATGTAGAACACTACGTAGCTATAGCAGGAGTATTTATTTTTTCATTAGATTCCCATTAAATTAAAACAATATGCTCCAATATTTCTGATTGGCTGGTTTGGCTTAATTATCTTTTTCCAGTTCCTAGTCCTAGCTCATAAAACATTGAAGAAAAACAAGGAAAAGACAAAAAGACATTCAAACAGGATTTTCTGACCAAGTCAAAACAAGCCCTGATCCACCCAGCTCTGTTTGTTTGTGTAATCATCTTTGCTTCCACTGTACACTTTGCTATATTCACCTAATTCTGTGTAAACTTAGTGACTGTTTTTACTCTCCTATTGAACAAGAGGAAAACAAACACTGACTTACAACTAGCCTTTAAGCTGAAGCTTGAATCGAATTTCAAACTTACATTACTCTAGTTTTCTTTATCTTTTTACTCACAGCGCAGTGTATTTGTCTTGACTACGTCATACTTTTACCACAAAATATCAAAAATGTCTGCTGCACCATAAAACTTTATGCTGTAACTAGGCTGAGAGTTGCTTTTCAACCGTAATAAATGGACCCATTTAATGTGCGGATGAATTTGATGATGACACTTGACAAAATGTAATGTCTGTTATTGGCTTTCATAACTGTTGACTCTATGATGTATTTCTGATGTTTCCCTTTGTTTTCACGATGTAAAGCACTACAAACTGCCATGTTGCTGAAATGTGCTACACAAATCAACTTGATTGATTGATTGTAATAACATATATATGAGATACATAATTTATTTTTCTAATTTAATCTAGTAGTTTTATTTTAAACTTTTTCCTGGTGGTGGCCATAGCAGACGACCAGCAAAAGATTAGTCACTGATTAGCCTGATCTGTTTTGAGGAAACAGAGAAAGCTCCATTGAGAGTATTATTGATTTGGTGGAGATGTAGGCATTCTCACCTGGTTTATCAGAAATGGAAGCGCAGATGAAAGATGAGGCCAGCGACAAGAAAGTAGGACAGGAAAAGTAGGGGTTCGAGCACACAACCTTGGGGAACGCCATGGGATGGAATTGGCCAGGAGGAGGCGCAGTTGTTTACATCGATGAACTATGTAAACTATGTCTGTCTGAAAGGATGGATCTGAACATATATAGATGGCACAGAGTCAGTGATGTGGAGGAAGACTCCAGGTGGGTGCGTTGAGTAGCCTGGTTGATAGTGATGAAGGAGAGGTGGGGTTAAGGTAACTTGATAAGGAAGAATACGTTCTTCAGATTGAGTTTTCAATAGAGTAACATTTAAAGAGACAAGTCAATTATATAGCATTATGTCGTAGCATAGCAGTGAAGCGGGCATATGAGACAGGAGTTATTAGAGAAAATAAGAGGGTGGTGAAGGTTCACTGCAGCTGAGGATGTCAGGCCAGCTTTGGCTTGCTTTGTACAGCACTTTGGTGCAGTCTTGTCTGCTGTAAGGTGCTATATAAATAAATTTGACAAATTTGACATTGCTTTCCCCTGCCGCTGTCTCCTTTTTGGAAGTCGGTCGGGGTTACCCTCAGCAGAGTCCTGAAGGTGCAAAGCGGGGATTCTTGATGACTTGATCAGACATGACAGAGCAGCGGTGAAGGAGCCATCCATGCCAACTAGTATAGAAGGAGAGGACAGAGGAGAAAGTCAGTCACAGCCCAGGGGCTGAAGAACACGAGAACGCGTCATTGTTTATATATCTGGTTTATTGGAGATTATTGTGACATAAAAGAAAAACAAGTGGAAAACTAACTTAACTAGCAAGATCCCCTGGATGCGCTTAGCAACAAGGAAGACATCTGGAAGACATAATTAGTAAAAGAGAACGGGTTCAAAATAAGATCAAGGGAGCTTATATGTCCAAGGTGTGAGGAGAGCAGATGTCAAAGGGTGCTAATCTGGAGCCGAGTGAGCTATTTAGATGATCCCCCCGTTACCCGGCTGGTTGAAGTCAGGTTGCTGGGTCCAGTCAGAGCATGTGATGTAATAAACACAGACAGAGCCTAGCATGCAGCTCCCAGGGCCAAAACACCAATCTGGAGCATATGACACGTACCAAGGGATTCAGATCAACAACAGAGTAGGCTCATAGACGCTTTGCTTTCTTCATAATAGTTTTTATCTTTTTGTGATGACATGAAAAGATGCTGATGTAGGCTATAATAAAGTAAAAAAACAAAAACAAATAAACATTAGTGAACTCTGCAAGAAGTTTAAATAGTAAAAAAGAAGCAGCTAAAATATATTGTTTTTATTTTTGATTTTGATATGATTAATATCTTTTTGTTTTTCTTACAATATAAAAAGGGATTTTGTTTTTTTTACTTTTTCATTTTAATATTCTTAAACCATTATGCTTGTTTAATATATATATATATATATAAATAAAGTATTTATAATAACATTAGGAAGAAAACACTCACTTTTCTATTCAATGAAAATATATCTTTATAAGCTTCACTAAAACTTCCATTTTTAAAAGAAAAACAATTTCAAAAACACAAACTTTGGTTTGTTGGCAACCTCTAACGTCTTTGTCATCGTCACTGATTGGCTGCATTTTTCTTTTGCCTATAAATTGGAACAAAATCTCAGCTAGGGTTGAAACAATTAATCGATTTAATTGATTATTGAAATAATCAACTAGTTTAATAATTGATTAATCATTAACTGGACAAACTCAGAAATGACTATTTGATGAATAAACAACACCTTGTAATTATGTCAAAACTGTAGAAGAAATATGTTAGATTTGTATTCAAAATAATAAAAAAAACGTCTTTGTCACTTTCCTTACTTTGCCTTATTCAATTTCTATAATTAATTAATAATTAATTATTAATCGGTAATGCAAAAATGAGTCAATCAATCTATTAATAATTAAGCACATTTAGTAAAGAAATGCTGTTATTGCATTTTAGTCAATAAAATGTTTATTTTCTTATAATAAGAATAAAATTGAATCATTTGTTTGCATCTTTTAATTAATTTCTAATATTGTATAAAGTAAACTGAAGCGGTTAAATAAAAAATCGGCAGAAAGGCCAATTTTCTTATCCAATTAATCAGTTAAGCATCAGCATAATTGATCAGCAAAATAACTGTTTGTTGCAGCCCTAATCTCAAATATTACAGATAACAAAACAATAACTAATGGACATGGGAAACATAGTTTTCTATGTGTGACACTCCAGCTGCATTTCCTTTTTCCTGCAGCACCTGCACTACCAGCAGCACTGCCGGCACACAGCAACCATCAGATATCCTCAATCTCAATGCGAGTCATCGTCCCAGGAATGAGGCTGTGTGCGTACAAACTGTCTGAAATAAAAACATCAGGGAAACTCATGAAGCACACCTGGATGCTGACATGGGGGTGCAATAAGGAGGTAATCTCTCCAAGCTGTAATGTAACTTCATATGGGGCAGATTTTGTTTTAATGCATGGAGCACACCTCGCTCAGCTCAGCTCTGCCTCTTTCCTTAATTTTCTCTGTGACTTATTTAAAAACTTCTGCTGAAACCTAATAGGTCCAGGTGCTCCTAAGGTCAGTCCAAATGCCGTCCCAGTGAGCCACTGCTGCAAAAACGGACTCTGGGAGCTGCCGATTTTAGCATTACTGACTATTACGTGTCAGTTAACACTTCTATTTAAAAACTGGTCAAATTATCCCATTTCAATAAAGCTAAAAGCTGAAAATAATACTTTCAAGACCGACTAAAACAATTCAAAGGCTTTTCGGTGTGTTCAGTGTCTGGTTTCGCCACCAAAATAAACCCTTCAGCCCATAACAAACATTATCAGGTGGGAACGCCGGACCTGTCCCCTGTAATTCTCATTCCAGTGAAACCAAACCCAACCTACCGCATTTAGACAGCTCAAGTCTCGCAAGGACTGTTATGAAAATCTTGTGACATGTTTAGCTTTTGCAGGAGGTGGACTCAGGAGACTCCAATCAACTGTCCAAAACATGCTGTAACAGTGCAAGTGTGTTCTAGTTCCTGAAGTCTTTTTTCCCTTTAGGTTGCCTCTCTGTTTAGGCAAGCCAAATGAACACATGACATCACTAAGGTTGTAAGTCTAAAAAGGGAGAGAAGGTATGTAAACTATGCCAAATCTGTCAGGCTAAATTCAAGGGAACTCAGTGGTCCTCTCAGACTCCACAAATACGTTGAAATAGATTACAAGTATTTATTTAATCCTGTACTGTTAATGAAACCTACTTTGTTACACTACTAAGGACTGACTTGATGTCATTAAAGGGCCAGTGTTATGTAAAATCAACTTTTTTGAGCTCTAGATTATAAGATTACTCCCTCATGAAAAAAACATAACTGGAGTGTCACCTTGACTCTTTGCATGCATGTTTGAGAAATCCTTTAATCTCTGGTGGCAACCATTTGGGTTATGTAAGGGCTTGCTCTGACCTCCTCAGAGCTGCAATCTCGAGCCAAGCTTCTTCATTACAGAACACCTCTCTCCTGCAAATCCCCCACTCAGCTCCTCCAGACTAGCGGCAGCAGCAGTTAGCAAACACCTGCTGCAACTGTGCATCAGCTGACCTCAGCAGAGGAACTACTTCTCAGTGCAACGCTCCTGAGAACGAGTGTTAAAGGGTTAATGGAGAAACATTGCTGCAATGACTTCCTCAAGGTGGAGTTTCAGAAAGACCAGGAGCTTTTAAAGAGACAGAGGCCTAATTTCAAAATGTTGAATTGCAAGGTCAAATTTCTTTTAAGTCATATTTGATATACATAGCATTTATATACCAACTGAAGGTAACATATAGTTACTTGATTGTGCTATTAAAATGTCACTAAGGAGTTGGAAAATATACAGTATAACTCCACCCCTTTAAGTCAAGGCCAATTTTTGGTACAGAAGCAATCATATAGATGAAAATTCAAGACTAGAGTTATGTAGTTAAAACTATCAGGACAGTTTAGGGTCTTAAATAGACAGGATTATACTTATACTCAAACCGTATAGCGTATCAAAGACCACATTATTTTATTCTCCTCTTTAAATTCCATTTTATCAATTTTCTTTACCAGCTCAATCCTATCGGGTCAGAGGAGGACAATCTCCAAGAGTTAGTGGGACATGGGGTAAAAGCTCAGCAGATTGTCAGTCAGTCATGGAGCAACTCAAGTGACACACAACATGAAAAACTATCTATACACACTCACACCAAATGACAATATAAGTCAACCAATTAACCAACTAATATGTATTTTTGGCTTTAGGGAGCAAGCAAAAAGAGATTTTTTTTTTTAACCAAATTTATCTTTTGGCAAAGAAGAGGTTGTGGGGTGCTGTGGTAGTGCAGGGGTAAAGTACAACCCATGTGTGGAGCCTTGACCGGGATGTCATAGGTTCTAGTCCCAGTCCGATGACCTTTCCCTGCATGTCTTACCTCGTTCTCATTATCCACTTCCCTGTCTAACCAAATAAAGGCTGCTAGAGCCAATAAAACCTCTAAAAAGAGGTTGTGTTTTTTTTTTTCTTTGACCATTATTTTAAGAAGTTGACGATATTTAATACACAGCATGAAAGCACACATGGGAAATGATCACCAAAACATCAGATGTTCTGTGATCATTTGCAGGAAGAGCAGCCTTTTAAACTCATATACCAGGTCTATATGGTATATAGACCTGGTATAGACCTGGAATGAGAACTTACAAAGTTCTCATTCCAGGCTACTGTTTTAAATCTAATATAAATATAATACAATGCGACCAACTAGAGTTAGGGTTTTCACTCCTTTAAGTCATTTGATAGTGATTAAACTTCTTAGGCAATGATAAAGGCAGAGAAAATAAAGTTTGTCATCTGAGCTGTTGCCATTTCAGAATTTCTCCTTTTGAAAACTCATGACCATCTGCTCATTGTTTTCTCAGCTGCTCAGCATTAACATGCTCTACACGGCTCCTTCACGTCTCCATGAGTTTTTCTGTTCTTCTTGATTATGAGTTAAACTTTCATAAAACCCAAACCCTCCTGATAGTGACGATCAATCACCTTTTCTTGATCCTGCCTTGTTTTGTCCTGTTTTCACTGGCAGAATTACATTCATAATGACATAAATCACCTAGAACTTAGAAAGCGGAACAAAAGAACCTCTTTTTTTTTTTTAAATGCACTCAGTAATGACTCACTTAATGTATTTAAAAAGCTTCTTAAATGTTTGGTCTTCACCTTCTCCTTTGAATACAGCTGTGAAGGACAGCTGAAGTCAAGTAGACCCATTATCCTAACTTTCCCTCCTACAGTCTTACATTTCCTTTTGAAATTTTCTTTCTTTAAATTTCTTGATCAGTCACACATTGTAAAAAGGATCATGTTGTACTCCACCTGTTGTTTATTAAACCTAAGGAATACAGGTTATTGCATCATGTAGCATGTATGCTACATAGTGCTACATTATACTACCAAAACTACTGAAAAAGCTTTTGTGTTTTGGTAAAACATTTGGATAATCTTTCAGGGAAGCATTTGTAGGAGTTTCAGATATTTTCTAACACACATGGTTACATATTTAGTTTGTTATAACTCTTAAAATGAGAAGAGTTGCTTATTTTTAGTCGAATGCATGTCATGGTCAGTTATTTAAAGTTTTAAGAAAACACTATCTGAAAGTGGGTTAAAGGTAAATTCACTAAATACCAGCGACCCACTGAGCAGCAATTTGCTACAACAGAGCCAAGCTCATATGGTTGTAGTAGTTTGTAGCCTTCTCTGCCCAACACCACCTTCAAAATTAAGGCCAAAATGTAAAGGTTTGCTGATCCAAAACAGGAAGTGCCAAAGCAGTTAAAGTAATAACTAAGATCTCTACAAATCCATGCATTCTAACATAACTATTTAGGCAGTCTGGTTTGTTATAACTGTATACTTATTGAATAAAGAAGTAAGGAACTAGGATTTCACATATTTTGTACAAGTAGAGTTTTTGGCTTGGTTTGGTGGTTTTGGTAATTCTGTCTTTATTTTTATGTCAGAATCTAATGGAATGGAATGTGTACACGATATCTGAGTGGATTGGTCAGAATTTCCTCCAGCTCAAAGCAAAAAAGACTACAGGTTTAATATTTGGTCCAAAAAAGGTCAGAAATCAAAACTGAGCTAGGCTCCATTGGGTTAAAGAGCACAGAGTGAGCAAAAACTTAGATATCTAACAATCTGAGGCCTGAAGTTTCTCCCAAAGAAAGTCAAACATTAGCTCCTCCTACTGCTACCTTAAAGATACTGCAAGAATAAAGACTTTCCTGCCAGAAGAGGACACAGAGAAACTGGTGCAGTACTACATAGGCTAGACCAGTGGTCCCCAACGACCGGGCCGCGGACCAATTGGTACCGGCCGCGCAAGAAATAATGAACTACTTCCGGATCTTTTATTTTGAAAATCCTAAACTGGATTTTACCGGTTACGTCTTGTGCGTCAAAATTGAGCCAACTTGCAGCAGAATGAGTAACAAAATAACATCGGAGTACTGCGCACGCAACCCCCCACCCCCCTCCCGAACAACAGCATCGGACCGACTAAAAAGGTTGGGGACCGCTGGGCTAGACCATTCCAGTCCTGAAGTGTCGCTGTCCTGAAGTTTTTAGATGTGCCACAGATACAAAACACTGGAATGAAATGGCTTAATTACCTCCTCCTTGTGTAGATCAGTTCTCCAGAGCCTTGCTAATGACCTAATTATTCTATTCAGGTGTGGTGCAGCAGAGGCACATCTAAAAGTTGCAGGACACTGGCCCTTGAGGACTGGAGTTTGAGACCCTTGGGGCTAGACTTTGGTATTACAACCATATCAATCATGCTTTTTTTTTGTGCTTGTTTTGGTTTTGTTTGTTTTGTTCCTCTTTTCTTCTGGCCAAGCTCTTAGAATTACTGGAATACCAAATACTCTACCATGTCTGTGCTGTTGTGGACCAACTCCAGTCAGGATGGAGTTTGGATAAATACCAAATTAGGATTTAGCCTAAATAAGACAGACAGGGATTACAGGAAAAGAAGGCAGAAAAGCTTGTAAGTCAGAGTGAATGGCTTAAATATAAAATCTATGCACAAGATTCATACAAGTTTGAATCTTCTTTTACTTACTTCATACTTCATATAGTTTTTACATTATATAGTTTTTACTCTCAAAATGTATGCAATTGAAACCAGATGTTCAAAAATACTTTTAAAGAAAACTCCAATAACTAATTATTTCTTATTTTGTATCATTGAACAAGAATAAATGTTACCTGTTTTATATCTGTTGAGTGAACCAACACCATTTCTAGCTGTTAAATGTTGTTGATGAATGTTGACACCATCAGGTGTGAGGAGATTGAACCAGACTTGTGGAGATCTGTAGATGTTTTCCTGGTTTCTCTAAATTATTTTCATAATATGACAAAAGCAGTAGCGCTTGTGGTATAGACGATATGAGCAGCTGCCCATGGCGACTTCTCCTCTAGGGCAGCATGAGCTGCCACACCATTAGAAAGTGTGCAGTTAAATTTTTAGCCTATTTTGCTTGAAAATTAATTATTTAACAAAAAATATGAGCTTTTTACAACAGTTTTGCAATTTAATTTGTGTTTGTTGAAGTGTAATAGTGTAAACTGTCTAATACATTTAGCAGTTAATTGAGTTAATTGTCATTGTGCAGTGACATTTGTCTTAATAAAAATTTAACTAGTAAGACATAATTTTGTAAAATTTTGACAATTGGTGCAATTTATTTTAATTAGGGTTTTTTTTTTGTATTTGCATTGTTTACTTTATGAGAGTTTGTAGTATTATTCTAGTTACTTTCACATTTTTTCAAATAAAATATTAAAAGTAATTTTGAGTGTGTTCATGATGATACATTAGGGTGACCAAACGTCCGTATTTCCCGGGACATGTCCGTATTTCACGTCCTGTCCCGGGCGTCCCGGGTTTTTTTTAGAAAGTTAGGAAATGTCCTGTTTTTTAGATTTCCTTCATTGGACCATTAAATTTACAGGCACTAGGGCACTGCGCACAGCGCTGCGTGTGACGTAATCCCTGAGCCGCATCAGTGCAGGCAGCCCTGTTCTTAATCAGAAGATAGATAGCGTTGCTGTCAGTACGACAACAACTTGCCAAAGTGCAAACGTATGGAATTTCCCAGCTTTTAGAGCACCCCCCCCCCCCCCCCCCCCCACACACACACACACACGCTCCAGGTTGTCCTGGTTTCCGCAAATTAAAATATGGTCACCCTATGATTCATGATAATCTAAAATGATGTGTGGAGCATGTTGGCAACAGACAGGCTAGGACCGCCCCTGGACATCAGTAAGCACATTTAAATCAGATGTTGTGAAGCTGACAAACCCGTTAAATTAGAGAATGGGCTTTCCAAGTTAAGTTAACAGCATATTCATTTCAAATTATGTTAACTTCTGAATTAAAAAATACATTTTAAAGAATCTCTCCAACTACTTTAAGCAAAATTAAATATTTTGGGTAATCCTCACTGAACAGGAAAAGTTTAGTCTAATTTAAAGTCAGGTAGTGAAGAAGAAAAGCAAATGTCTTCATTTTCTTTTCCACAATGTGTGAAAAATCTAACTTCATCATTTAGGTAACTCCAGCTTTAACATGATGCCTGATTATTAGATTCTTCTTCTCAAAGTCCAGCACATTATTGATTTTCCTCTACGCTGGTTAAACATGAGTACATGTGTGTCCTCACGTATTCTCACTGTCTTCCTAATTATATGTGCATGCATTGTTCGCTGGTCCAAGGGGGCGTCAGGTCAGGTGGGAGGGGTCTCCTCACGTGTCAGGGATTGTGATGACACAGACGAGAGTGTGGGAGCTTTAAGCTGTTAGTACAGGCTAAGCTGTGGGACATTAGGTTAATGTATCCTCGCGGCTCCTCTGAGTTAAACAATAGCTGAATGGAACTGTAGAGGACAGGCCTGCCTACAGCTACAGTCTGGGATTATTCACCGGAGCATGAAGAGTCACACTTCTTGGAGTGCACTGCAGAAAATAAAGTAGATATTTAGCTTTTATTTATTAATATGTGCTGCAATATAGACACTAACTATACAAACATACCTAAAAGGAAGCACCTCAAAATTAAAAAACGTAAGTGAGTTTTTTCACATCAGAAAATAATAACAATCAACTGGTCTCAGGTTCTAAAATTGTTCAAATTTTAGAATACACACTCAATGTATTTGACACTGTCCATTATTCATTACTCAACAATTAAGGAAAAATGGCCTATTTACTTGTGGAAACAACAAAGTGCATCCTTGCAGCTTTCACAGGATTTAAGAGGGAAATTAAAGCAGGAAGGAGCTGCTAACTAATCACTAAAGCGCACTTGTGTGCATGAACCTTATTAGGCCAATTAAGTCCATTGTCCTACTGTAGAACAGATTCCTGACAAAGGGAAAATACAGTAGAGTTCTCAATCTGCCAAGGAGTTTGCTCAAGCAAATGCACCCAAAGTGTTACTCTACCTGGTTGCATGAGTTAGATTTGCAAAGCAGCATAGAAGGCTTATCAGAACACCCAGAGTTGACCATAAACTCCTCTATGTATCAAAGCGTTCTAGAGAGAAATGTGAAGCGATCTGAAATTTGACATCTACAGAATGGAAGGATGCATTGTGATTAAAATGGAATATGCAAGAAACTACAAACTTCAATGAAATAATGAGATGTTGGTAGTGCAACGAGTCAAAAATATGCACTATAATTTAAGAGACTGATTGAGTTATAGAGAGCATGACTTCTGAGAGGTACTGCTGGTGAAGATGGTTCTACAAGGCTTTTAATTAAACTGTGTAATTAGTATTTAAACAAAACTCTTAATTTCTGACCTAACTTTGTTTAATAAATAATGACAATAATGTGACAATGCTTTTCTCTGTGTTTGTAGACTTCAAAAATAAGAATAAAACTTTATTAGAGGATGTTGAGGAACAGATTATTGCCATCACTTCCTGCTACCATTATAGAAAAACTTTTATTTTCAGTATATTATTACTGTAGCTTTGGTAAATATATTTTTGACATGTTTTAGTGATATTTTCCACATCAGTTTTATACAATATTCAAACACACTTAAAAGTTCATTAACAACAAAAGTGCCAGGGATAGTCCACTTGATACTGTAACAGCCTCAAATCACACAACGATTCTGAGGGTCAAAATTCTACAGCTTTAATTTAATGCGCACTAATATAAAAGCATCTGCTGCCCCTAGAGGCAAATAGTGAAACTACATTAACACGAGCAAGTCCTTAGCAACTTCCACAAAATGGTGACAACCGATACACTGAAATACGTAGCTGTATGCAGAACATTGCTGAAAGTATATCTTAAGTAGCTAATGGGACCTTTGTTTCCCTTTATGATTAACCTACAATTCGCTTTTGCTGTTCGACTGAGGCTAGGGACACCACTGCTACCGGAGTTAAATGCTGAAATAAACCAATTAAAAACGTCGTCCATTCATATTTTCTCAACTGGTGCTTAGAAAAGGTGTTTAAGATGTTTAAAAGCAGGTACCTTAAGCAATTAGTCTCTAAATTCTGAGTACACGAAGCAGATAGAGGAGGAGTGTCGCTGTATAAATCGTAGCATAACTTGCTATTAGCTGAGCTGCTTTAAGGATACGTGGCATCATGTGACGTGTACTGTCAAAATACCAGTCATGTGGTGTAATGTCTTCGTAAATTGATTTACTACCTCAATGTATTAGACATATATTCATTTAATAATACATATATGTGTGGGTGTATATGACCTTAGAAGTTGAGTGTGTATTATTATCTGGTCCCATGGTGTAATGGTTAGCACTCTGGACTTTGAATCCAGCGATCCGAGTTCAAATCTCGGTGGGACCTCATCCTTTTGTGCTGCCTTGGAGTTGCGTTTTGATTTGAAGTCAATACAAAACTGTTTCAGTAGACACAAAATCGTCCTTAATCTATGTCCAATTCATTTCCCATAACTAAATTCTATAGAAAATTTAGATTTAAATTTAGAACTTTATTTCCACATATTTATGACAGTTTTAAAATATAAACATCAGCGACATGATATTGACATTTCTTTGGATATTATTTTTTATTTTGGAATGTTTCTCAAAACTGTTTCTCGGCTGACCAACACTGACGGAAGTGACCTGATACGCTGCGTCACACAGCGCTTTCATTCGCAGCTGTTGTGCTATACCCCATCTGTGATCCCTGCTGCATCTACACTGGAAAGATTTGATTTTATGCAAACTGTTTATGCATCTGGCTTACAATGACAGCAAACATGTTAAAACTTCTGTAGTTTTACAATAACGTCTGTAAAGAGTAGTAGTACTGCAAGTGTATATACAGCATAAAACATGGAAAAGGAATGAAAATAAAACTCCACGGGTGACACAAAATTGTATATCTTTTGGATTTGTAGAAAAATATTTTGCAGCAGACATACAAACCAAAATAAAAACAATAGTATCAACATTTAAAGACATCTGAAATATTATTACAAATATACATAAACCTTGCAGTGCTGCCTGAAGTAAAAATTAAAAAAGAAAAAACTATATACTGACAAAAAATGCTGTGAGGTTTATTTTTAGAATAAAAGACTTGCATCAAATTAAGATTTTTTACAGCAATACAGAAAAATGTATGACATTATATAAACTGTAACATGTGTTGACATGTGTTGGCAAATCAAGCAAGTATTGTGGGTTTGCACTTTAACACAAGCTATGATGTTCCTGGATATGCTATGAACAAGATTTATTGTGTTGACAACAGGGCCCACTTGTTGTAAACACATTCAGTTAAAAGTTCAACTTGACTTGCATACCAAATCGAGACTAAACTGTCTCAGTTTACGGTAAAAATTGGCTTTTATTACTCAGTTTGCCGTCCAAGCTAAAGGCTTCAGATAAAAAATATCTAATTTACAACTAAGCAGATATGAGAATAGCTGTGCTAAGCTTTTGAAAAAATGACCAACAGTCCAGGAAGCTGGTTAGATTTAGTAACCAGTTAAAAACAATTTTCACTCTGTGTTTCAATAAGACACAAACACGAGAGCTACTTAAGAAATGCCTCATTCCAGGTTTAGAGTTTTCAACCGAGAACCTAAGACTAAGCCTACACAGTGCCTTATTGGGTACCTTACAATGGCAATTTGGGTTTCTTTTAGAAGGGCAGAGAGAAACTGGCTGGTGACCAGAATTGTCTGAATTCCTGCTTGGTAAACCCAGGCAGGTGACCAGCCAGTTTTTTTGTTTTCAATCAGTGAACACACCATGCTTATCATTACCAGGCTTGTGCTCATAACACTGTGATGTGGACGCTGAAGCTGAGCGGTTAGCTATTTTCATAACCAGTGGGGTCTTTCCCATGAAGCTAAAGGAAACACAAAGATGTATATAAGCTATTTGAAATAAAACTCTATTTTCAAAAACCAGTCTAGAAAGATTTGAAGTTAGGTCAGGCTGTGAGTAAGAGAGCAAGATTTAAAGCTGATAGCAGGGAGACTAAACCGAGTACAGAATAGTCATTTTATCTTATTGAGCTTTCAAAATGTGAGCAACCTTGTTAAGGTAAGAATTCAAATTCTTTAGAGACTGCGATTTTAGCAATGCTATCTGTACTAACCATGTTAATCGCTAACATTCTCGTGCAGTAGCCTCACTAATATAAGTAGCTGATAACTGCTGCTGGCAGCAAGATGAAGCTCTTGTTATATATTAATGTATTACAGATTTTAAAAGGAAATTGTAAAAAGCTAAATGGATGTAGACAATTTCACAAAATGAAATTCGGAACCAGCCACCAATTTCTGATATGTTCAACTCTGGTCTCCTTGAAAGACATGTGAATTTTTGTGTGCGTGTTATGGCCGTTAGTGAGGTCTCCAACGTTTTTGTGAGTTACGGGTCAGAGCTGGACATTTCCAAGTTGCCATCCATGTTTTTTTTTTTTTTACAGTTACTGAAAGTAAAGCAGAGCATTGTTTGAAGTCAAAATACCTTGTGATAAAAATGGGATTTTTGTATTCTCTTGAACCTTTTCACATTTTCTCATGTTACAACTGCACAGTTTGATGTGTTTTATACACAATTATGGACGACTTTGTGCTAATCCGTAACATAAAATTCACTGAGGATTCGGGTTGTAACATAGGAAAATGTGAATAGTTCAAAATACATACGCCAGACAGTGTAAAAGCTCCGTAAGGCCACAGTGCACAATTTTGTAGTAGCATTTTCAAGTGTAGTATAAAAGAAACTTTAGTTAAAAACAAGAAGGAAAAAAATATGATGCACTGCCTATTAAAATGCACAGAAACAATACAATGGCACAATGATAAACAAATGTCTTCCTACAAGTTCTTGACTGGTGTAAAAATATCAGATTGTTCATACAATATCATTTATGTACATACAAAGCAATCACTTTCCATTTACTTTGTAAATGAGTTTTTAGTTTCTTTTTTTCAGATGTTGGGTGCTTTAGTTGTTGGACACCACAGCCATCATCTCTGCTGCTTCCGAAGTCAGCGGTCTGGTCTTGGTTTGTGCATCCTTATCCTGTCCCACAGGCATGAGGTGACAGGTTTCCGTCTGTTGGTGAGACGGCGCCGCGGCAGGCACCTCGACGGGCACCTCGATGGGCACCTCGGCGCTGCCAGTGGCACGGCTGGTCTCCACGATGGAGGAGGTAGTGTGACAGCTGAAGTGATGGCTGACGAACTGAGTTTCTCCCAAACCCGTTTTCCCCCAGGCGATCTTCCACTGAACCCACTTCCTGCACAGCGCTGTTTGGGCCTGCACATAAATTCAAACACATGTTTCTGGATTGCAGTTTTAAACAGCCATGTTGTAAAACTTAAAAAATTTGGTTTGGGAAACCCTCTGAATTTGATGACATCCAGCTTTGTGGAAGCGTGCTTAGGAGGTCTTGAGTGGTAAAAGATATGTAAACTAAGTGAGAGTATGTAAAACATGAACTCAGTGCACCCTAATCCTAACCCTATGGCAACAGTAAATGTTGTTTTAGGACTATCTGCAACTGAAGGACTTTAGAGAGGATTTTTAAAAATACTTTACATATTTACTCTGTATATTCCTGTTTTATGAAGAACTGCTTTCAAATGCCTTCATTGTAGCAGGAGTTTAAAAAAATACTTGTCTGCTTAAAAAATGCAGTGGAAATTAGGATTTGTTGCTACTTATCAAGATTTGATGTTCTTCTGGAAAGAATATACAATATAAATGTTCAAATGATAAAATTAATTCAATTCCAGTAAGAAAGCAATGGCATGGCAAAATGCATTAAATATGATTTTTTTTTTTCTTGAAAGACATTTTATAAAAATCTTGAGCAACATGCAGACATACAGAAATACACATAAAGAATACATGTAAATTAAGTAAAAAGATTATAGGCAATTTAATTCTTATTTTCTATTAGATAAAGTTGAATGATTTTTTCATAGAATTGGATAAGGTTGAAATAGATAGATCAACATACCTCTGCATTGCAGAAACAGAGAATAATTGACACAAGGAGTCCCTACAAAATAAAAGACAGTTTATCAAACAATTCATAACGGATACGAATAAGATTATCATATTAGTGCAGAAAACACATGAAAAAGCTAATTAATTATTAAAAGTACTCAGTACTCATAACATAAACTACATTAAACATGTTTGGTGTAGTTTTCTACAGATTAACAAGCTCAGGGAAATGTCATGTTTTGTTTTCTCCTTTACAAGTAAAGGATTTGATACATATTTAATTAAGATAGGTTCAATTATTTTAGAGATCTGTGCTTGATGAAAGCAAATGGTACATTTATTTTGTTTAATGAAGTTAACTGATTACATGTGCAATAAAAATAAAGGAAAGATTTTAGCATAGACCTTTTAAAAATCTTATGAATTTTTTGACTACAGTGGCTTGTATTACAGCCTCAAATTTTAACATATTTTCTTTGGATTTATGTATATTTGTATTTAGCCTCCTTTTGGGAATGTCTCCACCAGACAGATCTGGATTCTGACAAAAGTCCAATTCTGTTCTCATTTGTCCGTTTATTCCTGCAGGTATGTGTCAAAATCCCTGCAGAAAGAGTCCTTTTTGCTGCAAGGCATTGAAAAATAAAATCAACCCAATTTAAAAATCTGAAGTCAGCATTTTATGGTGCAAAAGACGCACCCCTATGCATGATGTGCCATAGGGGTGCTGCGCTGTAGGGGGCGCCAAAACAATGGTATAAAAAATTACTATAGCGGGTATTTCTGTATTTCACAGCTTTTTGCTTATGGCTAAATGATGCGATTCACACCAGAGTCAAGTTCATGATGTGTCCGCATATAATTGACCTCAGAAAGGTCAAAGTTGACTCCCTGGCAATGATGATACCAGACTTGTCACTGCGTATCCCTATTTTGAAAATCCTTTATCATTTTCCTTCCATTTCATAAAGATGCTTTGTTTGTTTTGGTTTATCATATACAGCCTCCTTTAATGTTTTATTTATTTTATTGATTTTATAAATCAGTCATAATCAACAAAATTTGCCATTTTGACCAAAAAATTATATATAACCCCTTTCTACAAAATAACGAGAATTAAATAAAAACACTTAACATAAAATAAGTGATTGGATAAATATTCACCCCCTTCAAATCAGTGTTTAGTTGATGCACCTTTGGCACGGAGTCTGTGTGTATCTGTCTTGATCAGCCCTGCAAATCTGAAATTAATTGGGGGGGGATTTCTCCCAGAAACTAGTTTTCACTTTGACATTAAAAGTTTTTTGTTTCGTTTCTTTCTTTTTTTTTTTTTTGTAATTTTTTTTGTCAAACCCCAATCCCCCAAATTTTATTGATCATGATTGATTGACATCCAGAGGGTTGAATCCTGTAAAATTCCTCATGAGACATTAAAGTTTGCAAACATAAGGCAACAAAATATGAAAAGGTTGTTGAGATTTTAATACTTTTGCAAGAGATTGTAACTCTGAAAAGTAGCTTAAAACAATCACACATGTGTACCTGGAAGTTGGAAAGGATCGCCACAAAGCAGTAAATGACTTGGTTATCAAATTCGTGTGGTGTCCAGGGCATGAGGATGTACTGGACTCCTAGCAGAGGGATCAGAATGAGCGTGGCTCTCACCGCCTTCATGTAGGTGGTAGACTCAGCGCAGTGCGTCTTCCTCAGCTTGGTAATGAGGACTCGGATGACGTTCAGGAGAAAGAAAAAGTTTACCTGATTGGGTGGACAGAAGATAATACAAGTGAAACGACAAAAAGATACACGTGAAACTGCAGGCATTCATTGTAGAGGAACAACCTCTGTTGGATTATGTCCAACCTCTGTTGGACATAATTTGTAGAAATTTCTCCCAAACATCTGCTGATTGAACAAATAGTAGACCAGAAGCTCGACACACCAGCTAATGGACAAGAAAACTTTGTACAGCTCTGGTGTCAGAAATAGTACAAAAGTCCTTGTTGTTTTTAACTCCTTCAGCAGTCAACCTTTCCAGAGGTTAGTAGATGGCCCTGGGCTAACATAATGAACATTAATCCATCAAAGCACAACATCGCTTCAGTAAAAGTCCAGCTGCATTAAGCCCAGTGGTCCAGATGATGTCTGGCCTGTTTCATTGAATTCTTTTGATTTGAAAAAATAGAAAACCTATTGAAATGCCCAAATCATTTCCCATCAATAAAAGTCACATAGCTCCAACGCTTTTTGACCAGTGTTTATATGATAAAACAAGTAAAGGAAATGCTTGATAATATGCAGAAAAAACAGATAACTACTTACAAAGAGTGCAGCATGAATGGGCCCATGAATGATGTAGAGAAGGTGGGAGTTTGAACTGATCCAACACCTGGAGAAAACAGAGCTAGCATTTTAGGTAAAGCTCCGCAGCTTTGATACGTTTACAGAAAAGACCGTTCCGTCAGCTCAGATGATGGTTGTAAAATCCAGTTAATACAAATACAAAAATACTTAATTGCTCTCAGAAGGGGATCAATGTTGTTGTAACTTACATTGAACAAAAATATAAACGCCCCTTGTCAAATATGAACATTTGGGTTACACAATATATAGAAAAACTTAAAGTATATTTTTAGCTATTACTGATCTTTATATCGGCATTGATAACAAGGTGGTTCAGCCATTTGTAGCGGATTGACAGTCCTTTGAACATGATAGAGGTCAGGTTGAGGAATTTGCCGAGCATGCAGGTTGGTTCACGTTGTGTGATGCGTCTGTTGTCAGACCAGTAGTCTCATTAGCTGTGTGTGTCGCTGGTCTTAGCTGATCTTGTGCTGGAGTGGTTACACGTGGCTGACGAGGATGAGGTCGATTTGCAGTAGTGCCAGGCTGTTGGAAAAGAACTCTTAAGCGGCCAATGGTCCGATAATGGACATAGAGCCGTGCAGCTACTGCTCAGGTGGACATCCCTGCATCCAACATGCCAATGGCACGCTCCCGCATAACTTGTGACATCTGAAACTTTATGACTTGTGACAAAATTTGACATTTTGGGGTGGCCTTTTATTGTCCCCAATCCAAGTATTGTCCAGCTGTTCCTCATTTTGTCTGATCATCCACTGGACATGCCCCACCCATGCACTGAGTAAAAAAACAATTCACTGAGTAATGCTCACTGACAGCACGTTGAATTAAAAATTATATACAAATCAGGAGAAATATTACTTTTATACAATAAAATGTCAGCAAATGCTCATTTACAGTTGTTAACTCCACATGGCAACAATATTTGACATTGAGCATTTTTATTTTTGTTCAGTGTATTTCAGATTCTTCAGAGTTATTGTAGATGATGATGGTTGTTGGCAGGAAAGATCTCCTATAGCAGTCTGTATTACAGAGAATCTGAAAAAACCTCTGACTGAAAACCTCTGAAAACAGTTTTGAGAAACTGTTTTCTCAAGACAGTTTTCTGAAGAGGATAGTCAGGGTTGGCCATCATTTTCTTTATGAAGAATCCTTCTTTTCATAGTCATGACCATTATTTTATTCATTTTTTACTGCACTATTGTAGTTATTAAAGTAGAGGTTACATACCAATGATTAACTTAGCTGTTATTAAAATGAACATTTCTGTTTGACTAGATGTAAGCTTTAATAAATAAATAAAAATGAATAAAAACATACCAGCAAGCACAGGACACCCAACATGCCACTTTTTATGCATTTATTAGAATAATATCTGTGAAAACTATTTGTGAGATTTATTTTGAAAAAAAAAACTGGAGTGAGTTGGCCTAAATACAACCAGGAGGATAAATTAGGGTTGATCATAATTCAGTCAATACAATGAAACAGACCACAGGAAGAAAAGTACTCACGTGTCATTAAAGTAGAATCCACGAGCAAAAGCATATATAAGGGCAGGAAAGATGGGAAAAACTGCGAACACAGAAAAAAAATCCACAAACATAAGAAATATATCATCCCACCAATCCCTGTAGAAGCTGCTGGAAGTTATAATAACTTAGGTTAGTTGCTCAGTAGCTTAATGTAGATTAAAAAGTGAAGAGGAAACACTGAGTCTTTCAAAACATTCACTTTAATGTTCTATAAATTAGTGTCTCAGTTTCTATTTTGGCAATTGCACAAGTGATATAACTCAGTTTAAACAATTGTTTAAACTGAGTTATATCAGTACAGCATATATACTGATATAATTCAGTGTAAGCTATTGCTTAAACTGAGTTAAACAGCCTTCCATAAATAAATCAGATAAATGAAGCTGCTCTATGTGCATTGATTCCAAAAGCTGGTTAAAAGGAGAAACACACATTGCTTTTTATTCAGCTCAGTAACATAGCCCCAGCATTTCAAAAGCAACAATCACGTGAAGGAAAAACTGATAAGTGTGGAACCAGAGAGCCTCATCTGAAGAGACACTTATATAAGGAGAGAAATACTCAACCAGCAAGGTTACATCTTTGTGCTGAATGATGTTGAAAATGTATGCTCTTAATGCATCAAAGGTAGTCCAGGTCTTTATGTGTAATAACTGCTAATGTAAATATAGAGCTGGTGTGAAGTACCAGGTTTGGGAGGTACAAAACATTTATATAGTCCATGTTACTTGTATTCATCTCCATGGCTCCCGTGACAAGAAGTCTGTTCCTGCCTCTGCTTTAACCTCTCACTGCTGTCAGTCAAGCAGATTGAAAAAACTGAACCTCCTTACAGGTGTGATGTTAGATAAATGTTTAAATAAAATGTACTTTTAAGTTTATCTTCTATGATTCTTCATTATATCCTACCAAGCATCTGAGGGTGAATGCTAAAATTTCCCTTAAGTTTCAGTTTAGCTAAACGATGTAAATCCTTACAGGCTGACATTAAGATGGTTCTCTGAACTGTTTCAGGAGAGTTTAACTTATTTAACTTATAGGAATTCTTGAATCAGGTGTGAACTTCAGTGTTTATTTTTTTCATCACAGTTGTGAATTGATGTTTGAAAAGTCTTGAGGAGGATTTGAACAGTAATTCCTTTGTGAGCAGGCTGAGGAGAGCAAATTGAGTAAATGGAGTCCTGTTGAAATAATTCATTTCTATTCAGTCCAGTGCAAGAATCAGATTGGGGTTCTGATCAAGGTATCTTTTAATAATCGATATCAGAGTCCCTGACTCCACTCACTCTGTTGTTGCTCTACTGTTTGTAATTACATTAGCCACTCCCCCAGTGAGTCACGTGGCTAGCATTTTGCATAGCTAGTTATGTCAGTTGTGTGTGTAGCTTGCAAAACCTTGCCTTACTTCATGTAATCCGTGGTGCTTTAATAACAGAGTGAGGTGTTTAAATATAGAAACACTTTAGCTTGAGAAACTGCTGTGACAGGTTGAGTGATGGTTGGGGCTCCACCACACCATCTTAGCCAATCGTCCCCTCCCTGCTCATCCTGTCCAATATGTACTCATTTAACAAGGCAAGAGTGGTGAAACACCTCCCTCTGTTATCGAAGAACCAGAGATTAAATTCATTAACCCATTTCTTTCTAACATTGGTCAATGGTTCGGGAGAAATGATCCACCTGGCAGTCATCCTGATCCAGGCATGAGGTAGGCCCCGACAACAATTAAACCTCTAACAAAGGTGGATGGAAACCCTGTACTTCCACAAGTGAACATCTATTTGACAGTAAGACAAATAAATGTTTGCTTTAGACAATGCTTAGTGTCTAAAGCAGCACAGTGCTGCTTTAGACACTAAGCAGTACTGGGCCTCAACCGCACCCTAGTGGCCCCAGGGAGCCAATGTAAACTGATGGAGATCACAGGCATTCACCCTCTTAGCTATGGTCAAGAGTGGGAGCAGAACAGAAAGAGTTTTCATGGTAATACCTACAATAGGTCCAGATAAACTTTTATAGTTGTAAAAGCCTTCTTCCTTTTCTAACAGTCACTGTAGAAAATAAAGCACCTCAACTAGAGAACACTCAAAACAAACACATTGTTCTCACACCATTTTCCAGAAACCAATTCAGTTGAATTTTGGTTGATGTCTTCTGGAGAAGGACTTGCAGAAAATAAATTCCCTTTTACCCAGGTCATGCCAAGAGAGACAAATGATCCTCAATCTCTTCCTGTGACAGAAAGTTCCTTTGAAAAAGAGAAGTCCTAGATCTCCTAATAAAAACAGGATTATCTCCAGATAACTTGCCCAAACAACAGGTTACTGAGCCTACTGTTGATTGTTCCCTGATGGTTGATGTAATCTACCACTCTGGAGTTTCCATCTTCACTAGTTTCCAGACATTTGTGTGAACCAATCAGGAACTGTGGATACTGGATACTACCACCTCCAGGGTGTTCTGCTTTTGTTTTGTTGGTTTTTTGATAGAGTCTTTCTGCTCTTGGCATCATGGATGAGTCCAAAAAACTTTTATTTTTGCTGATTCTCCTGAATTAGTTGTGCTAAGGCACAAACAAATGCACTGTAATACTTATCAAGTGTTCTGGAGTGTGTGACAGAAGCTCAAGATGGCAGCTTTTTCTGCTCCATCATCCTCTTATTATAAATATGAGATGGAAAACTTACAAGGACTGCTGGTAAACTTAAAAACCCAAGAGGATTTGGTTGCCAAGCAGTGATGTTCAAACACCTCACAACATTTCAATGGACTTCAAGCTAGTATCCAGAAGACAAAATGAGAAGGGAAGGTTGTCCGCTTTTTGTTATTTGAGATAAAACTATGAAGGCTGGTGTAAAAATGGGAACCTCAGACAGTTATTCATGCTTTTATTTCCTCTCAACAAGACTACTGTAACACACTTTTCACATGAATCAACAAAAAGAAGCTCTTGATCGCCTTCGTTTGGCCAAAAGCTCTGCAGCAGTGTTTTAACTGGATCAAACAGAAAAGCTCACATCACTATTTACAGTGATGTGAGTGATAAATTTTTATGGCCCTGCATGGTCAAGCTCCTTCCTTTAAAACAGAATGATAAAAGCCACTAACATGAGCCCTCTGGTTGTCAAACCAAAATTTACACATAGTTCCTCAATGCTGATGTAAAACTTTTAAGACTATTGAACTTCAGCTATGGAGATAGCTTTATTTGTATGTAGGTTGTCTTTAGAGCAGGCGTGTCCAAAGTCGGTCCTCAAGGGCCGGCATCCTGCATGTTTTTGTTCTCTCCCTGGTTGTAGTAACAACCTTCTCAGCTTGTCAATGTTCTCCTAAGGCCTCTAATGAGCCATCATTGGATCCAGGTGCGTTAAACCAGGGAGAGAACTAAAACACACAGGACGGCGGCCCTCCAGGACCGACTTTGGACACCCCTGCTTTAGAGTCTGAAATAACTTAAAAAGCAGCTAAATGCATTCTTATTCAAAGACATTTTGCCTTAAAATCTTTTGGAATGCAAACTGTAGTGTAAAAAAACCTCATAATTCCCTTCAGTCTCCCAGCAACCAGCACAGTCAAGTCCAGTGCACAAATTAGAAACATGCAATGCTTCTGCCCTTATTAAAGCCTTGATCAATCAATTATTTAAGGTAGTTGTCTGTGACATCTTATATTTAATGCGAATAAGTGGATCTGAAACAGCTGTAGATAACCAGAACTTCCAGACTTACCCCATCCCAGGACATAGTACCAAACCAGCTGCTGTTCCCCCACAAAGACGGCCACTATGATGAGCGTGTGGAGATAGATGCCCTCACACAGCATCCAGAAGTAGTTGGAGGTAGACGTATACGCAACCAAAGTAGCCAGAATCTTGCAGCTGACCTGATGGTAAGAAATTCAAACATTTGTTCACTGATAGAAAACACAAACCCACTAAAATCTGTGCAAGTACAACAGAAATCTATGAATTAGCACCTCTTCTATAAACCCCAATAAGTCCAGCTTACATAATGTATGTAACTATGTATTTTTCTAATCAATTAAAGTTAAATTCTTAGGTGTAATGAAATGAAGCAATTAATCAACTCACAGGGTTGATGGCATTTATGGTTTGCCTACCACCGGAGGTCATTGAAAGCCATCCCATGGTAAACACAGAGTTGAAGATGAAAGAGATGAACATGTTTTTGTGGAGAGAGATCCTCTGACAGCTAAGACTTCTAAAAAAGAAAAACATATTACAGAGAAGATGAAAACAATCAGATTAATTGTATTTTTAAAGACATAGAATCTGAATTTTTCTCTGTGACATTTATTTAGTCATTTAAAGTCATTAAAAGAAATATACACAGCAAATGGACGTAAAATTGGATCAGGCAATTTAGACTCACTTTAAATAGGAGAAGATGATCAAACTGATGATTAAAGAAATGATGGATATACCATGACCGGCCATAGCCAGGTAATAGAGACTGAGTGTAAACTGCAAGACAACATAAATGTTTGGTCATAGTTAAAGTACACACCTGCATAACATAACTTTTAACCTAGCAACAAGACAAAAAAAGCATGGGTTTAGCTGGGGGAGTTTGCATAGTCTCTATTATAACATGTTATAACAGGAAAAGGAGGGCCATCAAATGTACACAGTGTCTCATCTGGAGTCATGAATGTAGACAGATTAAGATAGTTTCAACTAGCGGCGGTTTCTGATATGGGCAACATGGGCAACCGCCCAGGGTACAAAGGGCATTACCTTGAGTTTGTCTTTACTGTAGGCAGAACACAGTGTGTAGTTAGTCCAGACTCTTTTACTCGCTGGATGGTGGAACCACTGGCCATCAGGATTGCAAATTTTGGTAGCTGTTTCTGTTGTAAAAAATGAGCAAAAACTCATTCAGTCAACAGCAATGTGTACTCAAAGTGTAGTTATTGCTTTTCCAGGAAGCATGATACCCATATAACTAAGATAAATGCAAAACAAAACAAGCTTTAATACACATGTATGCAAAGCTTTTGAAGGCCTTACCTCTGGCGTCAAAGTCTATAAAGTATGAAGGACACATCTGCATGGAAGTCCCCGGCGCCGAGTCGTCCCAACACATCCAACCGTCCCACGTACGGTTACAGAAAGGGCCTGCAGAGAACAAGACATCGAGAACTGAAACAACAGCAGTGTAGACGTGAGTCAGAACAGTGGCTTTTTAATAAAAATAACAACATTGTACTAAAAACAACCTAAACACATAGAAAACATGAAATAAAGTGAAGAAAACAATAACTGACAGATTAAAGGCTCAAAACCATTGCAGAAATGCATCACTGTAGATACTGTAGTACAGTGAAGACAGTCAATGTTTATGTATCCAGCCAGTTTTAAGGTAATTAATTTTTATTTTCTACAGAACTGAAGTTGAGAGACCAGTCCTGGTTAATATTTCCCAAACTTTCCCTTTTGGGCCATAATTTCAAATGGGATGTATGGCACAAGAACCAAACCAAAAAAAACACACCTTTCCCAGTGAAACATGGTGATGGCAATGTTACTTTCCATCATGTGAAGCTGGAATGTTTTATTTTTATGAGTGAAGGTTGAATTGAATAAGAAAAAGTTCAAAATAACATTTTCACCCAAAGCCTTTATATATTCAGAACAAATTTCATATTAAATGTGAAATGGATTAGCTGGTGTGTCTAGTCTCAAGGCATGCTTAATGTAAAAGACAGAATGGGGGTTGATGTCATGTTTGAAAATGTTTTGTTCTGGTTTTGGTTGAAGGTGGCCACTTAAGGGATAATTCAAATGTTAACTGTGTGATTATTGAAGTGACATGTTCTCCTTTCAGAGCCAAGTGATTCAAACAAGCTGAGCACTGAAAAAAATTGAAGCTAATATTGGATTAACCTGGAAATGAAAGGAAGGGTTAGATTTACAACTATGCCAAAAGGGCAGTCATATCAAAAATGAACAGGAAAAGTAATATAAATGTTCTCTTTAACAATGATTGTTATATTTTAATAAAATGTCTCACCAAATCCTCGCCCACTTAAAGCTTGTCAACAATGGACGGAAACCTGCCAGTGCTAAGTTGCACAGAGGCATGTTGGGAAACGCTACACAACATAACATTTGAAAGGCAATGAACGGGAGAAAAGGGCGCTGAGAAAGAGACAAAAGGCAAGTTTCCTTTCCTTCAGAGCAGACTTCCCTGTAGCCACCATTTCTTTGTCTTTTCTGCTTGACTTTACATGGTGAAAAGTTGACAGGATGACAAGTAATGGATGGAAATCTGCATGTAAAGAAACAATCTGGTCCACATTAAAATATGTAAATGCATTAAATGCTGCAGGATTTCTAAGATGGTTACTACCGTTGCCTCACAGCTAGATGGTTATGAAATGTTTAATTCTTGGCCATTCTTATTTGTCAAAATAGAAAATAAAAATCTAATCATTTTAAAAATTATGCTCATCCCTTTTTGACACTAAAAATGGGAAACACTTTGTATTTAAATTTAAAGGTTTGTATTTTAAAACAAAAATAACTTTAATATATTTTTCTAAAAGGAAAACCAAATGACCAAGTTAGACCATTAGTCCTCCTGTCCTGTTAACTGTCTGAATGAGAAAGGACACCATGGTTGTATAATAAACAGGAAATCGTACATCCAGGGCCGGGTTTACAAGGATGTGGGCCTACGGGCTGGAGATAGTTTTGGTGCCAATTATTTGGCTGCAAAGAAAATTATTTAATGCAAATTACATTATAATAGATAGTCCTATATGTATGAGCTGAAGCATATTAGCTACATATTTAACACATCCTGTAACTGATAACTCCATGTTGTTTCTAAAGAAATTAACTACATCTTTATAATTTTCAGATACTTTAATATTTTTTTTTTATTATAAATGAATAAAAATCATTAAATAATACAACTGACAAGATTGAGGGCCATGAGTTTTATATAAAAAACCTACATTCATTTTTTTTAAAAATGAAACAAAACAAAAAAATGAAAGAAAAAAGTCTTTGAGCCCCTTCACCTCTGACTGGGACTAGGTCAGCCCTTTTTAGGGCATGTGGAAGTGAAAGTGAAAGTGAGAGTCTTTGTCATAATTATTTGTTTTTAATATTGTCCTGTGTTCCATTTTGGTATTTTGTCTTACATTCAGGCTTCTGTTTTTTTTTTTTTGTTTGTTTTGTTTTGTTTTTTTCTTTGTCTTGAGTCGAGTTTTTATTTGTTGGTTTCACTTTCTGCTCCCTGGTTTCCTTATTATCTATTCTGACTTTAGGTAATCATTACTCCCTCAGTTCATAATCTTGCAGATTATCAAGAAGATCTTTAACATTAAGCACTTAGATGTGGCTCTGTGTTACTCGTGTCATAGATTTTGTTACAGTTCCTCTTGTCTTAGCATCATCTCATGCTTTATTAGATAACTAAATTAAACTAGATGGAATCAAAATTAAATTAAAAAAATATATATCAACCAACTGTTTCTGGAGCTCGTGGTGCATCTGTGTGTTTTTGGGTTCTTTATCAACCTATATCTCTCCTTGGATTGTAACGAGAATTAAACAAGCCACACATTTTTCAAATGTTCAGATTGTTATTTTTCCAAAATAATAAATAACTTTGTCCGAAGTCTTAGTCTCATCTCATAAAGTCATGCGAAACAAATTCCAGAACCAGGAGGAGGGGCTTAGCGCTATCAATCAATGTCATATCCTCGCTGCTAAATGTGCAAATGCTGGAGAAACAATTTATTGTTACAAGAAAACCGCCGACCTTGGTGGCTATGCTAACTAGCCTAGCATTCACAACAAGATCTGCTCATAGTGAAAAGCTGTAGCAGTATCAGAGAGTGGAGGGCAAGGGGGTGAGCAGTATCACACAATCATGTTATTGTCAGCACTAAGATCCGCCCCCTGGCTCTGATTGGTTGTTTCCAGTTAGCATTGGGAGCACTGAGAGAAGGCAGAGGAGCTAAACTTTTTCACAGATTGCCTGTCTCATAGTATACGGTCACGACATGAAAAAAGTAACTCCCAAATTTTTGGAAAAGTAAAATACTGAAGCTTTAAAGCGCACATATACAGTAAATGTAGATATTAAAACCTATCACTTATTTCATAAAATGTATATATTTATTTTATTTTTCTCTGCCATTAAGAAGATTTTTCTGTCAGATATGGCCCAGACTTGCTTTCCACAAAATAAAATCCTTTAAATAATGCTTTTAAGGACAAGTGGCCAAATGACGACCTCACCTTCATCTGTGTGAAGTGGCTCGTGAATCATCTTCAGGTAACATTCATACTGAGCCAACAAGATCTGATGTCTGGAATTTCCATACAGGGAAGATAAATCATCATTGCTGAAATCTGCCTCGTCTGCTGGCTTTTCAGCTGGATCCAGTGAGCCCACATCCTGAGGGACGGAGACCTGGGTGTAGTGCAACCAAAAACATTATCTTTACCATTAAACACAGCTGTTAAGCCCCATGTTCAGACATAAAAGCATTACAGTGAGCTGCACTCACCTCTGTGCCCAGCGCCAAGGCAGCCACGAGTGAGAGAGTGAGGCTTATCCACATGTCTCTAAAGGAGGGAGAAACAATACTTCACGTTAAGAACCAAGTCGGCAAATTGAGCAATAATTGTTTCAACTACAAGATAAACTTGATTTTCTTTTCTAATAAAGGAAAAATTCATATAATTTGAGTGGACTTATTAACTGTAAAGTAATCCCTGGACATATTGTGCTACTTTTAGTTTAAAGATAGCATTGCACTTTTATTTACTTTACATGCATTTTCTCATCTATGAGGACAGGAAGTTCATGCTCTTGCAGTCATTCGTCTCTGCTGTCTCCTCAGGGTCACAGAAACAGATGTGTGTTTATTATTATTACTGGGCAAAAGGGCAGCAAATTCCCTTAAACAGTTTCAGCATTAATGAACTAATGAACTCCTCCCTCCGCCTCTCCGGCAGAGTCTATAAACCTACGTGCAACTTGACACGTTCTGTCAGGGTAAACAGGATTTCCCAGCCACTGTGAATTTGGATTTAGGAGTGAATAAAGAATAATTTTAGATCAGTTATGACAACATGAAAATCAGAGCTGTTCTCACTCAACTCCTTCAGACTACCCAGCAGCAATTAGCAAACAGCTGGTGGAACTGCTGAGCTCATTATAGGAGCCGCTGCTCAGAGCAGCACTGGTAAAAAAAAAACATTGTTAAAGGGTTAATAGAGGAGCCATGTTGGGTGGACTTCCTAGAGGCAGTGTGTCAGAAAGAAGTTTTTAAAGAAAAAGAAGCTCAATTTCAAGGTGTTATATTGCCAAATCAAATTTTGTTTCAGTCATGTTTGAAATGTAAAGTATTTTTTAACCACTGAAATTAACATGGTTAGTTGACTGTGCTATAAAATGGCACTGTGTGGTTGGAAAACAATACTGCCCGCTTTAATAAATCTTTGTTGTGGTTTGGATAAAATGTATCAACATACATCCAACTTTGAGAGATTTTTTTGTTAATCTTCCAATTAACAAGACACTTAAGTTAAAATGATGAATGTTTAATATAAACATTCTTCTGTTTTATATGAACAATAAAACAGAAGGTTCAAACTAAATGAAATGAGGCAGCGTTCACAGTATGTGTTGCTAGCGGGGCCGAGCAGAAGCAGTACCGGCTGCCAAGTCATTTAACACAAGACTCAATGTTTTTGGGAGGAGGCGTTGCATTAAGAATTGTACAATTATATGTTTTCCCCCTGAACCGAGTTCGACTCTCCTTCGCTATCACTGTGACACGCACAGTAATACAAACATTATGATTTGCAAGACCATTCATCAAGAAGCAAACAATGAGTGCCCTTCAATGTTATGCACACAGAGACATGTACCGATTGTTAAGACATCACAAACCAAAGCACCAACGCTGTCACATGATTGTTTCAATTTGGCAGCTGCCATTCTGAGCGAATGTCACCAATAAATGCTGCGTGCAATCAATCTGTAAACCAAGCAGAGTTATTTGGGTTTTCGCTCTAGATTGAAAAGCTTTTGTTTTATGCCTTTGTTTGTTTGTCCTTTCAAAAAGAAATTTATTAAAAGGGGTCAAAAGCAAAATTATTCACTATTAACCTGACAACACTGTTATCAAATAAAACCCTCTCCAGTCAGCTCACAATAGGCCTGTTGCAATAAGCAATGAATCAATTAATCACATGATAAATTGAAACCAACACACTTATAAATAGACAGGAACAAAAGAATTAACGTATTAAAATTTGAATGAGTTTGGACCAAGATATGGTTTTCAAAAATACAATTTTATTCGAGTGTTGAGCTGGATGGTGAAAACGCTTAACCCTACATTATGAAAAATGTAATAAATAACTCATAATGCATGAAAGAGTTGTTATTTTTCATAAAATCCACAAAAGAATTGTTATTTGTTATATGTTTGTGCTCGAAAAGTGTAAAAAAATACATGAACCGACCGGTATCTGCCATATCTCCATCTGCTTCCAGCGTTGGTGCTGATTTAACTCAGGGATGTGTCACAAATTCATGTTGCATAGACAAGCATGCTGTGTGTATATCTGCATGCGTAACCAGCCCAACCTGTGATCCTCAGAACGACATGAAGAAGGAAGGGTCAAAGGTGAGCTGACAAGTAGCGCCGTTAGCAGGAAACAACAATCAGCTCAATCTGGCCGTTGTAACTGAAATGTTCTCCAAGAGTATTTCTGAATAAAGTCCTTTAAGTTTTCTGGTTGTACATTTTTTTTTTCAAACTGGTGCGCTAACTGTCCAGTGTCAGAGCCATATTCTCAGGCCAAAAATACACAACAATATAAAAATACACATCAAATACAGGTGCTTAAATCCACAATCAAACCCAAAAAGTTGTCAAGAACCTGAGGCAACACAGCAACTGCAGACCATCACACTACCAGCATTGTGTTAAACTGTTGTTATGACGTTCTATTTGTGAATAAATGTGTTGGGCGAGTACCTTTAAAACTGTTTTTATCTTGATGGTTCATAGGATATTTTTCCTAACATCTTTTGTATCAAGATATATTTTGGCTGATTAGTTTAGTTTTAGTTTTTATTAGCCTGGCCATCGCCTTACAGTGCAATTCAGCTCAATTTTCATCTCCCCTCACTCACTCTGGGTTTCCTCCTATTGTCTTGAATTCCTTCTGTAGATTTTCTACCAGGCCAATTAGTGAACAAGAGAAGTTGTAAACAATGACATTGAACTTCTGCTCTGTTTTAGAGTTGTAGTCTGTCTGTAGTTTTATCAATGGCAGCAGAGGAAGTAAAGGAAGCTGTTCAGTCCTTGTTGGGCAAACTTTCAAAAATTAAATCAACAGCCATCTCGTTTGGATCGGTACTGCTCTCTTGGCTACTTACAGCACAGGCAATTTCCAGCAAGCTTCACATTGTCGACTGGGTAAAATCTAAAAGTTCAACAGTTTCCACACCTTTAGTAAGCAATCACTTCTCCGTATCAGAAGGTCCAGACCCTCTGGACATTAAGCAGCCTCAGACGTCTCCTATGATGCAATTTTTGTTTCTTTCTTACTGTTGAATTATGAACCCCAGTCTTCACTAAGACATGTGAGGCTGACAGTGATTTCCATGTTTTGGCTCTTTTGTAACTTCCTGGATGAACCATGAAGATTGGGCACTTTGGGTTTCCGTAGACCGACCTTGGGAGGATCACATCTCTTCTCTGTTTCATGTTTGTTGTTAAAAGATCTCACTTGCCACTGACTTCTAAAGCATCAGAGTTGAGCATGTAGCCTTTCACAGGCTGATAGATTTCAAACACTTTCCTTCTCATCTGTTCTTCATCAGGATGGATCACAGATCGGAACACAATGTGCTAGTTTATGAGCTTTTTTTAAGCCAAACTGTTGAATATTAGTGATTTCCTAATTCCACAGACCTTTAAGAACCAGTCACAGGGCAACTACTTTTTAACAGCAATGTTTAAGAAAATTATTTTAATTGACGCTTCGGTAAGCAATGTGCCAATATATTTATAATACAAGTACTGTATTGGAGGGCGCTACAGCAACAAAAACTGAATAAGACATAATTGATGTATTTGTCACCACATCGTCACATGCTACTTTGGTTATGCATAAATTGCTTTGTGAAAATTTGCTTTAAGCAGATACTGTTCCTTCATGTTTGTTGGTATCTCAGTTTATTAAGAAATATATTTTTGCTGCAGCTTCCTCTCTAAAGACCATTCTTTTAAGCCGAGTTCAGCCACGACAACGCCATGACTCTGCTATGAATTAAACACGATACATCTTTGTCCTCCCAACACTTACTGGTTGGGTCACCTTAAGCACCACAAGCAAACAAAGTGTCTGCCTACTTCTAAATAGTAGCAAAGCAAATAATTTATAAATGCTATTGTTGGTATCCATGTTGATGATTCCTGCGAAGTGGAACATTTTCCTTTAAAGGAGTTCTGACTTCTTTCTGTGAAGTGATGTTTAGATGATCTGGAGCCAGTTACTGTCAAACTGGAATGCAAATCTGGAACTGGAAACAAAAATCCTGCGTCAATTTGCCACATGGAATCACACATGGTGAATAAAACACCATAATAGCAGAAAAGCAAAAATATTCAAGAATTAAGTCTGAGAAATTCAGTCTTGTGTCAATTCCTAAGTGGAGCTAAGTTTTTAAATCTTTTTTGTTTTAGTCACATCCTGAATCTCAGTGAAGGAAATTAAAAGCCAAATTCTGAAAAATGTGTGTGAATAGCCTTCCTAATGTTGTTAAACTTCACTTGCTCTTAAGTGAAAAAAAATCTTTCTACCAACATTTGCAAAAAATGAGGCATTGCAGAAAATGAAACAATTTCAATATTTCAAGTTTGTGAAAAACAATGTTATTAAATATCCCAGAGAGTTTAAAGAGCTTTTTGATACTTTGATTTCTCAAATAAATAACTGGGTAGAGTTGTCTAACTAATAAAACTGCATTACTAAATCCAAAAAAGGGTGTCCATACAAGGCTGTAATTATAGTGAAGTGGGGACAGAAACTGCTCAGAATGAACAATGACTTTCTCTGGAACTTGACCTTTCCAGAATATTCAAAGTCAGTTACTCAGCTTTTGTTTTTCGCTATTTTTACCTGTTAAATAGGAAGCCATGGTAGAAAGCTGTTTGGATCAGACTGAGTATTAACCAGAACAAAAGCTGAAAAGATTCAGTGAAAGTGGAAATTCAGAGAAACATTTTATGGAAAGGCAAACGTTATGTTATTTGACCACAGGGACAAAAATTATGTTTGAAAGAATGAAGGCTTTTAAACCTTTTAAACCCAAACATGAATCAGAACTGGCTTCAGACTGCAAAAAGCAGGATAATATTCTGCAGTAATGTATGCATATACCAACCACTCTTCTTTACTATATCTAATAAAGATGGTTTTGGTTTCTGAAACTAAAAAAAACATGACAGAACCTGTAACCTAACGAAATAGTTTGCAATAAACCATAAGTCAATTAATTGCAAGATAAACTAAAGTGAGCTCAATAATTTCCATTTGCATGATTTATAATTATTCTTTTCTAATAAAAACTGGATGTCAGTCTGCTGCTTTGGTCACAATTAGCCCTTTTCTGAAAGACAATTTTGCTTACAGAGATTTCATAATTGGTTTTGTTTGTTGTTTCTGTTGTTTTATTTATTTTAGATATTTAAAATATCTTCCAGTTCTGGTGTTAAATTTTCATTAGACTTTAAAGTTTATTGATCTTTGAGAATGTGTTCTTGCATTATTATGCCATTACCATTATATTAGTTGAAAATGGTCTCAAAATAACAATTATATTGTTTATTGCAATAACTTCTGGGACGATCTATCATCCAGAAAAGGTTGTTATTGTGACAGGCCTGTGTCTGATGCAATATTGTGATCTTAAACATCTTGGTTTTTTTAGCATATCATCATCACATTTAACAGAAATAAAGACTGTGTGAAATTACTTTATATGTTTCATGATTGAACTGAGTTATCAAATAATAATTTTCAATTATATTCAAATTTATTCAGAGGCTCTGTACATACACACAGTATTTGCATATGCTGTTCTTCCTAAAACCTCAGCTGAAGGTTTTTTTTGGAGTGTTGAACAAGCCCTGCAAAACTTTGTTTGGTTTCCCATTAAAGCCAATGAACCGGATCAGAAACCACTGAAAACCTTTCAGACACACACACACAGACGCACACCCCCATACAAGACAAAGGAGGTCAAATGAACCATGACATGACTCATATTCTTCATGACAAAAACATCTTACTCCCTTCAGGATACACATATGAGTTTCTGGAATTCAAAATAAGCCGGGTCAAATTTAATCTCAGCCTCCCTCTGCATTCTGAACCCCTGAACTGAATCTGACGAGGAAATGAGTCAGTCTGCAACCTCGACCCTTGCAACTGAAGGAACTCATTAAATGTATTGATTTTAAATTAATTAAGCTTTTAAATCTAACTGGGCTCATTATTAATTCAGAGTTACATTTGTATCTTTGGTTGTGTTGAAAATGATTCAGAAAGCCAGAAAAAAAAATAAATAAATAAAAAAAATAAAGTTATTCATTATTGCCCACTAATTTTCAAGCTGCCTCTCCTTCCAAATTAAATATGATCCTCAATAGTTCCCAGAATGCATCATGGATGCCTGTCAAATAATGACCATGTCATATAAACAGTGTATAACGTGTGGGTGGGGGCAAATTTAATCAGCAGAACATATGACAGGACTGCTAGATAGGGGAGGAGACAGCCGAACATTGACTCATTGCATTCCTGTCTTTTGAGGTAACGCTTGTTAGGAAACTGGCCATAGTGTATCCATATTTTATGAGTCGACTGGATTTTCACTTCTAGTCCAGAGTAATTTTCCTTTTCGCTGCATTAGTATCAGCTAAAACAGAACAAAGATACCGCTTTACAGCAACGCTCAAAGAGAAGATAGAAATGGTGAGGCAAAAGTTGATAAGGAGGTAATTAATAATAAGATACAAAATATAATCCTCCAATAAACAGTTTACGGCTCATCAGTATCGACATAAATTAACAATCAAATTCTAACATTGCTGATGTACTTCAGAGTGATTAACTCCCCCAGCCTGAGGAGAGGGGACATAGCCTACAGAGCCTCGGTCAATCAGATGGTAATCACCAATTAGGGAGTTTCACACCTGATGGTCCGGTAGACTTGGTTTGACTTGGGAGCAAAATTATAACATCTGTTACATTTTCAGCTGGCTCAGTTCTGGCCTATGGTCTTTTGTGTTTAAATAGTTTTTCAAACACAAAATCAAGGCTAAGCAGTCAGCAGTAATGGGCATATACTGTTAAATACTTCAGCAACCATATCTATGACTTCAGGTGCATCAGCTCTGAATTTCACCAAAATTACACCAGAAGTAGTACAGCGGGTTTCCTTCTTTGTTCTTCTAGCACAGGGGCAACTCATTATGCTAACCAGGAAAAATATCACATGACCTCTTGCCCAGACCCGCAGGGTCCTGCAGACATGTACATAATTTGACCAGAACCTGAATATGAATCCCATCTGATAAAAGTAATACCTGGCCTGGGGTCTTTCTGCATGGAATATTCATGTTTTCTCCGTTCATGTTAGGCACCTAGAGAGAACGTGGGCTCTCTCCAGGTGCTCTGGGTTCCTCCCACAGCCCAAACACATGACTGGTAGATCAAATGATTACACTGAATTATGTGTGCGTGTGTAGTGGTTCATCTACCCTATTGAGTTCCATTTCTTCCTTCTATTTCTTTGCCATATTTACTAGCTTTCTGAAGACAGATGGGCTTTATGAGGACTAAAGCCTGGTCCTGATACAGTTGAGCCCCTTGTTCAGGGTCAAAGGTTAGGTTTAGAGGTACAAAGTGAATTAGGTTTTGGCTAAGGCTAGGAAGAGATTAGTACTGGTTAGGTATAGAGAAAATGTCTGGGTTACATACTGTATATGTCATGATGTGTTGTAGGTGAACCCAAACGCTCCAGGCAAAAGCATAGAATGGCCTTGAGTGTTTAACAAAACAATATCCGAATCCAACTACAAAGGAACATCCAAAGGAGCACAACAAAATCTAAAGCAAAATCCAAAACAGCAAACATGTGGAGGAACAGAGGAACACAAGGGGAGAGATGAGCAAAGTGACCAACATAGTAACCAGACAGACTGACGAGTTGTGACTGAGATAGAGGAGCTTAAATACTGGGAGGCAGCAAATGGAACAATGGACCTAACTAGATGAGATGATTGATTACAGGTGTGAGTAGTTGGCACATTAGCTAGCTGAGGGGCGGAGAGAAGATGGCATAAGGAAGCTAAGAAGATCTGCTGGGGGAATACAAAAGGGAGGAAACAGGGAGCTGAAAATACTTCTAATACTAAAGAAACACTAAGACTAAAGAAAACCTGATACTAGAAGAGAAAAAGACATGAGGGAAAAACTTAAACAAACCTAAACAGAAACAAGGCTGATCTAACAATAATAAGAACTAAGGAACATAGAGCTATAATAACTAGAAGATCTAGACAAAGAAATAACCTAACTAGAATCAGTAAAGAAAGATGGACATAGATTCAGACAAAAAGACTAACTAAACCTAAAGTTACAAAATAAGAAAACTAGAAATACTAAAGGGGGAGGTAGAAGGACTTAAGAAATAACCTAACTGGGATTACTAAAGGAAGATGGACATGGATACAGACATAACAGAACTTAACCTAAAGTAACCAGATAAGAAAAGCTAGAAACACTACAGGAGGAAGCTATAAGGACTTAATAATTTAACTGGAACTACTAAAGAAAGGTATACCTAAACTCAGACATGTAAGAATAACTGATCCCAGTGTGATGAAATAACTAAGAAATAAACATTACTAGAAACACTACAGGGAGCCTGAAATAAGAAATAACTAGGATTACATAAAAATAATCTAACTATAATCACTAATGAAACCTAGACATAGACTCACAAGAATAACATAACCTAAGGTAACTAAAGAATAATTGTAAATAAGATGCAAAAGCAAAACAAAACCCAGAGTCCTGACAGTATAAATACAACTATTAAAATGAATGGAAGTCAACACAAAGTCCTAATATGGGCCGAAATACAAACTTGAGTGTGTGTGCGTGTGTGTCTGTCCTGTGTGTCTCCTCCAATAATCATTGGAGGGAAGAAGGTAAGTAGATGTTTGAAAGAAATAACAGTTCTCCACTGGATACCCTGAATGATACCCTATGACCCACTAGCTTAGCAACTCATGAAACAACTTAACTAAACATATGGACTGTGTTTTATCTGATTTATAGAGACATGTTTTCACATGTCTATGTCTAATAAACTAAAGGGTCACTGGTTGGGGTGAAGAGAAACCCAAACATTGTTATGTTGCTATTCCAGAATTAGCTTTGTGTCCCTGGTGCCCTGCAGTAAAATTGACTGCAGATGCTTGTCTCTGAGACTTGAAGTCCTGGGAAAGAGAGAGCTCAGCCTCTTCCAAGTCTTTTATGCATCATAGCAAAATAAAAATGACCTGATCACAACCTCAAATGTACAAAAACACACAACTGATTTCTGACAGTCATAATTTTTTAACAAAAACATCTGGCATTAGTCTCCAATTTTAATTAAAATAGACTAAATATTTTTGTCTTGTTCCACCAAACAGTAGAATTGAAAGGGGGAGTGTCCCCCACCCCCAGTGCTGTAAACCAGAGTTTCATCCAAAACCTTCAGGTTATTTTTAACAGAATCATAAAAAATATAAAAAATATTGTATTCCACTCTGCATTTAAAATTAATTTATAAATGTTCATAACTGGACTTTGGAAAGAGGCAGCAGATAAAACAAACTTAATATTTCTTTTTTTTTAGGTTCAGCTGGAATGAAGTCATTGCACCTAATGTGAGAAAACATCAAACAGACAGGTGTGTGAGGGACTAAACAAAAAAAAAAAAATCACAGTCTGGAATATTTATTCTGCAACGATCGGCAACAAAGGGGAACAAATGACCGCATAATAAAAGTAAGTTCCTTTTAAGGTGTCTAACACAAACATTTCTCAGAAGAACAATTGAAGAATGGTGTGCTGCTGATAGCAGTGTTTGACAGATATAAGATAAAAACCCAGAAACAAAATGGAAAACAATAGAAAGCAACAAAACTGCTGGTTAAACTGAGACCAGAGTAATTTCAATGGCATATCGGTACACATGCTAATTCATTTCATTCTTCTTTTAGGAAAACAAAATAAATATCTGACTTTAATTTTTTTTTAAAAATCACAGATTCACATTTAAAGTAATATTCTATTCTTGCCATCATGTTTCCTTGGGCTGGTAGTAATATTAATTGGGGATGCACAATATATTGTCACTAACGTCGGTATCGGACGATATTAGTCATATTGGTATCGGTTTGATAAATAAAACAGGGCCGATATTAAAAAGCAACTTTTTTCCCCATCATATTAATATCAGATACCGATATTAGCCTAAATTTTCACATCGGTGCATCCTAAATATTAAACTGGCCCAGCCCATCTAGATTCCCAACTTGAAACCAAAAGGCAAACAAAAGAGGAAGCGAGGGATCAGAATGATTGCAAGGAGACTTTCCAACCTCCAACATTTGGGGATCACCACAAAAGATAAATCAATGTAAACATGCAAAGAGCTTTTTGGCAAGCAAATACTGTACTATCACTATCATCAAGGGTATAAATAATTTTACATATATAACTAAGTGTGAATTAAAACAAAATAAATTCATTATTTCACAATTAAGACTGTTTTTATATTACTCTTATCTTTAGATAAATACCTGTCTTCATTTCCTGTCAAACAAACTTCTTGGTTGACTGAAATTAGTTTAAAACTAAATGCAAATCTGTACGAGATTTTGTCACATAACTTTATCTACACACATGGAACAGACCAGACACCGTCACACATGCATCATTTTTATTACCTTTGCTACTGGAGCTGGTGCAGCAGACACATTTATTGTTAATAAATCAGTTAGATAATGCTGCACAGCTGAGGTTTTGTCTCACTTTCCTCCTTTATAAAGGAAGCTGATGTCACATTGCAAAGCCCCCAAACAGGAAACACACATCTGCACACAACTGTTTGTCTATAAGTTGTTGTCAAAAGTTATTAATAAAATTAGTTTTTCCAGATGATCAGAGAATCAATCTGGCACAATTTTAATTTGATTGAGTTTGAAAATTTTGTTTATTTTATGGCTAATAAGTAAGAGTTTGAAACTGGGGTCACCGTCTCTTTTACAAACCTGTGAAATAAGTGATTTCTTCTCATTTCCCAAGTAAGTGAAACTATAAACCTACAATTTTTCTGACATGAATTGATTTTTCTGATTTCTGCCAAGATCTCCTTGACCTTGTATGCATGTGTTTTAGCATTTCTCACCCAGTAAGGTTCATTTTTCTAACAAATATTAGAAAACATTGTGAGGACCCACTACTCCCCATGGGGCCCACAGTCTGGGCCCTATTGAAAGAAGAGCTGTTTTTGGGTTAGCGGTTAGGACTAAGGTGTGAATCAAGTTTATGTTAGATTTCTGGTCAGACGTCTCTCAGTAATGGTTAGGGTAAGTTTAAAGTTCAGGGTTAGCTTATAGAAATGAATGAAATATGAATGGAAGTTAACGCAAAGTCCTTGTGAAGATGGAAAGATGCAATATGTGTGTGCTTTAGTTTTTGGCTATCCTGTAGAGCACTACTATTACGTATTTTATTTCCATTTTATCAATTTCAGAATACCAACTCACACAATCTCCTTATGTGAGGAAAGGCAGAGGAAGGACGAAGGTTGAGAAGACCACTTCCTGCCACTTCTCAGCTCTCCACTTCTAAAGAATCCGGCCAGTTAAAAATAAGCCATTGTTACATACACACAAAGGAACAATGAAAAAGCTGTCAAACAAGGAAGGTGAAGCTAACGTGGAGATCTGAGATTAAAAAAAAAATAAAAACACACATACACACACACACGCACACACTGGGTTCATTTGACAATGGTTTTTCAGGCAAGTTAGTAAATAATAAAAACAGTGACTGTTGGAGTAATTCTCCTGAATGAATAAATGTACATGAGAAGGTGTTACACCAGATTTTTAAATCAGATGTTTGTATATGTAACACAGTGCATATATTCCAAATATATTTCAATTGTTTGTCCTTTTTATCTTGCCGGCTCCAGTTTTTATCAAATTTTAGCTTTTAATGAAGCCTGCAAAACGTTATTGTGCTACTTTTGATTTTTTTGGTTAACTTAAGGAAGTTTAAATTAACTTCCTTAATTTAATGTTAAGGAAGTTAACTTAAACTTTCTTATTTTTGTCGATTCATCTCCCTTCAGATTCTCCCCTTTTACAGATCACAACAATTACATCCTGACTACAAAAACACATATTGTAGACTCACATCAAATGACTTCAACCTTTCGTCTGTCACAACAATGAGCAACAGCAGCAGAGAGGAGTCGCCATCCAATATCACTGAGCCACATGTAGCAACTGCTGCATTTCTCTGTCCAATTTACACAATCAGTGCAGCCTCACTGCCTCATTCACAAATAATGATAATGGTGCAAACATGGTCATCACACAGAAGAGAGCAATTTACACCATTTTTCCTTCAGGTGTAGTTGTTTTAGTTTCATGATTGAAATATGACAGTCAGTTATAAAAACTGCCGTCATACAAGCCAAAGAGAGAAAAAAATATGTTGTTGCGATTTTCAAAATCAAAACACGCGTCTTAAACTATTGTAACACTAAGTGGACACTTTAAAATCAGTAATATTAATAATACATTTCACTTTTAATACACAATCCTTTGTAAACAAAAGTTATTCAGTAGTTTTCCCTCAAAAAAATGGTCAAAGTTCAAATGCATTAGACTGCACATTTATTATATAAATATGCACAGTACTAATTTTCCGTACACTGTCTGTTATTTATATGTTTTAGTCAGAAAAATGTTTATTGCATTCTGTTATTTTAAATAAATAAATTAAAAAAATTTATTTAGCTTTTAGGATCATTTTTTAACCTGAATGAACTAGCATTTACTATATAACCATTATCTGTTGGAAAGGTGGATTCTTCTTTCCATGAAGAAGGTATTTTTTAAAGATGAACAGTTCCAGTCTTTAATGCTGTCAAAATCAGTGACTTTGAGATTAGCAGCATATTTTGGGTACAATGTAAAACCTTATGCTTCATTGTATTCCTGTGCTTTTGGTTACTGTTCCCTAAGCACTTCCTGGTCTTTAACAACCATTTCCCTTCATTTACTCACTGGTTCAACATGAAATAATCAAAGGTTCAGCTACTCCATGTCAGATTCCCTGTTGTCTTCACCTACTGTTTCTGGATAGTTCTGTGAATTAAAATCATATTTTTTCACTATGCGCAACACCAACCATGGCACACCTATACATAATGTGTAATTGAAATGCAGGAAAATTTGTTTGCCAGCAAAAAGCAAAGAGCAACTGTTTCTTTGTGGGGTTTTGTGACTTAGATGCAGACTCTAGTTGTCCCACATGGGCAGCTCTTTCAGATTCAAGTTGTGAAACCCAGCAGAAATTATTTCACTCATCTATTTAAAAAGACACAATCATTGCAAACATGTTGGGGGTCACTGTAAGCATTGACACAAAGCAATGTGAAATTTTACATTCCCTATCTCTGTTGGCTGCCAACCCAAGCAGCTAGCAGGATAATTGAAGCGTTATCTCCGCTCTTGCTGAGCTGCAGCTCAGATGTAATTATGTGGGAAAAAGAGAAAAGCTTTTGGACAAAGTGCTTGAAAATGGCTCCCACACTCATTCAATGCATCAAGACAACAAATTACATGGCAAACATTTTCAACCCTTCCATCAGCAATATAAACTCTGCAAGATAATTTATCTTATTAAGATGCTTTAGTGGGTCATTTTTATACATGCATACATCAAATAATGAATTGGTCTAAAAAGCAACATCAACATCAAAAACATCATTAACACACAGGATAACTTACAAAATAGATCACTTGCTTTAAGTTCTTGTATGTACAAATTCTTTGAGGGTCAAACATCATGAGGCCAATAAAGACATGATAATTATTATAAATGTGCCATGTAACTTCATTTTATGTGAACCATTGACATGTTGGATAAAAGGAGAATAAAATACATCTTTTCTACATCTTTGATATTATTCAACATCTACAGGGAAAATTTAGGTCCTATAATTTCCCATCATACCCACTGCTGCACACACCACAGTTCAACCATTAGAAATCTTAATAAAATTGAAGCCAGTGTTGCTTAAAGCTTGTTGCTAAAATTAGCTTACTAATTAGCCAGTTTGGGTTAGCTAGCCTTTGAACTGCAGACTTTTGGTATGCTAACTTTTTTTTCAATAGAAAGTAAACTTAACAGTAATTGGAAATAGTTTCTAGTTTTCACCCTAAAATCTTTCAACAAGCTCACAAAGGGAAAGTGACTCTTGGCAAGAGTTACCAAAAACATGTCTACAGGTTCTGTTGAATCAACCCATGTCTGAATTGGCCAATAATTCAGACATGAGTCATCAATACTAATAGTTATGCCAAATATTTTTTTTCTTCATAACAACGATTAGTTTTTTAATATTTGTTATTCTAAAATAATTCCTAACATAACCTTTGGTGTTGTCTTCAGTTCAATTTCAGATTTTTCATTTACAGCTCCTTTAATCTGTAAATGAAGAATTTACAGATGAATGTTTTGGTGCCAGTTGATGTGAGTAAGATAAGTAGATTAGCCAGAGGTATTTTTCCTGAACAAGGCCGCCTGTTGTTGAGCCCCTCATTCGCTTAGAATGAAAACATTAAGATGATCTAAATACTAACAGAGCTTGGGGTAAGTTTTCAGTTTGCCATAATAACTGATTCTGTGTATTTTACAGATATTTGTACTTATTTCACGTCTTGTATTCGGGTTGGAGGTGGGGCGACTTGCATGTGTTGCTCCTTCAACATTAAACTAGGGCTGCAGGTAAAGATCATTTGATCATTGTTCATTCTGTTTAGAGCATATTTACAGAAAAAGAAGGAGTTTCTTTTATCTTAAATGCAAAATGTATTTTTGTACAGTTTTTGCTGCTCTGACAGTTTTATCCTTTCAGCAAATGACTTATTTTTAGTCTTTTTACACATAAACAATTAATCGAATACTAAATTTTTTGACTATTATTTCAATAATAGATTATCACAATTAATATGATTAAGTCCTACAAAAATTGGGGCTGCACATTGATGTTAGTGGAAATAGCTAACATCAAAGTTACTTTATCTTCTTTGAAGAAGATAAAATCAACATAAGGTGGTTGTTAGTAATATGAAATTTGCAACATAAACAAATTGGAAGGTTCTGCAAGAAAAACATTCAAGTGGACTAAAAAGACATCAGAGTTAGGACAATAATCACAGAAACATGCTTTGAACATAGAAAATGCACAAAACATTAAAGACAAAGATGTAAAACAGGAGACAGTATTTGTGGTCAAACTGTAAAAGAATCAACAGAGATCAGTCATGTTAATGACTAGAATAGTCATTAACATGTAAGCAGAAAAAACGATGTTACTGGGCTAAAGAGAATCAGACGTAGCAGTTTCCAAAGCCACTGATGATGTAAAGTTGCATGTCAGGTGAAGGATCAGGTCTGATTGGATCCGAATTGAAGAATTTGCTTTTTCACTCATAAAGTCCAATTAAAACTTTTTTTTTGCATTTTTAAAAAATTATTTCTATTCATTACCCAAGATTGGAGTGACGGCAAATTCAACAATGCCATTTATTGTGTAAGTATGTTGTCACACAGTCTGATTGTTCAGCTGTTGGGTTTATATTTGCACCATGTCGGTTCTCCAGAGTGTTTAATGGCACATCTTCTGTCCCTTATGTATAATTCCTTTCACTTTTGGTCTTGAGCTTTGCTGAAATGGCCTCTTAATGCTGTCTGATCCTATAAACCACCTAAGAGAACAAGCAGTTAGCAAAATTGGGATTTATGAGAACCCAGCCATCAAAGTATAACTAATTACTGACTTTATACTCTTGTAATTTTACCAAACTCTTTTATTTTTGTAGTTTGGTATTCCATGATAGTTTTAAATTAATTTTTTGTTTTTAAAAAACTCAGCAAGTCTAGAAGAACAAGCATAAATTGTTCTCTATAGCAGGCTTTCATAGTCTGCTATATTAACTTTTAGTGAAATAGGATGAAATGTAAATCACACCGACTTGTGTTTTTAACATCTTTTAAATAATAGGCAACTTTAATATTTGCGTCCATATTTCATTTTCAATTAATCAATATGAGATTACGCACCGAGCGACAACTCCTGCACCCCTGCAACTATTATTTGCACACAGAATGCAAGCACACATGCCGGCTATCTACCACCTAGGCTAAAATAAGCCGAGGTTCTCTCACAAACTCCAAGGGGAGAGGAGGTTGTTGCTTGTGTTATGAAAACTGGACAGCAAGTCGTGGAAGTGGGGGGATAGTTGGAACCAAAGTGGCCAAAACACCTATTAATACACTGATAGCTTCCTGGCAAGAGCAGGCTGTTCCAGTCAAAGGGACACTCGGCGGGTGAGGGGGTGGAAGTTTCCCACGAGCGTGTGCGGAGTCAGCCTGTATCATCCCGGGAAGACGGGGAGGTGTTTAAAAGTCAAGCTGCTCTCAGATCAATGTCTTGAATGTGAGTATTAAACAGGAAACAACTCCTGCTGGTGGTAGGAACAAAAAACCACTTTAAAGATGACCTACTGGGCGTGCCGTGGTGGCGTAGTGGTTAGCGCAACCCGTATTTGGAGGCCTTGAGTCCTCGACGCGGCCGTCGCGGGTTCGACTCCTGGACCCGACGACACTTGCCGCATGTCTTCCCCCCTCTCCTTCCCTGTTTCCTGTCAGCCTACTATCATTTAAGGGACACTAGAGCCCACAAAAAGACCACCGGAGGGGTAAAAAAAAAAAAAAAAAAAAAGATGACCTACTGTAGCTCCTTGAACAGGTCAGGATAGGGCTATGGGCTACACACACATGTTCATTCAATTTTTACAAAAATCATTCTAAAATAATAAGATTTCAGACTTTTTTGAGCTCCTTTGACGATGAGCTGTCTTAGGACCTTTAAATCCAAATAAGATGCTCCTAGCCACGCCCAACAACTCAACTTTTACAGCCACACATGCATAATTATTACACCTACATAATTATGAAATTTTGCATAATTGTTGGTATAATTAATGGCACAGACACAAATAAGACAAATGTCAAACATTGTCTTATGTCCTTTACAGCAGTGGTCCCCAACCGTTTTAGTTACGCGGATTCGCAATTGTGCTGCGGACCCGGTGGCGGCGGCGGGGGGGGCTAACCCCCTCATTTTTCGCGGCGGTTACGTTCCAAAAAGAACCCGTGATAGGCAAAATCCGCGAAGTAGGAACCTTCAGTTTTTTTTACAATTATTATACAATAAAAAACTCCATAATACATTGAAACCAAAGAACAAAACCTTTTTATAGGCCCAAACATTTAAAAAAAAAACAAAATTGTTTATATCATGGACAGGACATGAAAATTGTACAGTACTTTTATTTGTTAAACAAATAAAAAGTACTGTATAAACATTTTTTTTTTTTTTTTTACAAATAACTACTGTACTGTAAAATAATAATTTTAATATGAACTGAAAGCGGATTCCCGTGCCCGAATTGCGGAGATCAGCGCCGCCCCACCGCGACCTGAGTCATTGGATTAGAACGGAAAAAAATAAAAAATGATTATGAAAAAAAAACAAAACAAAGTACAGTAGGACAAATAGTGACTCACGTGTATTTCACTGCTCTTCTGACTGAGCCGCTGCATCCTGACTCCGCTCTGTAGCGTTTTTTTTTTTTTCTTCTAAAGCCCGCGGTGCAGGTTTGTTTTTTCGAGGGAAGAACATAGTTATCGGTAGATGTTGTCACTGTTTTTTCTTCTGGGCAAAAAGATTCTTATAAACTGACATGCCACCATCGATTATGTTAAATTTGGCAAGCTGTTTTACGTATGTGTACAAATTAAACCGCAACGTTGTTGACACACAGGTAGAGAAGAAGAGGACAGACTGTTTAGCCAATCAGAATGCAGAACACAATGCACGATGCAAATCCGCGAAAGGTGAACCGCGAAATAGCGAGGGTTCACTGTACTCTGATGTTTTTTGTTACTCATTCTGTTGCAAGTTGGCTCAATTTTGACGCGCAAGACTTAACCGGTAAAATCCGGTTTAGGATTTTCAAAATAAAAGATCCAGAAGTAGTTCATTATTTCTTGCGCGGCCGGTACCAATTGGTCCACGGACCGATACCGGTCCGCGGCCCGGTGGTTGAGGACCACTGCTTTACAGTACCGCACACACCTTTCTGTCAGATCGGCTTTCATAAGTTTTTATAGCCTTTGAACCTTTCCTCATTGTATCATATACACATACAGCACAAATGAGAAAGTATTTCCTTGTGGCTTTCTCTGAAAGACCAACCTGTCCATGATTGTGAAGACTAAGAAAAATGATACATGGTTTAATTTTTTTTTTTTTCCCCTTTATTTGCATGTTTTCAATCAAATTCCTTCTTTGACAGTGAGGGGGAAATGTTTGTACATGGGGAACACATTTCAGGGAAACCTGGAAGCAGAACACATGGAAGCTGTTTGTGAAGAAGACTGAAGGTTAGATGGAAAGGGCCAGATTAACTAAAAAGATCCTCTGTGATCATTTCAAGACCAGCTATTCAAAAAACATACTGTCATAATATCATTTACGGTCTTTATTATCATTTATCAACCAAACATTCCTCTGTAGTGGAGCCTACAGAGTTATTGACAGCATCATTCCTGTCAATAACTGCTTCAGCTTCGCCATCCATGGCAACATCAGTCATGACTTGGGTGCCATTAAAGTCAAACTCTGGCTCAAATAAACAAACTTTGCAACTCAAATTCTTCAGGTTCTGTGTTGAAATCTGTCAGCATAACTAGAAATGTTGCTTTCTGGTTTTGCTTGTGCCAATGGTGACATCCGTTTTTTTTCTAGGTCTGACCAACTTAGATTGTGACCGACTCATGCTTTTTTGATACAAGAGAGAGAAAAAAAACTAATGGTTAAGGTTCTTTGATACAGGAAGTAATTTTGAGTCCAACAGAACATGAAAGAATTACATGATTCTCCATATTCTTGAATCATAGAACATGCCATATGCCCCTAATTTTTTTTATACAGTAAATAAACATAAAATATGCAAACAATTTTTAGTATTTGACCTAGAGACCACCAATTTGGCCAGTCTCCAATGAACTGATTGGTGCATCTCTACACTTCTCTCATGCTAGCAGAGCAGTACAATTCCCAGGCCTCTTGTGATGTCATCAACCTAAATACGCACAAAGCAGATGACCTTCTCTTTTCCCTCCTGTGAACTTTTGACAAACTTAATATTTTGTGAATTGCCACAGGGGAAATTCATACTTCATAACCAATCTTTTTTGTGTTGGTGTATATTTTAGAGTAACAAGAAAATACACCATGGAAATTACCTTTAAAGCAAAACCAACCAGTCTGCATGAGGTGGAGTAGTGATTGCTAACATGCATGAAAATAACCCAGGAGAAATGCAAATTATTTGAGGGAAAAACAACAAAAGCTTTTGCAAGCTCTTCTAGGCTGCTGGGAGCAACTGAAATTATTCTAGTTTGCATCTGGCTGTTCTCCCTTTACGCTGTTAGCAGATTTAATGTGAAACAAAGCAACTTTCTTTAACTGCAATTTTATGGGGGAATTTTTCTGCCATAATCCAAGAGCACACATGAAGTCCTGCTTTCAAAATAAAAATGTAAGCAAAAATATTAAAAGTTTTGAGAACAAAAGACAAGAAATCCTGTTTTCAGACTAAAAATGTGTGCTCTTGGATTATGGCAGAAAAATTCCCCCATATAATGTCTTTAATCTATCTAAAAAAAAAAATAAAAAAAAGCCAAAGCAGATGCACAGAGGCATGAAAAAAATTTTCACATAGAGATTTTTTTTTTATTTCCTTTTTGCCCTGAACATTGAATCCAAAATTAAATTTAAAATGAACAGGAACCAGTGAAAAGTCTTTAAAACCAGAGGGGTTTGAGCTCTTCTGTTTCCAGTTAAGAGACTTGAGAATAATATCCAAATCATCCTTGTGGAAAACATAATAGAACCCCAGCAAGAACCAGGATGTTAGGGATAATACATTCTGCTCTGCCTGAAAATTGGAATGGAAAAAGTCCACGCACCAGTTCATAAATTTCACTCAGATTAATCATCTCCTAGTGAAAGAAGATTCTCTTCCATGACATTAACCAGGCAGCGCATGCTTGAATATCCTTCAATAGAGATGAATTAACTCTGCAGAGATGAAGCGATGTAACAAACCCATATCCAGTTCTTGCAAAAGCTTGACGTGTCACAACCAGTTTTAAGGTTCAATTACTTTTTCACATGACGCCAAGCTGGTGCGGATGGTCATTTTAGTTTAAAAAAACAACAAACTATTCATCTCTGTCTATTTCTAAAATTTGCTTGATGATCTAAAACATTCCTTTGTAATAATAAAAGCTAAAACAGAATAAATATGCAAGGGTGCACATACTTTTTTAACAGTACTTTATTTTCAGGTGTTTGCTCATTGCTGAAATAATTTAAACATAAACCCTTTTGAGCCTAAATGAACAAGATTACAGACCATCTTACTGACTGTCAGTCAGAGGCATCTTGATCTCAGCTGTAACACAGACTGCTATTATATGTGGAATCCTTCATACACAACGGCTATCTTGGATGATATGAGTTACAGCAGCATTTTCTTTGGGGTTAGTAAAGTATTTTTTAACTGAACTGAATTGGAGCCCTGCTTTAAGTATCAGTTGGTCACAATAGAGTGAGTCTGTTGTTATGACGTCCATTAATGTGAAGCGGTGTAGATGAAGGGCGAGTCCTCGGTCAGCACCAGCGAGCTCAGAGTAATCCTGACGTGACATTTGACATCAAGGATGGCAGTGATTTAATAGAGCTTAATAGTGTTTCCTCTCGTTACTTAGATAAAGCAATCTATCTCTGCAACAGCAGCTCTTTAAGCAACAGTAAAAGCAGACAAAAACACTTGCATCAACCTTCATATCCTTTATGACAGGAGAAGCAGTTACAATAACTGACTTAATGTGACTGCATCTTAAACACACTGCTATTAGATTTCAAATAGGAACTTAGAATGTGCATCGTATTATCTATTTGATTGATATTAAATGACTTAGTTGCTACATAATGCTGCATTTGCCACAATATTATATTTTTGTTTTTAAATGCATTGCCAGCTTTTTCTGTTTAATATAAAAAAAAACAAGTATTCCACCTTGAGCTGTGTAGGAGTATTTATTTTTTTAATAACACTACTGTACTTTCACCTGATGCCTCATTCAGTCATTAAACAGAAGTAATTCCGTAAAACCTATCTAAAGTTAAGATTCGTGACTTACCCTTTTTTGAGTGAGATGTCAAACTTTAGTTTCCTCCAGTGCTCGCATGACCCGAGCTGGAAAGCGTCTCATTCCGTCTCTCTAACAACTCTGACCAAGCCCACAGACTGAGCTGCAGCTGTCAAGTCAGCTGACATCACGTGCCCCCCGTCCTGCCGGTACTTTCAAAATAATAGAAACAGCGATTTAAATTTTTGTTTAAAACCTCGGTAGTCTTAACATCGGATTCTAATTTATTGAAGGTGATAAATATGGATTTCACTGTAAAACAACCAATTTTAACTACAAAACACGTACCGGAGAGGCATTCATAAAGAGAACTATTGTGGTGTCTTGTGGCCTCATGTCCAGCAAAACAGCGCCATCTGCTGGTTAAAGTTGGATGTCTTATTGCTGGACTTGTTCCTTAATAACTAGCCGACGTATGACCCGGTCAGAAGCGGAACGAGAGGAGCTTCTCCTCTTAAATCAGCACAATGCCAGTCAGAAATTACCTGCAAGTGTGTGTGTGTGTGTGGGTGGGGGGTAGGGGGTGTATGTGTGGGGGTGTGTGTGTGGGTGTACGTATGTGTGCGCGTGCAGTGGGTGTGCATTTACAAAGTAATACTAATACAAGCAATATTATTAAATTAAATAATGTATACACTTGTGTTGTTTTGTTGAAAGAACTCATTATCTTTATTCTTATTCTAATCTAATTAATTGTTTAGCTTGATTAGCTAGATTTTATTGATTTTATTACCATTATTAATATTAGCTGTAGTGCATCGTAGTATATAATACTGTGTATTATATTTTCTTATGTTGTGAAGTTGCCCTTATATTACAGTCTCTGATTCTTATTTTTCTCTTTCTGTATTTCTTACCTTAGTTTCAACATGTATGGTACACTTGAATTTGTCCACTGTAGGTCAAGAAAATATATTCTTCTATTTTATTCTGGTAATATTTCTGGAAACTGATGGCAGATTCTCTATGGGCAGATGGTGCCACCATGGTCTGCATTGCCAGGCAGACCATGGTGGCACCATGCCTGGCAATGCAGACCCTTCTTGGACGAGCTGAGTGGATCATCATATTCATGCGCTCTTTGAAAGGTGTGCAAACTCCGCTTGGCCGGCACGTCGCTCTGCTTTCTTGGTGACAAAATGGTGCGTACCGAAGGAACTCTTGATTACAATAATTTAGAGAACAAAAACTTCATTCAATGTAATTAAATAAAGTGTTAACGAGTTGACTTTCTTTTTAGGTGAAAACAATCTGATTAAAAACTGCATTAAAAACATTGTGATTAACGTTGTTTAGTGTGTATTTTTTACCTGTTGTATAGTTAAGAATTTGTGCTCCACAAAAATATTTGACCAATTTGTGTGCAAAACAACGAGGGTCTTCTGAAAATTCATCCCCTTCACCATTTCGTACCTTTTAACGAAACGATCGTTAATGTTTACTCCATCTAAGAGATTCTATGATCCTATTTTGACTATTTGAAATTATTTTTCCTGGTCATAGCTGACTACAAACCAATTCGTCCCGTCAGCCATTAGCACCCACAAGTTTTATACCTAAACATTTCATACTAAAACCAGTGTTTTTTTGTAATTCAGAATTACAAATAAGACATAAATATTTCTGAATAAAATTTCTCATTATTATATTTTTTGAAACTCCTCCATGGGCTGCCACCTTATCGTGGTGGAGGGGTTTGAGTGCCCCAATGATCCTAGGAGCTATGCTGTCTGGGGCTTCATGCCCCTGGTAGGGTCACCCAAGGCAGACAGGTCCTAGGTGAGGGACCAGACAAAGTGCAGCCCGAAGACCCCAATGATGAAGGAAAACCTTGGACTTGGTGTTCCCTCGCCCGGACGCGGGTCACCGGGGCCCCACTCTGGAGCCAGGCCTGGAGGGGGGGCACGATGGCGAGCGTCTGGTGGCCGGGCTTTTACCCATGGAGCCCGGCCGGGCTCAGCCCGAAGAGGAAACATGGGCCCCCCCTCCCATGGGCCCACCACCCGTGGGAGGGGCCAAAGGGGTCGGGTGCACTGTGTGATGGGTGGCGGCCAAGGGAGGGGACCCTGGCGGTCCGATCCTCGGTTGCAGAAACTGGCTCTTGGGACGTGGAATGTCACCTCTCTGGTGGGGAAGGAGCCGGAGCTAGTGCGTGAGGTCGAGAGGTTCCGGCTAGAAATAGTCGGTCTCACCTCGACGCATGGCTCTGGTTCTGGAACCAGTCTCCTTGAGAGGGGCTGGACATACTTCCACTCTGGAGTTGCCCAGGGAGAGAGACGTCGGGCAGGAGTGGGCATACTTGTTGCTCCCCATCTCGGCGCCTGTACGTTGGGGTTTACCCCGGTGAACGAGAGGGTAGCATCCCTCCGCCTACGGGTGGGGGGACGGGTTCTGACTGTCGTTTGTGCTTACGGGCCGAACGACAGTTCAGATTACCCACCCTTTTTGGAGTCCTTAGAGGGGGTACTGGAGAGTGCTCCTCCTGGGGACTCCCTTGTTCTGCTGGGGGACTTCAACGCTCACGTGGGCAACGACAGTGAGACCTGGAGGGGCGTGGTTGGGAGGAACGGCCCACCCGACCTGAACTCGAGCGGTGTTCTGTTGCTGGACTTCTGTGCTCGCCATGGATTGTCCATAACGAACACCATGTTCAAGCATAAGGGTGTCCATATGTGCACTTGGCACCAGGACACCCTAGGCCGCAGTTCGATGATCGACTTTGTCATCGTTTCATCGGATCTGCGGCCGTATGTCTTGGACACTTGGGTGAAGAGAGGTGCGGAGCTGTCCACTGACCACTACCTGGTGGTGAGTTGGCTCCGGTGGCGGGGGCGAAAGCCGGTCAGACCTGGCAGGCCCAAACGTGTTGTGAGGGTCTGCTGGGAACGTCTGGCGGAATCCCCTGTGAGACGGAGCTTTAACTCCCATCTCCGGCAAAACTTCGAACACGTCCCGGGGGAGGTGGGGGACATGGAGTCTGAGTGGACCGTGTTCCGTGCCTCCATTGTCGAGGCGGCCGATCGGAGCTGTGGCCGCAAGGTTGTCGGTGCCTGTCGCGGCGGCAACCCTCGAACCCGTTGGTGGACACCTTCGGTGAGGGATGCCGTCAGGCTGAAGAAGGAGTCCTATCGAGCCTTTTTGGCCTGTGGGACTCCGGAAGCAGCTGATGGGTACCGGCGGGCGAAGCGGCATGCGGCTCGGGCGGTTGCTGAGGCAAAAACTCGGGTGTGGGAGGAGTTTGGAGAGGCCATGGAGAAAGACTTCCGCACGGCTTCGAGGCGATTCTGGTCCACCATCCGGCGTCTCAGGGGGGGGAAGCGGTGCAGCACCAACACTGTTTATAGTGGGGATGGTGTGCTGCTGACCTCTACTCGGGACGTTGTGGGCCGGTGGGCAGAGTACTTCGAAGACCTCCTCAATCCCACCAACATGCCTTCCACTGAGGAAGCGGAGCCTGGGGACTCTGGGTTGGGCTCTCCAATCTCTGGGGGCGAGGTCGCCGAGGTGGTTAAAAAGCTCCTCGGTGGCAAGGCCCCGGGGGTGGATGAGATCCGCCCGGAGTTCCTTAAGGCTCTGGATGTTGTAGGGTTGTGTTGGTTGACGCGACTCTGCAATATCGCATGGACATCGGGGGCAGTTCCCCTGGATTGGCAGACTGGGGTGGTGGTCCCCCTGTTCAAAAAGGGGGACCGGAGGGTGTGCTCCAATTATAGAGGGGTCACACTCTTAAGCCTTCCTGGCAAGGTCTATTCAGGGGTCCTGGAGAGGAGGGTCCGTCGGATAGTCGAACCTCGGATTCAGGAAGAGCAGTGTGGTTTTCGTCCTGGTCGTGGAACACTGGACCAGCTCTACACCCTCAGCAGGGTCCTGGAGGGTGCATGGGAGTTCGCCCAACCAGTCTACATGTGTTTTGTGGACTTGGAGAAGGCGTTCGACCGTGTCCCTCGGGGAGCCCTGTGGGGGGTTCTCCGGGAGTATGGGGTACCGGGCCCTTTGATACGGGCTGTCAGGTCCCTGTATGACCGGTGTCAGAGTCTGGTCCGCATTGCCGGCAGTAAGTCGGGCTCGTTTCCGGTGAGAGTTGGACTCCGCCAGGGCTGCCCTTTGTCACCGATTCTGTTCATCACTTTCATGGACAGAATTTCTAGGCGCAGCCAAGGTGTTGAGGGGATCCGATTTGGTGGCCTCAGGATCTCATCTCTGCTTTTCGCAGACGATGTGGTCCTTTTGGCTTCATCAGATCGTGATCTGCAGCTCTCGCTGGATCGGTTCGCAGCCGAGTGTGAAGCGGCCGGGATGGGGATCAGTGCCTCCAAATCCGAGGCCATGGTCTTGAGCCGGAAAAGGGTAGAGTGCCTTCTCCGGGTCAGGGGGGGTGTCCTGCCCCAAGTGGAGGAGTTTAAGTATCTCGGGATCTTGTTCACGAATGGGGGAAGAAGGGAGCGGGAGATCGACAGGCGGATTGGCGCAGCGTCTGCTGTCAAGCGGGCGCTGTACCGGTCCGTCGTGGTGAAGAGAGAGCTGAGCCAAAAAGCGAAGCTCTCGATTTACCGGTCGATCTACGTTCCCACCCTCATCTATGGTCATGAGCTTTGGGTCATGACCGAAAGAACGAGATCGCGGATACAAGCGGCCGAAATGGGTTTTCTCCGTAGGGTGGCTGGGCTCTCCCTTAGAGATAGGGTGAGAAGCTCAGTCATCCGGGAGGGACTCAGAGTAGAGCCGCTGCTCCTTCACATCGAGAGGAGCCAGTTGAGGTGGCTTGGGCATCTGGTCAGGATGCCTCCTGGACGCCTCCCTGGTGAGGTGTTCCGGGCACGTCCCACCGGGAGGAGGCCCAGGGGAAGACCCAGGACACGCTGGAGGGACTATGTCTCTCGGCTGGCCTGGGAACGCCTCGGGATTCCCCCGGAGGAGCTGGAAGAAGTGGCTGGGGAGAGGGAAGTCTGGGCCTCCCTTCTGAAGCTGCTACCCCCGCGACCCGACCTCGGATAAGCGGAAGAAGATGGATGGATGGATGGATATTTTTTGAAAGCTTGTTCTTACAGTACATTGTAGGCTATATCAAATTATTTTTCGTTATGATTCCCATTTGCACCAATAAATATATAAAATATGACTCCTGACTAAATCAAAATAACTCTTAATTTTGACATAATCTATATGAATGAAACATATTTTCCTTAAAACACAATAGACAAATTCACCCTATTTGGGACTTATGCTTTTATGACAACTTAATTCTGTAAACAAATCAAATTCTTAGCAAATTAATTAATAACATTAAATTGTTTGTTAACAGGTGCGAAATGGAGCCGTAAATGCATCAGCATGTTTACTGATCGCTCATTGGTGCAATCAATCTGTTATCTGAGCCAATCATAGAGCGAAGGGGGGTGTCTAACATGCGCCCCACCTTGTTTCGATCACGTGACGAGAGCTCACGAAGATGGTGGAAGTTTCTTCTTCCTCTGAGTGAGACACCCCGACAGAAACCCAAACATCCAGTCGGACCAGAGCTGGGGGAACGTTCCAGCGCCGCCAAAAACATCCTTCAAGCCTCCATTTGGTTCTCGGTAAGACTAAAGCAAATACCTGTTTGTCTCGGTAAGGTGGTTTGTTTTTAGAGACTCCGTAGTTTGGGGTTTTCATTCTGCCATGATGATACAGGCCAGCAGGCTCTAAGGCTGATACGGCATCAGGTTGTCAAACCTGAAGACTTGCTGACGTTCAACACGTACACAGCAACTACACCAGCCAAGAAAATACAACTGCTCACAGTGACAGCTCCCTGTTTCACTCTCCGAGCGGAACTTACTGTTCCCGGTGCTCGGCTACATTTGTTAGCACATTCCCAGTTCGAGCAAGTTATGTAATGTTTGTCATGTTTATTAGGCTAGGGTGCCAGAAAAGGCTAGTGGAGGCTCGAGCAAGTAGAGAAAAGTGTTCCCTTCGTCATTTGAAACCTTTCTGTAGTTGGATATTCTTTAACTTTTACAAATACGAACGAATAAAGTAAACTCATTAACTTCGTAAAACCCAGCTGTCAGAAATGTTTTCCATTTACAAGGAAAGTGTCGACCACACCTGCTACTGCGTCACTTAATGAGCTGGCTAATTACGTTCACCAGCAAAATACAAGGCAGTAGTATTAATGCCATTGAACTACACTGCTCAAAAAAATAAAGGGAACACTTAAACAGGTGTTTCACACTTAAAGTGTTCCCTTTATTTTTTTGAGCAGTATATTTTGTCACACTTTTTTTTTTGACAATTTCTTTCTAATGGCCACTCTTCCAAAATTGAATGAGTCATTATTAATAGCTTATTAATTTTCAAAAGTTGACAGAAACTAAACACAAATTTCTCTTAGGCATTGTGGGACGTTGTGAATTAGTGGTGAAATTCAACTTTATCAACCAACAATGTGTTGAAACCCATTTAGGTGTTCAAATTTGTTCCAGTACAAGCAGAAAATGATCAAGTTCACAGGTTTTCTCCATCTTGGGGGGGGGAAAAAGGTGGCCCCTGGACAAATAGGTCACCTCCTGCATATGTATTTTGAAAGACAGCCTTTATCATTGATATCGTCGTTTTCTGTTCCTCCATTAAATATTAATATGCTTTTATTGCCGTTTTTACCAAGAGCCCTTTGTTGGCGCCTCTGATTAATGCTCTCATTGCCAGGCCTGTTAGCATAGGTGGGCAGTAGTTCTACTATATTCTATTTTCAGATGGGGCTATCAAGGGCGTAAATCCCATCTCATTATTGGGGGGGGACCATAAACATGAAAATTTTTCAAGAGCAATTTTGGGGGAATCGGCGAGGTTCCATTGAAATGTAACATAAAATGTGGTTTAAAAACCTTTTAAACCACATTCAAGCTGCAGAACCAAAAATGGCTAGTAATGCACATCAAACATGTTTTATTCTCAGTAAGCAGCCTGCAGAGAAGTAAAACAAAAATTCAAATCTTGCTTAGATACGAGTTTTGTTCAGTCTGACTGATCTAATCTCTGCTACACCTTTACAAAAATTTAAGATTCTAAATTCAAAAGCTTTAATGAGTAATTCCTCTTAATAAAATTCCTCATAAACATTGCTTTATTGAAATGGCTCCCAATACAAGTTATGGCCTATTTAAATTATAACTTGTTAAGTTGCTTTATTTTTAAGCCTTTTAGTTTTGGCATGAACTGGGTAACTGAGAACAAATAAGTAGATAGAAATGGATATCTGGGGAGTATCATAATTTAAAGGTGACACTTAAAGCATGAGAGTTTATATAGAAAAAAAAATTCAGATTTTATTTTGTGGTTTTAAAGGCTCTACGTTGAAGACAGTGAGAAATAAAGGCATAACATTTTGTTAATTTCTATCTGTTCTCTCTTCTGTTCTTGGCTCCCACACACAGAGCTGGGTCCACTTGCTCAGCCCCTCCATCCCATTTCAAACTCTTCTAATTTAACTAAAAGTTAAAGAGTTAAATATGAATGAGATGTTTGCTACCTTTAGCAAAAAAGCTTAAGTCTATGAAAGCAGTGTAGCAGTTTTGCTAATAAGGCAGTTTATCATTATTCAGTCAAAGTAATGAAATAAACTGCAGTCTGATTTTTATTAATGTGTTTCTTCCCGCTGAGCAGTGAAGTAAATAAAATGTTTACATGTCTTTTGCTGAAAGTATTTACTTACTGGAGAGTATTTTATTTGTGATGCAGAGCCACAGCAAACAGGTAACTCCTTACTTCAGCGGCTCTGTGCCCTGTTGCTCCTCTTACACTTTAGACTGAACCATTGTTCTAATAATAGTAGAACAAATTTAATCTTATTTTTTTCTGAGATAAATGGCAGATTTATTTTGGGGTTTTTTTTGTTTCCTTTGCCTTTTCATATTGATAGTATTTAAATGCAAATGTTTCTTCAAAGATTTTTTTGGGGGGGGACAATTCTAGACTTTGAAGAGAAGAGACTGAAACTTCAAAGAGATCTGTCCCCCGTGCCCCCCTCTCAGGATTTATGCCTATGGGTGCTATGCGAAATGTTTAAAGCTTGGAAAATTATTTTACATCATACATTTACATTTTTTAAACGTTACTACTTTCTCCCTGACCTGTTTGCTATCTGAAAAACCCCTAAGAATTTCATAAAACATATGGATTTATACTAAGATTAACTAAATACATGTACTAATTGATAAGTAGGATAGAATGCTAAAAGAAAATATTTTGTATATATTTCTTGTTTCATCATAGTCTTATTTCTGTGTGCAAATGGCTATTAAACAGTCCCATTGTTTTTTTGTTTTTTTTTTATCCTTTTGAATCTTTTTCCAGAGTGGGTTAGTGTGAGCAGACAGAAGTGTGGATGAATGGAGTCTTTTCTATAGCTGTGTGCTCTGTCTGAATGTAGCTGTGAGCGCACAAGTCCTGCAGAGACAGCAGCAAGGTACCAGAGATTCTCTCAGCAGTTCTCACTCACCATGCTGTTCGATGCCGTTTGTCCTCTGCCCTGCTGTTTCCAAACCAGACAGAGAGGCAGTGAGGAAGCTCTTGGCGGTCACTGTGTAAAATTTGGCGACAATCTGAGTTGGAAGATCTTCTTTCCATTAGCTGCAGATCAAGTAAAGAAGCTTTCTTTGGCTTTCAGATTGCATCTCTGGCACGGATGCACCGATCCACTTTTTTCACTTCTGATATCAATACCAATATCTGAGGCATAGCATGGACCAATACTGATCTGATACAATTCAAATGACACACATGATGGAGTTCTAGCTACTCTAAATACAGGCTGATTGTCACTCAATAAATGAAAAGTGCTCAAAGTTATTGAGAAATTGACAGAAGGAATGACATTGGTCTATAATTATCAAGACCGTAATTCCCTCCATCAATAAAGTAGGAATATTTTTCCTAATGTAAGAGGGTTTTTTCTGCACATAGACTATGAAATTTAGCTCAAGTAGGAACTGCTGTCTCTTCTCTATTTCAAATCAAAGCAATTATATCATGATAGTAAAAATGGTGATATTTTTACTCATGGTTGTCACTGTAAAGTGAAAGTCTCACTCTGGTCCAATTGAGGGTTAGGTAGTTTTGTTTACAGGGAACTGTTAACCCTGGTCCCTGTCAGCTGGCCTAATGACATTGTTGCTGCAGCGTAAATAGCAATGGACTCGGCAAACACTCGACTTCAGGCACTCCAGAGGCAGGACTGTGAGAAATGCAGAGCTGAAGGCAATTGGGAACATCGTGACATAATAGTTTTTATTTTCAACATGAGTCAGTGGAACGTGGCGCAGTACAAACACGTTTGGATGTAGTCACCGTCTGATCTGTGATGCCCTGCGACAGACTGGCGACCTGTCCGGGGTGTACCCCGCCTCTCGCCCGGAACGTAGCTGGAGATAGGCACCAGCAACCCTCCCGACCCCATTAGGGACAAGGGTGAACAGAAAATGGATGGATGGATGTGGAGTCTCTGCTGTCACAGCGGAGAGTTTCAAAAATGTTAACACTTCAGTGTTGGCTATGTAGACATCCTGAGGTTTAAAATTCAGCAAACACCCAGGCAGAGCAAAGCTAGCCTTCTTCTGGAGCTTCAATGTCAGCTGTTGCAATGAATTATTGACTAAGATCAAAGCCATGGTCGGAGTGAAAGTTTAGCTAGGGGCTGCTCTGTTTCTCCGCCGTGCATTCCTGACTAGCTGGAGCGGGGACCATGCATTATTCAGAGCCACTCTAAGGTAATAAACCAGATTCAAGGACAGATTGCAGGATCTGGTTCCTGTGCACATGTCCTGATTCCTTGGGATTTATTGTTTTTTGTTGCTATGATACGGGATTCACATCATTCATGAATGCCCTGCGTTATAATTTGCTCCCTGGTTTTGGAGCGGACTCCTGTCCGCTTAGCATCACATATGCATTCGAACCACACCAGAGTTCACCTCAATCAGATCTAGATCTAGGTTTGTAGGTGGACCAGAGTTTGGTTTTTTGGTCTGCATCAGAGTTTGATTGTTCATTTACATCTCCCCATGTGAACCGGACTTTCTAGGCAAACAAACTAGAGTTTGATTAAAGCTCTCTAAGCAGTCCTGGTCTATATCTGCATCAACCACCTGCATGAACTTTGATTAACTTTTAAAAAAAATTATTGTAGTAAAATGCAGAACGTTTCAGACTTATGCTTTAAAGCTAGAATCTGCAGGTCAGACCTCAAGGATAAGGAGAAATGAATATCTGTCTGGATACTGCTAACTCCACTTCAGTGTTAGACATCTATAAATAATATTCTTTCAAAGTTCAGACTAATTCACTCTTAGACTCAGATTTGTTTTGAGTTTAAAGCTTAAAGATGGTGTATGTTGACCTTTGCCCTCTTATCTATCGCAGCGGTGAAACTTCCATTCCATTCACCTGAAGGCTTGACTGGTAACTCTTCTAGTTATTTGTGTTTTAATATGCCTTTGTGTTTTGGATTTCTACTTTCTGTTGAGGCTTTTAGAGATTTTGGGGGGGAAATATAATAAGCAGATGTGTGTCTACAATCATCCAGTCTATGAATTTTAACATCAGGAAGAGGAATGAAATTGTATTTTTAATGTTTCCATTTCTTGAGTCTGAGATGAGGCCTGTCATGACACCAAAATTTACTGGACGATAAATTGTCCCAGAAAATATACAGAGGAATAATAATATTGGTGTTTTTTGAGAATGTTTCAAGTAATATAAAGGTAAAAGAACATATTGTCAAAGACTCATAAAGGTTAAATTCTAATGAACATTTAACACTGGAACTTGAAGACAAATTAAATTTCCAAAATAAACAGAACAAATAAATTCAGACTCTGTAAACAAAATTGTCCTTCAAACAAAAAAATATCCAGATGATACCAAAGCAGCAGACTGAAGACTTTTATCATCCAGTTTTTGGCACAGAGAGAGAGAGAAAGAAACGAGAAGAAAGATAATTAATGCAAATGGAAATTATAGAGATCATTTTAATTTATTATGCAGGTAATGCATTATTGCTAATTGCAACAGGAGGGCTTCGTTTTTCAAATCTCATAAGAGGCTACTGGACCAAAAAGGGGATCACAGTTGCATATATAGAAATTCATTAATCTAAAGTTTTCAGTCAGTAACATCTGATGAATTCTAATTAATGTACAATTTGAGCAAAAGAATACCAATGAAAAATAATTAATCTGACATAAAGTAATTAACTGCATAAGCATGAAATGGAGTGTATACATATAATAAATTGCAGCTAGTTATGAAATCTGAATTGGCGAAGGCATGAATTGACCCAGACCTATAGGAAACTGCTTGGTTTCCATCTTCTTAATGATTTGTTCTCTTCCCTTCAGGCCCTCTTCCCAGCCCTATGTCATGGCTAGTGGAGTCGCCAAGTCAAGCACCTCCAATGGGTACCCACCGAAGGCACAGCTACAGATCACTGGTAAGTTTTAACACTTGGTTTTAGGTGGAATTAGGTACAGGAAGGGAAAAGGAGTGGTGGTTGAACTATGAGCTCTTTCAGTTTTCAAATTTTTGTCTGAAGAAGCACAAGGTGATGAAACTGCAGAGTGACTGTTCCTCACAGATAACAAGTCTGAAACACCCACTAACTTTGGACCAAAGTAAATGGAGTCCACTTCTCTTTGTTAATGGACTTTGGATTCCACTGTAAAGACAATAATGTCAGCACTAATTGTTATTATTCTGAGTAATGTCCAGGCACTTCTACATGTCTGTATTGTAGTTGTTGGAGTACAGCAACCTCCACAATTGTGCGAGTTAATCTTTGGTCATCATTTTTTAAATTTTTTAGATATGGGCAGGTAAAACTGAGCCATTTCCTGATTTCTGAAGACTAACATATGTCTGCTTTACTAAAATAGTATGCTCACTTATGTTTCCTGTTTTGAATAGGAAATGAAAGACTACTCGGTGTCATTTATACCCTGAGATGCATCACTACACAGTAAAAACAGAAAATCTTACCAAGTACTTTGCCTAGTTTCTAGTGCAAATACCTTGATACATTTGAAATGGGACAAAACTAACTTGCATCACTTCAGCAAGTTATAGGAGGTTGTCAATAATTCCTTAATATTGATGAAAAAGTTCTAGTTTCACTGGCAGATTATTTCACTTACAACATGAGAAAAATGTCTTGAAAACAAGTACTTTTTTTAAAATCAATATTCAAAATGTATTGACTTAAAACAAGATCTTACATTTTGCTGAAAAGTTACTTGTGAGTTTGCTTTGTCACATTTCAAGTGTACTAAGACATTTACACTAAACTCTAGACAAAAATAGATTTTTTTGCAGTGTAATTAAAATATCTTCTATACTTGGACTAATTTAGGGATATGAATAATATTTGATGTTTTGTGGGAACAACTAATAATTGCAACTCCGGTGTCAAAATAAATTGTCTGAAATGGAGTTTTTTCCTCCTTATCAGTAAATGTTTTCATTGTGAGGTTATATTCCTGCAGTAAAAGATACAAGAACGTCTTTTATTGCATTGCATTAGAGTTTCACAAGTCTTTCTTACTGGAACCAGTAAGCATGTAGAGCAGTGTAGTTGAATTAGACTTTACTCTGGCTTTAAACCCAGCAGTCTGTTTTGTTTACTTAAGCTTACTGTAAAACCTGCCTCATATTTGCATCCCAGCACAACCCCGCAGATAATGCAAACACACTACAATAATGGGGAATGCATTGATTAAGATAAAAATTTATACCACAAAATATAACTCCATTGTTTCAGTTTTTCACTCTTGGATTGGTCATGTTTTAGCTCCTTATCCTTTTTTATTTTCATTTCCTGCTAGTGACTCTGTTCTATGACACCTCCTCTGTTTGTTTCAGTGCTATCAGCAAAACTGAAAGAAAACAAGAAGAACTGGTTTGCTCCCAGTCCTTATGTAGAAGTGACAGTCGACGGGCAATCCAAGAAAACAGAGAAATGCAACAACACTCACAGTCCCAAATGGAAACAGCCGCTCACTGTGTAAGTCAGCATAACTGAAGACTCATGTGACATTGTTTCACAGATATTACCAGGACTTCACTTCAGTGACTAGTCGGGGAAAAATTAGCACATTATATTTTGGATTCACTCAGCTTTAGGAGGCAGTGCATCATGCCTTGCGCATTACTTGCCTTGAAGGCTTAAATGTTACCAATGAGGTGTTTCTGAAAACAAGTCTGCAATTCTTGAAAACTGTTGAGCTATTTCCAGGTTTGACTGAAAAACAGCAATTTTCTTTGGATTAGTTTTTTTTCTTAAAACTATAAGCTCACAGAGTTTTATGGAAATTTTAGTGCTGCTTTCTTCTGCTGCTGGAGCAAAGTCCTCTCAAATGTTTCTTATGGAGTGAAAATAGTGTCAAAAAGATTTGTGTGTGCGTAAAATGATTTGTGCGTGCGTAACAGGTTTTGTGCGTGCGTAAAAAGATTTGTGCGTGCGTAACAGGATTTGTGCGTGTGTAAAACGATTTGTGCGTGCGTAAAAAGATTTGTGCGTGTGTAAAAAGATTTGTGCGTGCGTAACAGGATTTGTGCGTGCGTGAAAAGATTTGTGCGTGCGTAACAGGATTTGTGCGTGCGTAACAGGATTTGTAAACCTTAAAAATAAAATACATGTTGAAAAAGTACACACAAATCACCTGGTACGCACACACAAAACTGCAGTTACACACAAATCCGGTTACGAGTGCACAACTATTTTTGAGACTCATTTCACGCCTCGGTGGAAGCTCCAAGATTTGTGTGTAGATGGTGCGTTTACATGCTAGTAAAAGCTGGGACATCTGAGTTTTCTTCGGAACTGTTTCTTTTTTCCACAGTTCAATACATATTTCTCTCTTTACTTGTCTCGTGGCTTAGACATATTTTTGTGAGAGAAAAATACATATGTCATTACACCCACGACTACTTTTTAATACTATAAGATTGTTTATATATGAATCCGCATTTGGGACCTATTCAACTGTAATTACTTGGGTAAAAAATTCAACCACTAGGTGGCGGAAGTTTATTCCGCTCTGACTGGGAAAAGCCTTCATTCAAACTGAGAGAAGAAACAAGAGGATGGCGGGTCAGCCGAGTGATCGTGTTCGTGGTTTACCGTCCGAAGTTAGTGGATGTTAAAATTTGCACGTTTTCCTGACCGTTGTAATGCGTATTTGTTAGATTATTTCAGATTACGTTTTACGTTTCAAGTAGTTCGACCCAAAGTTCTCGCCCTTCTATAGCAATAGCTCATGTCTACGTTAACTAAGCTACTATTAGCCCTCGATTAGCATCGGTCCAGTTTAAAACAGAATCTTCCTGGCCCATTACAGCTATGTCTACGTTTATCACCATGCTCAGCTATTTTTATGATGCCGACAATAATGTAGGCTTAGGTGACGTCTTTTATTATTTGAAGGATTCATCCCAGTTCTCCTCACTAATTGTAGTTTTTGATTTAAATTTTTTTTTAGTTCTGCTACAGACTTATGTTTCGTCTATCACCTGTATATTTTATATCTTACTGTAATCACTTAAGATTTACTCTTCTCTACATTTCTTCCTGGAATATGATGGTCATTGCTTTCGTACCAGAAATAAATACGTAGAACATCTCTTAACAAATGTACAAATGTATTCTATGCCATACATATACATCTGCACCGTTTTTTATATTAGATTCATGCAGATCATCAATATTTCAAATTTTGAAAATATAACCTCATCCAACACTGAAGCCTTTGTAAGCAGCTGAATATAAGTGTAGTAACTCGGCTGAATCTTTAAAATATTAATATTTCTGTTACTTCATTATGAGCAAACCACATTTCTCATTACTTCCATGTGATGACTTACATTTTTGGACAGATAATATGTTAAGTTGTGCTTCACATTAACTAAATTGTAATTGTAGCCATCTAGTGAAATTATATTTCTATTGTCCCCAAAAAGTGCTAATAATGTATGTGTTTTCCACATTTCAGTCAGTGTTCAATTTTTCACTTTATAAATTGCATAGTTGAAAAAGGACATATACAAATTAAATATGGAATATTTTATTAATTATCTGCCAGATAATTAATAAAATATAATTATAATAAATTATAATAAAAGACGTCACCTAAGCCTACATTATTGTCGGCATCATAAAAATAGCTGAGCATGGTGATAAACGTAGACATAGCTGTAATGGGCCAGGAAGATACTGTTTTAAACTGGACCGATGCTAATCGAGGGCTAATAGTAGCTTAGTTAACGTAGACATGAGCTATTGCTATAGAAGGGCGAGAACTTTGGGTCGAACTACTTGAAACGTAAAACGTAATCTGAAATAATCTAAAAAATACGCATTACAACGGTCAGGAAAACGTGCAAATTTTAACATCCACTAACTTCGGACGGTAAACCACGAACACGATCACTCGGCTGACCCGCCATCCTCTTGTTTCTTCTCTCAGTTTGAATGAAGGCTTTTCCCAGTCAGAGCGGAATAAACTTCCGCCACCTAGTGGTTGAATTTTTTACCCAAGTAATTACAGTTGAATAGGTCCCAAATGCGGATTCATATATAAACAATCTTATAGTATTAAAAAGTAGTCGTGGGTGTAATGACATATGTATTTTTCTCTCACAAAAATATGTCTAAGCCACGAGACAAGTAAAGAGAGAAATATGTATTGAACTGTGGAAAAAAGAAACAGTTCCGAAGAAAACTCAGATGTCCCAGCTTTTACTAGCATGTAAACGCACCATCTACACACAAATCTTGGAGCTTCCACCGAGGCGTGAAATGAGTCTCAAAAATAGTTGTGCACTCGTAACCGGATTTGTGTGTAACTGCAGTTTTGTGTGTGCGTACCAGGTGATTTGTGTGTACTTTTTCAACATGTATTTTATTTTTAAGGTTTACAAATCCTGTTACGCACGCACAAATCCTGTTACGCACGCACAAATCTTTTCACGCACGCACAAATCCTGTTACGCACGCACAAATCTTTTTACACACGCACAAATCTTTTTACACACGCACAAATCTTTTTACGCACGCACAAATCTTTTTACGCACGCACAAATCCTGTTACGCACGCACAAATCTTTTTGACACTATTTTCACTCCATAGTTTCTTTGCAGGAGAGTAATGACAGCTTTGTTATGAAAAACAAAGCATAGCTTTAACTACAGCAAAAAAAAACTTCTTGGGGACAAAAATCTTTATGGGAATAAAAACTTTAATCGCATCTCTACTAGCAAACTACAAAAATGGCTGAGAGGGGTGGAGTGAAAGTCTTTATGACCTGGTGGTGGGCGGGGCTGGAAGTGCATCTTTTGCATTTACAGGGACGGCACAAAAATGAGTTCCTCTCAGAAAAACCTCAGAACAGGAATAAAAAAGGACTGGAGTGACAATAATGAGGAATTCAGACCAAAGCATTGAAGTTCCACTTTATTACTGAATGATTTAAGTGGGAAAATGATTTAAAATCATGAGATGTCCAATCCACTGTAGACATACTTGACACAAATTCCTTTTGAACTTTATTTTTTATGTTTTAAAAAGAATTTGGAAACGTCGGGCACTTTATATTAGAAATAGACAAACTCTGTGTCACAATGTTTTTTTTTTTGTTTGTTTTTTGCATGTCTGGCCTTAAGTTTTAAACAATACATGGTGCCAAACAGGCCTCAGTTTTCCATTATATTTAATAAAGAGCTCTTCTACAGTTTCTTTTAGAGCCTTGACAACAGAAGCATGTATGTACGAAGGGAGGTAATTGGAGCCATGTATTCACAATGTCTTTTCCTGGTGCTGGTCAAACAGCTGTCATGGTGTTATTTATAGACACTCTATGTTCTTGAATAGTTTGACTATTAGCCAGAGGAACATGTATGCAGATGCTTTAGATGATCTAGCTAAATAATCACCTGCAATATGTTTTACCTGAAACCTAGTATCAATACATTTGTGCAGACCAAGTATCCTGGATGCCATAAAATGTATTTTCATAATAAAGAAAATGATACAAGGACCCTAAGGGTCGCTAAAAAGCAGAAGCTTTGTTTCTGGATTTCTCTGGATTTATTAAAACATTTTGCCTCAACAGGATCGTGACTCCATTCAGCAAACTGGTGTTTCGTGTGTGGAGCCACCAGACCTTGAAGGCAGACGTGTTTTTAGGTATGGCCATGCTGGACATCAGCGAGACTCTCAAGTCCAACGACATGAAAAGTGAGTAGTTGGAATGCAAACAACTGTCAAAACATTTAGCCCCCTGCAGTCATCTGGTTATGAAACCATCATATGTTACTATAAGCCATGTATGACTGCCAGTTGCTGTTGAGATGAACACCAACAGTTTAGGAAGAGGCTGGGTACGCCGACTCATGGTTCACCTCACCTGAAATGGACCAGCAGAGCTCTACACACCTGAGGAAACAAATTGTCTGATCTGGAGCAGAGATGCGCCTGAAACATGCAGAACGCCCACTCTTGACAATTAAGCATACATTTTGTTAGAGTCCACACCTAAATCTCAATGAAATACGATAGAGAAACTTGAATCCTTTGAATAGTGATGTTCACACTTGGCCTGTCAAAATTTTGCTGAGTGATAAATTGTCCCAGATGTTATTGTGATAAACAATAATATTGTTGTTTTGAGACAATTTTCAAGTACCGTATTTTCCGCACTGTAAGGCGCACCTAAAAACCTTCAATTTTCTCAAAAGCCGACAGTGCGCCATATAATCCGGTGCGCCTTATATACTGTATATACCAATATTGAGCCACAACAGGTCTCGCAACTACAGTAAGCAGCCGCCGACTTCATTTTCCTCCGTAGAAGAAGAAGCGCACAGTGCATGCTGGGTTTTGTGTAAAGACCCTAAAATGGCTCCTATTAAGAGACACGCTTATGATGCAGAGTTTAAGCTCCAGGCGATCAGTCACGCAGTAGAACACGGGAATAGAGCAGCAGCGAACGAATCAAAGTGGATATATATTGTGATTGCACTAGCGTTAGATTTACCTTAACAGTATCAGATTGTTTTTTACGTGTTTATTGAATCCAGGAAAAGTTCCCCTCCACTATATGTTATACCTTGCTGTTGTTAAAAGATAAACTGTGTCACAAAAATACCACGTCACTTACTTTACCTCCGGGAAAATAATAAAACAGCTGTTTATTCATTTTGGGAATGAACGGAGTTTTCAGAACGCTGGTTTGTAATCTATTAATAAAGTTTGACTGACCTATCTGACTGTTTTGTTGACATTCCCTTTAGCGCAGCTCCATCTAATGGATGCATAATGTAACCCCAGCCTCTACTGTAGCGTCTATTCTATGCGCCTTATAATGCGGTGAGCCTTATATATGAAAAAAGTTTTAAAATAGGCCATTCATCGTAGGTGCACCTTATAATGTGGTGCGCCTTATAGTGCGGAAAATACGGTAATATGATGGTAATGGCACAATAATGCAAGAACACATTCTCAAAGATCAATAAACTTTAAAGTCTAATAAATATTAACACTGGAACTGGAAGACATTTAAAATATCTAAAATAAATAAAAGAAACCACAAATAAAATGAGTTATGAAGTCTCTGTAAACAAAACTGTTCTTCAAAACAGATCTAGTTGGGCCAAAGCACCAGACTGGATGACTTTTATCATCCAATTCTTGGTTGAAAGACATGAGAAAACAAACATGCAAATGGAAATTATTGAGCTTGTTTTAATTTATTATGTGGTTTATTGATTTATTGCTCATTGCCACAGGCCTAGTTTACACATGCTTTTGTATCCAACCTGACTGAGCTGGAGATGTTTTGCTAAAAAGAATGGACAAAGGTGTCTGCTGTAAAATTTCAAAGCTGCTGGAGATGCACCTCATAAGATTTGAAGCTGTTTGGTAGCAATAAGGGTCAGAATACAAAAGCATATAAAATTTTTCAGATTCAATTTATGAAAACTATTTTAATGTCAACTAACCTAATCAAAATGAGGTACTACGTATTTTGCAGGTCTATTTTTGAAAAACTTATTTGAGAGAATATGCAAAAGCTGAAGGTCTCTGGATACTTTTTTTAGTGTTGATGTGTTTTGCTTTCTCAGGCCTGCAAAGCTTTTTGGAGCATTTGAGATCATCAGATTGCATAAACAGAAAATGTTTTATCAGTTTGTAGCAAAACGCTTGGCTCTTCCTCACCGCTCTAGCATGTGAAACTAAACTGCATAGTTCATAAGGAATGTGAAAGATTCACACCAGTTTTTCTGAAATAGTTCTTCTTTCCCTGTGCTCATAGCTGAAGCTGGATCTTATGTCTATGCTTGTTGTATGTTGCAGCTGCATCTCTTGGTGACAAGTTGAGCAGTTTTGGAAACTAATCCAGTAGTGGAAAAACATGCAATAAAAAGCAGCTTGAATTTCATGCAGATTTCAGACTCTAGTAATAACCATTTCTGGTATGTTAGTCATTGAGAAGTCTGCCTGGTTTTTTGCATAGTTACACTCATTCCAGCACTGCTGATGGTTAACTTGTGGTGAAAATTACATACTGTGATTGATGTTCCATGTCAAAGCAGAAAAACGCACCGTTTTCAGAATAGCTTTTAGCCCAGATGATGCATCTTCTTTATGTACTTTACAAACAATCTCCTGATTGAACTTGCAACAATAACAATCCTAGGCAGAGGCAGCCCAGTAACTCGTTTTTTCTTTTCTTTCTTGTTCCTCTCATTTATTTGACATATTGCATGTGTATCTGTTGTCCAGATGTGATGGTGTTTTATGACGTTCGTCTGCACTTTATTTCACCGTTTTGCAGTGGTAAGGTTTTACAGTGTATTTCAGATGCAGATGTATTGTCTCTGTAGTTTCCGATCTGGTGCAGTCACTCCAGCTGCACGCTGACAGAGAGCACTCAGACATGGTGGGGGACCTGTCCGTCTGTCTGGACGGAATGACGGTGGACCCAGAAATGTTCGCCTCAGCAGAAGCCGACCACTACAGTGAGCAACCTGGATTTAAATTAAACCATTTCAGTTCATATTGAATGTTCATATAACAGTGCAGATTATATGGTATGGCAGCAGCTTTTAGATTTGTCTTTGTTTCTTTTTTTAGGTACATCTAATGGAGAATCATCACAGCACAATGGGGATCCTGCTGTAAGGTAGATAATAAAGGCCCATTAGTGGCACATCATTTTATATCAGTCAAATGTCTTGAAAGTAAGATATTTATTTGTTTAAAGTTGGAAAGAGATTATGCCTATTAATTTACTAATATAATTTATACATTTGTCTTAAGTGCAAGTATCAGAAATAACTGAAGGAAATAAGATTTCTAAAGTAAAATTGTGCATACTACTTTAAAGCAAATGTGCATTTTGGTGCATGGAGTAAAATTATAGATATTTTGGATGAGAAGTTGTAAAATGCTCTACTATAAATATTTCAAAACACTTTATAGGAAAAAAAAATTATACACTTTTGAGTTAATGAGGAGAATGATAAACTATTTGCAACTTAGTTTAATGCATACGACCATGAAAATGTATATTGTAATTATTGAGAAAGGGGCAGGTTTACTCAACATTTCTCTTCTTCCTGCTCCTTTTTCACTCATGTATATGAAGTGTTGTAGGAGAATCTGTAAATTTATGTTAAATGGAGTGAATAAACTGGTTGATGGACATCTCTAGCTTTATTTGGTCTTACTTTGGTTGTCTGTTTTTTTTTTTTTTTTTTTTTTTGGACAGGTCAAGTCGAGACAGCTCTCCAGCTGTGGACACTGATCACAGATCCTCTCCCAGCACCCAGAGGACAGTGAGCAGCAAAGGGTCTCCATCAGTGGGAGGACGGCCCGCCCGACCACCCAGACCCTCCAGGCCTCCTCCCCCAACGCCCCGCAGACCAACTGCTTCACCAGGTGGGACATGAAACCGCCCCAGACTGTACTTGCACAATATAACAGGTTATCGAAATGATCTACCCGCTCCATGAAACATGACCATAACGCTGACAAATGTTGACAGTCCAACATACTTTCTGGTTGTAAACCTTTCACACAGAAGTCTGATTGTCATTGCATTTAATTAGTAGTATGAACGACCAGGAGGAAAAATATAATCATATCAGCAAAAACTCTGACTTGAGCTTCAAGACCTGCTGTGTGAACATAGCCTTAAATTTCACCTGTGATTTGACATATTGTGAGGCTCTGGTTGTTTTATTAAGGTATGTTTAATTAGTTGTTTGCGTAATTGAATTTGTATTTTGAACACTATTTTGATGGGAATTTGACATGAGTTTAAATATATTAATGGAATAGTTTAGATTTGGATTGTAATCTAAATCTAGAATGTGGTAATTTAGCAGTATTTGTTTAGATGAATATTTTGTCTAAAGCAATTTGTATTTTGTTTTATAAGTTTATTTGCAATCTACAAGTGGCATGTTAAGTAGATGGCTGCCAAAACAATTATATTATTCCATCAAGCAAAATGGTAAATCTAGGCAATGTTAATTCTATATTTTCTAAAAGTAAAAATGTGAAAATTCAAAGTAAGAACAAGTAAATGTGGCATTATTATAACGAGCAAAAAATGCTACATTATTTTCGCAGTAGTTGCAATAATTGTTACAAATCTGTTATGCTTCATTACACCATGCCTCGTTATAATCCTCTGATCTCGTCGGTGCTTCCAGAACCAGCCGGGTTGCTGCGTGTCAAGCTTAACTTATCTGCATCAGATTCTGCTGATCAACGTAGTTTTCAGATTGGACAAACACAGGTGGATCATAAAGTAGCTCTGCTCTGCCAGTATCTCTGGCTCAGGCGCTTTGACCCAGTTGCTTTTGTCACTTTATAGTAACATTTTATGGGTTTTTCTTCCCCCTCAGCCTCTTCTACCAATGGGATGGCTCCCACAGAGACTAGCCAGGGCCAGGCAGCCTCTGATACACCGGTGCGGACCCCGGGGCCCTCATCTGCTCCGGACTCAAGCCCATCGACGTCCTCAAATAGGAGCTCCATGCCCGCCTCCACAACCGGAGGCGCAGCGACCAGACAGCCGACCACGCCTTCCCTCCCACCCAGAGCACCATACGCCAACGTTGGACCATTGCCTCCTGGGTTGGTTCTTATGCTGCAGTCTGCGCTGCTCAAAAAAGCTGCATCAGCAGAAAATACAGGAAGAGAAGTTAATGAGTCATTCGGAGAGACGGCGTTAGGAAATGGTGCCATCTTTTTAAGTCAAACAAAACCAGTAATCTTGATCAATTTAGGGCATAAATATTAATTTCTGAAATCAATGAATGTTTTCTTCAGGCTGTTGTGATGTAGTTGTTTTACAGGAAGAGCAAAATAAAAGCTTAAACTTCTAGCATAGGTTTGCCACACATGAATTATGGGAAATTTTTGCCTTTTTAAAAACTGTCTTGTATGTTTGATTCATTTATTTTTTCACCTGTTTGTTCTATAGATGGGAGCAGAGGGTGGATCAGAATGGCAGGTTGTATTACGTGGATCACATTGAAAAGAGAACAACATGGGAACGTCCTGAGCCGCTGCCCCCTGGGTACAACTTCTTTTCTCAAGACTGATGGCTTTAAATATGGATATATCAGTATTGCAGTAATTACAGTTCTTATTTTTAATATCTCTACAATGTCAGCTTGCATAGATTCACAGTTGAGGGAAAAGTGTCTTCTTCATGTTGTCCTGGTGATTTCTGTGAACTTGCTATATTAGCTGCTGTCAACAATTATTTTGATGCACAAGACAAATTATTGGGAGTGAAATTATTAGTGTGATTCAGGTTAAAATGCATATGTAACAAGTTTCAAAGAAACAGGTAAAGATGTGTAAAATAAACCTTTAAAAAATTGTTAAGATATCTTTTGATGCAGCAGAAAAATGGAACCTTTTTTCTGAATGCATTTATTTAATGGGAAGAAAAAAAAGTCTCAAAGAAGTAATTCTTAGTTACTGGTGGCGCAACAGTTTGAGTAATGGTTGAGTAATGGTTTGACCATTACTCAACCGTTACAGTTTGAGTAATGGTACTCAAATTAAAGGTTGTACATTTCTAAATGTTCTCGTGGGAGATGGCAATGCTGCTGGAATAAAAGATGATTTTATGATTTCCACATCTAGATGCAGAAATCTCAAATCAGTACAATTCATGAATAAAATCAAGGGTCAGATCTGTAAAGTATTTAAGCCACCTCAGATTCAGAATGTGTGTTAGATTTGATTTTAGGTCTAAATTGGTTGAAAATGGCTACAGCTTTTAGCTTTTACCTCTTTTCTTCCTATTTCTCCATATAAGAATTTTTTTATTTTCTCTTCAAGTGTTGCAGAAATAAACGTTTAATCTTCTGCGTGTCTAAAGGTGGGAGCGTCGTTTTGACCAGATGGGCCGTGTGTACTTTGTTGATCACATCACGCGAACCACCACATGGCAGCGGCCCACAGTGGAAACGGTGCGTAACTACGAACAGTGGCAACACCAGCAGAGCCAGCTGCAGGGCGCCATGCAGCAGTTCAACCAGAGGTTTATCTATGGGGTAAGACTTCCTCCTTAACATGTGATGGGAGAGTGGGGGAATGTGGAGGTTCGTTTTATAAAAAAACAAAAACTCTCAGCGGGAGAAAAGCGTTTTTTTTTTTTCTCACCGACCTTTGTTTTTTAAAAATGTTAAAGGGTAAATAAAGGAACCATGTTGTGAAGAGTTTAGAAAGAAAAAAGTGTCTTAAAGACATTAAACTGGTATCATGAGATTTGTGTAGTGGGAACCTTGTGAAATCTATTATGGATAAATTTTCTAAGTATATCCATATCTAAAATATATCTGAATACACAAACTGAATTCAGACAACTTGTGACTGAAGAAAAAAAAAAAATTGTAACAAAGATATTCAGCGTCTGTGATTCTGTGGTCTTAAGGCAGCATTTTATTTAATAAAGATTTGATCTGGAAATCTCTACACAACCTCAAAACCACTTCATCAAACCGCTTCTACTTCACCAATACAATGAAGCAACTTAAATTACATAAATATATTTCCACATCTTGTCATGGTTCTTTGTTTATCTCATGTAAAAAAACAAGGCAAGATTTTGATCCTGTGCTTAATAATTGTACCTAAATTTGTGTCACAGAATCAAATGGAACTCTGGAAACTTTTGTACTTTGTTACAATTTTATCTAGTTTTAGTAAAATTCAGTTTGTTTGTCTTTTTTTTTGTCAACATTTGTCCCTGAAGGTTCAAGACCAGGCAGCAGCTACTCAGAATAAAGAGTTTGATCCTCTCGGCCCTCTGCCTGCTGGGTGGGGTAAGATCATTAAAGGCGCCGCAGCCCTTCAATGGATCAGGCACATGAACATTGACCCATCATAACAGGTTGTAAAGTTATATTCAGTATACAGCCCAGATCCTTTTAGGAAAGTCAAGATAGGTTTATTTGAAAAGCATCGTTCATGCTCTGAGTGATTCAGAGTGCTTTGATGGAAAACGAAAGAACAGATATTAAGAAGGGCCAGTCAGAAATATTTAGACGTCTGAAACTGAGCCCAGAAAGTTTAATTTATGTTTCTATATGTACATATAAAACCTAACTCATGCAAAATTATACAGAAATATAGTAATCACATAGAAGTGTGGCTTAAAAACCCGGGTTTTTTGTCATGTTTTATACATTAGACCAGTCATCCCCAAGCCCCTGGCCACGGACCAGTACCGGTCCGTGAACTAATTGGTACCGGGCGGCACAAGAAATAATTAAATATTTCCGTTTTATGTATTATCCGAGTCTGAAGGATCTTTTATTTTGAAAATCCTTTAACCGGATTCTCTCTGTTACAACTTGCGCGCCAACATTGAGCCCACAAGCAGCAAAATGAGTAAGAAACAGAGGTCTTTGGAAAGTTTCTTTGCAAAGGGAAAAGGCCCAAAGAAGAGACATGAGAATGGATTTATCCTGGTAGGTGATTCTCACATTACAAGCCCGCTCTGTATGATCTGCGGCGACTGGTGTTCTGTCAGATCAGCATACGCCGTCAGATTGTCATACGCTTAGCACAAAGTGACGTCTATATCTGTCAGACAAGTATACGCTGTCATTACCATATGATTTTATTTCATCAGCAGCATAGAATCATGACGTAGATCGTCATACACATTTATAAACAACTGTAGGACATCCTGACTCAACGGTTAACTAGTCAGACCGTCATCAAGCAACAGGGAGGCGAGTTTTACACGGGAGTGTGTTGTAGTTGACTGCAGCTTTAGCTAGTCACTGCTTTAAATAGACTTTTAAACCACGACAATGCATGTATATTTATCTAGTTCTCATTGAAAACTGTTTATTGACTTATTTTCATCGTAACTTGTTGTGTATGGTGAACTGACAGGAGCAAATGAATGCATGCAGATATGTTTTCTGTCCCTTCAGAAAAGAGGACGGATGGCAACGGAAGAGTTTACTTTGTCCATCACCAGACCCGCTCAACTCAGTGGGAGGACCCTCGAACTCAGGGGTAAGAGAGGGAATTCAGCCCCGTCTTTTTGGCTTTGTTTTCCTGAAAACACCTTTTTACAATTCTCATTTTCAGATTACTGAACGAGAAGCCGCTTCCTGAAGGCTGGGAGATGAGATTCACCGTGGATGGCATTCCTTATTTTGTAGACCACAACAGGAGAACGACTACCTACATTGACCCTCGCACGGGGAAATCCTCTCTGTATGTTTTCCTCCTCATTACTTTTCATTCCCCCCTAAAAAAATGTAAGCCTTACTATTCATGAAGAGTACAACCAGGCTAGCTAAAGAAAAATAAGAAAATTTAAGAGAAAATCTTTATTTGAAAAGATTGTGGAAGAGGTCAGACCGGTTCATTGCATGTAGATACACACTTTAGACACGTTGCATGTTGTTTTTTTACATCTGAAAATTTTGAGCATGCGTCCAAAACTGGAAGGCAAAAAGACGATTCTTTAACATGCTAGCTGTGCTTCCGCTGTACAACAATTCTGTTACCTACATCTCCAGGTTTTATTTAATTATTTATTTAGTGCATCGAAGAAAAAATAACACTGAAGAACGGTTGATATTTAAGATTTGGCACATTGTGTTGACTTGACAGCTAAAACCAATAGTAATCGTCATTCAAATCCACACTAATTTGCTCTGATAAAAACAAACTAAAACATCAACAAGGAATTTATAGGTTATTGAATTTTTCAGGTCACCAGAAACATTGAATTTTGTCACTACGCAGCACATATTGGACCACAATTACTTCTATTTTCTGTTTATTTAAAGTGATAACTATAAACTGTATAATTGCCCATCTCTACTCCTGTCTTTTTGTTTAGCCTTTTTCTCGTACATTGACACTCATGAGCTGGAAGCAGGCGTATTTATGACTTGTGTTGCATGTTGTGGCCAAACAGGTTTGGTAAAACCACAGAATGTTTAAATGAGCTGACATGAACTGCTAACATCCTGACAAAGAAACCTGAGCAGGTCACCCCCTACCTAATGACTCCTGCTCTAAACAGTTTTAAATAAAAATTTCTTTATTATTCTGCGGTGTCAACAGCAAGCACTTGCACACAACTCAAAGTTATGTTTATAGAACTATTTTTATGTTTAATACACACTGACATGTGATATAACATTATTATTGTTGTCTATAGTGAAAATGGACCACGGATCACTTATGTTCGAGACTTCAAAGCCAAAGTTCAGTATTTCAAATTCTGGTGCCAGGTAAGAGTCAGACTGACACCATTTTTGTCTATCCCACTCAGAAGTACTTCTGTGTGGAATATTACCAAATGATAAGGGTTTATAAGTTATAGTTTGTGATTAAGCTACTGCAGTGTTGAGATGGGGATGAGTAGAGTTCATCCCACTAATATGGAAGAATAATCTGTAAATAAGATGCAGTCTGAAGTTGTTAAAACAATGAGTGCAGCTAAAGGCATACTTTCTTTTCAGAATTAGAAAAATCTTCTTTCTTTTGTTTTTTTCCAGCAACTGTCTTTGCCTCAGCATGTTAAAATCACAGTAACGAGGAAAAACCTCTTTGAGGATTCTTTCCAGCAGGTATGTTTGCAATGAATTCAATCTGACAAAGTGTTCAGTGGAATTAACCAGAGCTGCTGTTTTGCTGAAATAACCTTTAATTAGCTAAAAAGCTAAACTCAAAACATTTTGTATTAAAAAATGATCATTGAACAAGTTATTGTGAGTTGTATTTATTTATATTGTGTCTATTTTAGATAATGAGCATTAACCCTCAGGATTTGAGAAGGAGGCTTTGGATCATCTTCCCAGGAGAGGAAGGACTTGACTACGGAGGTGTTGCCAGGTAAGTTAAGGAGATTGAGAACTTAATTCTTGCCACACCTTTAGCATTTTCATCATTTGATGATGATCTACTCTAACTCTGTTATTGTCGTCTCAGAAGCTTTAAGAAGCGCATAAGTTTGACTTTTTGTTTCATCTCTTTGATTTCCACCAGTGATTGGAATGTGTCTTAACAAAAGCCCTTGTTGGACTTGTTCCTCTCTGTCCTTTCCTGTAGGGAGTGGTTCTTCTTGTTGTCTCATGAGGTTTTGAACCCCATGTATTGCCTGTTTGAATACGCTGGTAAAGATAACTACGGTCTCCAAATCAACCCTGCTTCAGACATCAACCCCGACCACCTCAAGTATTTCAAGTTTATTGGACGATTCATTGCAATGGTTAGTTTTTTTTCATCATGGCATTAAAAAAAACTTTCGGAGTAGTTGAAGAGGTCTGTTGTGAAAAATAAAAATTAATATTCCATTGTTTTTATCCCTCAGGCTCTTTTCCACGGCAAGTTCATCGACACTGGTTTCTCTCTGCCATTTTACAAACGAATGCTCAACAAACCTTTGACACTCATTGATCTGGAGTCAATAGATCCTGAGTTTTATAACTCCCTCATGTGGATTAAGTGAGTGTGATCATATCATTTTAGCTCTTAAGATTAATAAGACAAATTAAGTAAAAGTCAATATTTTAAGATGCCTAAATGTCCGTTTTATTCAACTTAAAGTCAGATATAATTGTGGTTGTATTGCTTAGATATGAAATAGATATGAAATAATTTTTGTTAATTTGAACTCAGAAATGGTTTTGGTTGAATGATTCAATAACACGAGACTCTCCTAAAAGAAGTCGAAAATCTTTGACTTTTTAAACTCAGAAATTTCCACTTTTCTCTAGAAATTTTCTGTGATTGATGTCAAACTTTGATTTTTTTTTTTTCTAGCAACTTTTCAAACTCAGAAATTTCTGAGATCTCAAAAAGTCTTTTGTGGCAGAAATATATTCTTTTTTTTTCTCTCTGTATGTACAACGTCCTTAATGCACCATCTTAGTCCACACAACCAGATTCCAACTTTCCCTTGTTCCGACAATTTGTCTTAGAAACTTATCTGGTTTGTCACATTGTAAAGCGTCTGATAGCAGTGTAGTGTAAAAGCGAGCAGTGATACCACTGTGACCAACGTGTTGTCTCATTTCAGGGACAATGACATCGAGGAGTGTGGGTTGGAAATGTTCTTCTCAGTTGATAAGGAAATGCTTGGAGAAATATCCACCCATGAGCTTAAAGAAGGCGGGGGAGACATCCAAGTTACCGAGGAAAACAAGGAGGAGTACATCAAGTGGGTTTTTCTTTTTGTCTGTGTTCTTTTATCTGTGTTGAGTTGCGTTGTGTTTACCTCTCTGCTGCCCCCTGCAGGTTGGTAGCAGAGTGGCGGCTGTCCAGAGGAGTGGAAGAACAGACGCAGGCGTTCTTTGAGGGCTTCAATGAGGTCCTCCCTCAGCAGTACCTGCAGTATTTTGATGCTAAAGAGCTCGAGGTGAAGCTGAAGCACAAACTTGTTTACATAATGAGTGATTCAGAAAACACAACGAGGCGCAGGCTTTAGGATGAGTTCTTGTCCTTGCACAGGTCATGCTGTGTGGCATGCAGGAACTGGATCTGGGAGATTGGCAGAACAACACCATCTACAGACACTACACTCGGACCAGCAAACAGATCGTCTGGTTCTGGCAGGTTGGTGGGAAACGGTTGGATATCGGTTTTCACTAAATGGTGAATCATTTAAAACGGAGACAGTTATAACAAAATTGATGCTAGTGTGGTTCGAGCTCCTGGAGTTTTGTGACAAACTGTCAGAAAAATGCACTTCTCCTTAAAATTGTTTTTTCTAGCTATGATGGAGAATCTGGATGACTTGGAGGGGAAAAATGGTGGATGTTTTATGATGGATAAAAATTGACATGTGAGGAAAAAGGTGATACTTTATGTACATGTTTCTCACCAACCCTGAAAATAGCAAACATTGAAGGTTAGCTTCAACTACTTTCAAACTGAAGACTGTTGTCATGGTGACCTGGTAGCACTGACGTACGATGCATTCCCTGATCTGACTTATCCATAAAACAGTTTTACTTTTTGCTTGTCTTTGAAGCAGCACAAGTTAATTTTATAGTGAAGTTTTTCTGTAAAATGTTTTTCATTAAGTTCAGCCATAGTAAAATGGTTTTCATCACTAGGCCTGTCATGCTAACAAATTTTGCTGAGCGATTAATTGTTTCAAAAATGATTGCAATAAGCGATATTGTTTGAAGACCTTTTTACACTAATTTAATGGAAATGATGTAATAATGCATGTGATTTCCTGCCAAAGATAGATGCACTTTATTTTCAAAAGAAGACTTGACACTGGAACTGATAAACAAAACAACCAAAAACAAAAATAAAATGGATTCTCAGTCTCCATTAACAAAAAATGTACTTGAATAAAAACTAAACATAAAGCCAAAGTGGAAATAATAGTGCATTCAACCAAAAGAATGCAGATTATTGCCAGTCAGTAATCATTAGATTTAAATAGAGAAGATGGGCACATCCGACTACCTGATGCAATAGTTCACACTACACGATTTTTTTGCCCCGATTGTTCCCTTACGACAATCTTAGAACGTTGGCATTCTAAGATTGTCGCTTGCGATTTCGTAACCGATTATCCTGTAGTGTGTGGTGTGTTACGGTAGATTGTCAGTTAACGCAGCCTGTTGAATGTGACAGGTAGCCAGTCAGAAAGCTCCACTCCGTGCTTTCTGAGGGGAAATTACGGAAGTCCAGCAGACATTGGCGATGATATGTGGAAACGACATTAATGTTTATTCAACATTTCGTGCAAAGAATAAAGAAATGACAAGAGGAGGAGTTGGAGTAAAATTGCTACCGCAGTTGATAAACCTGGTAACTTTTCAGCTGTTCTTCATTAACGTGACATAAATGGATTATAATGATTTTCATTCAGTCAGGACTGACACTAGCCACATGCATTGCAGGTAGATTGTAGTAAAACATTGATTAATGCCTGGTTTTAAAATTAGTTAACTGGACTTGTAGCCATTATTTTGTGCCCGTTGTTGGACGGCACGATCGAACTGTTAAACATAGGATTTCTGTCGGCTAATGTGTGGTCTCTCAGGTTTTGAAAATGGGCCGACAATCGGCCGCCAACTTTACGATCGTATAGAGTGCACTGGGCATTACACTAAGGAAGTGAAGAAGGGAGGATCAGTGGAGAGCACCGGAGTTGAGCCTTTTTTCATTCAGTGTCATTAACAGAAAAAGAAAAAGGCCAGAAGAAACGATAAAGCCGATAATTAAAACGAGGTCGATAGTTTTAATTTATCATGCAATTAATTGATTTGTTTATCGCAACAGGCCTATTCATCACTTATTTGAGCAATTTAGTCAGTAAACTCTGACTAAGGTAATCTATTTTAATCTGCCATTGCTGTAGATATTTTCTTGGACTTCTGATATCAGTATTTCTGTCTGCAGTTGATGAAGGAGATGGACAACGAGAAGCGGATGAGGCTGCTGCAGTTTGTAACCGGCACTTGTCGTCTGCCTGTGGGAGGCTTCGCCAACCTTATGGGTAATTAATCCTCTCATTAAAATATTTCACTTGACACGTTGATTTTTTTTCACGTATCTCATATATGTATTCTATCTGAATAAGGGGACAGTTGGTCAGCTTTAATACGTCTAAAACCCTGGCTCTGGAATAACTTGAGCTCCCCGTCTCTTGTTTCCTGAAATGTTTACATAATGACTCTGCACAGAGCAAGTTCTCTGGCTATGGAAAGCCAAACCAGTTCTTTTACAGAACCAGTTAAAACTGGCTCTACTCCTGGTCCTGTCCTTCATTGGAATCAGCTCTCTTTTAAAACACACAGGATTGTGTGTACATAGTTTATTTCCAGTATAATTAAATTTTTTTCCCTCTTTGCCATTTCATAAAATTGTTTTCTATTTCCTCTACTTGTTCACCATATTCTACAGTTTTATTTCTGAAAGAATCAAAAAAATGTTGGGTTTTCTTTGCCGTTATTTTGTGGGGGGGATTATTCCGATGGTAAAGAGTGTCTCTCTCATTGCTCCAAAAATGATGCATAACAATCCATGTTATTAATTTTCAACCCAGTCTTGGCTGAAACACCTACATCAAAAATATTCCACTTTGTAGTTTACTTTTTGGAACATCCTGCACATTGTTGTTTTGTTTTTGTCTTTCTGTCTTTTTTTTTTTTAAATAAAAACAATGAAAATATTTTAAAAATATGAAAAACTTATCTGGATTGGTCTGAAGCTGTTAAAGGTTGAATAAAGTGAAAATGAAAAAAATATTTAAATTTTATCTTAGTATTATTAGGTGTACCATTTTGGGTCAGCAGGATAAATATTGTCATTTTCAAGGTGCTTCAAGGATTAAAACCCTGATAATCAGCACTCTCATCATACACCCCAAATGTAACCCAGCTGTGTGAAATTTTAGCTGTTTTGAATTAAATTAAATATTGGGTGAAATACAGTAATTAGTTTCTAACCAGAGGTAGGATTTCTTTTACATTGTACAGGCATTTTTAAAAGATTATTTACTTCAGTTTTTGTTGTTGGTTTATATTGTTTGAGTTTCTCAGGATTATTCGAATGAATACTAAATGTTTGTATGCCCATGTATGTTTTAAAATATGTCTTCACAGTTGAATTAAATTACACTTAAATAATTGAATTTAACCAAATTGGGGATGGGTGATATGGCCTGAAATTTCTATCACGATATTTTGTGGTATACGACAAAAGTGACAATAACGTGATATTTATTACTTGTGACTGTGTCACAGCTGTTACAACCCCACAAACACAAATACTGCTCCTGAACAACCTGTTTATAATACACTTCTTTAGGATGCAAGACACACAAACTGCTCACAGTAAAAGCATTTATTTGTGTTTTCTATTGATGCGTCTTTCAACAGTGGAGAAAACAGTAAAACTAAGGATAGTTTTTTGGGGGTTTTTTGTAAACATCGTTAATTGAGATTCATCATTACATTTATCACAACAAATAACAATACGGTAAATACTCATCCCTCAACCAAATGATTAAACCTATATGCCATTAAATAAATGAATAAAAAAACAGTTAAAAACAGACATGGGGACAAAAGACGATTCAAACTGAAGAGTGTCCCTCATTTCAGGGAGCAACGGGCCACAGAAGTTCTGCATTGAGAAGGTGGGAAAGGAAAACTGGCTGCCCAGAAGTCACACATGGTGCGTTTCAAAAAAACCCAACATCAAACACACAACTGTTCTCCTTCTGGGATCCTTCAAGTGATTATGATGAGAAAACATATGTTCTTCAACTCTCTAATGTGTTTATTTTCGTGCTGCAGCTTCAACAGATTGGACTTGCCGCCCTATAAGAGCTACGAACAACTCAAGGAGAAGCTGATGTTCGCTATTGAGGAGACGGAAGGATTCGGACAGGAGTGAAAGGGAGACAAAGTGGGAAAACCCCGACAATGTTTAAATCAGGGAGCGCCAGCCTGCAGAAGCAGCAGGTGTTTGGGAGAGGCGACGCTCGTCTGCATGCACCGGCTGGTGAGATGGCTGCCAGCATGTACAGTAGTCGGGATCGGGGAAATCCTCACAGCAAACCTCTCATGGCTTCATGAGCGGGAGCAGAATTTCATATTCCTTCAAAACCAAAATCCGAAGGCTGCCTTCCAAACGCGGTCGTCATGTCAACGAGAGAAACTCATGAGCGGGGGCACGATCTGAAACGTAGAGGGCGTGGCTTTAAGTTTTCAACTTGGCTAAGTTCCCCCAAAACGAGTCGCTTTCTAATCTGAGTCTGTACTAATGATTTAAATGATTCTTCCTCTCTTAAGTTAACATTAATGACTTTCAAAAGCTTCAATAACAGACAATCTTGGTGCTTCAGAGATTTGGGATTCCTTGCTTTTGTTTTGCGCTCTGGATTATGTCGTGTTTTGAGTCTGTGAATCGATGAATGATTGTGAACAGTGTTGTAACCTCCATTATTTTTTTTAATGGTGGTGGCAAATGTTATAAAAACCATTTAACTGGCCCTAGTTTTATAGGGCTGGAGTCTGCACACTGTGATCTGTAATAACAGGACAATATGGATTAGAGTATTCTGGAAGAATCTTAATGTTCTTAACAGCTTTAATGACCTTTTTTTGGTCTTTTAATGTACAGAAATAGTCTTAATTAAACCAATTACTTAAAAATCCCCAGAAGACCAGAAGAAGGATAATACTGCATCAAACCAAATAAAATGTAATCCTATGAGGCACTTGCATTGCAACCCGGTTGTCTCTTTTAAACATGTAGCATTTGAAACATGAACAAGTGTTTTCTTGCCTTATTTTGACATCTTTCACAACAGACCTCAAAAAGGAAGGGATGCAAATGTCGTTTTCAAAAGTCAGCAATAACTGAGGAAATTTAAATCCCGCCTCTCTCCTTACACCTCTCATTTATAGCTCATTATGTCTGAACTTGTGAAAAATAATATATTTTATTGTAACTGCATTAATGAGCACCCCTGGTGAAGATGTGTGAAGCAGCTTTTAAAATGAATCAGAAAGCTTAGAGAAATCTGTTGAGAGATGTCATTTAAAAGCAAAGTGTAAATTTAAAAATGCTTGTTATGGCATTTTAAAACAAATGTTTAAGGAAACCAATTGTGGTAATTTTATAAACGGAAAGTGAAAAGTAATTGAACATGAGATATAAACTGAATCTAAACTGAAAGATTAAAAGTCAATTTTTCAGATTCTTTATGAAGAATATTTTACTGCAAAGAAAGCAGAATTTATTTTGAGGCTTTTTAAATATTTTTGTCCTGGGTGCCAATAAATCTGGAGTGCTGAAACTCCAGCACTCCAGAAAGTCATGGCTTTTTTTTAATCACCAAAAAACTTTTTCCTCACCAAGTGTTGAAGCTGAGGAAGATTATGTAATAAAATGAAACCTCGTGTTGTGAAGACTGTCTGTTTAAACTGTGTAGTCACACACTGAACCAGGAGAGGAAACTAACTGATGAACTTTGGATTCAAGATGAATTATCAGTTTTTAGCCTTTCCCCCCCTCAGTCTCCCAGCCAACAGAAACAGTTGGTCATGTGGTAAAATAATTCTCTCTGATCAGACTGATTCATTCCCCCATTGGAATAAATAAATTGATCAGAAATGTCCAGGAGAAACTGAGGTAGGAAGATTTATTGGTAATTTTAGTTAAGAGAACAACTGTATGAAAGTAATGGATGTATGAGGATCAAAGGTCAAGTTGTGCTCATTTTTGAATTTTTCACAATGGAAACTCTTGAACATCGTAAACGAACATATATGGAAATAAAAATAAAGATGCTAATATTTGTTTAAATATTTTCCAGAATCCTGGTTAATCCAGCTAAACCACTGTCACTCCTGTACAGGACAAGAAGCTGTAAATGGTGTTCATAGCAAAGTTTCTAAACATTTTAAATACGAAGTTTAAGGCAATGCTCTATTTTCTTTTCTCTCTAACTGCTTATGTACATGAAAGATGTGTAACATAGGAATTGTCACGTTAATAAATGAACTCAAAACATTCTGTTTTTGGTGTTCTGGTGAAGGTAAATGTGTTTAAAAAAAAAAAAAAACCTGAAGGCTGAAATACTTGCATGAGTTAATTTTAATTATATTCTATACAAAACTCTGGGGGAAATGATCATAAAACATCTGAACAATGGAACTGTTTTAATATAAAACAAATATTCTCATTTCCCAGTACAGGAAACAGCTTAAATAAAGAGGCAGGTTTGGACTACAAACATGGCTGCCTCTGTGAACTGTTGTGGGCATTGGTCCCAGTCTGTGTCTGCAGCTCGTCACTGGTTTCCATGCCACCATGTCCCTCTGCCCCTCTCTCAGTCTGTCCCTCGGTGGTAGCCATGGCAGCATGGCGGCCTCCATCGGTCCCCTCTTCGTCCCCTGGCTGAGTTTCTCCTATCTCCTGGTCTCCATCGGAGCCGTCCTCTTCCTCTGCCTCCTCTCCATTAGTCTGCAAGCGTTTGGAAATCCTCGTGAACCTGCTTCTCCTCCCGTTGCGCTCTCCTTCCTGCTCCTCAACCGCCAATGCTCCTGCAGCCTCATCGGCCTCCTCGTTCTCCTCTGTCCTCTCCTCTGCTCCTGTCCTGTCTCCCACTGTGGGACATTTGTGGTCTCTGTAGTAGCTCTGCCTGGTGAACCCCTTGTTACATGTAGAGCACCTGAACCTGTAGTTGTCTGTGTGGGACTGCTGATGCTCCAGCATGTGAGCCCTGCGGCTGAACGCCTTCTGACAGAACAGACACTTGTAGGGTTTGATACCTGGCAGAGAGGAGAGCTGGTTACAAAAAGAGCAAATGCCAAAAAAAATTCTAGAATATATGAGAAATTTACACAATCAACTTTTGACAACTTTAACACCAAGAATAAAGAGCACAGGTTTGAATTTAATGTAGATTTTCTCAGGGTGTCTGTATAAAGAGTCTTAAGTCTTAAATTCATCTATCTAAAATAAAGCCCTTAAAATGTCTTAAATTCATTTTTAAAAAGTAATTTGGGCTTTAATATGGTCATTATGGATATTAATTTTATTTTAGAAAGTGCAAATTTCATCACCAAACTTCATCCAGCTAAGTAAATTCCATTCATAATGGTCTTAAAGCATCTTTAATTTGAGATGGTAAAACCTGTAGAAACCTGTAATTTTCTTATATTAAACAATATTAATATGAGGTCAAAAAAGTATTTATATCTGCACTAATATTTGGTTTTATGTCATGCATTGGTGGACACACTTTCACTACTGTGGAACTAAATTTTCCATTTACTATTTTTGGTAACTTTGAAAAAGCTTAGTGAACTTAGCTTCCTCTAAATACCATGCTGATGGTTTAGTGCTTTAGGGTTACTAGGGTAGCTAATTTTCTAATTAGTGGTTCCAACCATTGATGGTTCCACCACAGCCACACAACAAGCTTCATGTTTGATCATTACAAAATATATGGACTCAACACTTCGAGCTTGATTGAATTTTGAACCCCAGATGAGACATAGATGAGCTGTTTGACCACAAAGACTAAAGCAACGTCTGGAAAGCAATCAGTTCCTGATAAATGGACTCAACCCAATGTGGTAAGAAGAGTGGTCAGATATCCTAGCAGAATTGTGCCAGAAGCTTGTGTATGTAAACTAGGAAGATCTTCAGACAGATGGACCGTCGTTTTCTCACCAGAATGTGACAGGATGTGGGCTTTCAGTTTGTCTGGTCTGTTGAATTCTTTGGTGCAGCCCACATGTGTCCTGAAAAAGGAAATAAGGGAGAATAGATGCAAAAATGTGTAAAAACATTAAAGTATTTGAGCTATAATTACATAGTTCGGGTCAGGGGAAGAAGTTCGGAACTTTTTTACTCGTCCTCCTTCAGGAGCCTCACCTGAAGGGACACTTGTATTTCTTAAAAGGCTCGTGGATCAGCATGTGTCTCTTCACTTTGTCCTTTCTGTTGAACGTCGCCTCACAGAGGGAACACTTGTACGGTTTCTCACCTGGAAACGGAATAAAACTCATCTTTTGTTGGATTCAAGGTTCACACAAGTTCCCTGACTTAACACTACAAACTGAAACTGCACATTTTAGATCTGAGTTGGAAAAAACCTTCGTTAAATTTCAGACCTGAGTGAATGCGAGTGTGCAGCTTGAGGTAGTGCTCAGTCTTGAAGGCCTTCTTGCAGATCTGACACTTAAATCTTCCTCCAACGCCATGAGTGGGCAAGTGGCGCCGGAAGTATCTCTCACATGGGAAGACCTGATGATGAACAGAGAGACGGCAAGCAGATCAGAGCTTATCCAGACATTTCCAGCTAAAAGTGAGAGACTTTGGTGTTAAAAGATCAAGAGTAGCTTTAATCACTATAGCAACACCTACTGACATAATAAGGAACTCAAGACTCAGAATGAAATGGTGTTTAAAAAACTTTGCTGCTCCTGATTTTCTCTCTTGTCCAAACATGAGCAACTATTGTATCACTCTGAGCCTTAGATATGTGCAGCATGATGGTGAGAGGCATACCTTCTGACAGTGAGGGCAAGGGAAGCTGTGGGAGGCGGTCAGCAGGTGTTGCTCCAGAGCTTCCTGGGTTGAATATCTGCTCTGACATTTCACACACCTGCAGTGACACACAGAGACACTCTAGTAAAAACTAAACCCTGCATGTAAAGGAAATGCTTTGGGAGTTTTCTGTTGTATTTGGACTAAAGAAAAAAGTCGGAGGGGAATTTTTGAATATAGTAGAAAACTAGATATAGATAGATACACAGACATTTCTTCTACATGTTTACTGAAGCTGATGTGTCAGAAGGAACATCCTGCAGGAGGAGTGGCTGTCTTGACCTGAACACGCTCGTCTCCTTGCGGGTGTTCTGCTGTGGGCAGAAGCAGTGGGAGTACTGGTGGACTCCCAGCTCAAACAGGGAGGGGAAGACCTTGCTGCAGAGGTGGCAGCGGTACGTCAGCTGCTCCTGGTGCGTCCGGATGTGTTCCAGGAAGTGGTCAAGCTTCTGGAAGGTCTGGGAGCAGCTCTTCAACACACACTTATACACCTGCAGGGAAACACACAGCAAGCAGTAAGAGCGGCTGCATGTCTGACACAACTTTAGTCCCAATCTTCTCAATCTCCATTACTTATGTGTACTGGAACTTGTACAAAAGATTAAAAAGCAAACTAAATTTCTTCACTTTTAACTCAATTTCTATACTTTTTAATGTGATCTTGAATGAGATTCTTCAGGCTTCAGCTGCTTAGAACAGAAAAACAAAACATTTCTCTCTGCTTGTTTCGCCCCAAACCTCTGAACAAGAAATGGATTTTAACTTTGTTCCCTCATTACTGAACCTCCCTCAGCATAGATATAGCCATATTTGGTAACCATGGAAATGTCAGACTCTCGGCTAGTAGTGACCAGGAACACTTAATCAAAAAGACATTGTAGGGAACTCTGATGGTGCCAAAAATGTACAGATTTTGGTAGTTTTAATTTTTTTCAATAAAATGTACCTAAATTTGTTGTAATTGTTTTTTGTTTTACACTGGATTTCCAAAATATAGACTTAAATTAGAATCAAATCTAAAATGTTCTTACTGCTTTGTTATAATTCAATAAAAATAAAATCAAAAACAAGCCATTTTACACATGTAAAATTAATTGACCTATATCATTTGCTTATTATATCATTTGCTTACATTTTTTTAAATAATGAGGGTCCATCTGAAAATATTGTATGAGTTTATGGGGTAGGAGTTCATAAGTTTCTTACTTCTTCCTACTCCTTTTCGAGCATGTTAAGATTATTGTACAAAAATATGTGTGTTTTGCATTCCTTGTTCATGTGTGTGATTTTATACTTCTATCAAAACACAGAAATAACCAGTCTTGTAGAAGGTGCCAACCTGTGCCAAAGATAAACACCGAGGGATTTTATTTCCCAAAACCTCTTTACATTTGCTGTAATTATCCCCAGATGCATCAGACTCTACACAGGTAATGTGGATCTACAGTTTACAAAGGTTTGTAGCCTTATTCATGATATTTCCAAAAGGTTTATATAATTTGACGGGGGACAAAAAAATAAATAAATTATTTTCTCCTGCCTCACCTGCTCGCCTTTATGCTGGGTCAGGTGAGACTTGAGTTGGAAGTAGGTCTTGAACTTGCAGGTGCAGAACTGGCACTGGTAGGAACTGTCTATCACAACAATCTGCTTGGTTTGAGCGCCGCCCTGCTGGTTCTGGTCGGACATTGAGCGAGTGTGACCATCCTGGGCGTCTTCCCCTCGGCTGGCTGTCAGACCGGGTTCAGCCTCTGTCGCTGCCTCCTCCCCTGGTTCCTCTGTAAACAGGAAGTGAGCTCACTGTACAGGTTGTGAATCTGGAGTTAGTTTTGTTGTCCTGAAATTGAAGCTCACCCGTTTGGACCGGCTCTGGTTCTGCTTGAATCTGGTCTCGGTCCATGTTGCCTTGTTTCTGCCGCTCCGCCATCCGTTCTTCCTCAATGAATGAAACGGGAACCACCTTCACAGTAATTGGCAGCCGGGACACGGTGTTTGCCACGCTCATCGGCCACACCTGGACAGTCAGGACAGCAGGGGGCGCTCGTTCATACAGATGTGAATCTCTCTGTTTTGTGATTTGAGTTGATTCCAATTTTTAGGGTTCAGATACGATATTTAATTCAGAAACCAGTTTTTCTTTTCAAACGGTCAAGAGTTCAAATTATGTGACTGACAAGAGGAAACAAATACAACATTTATTCAAAACAATTCTATTATGATCTTAACTGCCTGGCTTTAAATACAAAAATATAAAAAAATGAATAAAAAACAATTTTACAAAACATTAAGCAGACTCAAATCGATTTGACCATTTTGAACTGAATTCCAGGCCGAAGAACTGTGATTCCCATGTAGAATCTTTTTTTTTTTTTGCACATTTATGTATTTACTTCAACCATCTTAAAATTCACCTCTAGAAAAACAAAAACAGACAGTCCACCTTGTGAGTCTGCATGTGTTTCTTCACATTGGACTTCTGGGCGAAGGCCCGCCCACAAACGATGCACTGGAACGGTTTCTCTCCTGTGTGGCTGCAGGCAGAAAACAGACCAATTGGTCTCCATCGACACTGGAGTCAGTTGGTGGGTGAAGTCCACGTTATGCTGCTCACCTTCTGATGTGCTGCTGGAGGTCAAAGTTTTTGGAGAAAAACTTATCGCAGAAATTACACTTCAGCTTCGGACCTTTTCCCTTCAGGTGATCTGCTGAGGAGAGAAACCTAGAACTAGAATTATAGACTTTACTGTCATTTAAAATCTACATTTTGAGCAAAATGTTGTTGCAAGGCTCCAATAATGATAAAATAAATAATTAATAATAAAATGTATGAATCTAAAATAGACAATAAATATATATATATATGTATATATCATAATCAGCATCATAGTAAAGACTTTTTCAACTTGATTGGCACTTCTGCTTTGCATCAATACCTTGAATGGTTGATTGTTTATTCCTGTAATATTTTAGGCAGATTGTGATTTATCTGTAACTTGTACACATATTGGAACTGAATATTTAGTATTCAGTTCCTTTTTACAAAATGTTCATGTGATTTTTTTTATCTGTGGAAAAAGGAAAAAGTTAGGGGGACTTAACTTTTGCCTTTTCCAAACCTGTCGTAATAATTTATCTCAGTAAGCAATAAATCAATGAATTGCTTAATAAATTAAGCTCTTGATCATTTCCATTCTGATTAATATTTTATTAAGTGTAATTTTGTTAATAGAGACTTCATAATCTATTTTCTTCATGGTTTTGGTTGTTTGCTGGGTTTTTTGGTAGTTGTGATTTAATTTTAATAATTAAAATGTCTTCCAGTTCATTAGTCTTTGAGAGGGAAAACTTACATTATTATGCCATTAACAATATATTACTTAAAAATTATCTGAAAACAAAAATATAATTTATCACAATAAGTTCTGGGACAATTTAGAATTAGATAAGTATACATTTGTATGGTGACCGGCCTAATCTAGTCTTACACTTTTGACTGAATATCTTCTTGTAGCTGTCCATGTTTCCTTTCATTGGTGGGTTTACTGGTATATTTTGAGCCACTGTCATGTTACAGAGCATTTTAGAGGATTTAAGTTGTGGGTTAAACTATGGCCCTGCAACCCAATTTGGCCCGCAGCACAATTATATTTGGCCCAAGCTGTATCTCCAGCTGTCTGCCAGAGGCGGCCTCACTAACACTACAAACCCTTGAATGTTTTATAACCTAACATGTGAAGTCGACACCTCCGGTCTGATCCTGAACAGAAAGCTGGCCAGAGTTGATGTGAAGATTTAATTTCCTCTTGTGAACAATGAAGTGTTAAATAATAATAATAATAATTTTTACTTTATTCATCCCAGCAGGGAAATTATTTCGCAGTTACAGCACATGACAGGAGCTGTGTCTGCAGGCAGCCAGCTGAGCCAGCGCCATTAAAAGAAGGAAATCAGCTGAAAACAAATAAATCAATGATTTGCAAAAACTCTAGAAAACCAGGCATCGTTTCCTTCACTTCACAGCTAAACACAAACATTACTGCAGCTGTGGCTACAACCACAGCTGCATTCACACGCATTCACACATCATCGACATGTGAAGGGGTGTGTGAGTGCGTGTGAATGTGTGTGAATATGAGTGACTGATTTTCATTTTGATTCTTAAAATACCAAAATGACCACATAACTTTATATTTTGGTCCATCTTCTGATGTAGTTCTTAATTATTAATTGATGTTCTGATCAGTTACTCTGTACTTCAGTAAAATTTCTTGGATTGTTACTTGTTACTTTTAATTGAGTAAAAATATGTTGAAGTAGTGACACTCCTACTTGAGTCCACATTTTGGTTACTCTCCCCATCTTTGCATACATAAAGTAGTTGTTAAGTGACAAAACGTGACTCTAGTAAGCCATCACCTGCTGCTCCGTCCGTTGTCTTCTTGCTGGTCCGGGGCTGTTTAGGTATGATGACCTTTTCAAAGTCACTCAGCTCCGCCATGCTGCCCATGTGGCTGCAGCTCTTTGCTTTGCTGCCCTGCTTCCCGGGGCTGTAGACGGGACTGCTGCTGAATGACTGGCCCTCCACGCACTGGCCGGGCACCCAGTGAGAAGGAAACAAGTAAGAAACACGGGAACTGGAACTGGATGGTGTATGAGATATTGAGAACCGCAGCAGGAATCAGAGAGGTGGAGGAACTCACCTGAACAGGGTGGAAAGCTGGCAGGCCTAACGTATGGATCTCTGCTGCACCGCCAGCACCAGCAGCTGCTGCGGCAGCAGCAGGGCCTGCCATGTGGGGCATAGTGCTGTACACCTGCACCACCGAGTTGCTGTGGCTCACTGGCACCTGGGAGGAGAGGGGCTGCTGGGTGGGCTGCCCAGCTGGCAGAGCGGGGGGCGGTGCCTGGCTGGAGGGCAGAGGGTGGGAAGCCTGCTGCTGATGCTGCTGCTGCTGCTGATGATGGTGGTGGTGGTGGTGGTGGTGGTGCTGAAGATACGATACCCCCGCTGTGTGCATGCTCAGGTTGCTCTGCAATAACAGCAAAACATCTGAAGAATGTGTTTCAGTTGGAGCAAAGCAGCGGCCGCTCCTGGATGTACCTGTATGGGCGTCTGCATGGCGGCCATGGGCTGGTCGATGGAGGTGAAGGCGGAGATGGCCGACATGAGGACATCGTCGCTGACCAGCACGTTGCCTTGCACCAGAGTGTGAGTCAGAGGAGATGGAGGGACTGTTATATAGGTGGATACCTGATGGCCGAGCAGGATAGAAGGAATTTAAACAACTACAGATAGCCTTTAGTAGTTTTTTAGCATTTTGTTGCAGATTTGATAATTAGTGTATCCAAATACCATCAGCTTCTCGGCTAGCATTAGCTAAGAACCATTTCCTTTTTGTGCCATTAAATATGTAGAGAAACACCAACTTTAAAACGTCTGGGTTTCTTCTCATTTTTATTCTCTGTTCAATAATTATTACCTTCGTTTAGCATAAATGCTACATCAGACCTTCTGATTTCATGCTAGCTTGATAAATTTGACTGGCAGACGATCAGAAAGATGAACATGGCAAATAACATTACAATAAATTACTTTAACTTATATTTTGCAGTTATGATTGAAAAGCAGATTAGATTTTAATATTAAAGAAATATTAACATTTTCTGATTAAAAATGTATTAGACTCAACTTTTTAACTTGACATTTTTTTATATCTGCCATTTTTCCGAGGGCACTACTTAATACTTTAAAAACCACTGGGCCAGATTACTGCACTGATGTATTAGTCACATCAAATATTAATCGGTCTCAAATCTATTAATAAATGAGTCTGAAAGAATCCAAATTTGGAGCTAATATATATTTAAATAATAATAAATAATATCTATTTTTTCCAAGTATCTTTATTTTTAAAACAACAATAACAAGAGAATTGTTCCTCTCCATTGTCAACACATACTTGCTCAGGAGAAGGGATTGCTGCAAGCAAAGTGAGTAGGCAATCAGATTTGAGGCATTCGTATGCTCTGCAATCTCTTAGTTTCCACTGATATTCCTTAACAAAAAGGAAACGGGCCTGCAGCATCACAGATCCTTTTTCCACATACTTATTTATATTAAGTAGAACTCAGCTGGAATGTCTGTTGCCACAAAGCTCAGTATTGATCACAACTGACCAAAACACATCGTTCCAGTTACAGTACACCCCGCTCTGTCCTCACCTGTCTGTTGGCGGCAGTTTGGGGTACGGAGCCGATTGACGGGACAGGAGCGTAGGCGTTGGTGGAGGCCAGGGACACGGTGGACAGGGAGGGGGCGCCAGACTGGCACTGCTCCCTCTTGTGCGTCATGAAGCCAGGCAGAGAGTTGAACTGTTTCTTACACTTCCCACACAGGAACACGTCTTCGTCGTCTGCAGGATGATTAAAAACAACCAGTCCGGTTATTATTAGTGGGAAAAAAATTCCTGCTTGATGGATGACTGCAGATGAAAACGAGAGCAAACAGAATATTTCATACAAACTGGTTCATCACTCCAAGCAGTGAATTCCTGCATGTGTTCTCCTGATCTAATGGGACATTTGTAGTAACTCCTTCCTGAGCTCCATGCAACAAGCAGTTAATTAATCACCCAATGATTTCCATTCTGATGATTTATATTTTTTGAAGGGCAAATTTGTTTACAGACACTTCACAATTCACTTTATTTATGGTTTCTGTTGTGTTATTTTTATCTATATTTTATTGAATGATTTTGTTTGTTGTGCTTTACTTTGGATATTTAAAATATCTCCCTGTATGGAATGTTATTTACAAAATTTAAGTTTATTAGTCTTTAAAATGGCAAAATTGCATTACTATGCCATTATCAATATATTTCTCCCAAACTATCTTTCTTAAAAGAAAATAGCATAATCTGCAGAGGTAGGGGAAAAATCATTTACAAAGGTATTTTCCAGAATTTTTTTACAACATTTTTTAACATTTAGATACAGATTGTCCATTTAAGTTTAATTGTCTTTTTTACACACAGTGCTCAACCTCCCTTCCAATTCCACTCTTCTGTTTTTTTGCATCTGTATAATCTTCAATCAGTTAAAATTTAGAAAACATGGTAAATGTGGACAGGACTTTGTATAATCAATTATATTAATGTTTGTAAAAGTATCCAAATTAAACCCAGTCCAGCTTTGAATTCAATTCAAAACATACAAATAAAAAGATTTGGAGGCCACAAAGCTGTGAAATTGCCTTTTTGTGTTTACATTTTAAAATTTTCTGACCAAAACTCAAGTTTTCTTGAAACTAAAAATTAAGGTCATCATCCAAATAATGCAAGAGCTCACATAAGAAGAAATTTAGATTTTTTTTTTTTCTGGCTTAGAAAAAAATGGAATAAGAAATAAAGTTTCTAAAGTTTGTGTGTATTTTTCCCCATATTAAACTGTAATTTTGCCATATTATTCCAGACTGTGCAGGAACCCTGTGAGTGATCTCACGTACCCATGGGCTGGATGGCCGGCGTCGCAGAGACATTTTGGCTGTTTGGGTCAGGAACTCCACCTTGACCATCCAGCAGTGACTGGACTGCCAGCACAGTCTGGTTGTCCATGCCTGAGGAAGATATAGATGGAGATCAGGTCACTGTGACAAAAGTAGTTCTTTTCATAATATGTTGTGCATTCTGACATATCGAGCAGTAGTTTTGATCCTCTACTTACTAATCAGGCAATTCTGAAAGCAGTTGGTTGCACATTTTATTTAGGGGTATCTGAGTAAAGGCAGTCAGAATACAAATGTACACCATATTTTTCAGAGCTTTTTTTTCTTATTATTATTATTGTTATTATTCTTAAGAAATAAAATAAAAAACAGTGTATCATTTTCCATAACACTTCAGTTACATTTATGCACTACTTTTTCCATCACATGAAATCACTACAAACTATATTAAAGTTTTTGGTTATGATGTGGAAAAAGTGTGAACAGGTTCTAGAGTTAAAAATGATTTAGTTGTGCAAAGAAAACATAATTTCTGCAAAATGTTCAGCTTTCTATGTGTTTACGTCTCCAACCACTGAGGTTTTGTACTCTGATTACAAGTTGTACATGGGTTCAATGTTAATATGAAATCCTAAACACATCAGGCCTAAAATCGAAGCTTGAAACAACTTAGTAGACTTGTGACAGCGTGTTGCAGTTTAAAAGGACAGCGAGAGAAACGAATATCGCCTCAAACTGCGCACCCACAATAGGATGTCTGATAGAAAATGGCTGGAATAAAAACGGGAAAATATTTCATATCTCCTTGGTTGTTTACATTTACACTTTCAGAGTTTTTCTGTTCTCTACAATAATAAACGTCTAACTGAGATTCAGACATGTTTTTCTGATTTCCATAAAAACCACAAAATATATTTATCAAAAATATCCTCAAATGCGCCACTGTGTTTATGGTTATTCAACAATAAAATGAATATTACTACCTTCGAGCACCTCAAATATTGCCTGCGCCATCTTGAAGCTCTCCTTTTGTGTAATAGACGCTCTACTAGCAATGCCTGCTGCTTGGTGTAAATACACAAAAGTTAAGAAAACGTGAGAAAAGCATTTTAGACATGAAGGCTTGACGGAAAATTCAAGTTATTGGGGGTAGGTTTTACTTAAGTTACAAAGTGTAACAGCTAATAATAAATATGTATTAAGTACTTGTATAAAAAATAACTTGAAAATAATGAGAGGTGCTGGATTTTTAAGCTCAGTCTCAGCCATAATAGCAAATTTGGTATTTGAAAGTTAGTATAAGTTACAGAAGTAGCACATTAACTGAAATTTTGTGTAATTAGCCATTTTATTGAATAAATGTTGATTGAGAATGATTTTCTTCGCTGAACATGAACGCACCTTCCAATCGAAGAATCTGTGCTCGTGCACGTGACAGGCAGCTGTTCTCGCCAATCAGAGCCCACCAGCCTCGCGTCGCGGAAAACGCACCTCTTTGACCAATGGGGTTCGGTCTTTCTCTCCACGTGCAGGTTTCGCGGCAAAAAAGATTTCGCGCGAAAACCGACCAACAGCTTGTTTGGATGTCGATCAGCTGGGACAATAACAACAAAAACGGCAGAAAACTGGGTCGCGAGGACACTTTTACAGATCGGCCGCGCCCAGTGGTAAGCGACCCGAGGACCTCAGCCTGCCGGTGTGATAAATGAACGTAGATTTAGGCTCTTTCATTTCGCGTTATTTTTGCATGTTTTGTCGAACTGCTTCCTGCGTGCCCCAACAAAACGAGGGGAATGAAGATATACGGCTAAAGCTAACATGCTAACTCACCCTATACATCTATACGCAACTTAAATCTTGTACTTTCATCAAGACAGACGCCTGGTTTCACAAATATACAGACAGAGATGATTTCGGCGCGTGGCAATGCGTTTTGGTCTGTAGATATTTTATGCTGATAAGCTAACTTCTGTAGGCTGCACTAAAGTTTCTTTAGCTAAATATACGAGCTCTGATTTCAAAGTAAAATGAAATGATGCCACTATAAGGTGGTTAATAGCTAGCCTAACTGCTGCCCGGGTCATTTAGTGAACTTGTGCGAGTCTTTGTTGTTGAGCTATAAGTTAGCTTGTTAGCAGGGCATCACAGTGGCCAGGCCGCGGCCGAACTCTGCTGACAGGAGGCTCGAAAACAAAAGATCCGCTCGCTCCTGAACCAGCTCATTCATAACCAGCGTTCATTACCTCCACCATAACATTTTAAAAATCTTTTTAATAACATTTCTGCTTTTGAGTCCGTAGGCGTGGTGCGGATTATGCAATTGAGCAACGATTCTCAGTTGCCAATTTTCCTGTTTGGCAGAACATCCTGTTTTTCAATTTAACCTCTGATCTACATTTGATTGATCAAATCAGTATTTCTAATTTAGATTTAAGTGACTAGGTCAACAACTTAAAGAAAAAAGGAGCTTTGCTTTTGAGGAAATGCTCTAACTCCTTTTAACAACACACACCCCTGAAAAGATTGCCCATTTTGCACCACAACATTCACAGGACACTGCAAATGCCAGTAGGTGTTGGTCCTCTTTCACAGCACGGCATCGCAGCGCGCCCAGAGTCCAGTGAGGACCACCATGTCAGAAACTCTGATAACAGGGCAGACGTCGGAGGATCTGCTGGCGGATTTTGAGACACTGCTGAACTCTGGGACCATAGACCTGGGTGAGGAGCACCAGATAGTGATCATCACCAGCCCCGGCAACGAGGGGCTCCACCCGGCCGTCGCCCCGACCAGCACAGGGGAGATTCTGCTCTTTGCCACGCCGCAGGGCCCTGCCGATGTAGGGATCCAGGACAAGAGGCGGCCAGTTTTGGGGAGACCTCCGGTGAGAAGAATGAGGGATGGGGAGATAAGATGAGGGGAGGGCGGGGTGAGAGAGTGAAAGAGCAACAAGGGAAGTGGTTAAACGAGGGCTTTCAGATGTTCTGCAGTGCAGCAGAGCTGTTCCTAAACCTCAGCATCTGTTGCTTGAAGGCATTTTGTTTTGCACATCTGCATTCTCCCATGATGCATCACCTCTACATTATCTAATACAATGTAATAAACCTCCGTTGTAACATGTTCTCTCCTCCACCTGCCTGTGGTCAGGTAAAGAGGAAGTTGGATCTCGACAGCGACCATCAGTACGTCAGCACCACACGACCAGCCACAGGCCAAGTCCCGCCCTCCACACCTGCTCCTCCTAGAGGTAGATGCATTTTTAAAAAAAACAACTCACAGCATTCATCAATGCGAGTGCTTCCAACACACACACACACACGTATATGTCAACCTTTGTTATTGTTTTAAGAGCAGCTGCTGCTTTATTTGAAACATCCTCCATTGTTTTCTGTCAGGTTCAGTAGTTAAAGGTACTAATGGCGGCTTTTCTCTGCGTTCAGGTCACATTCAGTGACAAGTTTTCACACCGCTCACCCTCAAACTTCTATTCACACTGCAACTATAAACTACAACACCTTGTATCAAGGTTTTATATGATTGACATAAAAATATGATATGGGGAATAAAAATGTGTTAACCCCCCTTTACTCAAAAAGCACAACACAAGCATTTGCTTTCTAAGTAGTAAGTTATGCCTGATTGTGTGCAATTTATTTGATCTTTGTTCATTGAGATGCAAGATCTCATTTACAAGAAAGAAATGTTTTTATGAAAATAAACAAAATTACAAACACAATACAAGTAGTTAAGAACTATGTCTCAGTTAAATAAAAACAAGTGCAAATTTCAAAAAATGTTTTCTCTTTTTGTATTAGAGCAGATCAGAGTAAGAAAATGCTTTAGTACAACTTCAGACTGCACTAACGAAATACTGAAAGTATAAATTCGTCTGTTCTGTGAAGGCCTCAGAGGTTTGTTAGAGAACAAATAGCATCACCAAAACAAGAAACAAGCTTTAAGTAATAACAGACTTTTGCTGGGGAATAAATTGTCTTAGAACTTTTTGTGATAAATGGTAATATTGTTATGAGATCATTTTCAAGCAATATAACAGTAATGGCATAATAATGTAAGTTTGCCCTCGCAGAGATCAATAAACTTTAAATTCTAACAAACACTGGAACTGGAAGAAATTTTAAATATCTAAAATTAATAAAACAGAAACAATAAATAAAATGGATTATAAAGTTTCTGTAAACAAAATTGTTCTTCAAAAAAGGACATGTTGAGACCAGAGTACCAGACTGAAGACTTTTATCATCCACTTTTTGGTAGAAAGAGAGAAAAGAGAAAAACAATAAATCATTCAAATGGAAATTATTGAACTCAGTTTAATTTATTCTGTGATTCATTGATTTATTGCTTATTGCAACAGACCTAATAAAAACACAAATCCACTAAACCACTGTTCAGTCTGTCATCCTGACATGGAAATATGGAGTAAGGCAACCCTGTCAGGACATGACTTCTGTTCGGACGTGAGAATCTGCCGACAGGAATGCAGTTTAGTGAAGCTATTCACAAATCTGACTGTTATAAATGGGCAGGAAAGAAGATATTTTTGAAAGAATGTCCTAAGAAATCCTTTTTGTAATTTGCTACAAGACAGGTAGGGAAGATGGCAAACATATAATTGGAACTTTTTTAATGTTATGCATGGTGATGAAAGAACACTGCACACATGTTGAATCACTGTGGTGGCTGCATCATATGCTTTTCTACCGTGGAAACAGGAAGGTGGTCAGAGTCGATGAAGGACAGAAAACGGGGACGTCAATTCAGTTGAAATAACTTTATTTGTCCCCGAGGGGCAATTTCAAGTCACGAGTCGTACAGACAGACTGAAAAGTCATAACGGGCAACAGAATTCATAAAATTCATACATGCTAAACAGACAGGAAAAAGTGCAGTGTAATTTGTGACTGTGTACAGTGTGTAGTAATTCTGTAGCCAGTCAGATTAAAGCTTATTTACATGATAGAATGGTCAAGTCAAAGCCCAGACCTACATAACTGAAAACAAAAACGGCTAAATTAAGATCATTAGGGAATGGGATTTAAACAAATGGTTCAAACATTTTCAGTACTCTGGTAATTGTTGGGTTACAATGGATAACAAATATGATTTTATATGAAATTTGACACTCACGAAAGGAAAAAAAAAACATAAATGGACTTAATGAGTAACACACAGAATTAAACAGAGAGAGCAATCACAGCCCAGTATGATCAGAACATTGCTTAGTGAAAGATCATTCAAATATAACCTAAACTGAGACCGACATGATCAAGAGGGCAGCCTTACCTGCAAATAAAACGGTAGTTATAGTTTTTCAGTTTGTAGATTAAAGACCTCTTGGTGTTTTCTGTTGATATTGTAGTGTATGCAGACGACTCATATACAGCAAATCACCTGGAACAAGCTGCTTCTAGGTTTTTGGAAACAAATAAGACAACTTTGGCTTCAATCATCATATCTCAAAATGAAAACCGATTAGACATCGCAATGTATTTTACAACTTAAGTACAACCAAAGGAGTTTCCCAATTTTTCATGATAAAAATCTAAAACTCAAGACTGTGGAGGAGACTAAATATTTAGGCATAGTTTATGAGTCCAACATCATTGAATCATAAATTATTCCATGTAAATCTTTTAGACAAGTCAGAAAAATAGATTAGCGCTTGTTAATGTTAAATTTTTTAATAATTTGAAGTTTTTTTTGTTTTTTTTTTTAGATTTTGTAAAAGCTTAGTTATTACCTTTTGATCTGTGTCGAAAACATATTGACATATTGTCCACTTACCCATATAACACACTAGTTGAAGTTGGAGGATGATGGTGCAGCATGTTTTTTAATGACTTACCACATGAACAAAGTTCTTCATATGTGATTTTTAAATTGTGTTTCTTATTTAAAGGAAACGGCGCAATTGGGAAATTGTTCTCTTTTTTTACATTAGCGGAATACTAATGTCAAAAAACATTAGTAAAATAGCTGTGTATACTAGCAGAATACACTCTTTGGGTGTCTTTCAACAACGGCTCCTACTTCTCTGACTTACCAGTAGACCTTTTTCAGTTCAGCTATTTGCAGTTTTAAGGTCATTTGTTTATTTCTAATCTGCCATTTCCTTCATGCCAAACAGGATGAGTCTACAATCCCTCAGTCAGAAGAAGTGAGACACTCTTCCTCTGTTTCCTCAGTGTGCACTGTTGGCCTGCGAGGCTGGATCTCAGTACCATCCTGACCTTTTACTCCAGCACCATGTCAGGAGTGGAAAACAGATGTGCTGATCAGATTGTCTGGTTTTGTGTTAGAGCTGCAGTGAAGCGACATTGTTCCTGCACAACGCAGCCAAAGAGGAACCTGTTTCAGTTAAACCCAAAGGCCGACGTAGAAAGAAGCTCCTGTTGTTTTATCTTGTTTCACTTTGTCCCAGCCGCCTGCATTTCACTTCCTGTCTCTGCTGGAGAAGAATATCCAGACATCGTCATGCAGCTTCTTCCATTTGTTTTGTCCCCTGAACAGTTTTATTTATTTTATTTTTTTCTTCTTTGTTTTTGCAGTACTGTTTTTATTCTTGGATGATGACCTGAGCAGTGCTCCTTCAGATATCTGCTTTAACTCCTCTGCTCTTTTTTAGGCTGCTCCAAAAGCAGGAAGTTGAGTATAGTAGAGGGAATTCTGGGTAAATACAATCAAAACAAACACGTCAGTCTAGCTAGTCAGTCTTTAGCAAAAGACAAAAGAGAAATCCAGCAACAGCTAAAATTTTACATCATTCCATTGTTTTTTACATTTTGTAATGAAGGAAGTTGTTCTCACTTTTTTCTTTGGAGGTTTTTATGTCGTTTCCTTCAGTGATTCTTGGTGCAGCGCTCCCACAGGACAGAGGAGGAACAGGTTTTCAAACACTTTGGTTTATTTGATACAGCAGATAAACACAGCAGCTGAAAATGGAACAAATGTTATAATTTTGGTTCCAAATCAAACCGAGTCTTCTGGACTATCAGATGTGAAAACATCCTTAATGTTCATCTTGCTGTTTAATCACTAATGTTTCCTCAGAGGCCTTCACAGAACAACTGGATTTACACTGAGATGAAGTGACTCACAAATAGGATGTTATTGGTAATTACATGACTTCTGTAGGCAATCCGTTGCGCTGGATTTTATTAGTGGTGTCAGAACAATGGAGGTAAAATTTCCTTCCACATCATAGTTGTGTCCTACTTTGGGTTTAATAATTAAACAAACAGGCGAATGTTTGAAGTTGTAATGTAACAGATGAAATGGGGTGGAATATTTCGGAAGAGGATTTTGCAAAATGTTGAACTCGAGAGCAGGAGCCCTAAAATGGAGGTTCAGTTTGCAGAACATTTAATAAACCAGGAGCCTCTGTTAATCCTGAGCATCCTCTTCATGACACTTCCCTCTTCATAGAAAAGTCAGAGGCTTCTTCAAATTCTCTATAACACAGACTGCTACAGGAGATCCTTCCTGCCCACAACACTATCAGAGTCTTAAATTAATATGAGTTGCTGCAACGTTTAATTTGGGATTCATTTTTTTGGGGATGTTTTTTGAAAGAATTTGAATTCTACAGGAAATGTAAACCTAGATCTTCTTTTTTTTCTGCAAAGTTCCTCGAAGCTCGACGGAGAAGTCCCGATACGACACGTCCCTAAACCTGACCACCAAGCGCTTCCTGAACCTGCTGTCGCAGTCGGCCGACGGCGTGGTGGACCTGAACTGGGCCTCCCAGGTCCTGGATGTCCAGAAGAGACGCATCTATGACATCACTAACGTCCTGGAGGGAATCCAGCTCATCTCCAAGAAGTCCAAGAACAACATCCAGTGGCTGTGAGTGTGGGAGCAAACCAAACTGCCGGAGTAACTTCTGAATTTTAACCCAACTGTTGTTCCGCAGTGGCAACCGTATGGATGCCAGCCTGGTGTCCCGGCACAAGGAGCTGCAGAGGGAGGTGTGTGATCTGACTGAGGCCGAGGAGCAGCTGGACGAACTCATCTCTAAATGCACCCTGCAACTGCGGCTGCTCACAGAGGAACCACAGAACAAGAAATATCCTTTTACTGCTTCTAGTGAATGCTGTCAGAGTGACCGGGTTTGATTCATCAGTTGGTTGGACAACTGTACACCTGCAGAAATATTCATACTTAGGCTTGTCACAACAACACAGTTAGCTGGACAATAGATAGTTCCAGAAATTTTTCTTTTGAGATGTTCTGTATGGTTTGCTTATACAGTTCATGTTAACTTGAATGACCAATATGGAGTTGTTCTTTTGCACTGTGACAACACAGGAGGGCATTTTATTTGCATAAGGTAGAAGAAGGAACATGGAAACGTAATTTGCAATTTAAACACTGCTAAAATCCTGTCTTTATTATGGTTGTATGCAGCAATTTCAACATTTTTTGCACAACCATGTGGTGCTAAAGATAAAGCTTTAGTCATTTTAGTCACTGCAACAATCAGAAAACAAAATTGTAAAGTACTTCAACCTGCAAACAGAAGTGTTAGCTCTTTAACAGCTGCGTCCATCAGGCTGGGCTACGTGCGCTGTCAGGACCTGCGGCAGTCATTCGACTCCCCAGACCAGCTAGTCATGGTGGTCAGAGCTCCTCCAGAGACCCAGATGCAAGTCACAGAGCCCAGCGAGGTGAGGGCAGAGGAAACCCGCCTCAGTAGCTGCGTTTCCATTTACCCTACAAGTCCACAGTTTGACATTTTGAACATAAATTTGCTTAATGGAAAAGCGCCAATTTAAAAAACAAAAAATACTCTTTGTCGATCAAAAGCTTCACAAGTGGTGTGAACAAACTTCTTCACGTGTGAGTTGTAATTTTGTTTCGTATTTAGTAGAAACACAGCAATTGCAAAATTTTATTTTTTTTTTTCCAACATTAGTGGAATATTGACAAAGTTTGGACATGTTTGTAATGGAGCTGCAGTGTGTGAGTTCCTCCTGACTGAGCGGCGTTCCTTCATGTCGTCCGTCTCTCTCAGGGCTACCAGGTGTCGCTCAGGAGCACGCAGGGTCCCATAGACGTCTTCCTTTGTCCAGAGGACAGCTCTGGCGTGTGCAGCCCCGTGACAGGAGGCAGCCCGTCTCAAAGCACCTCTGACCCCTCCCACGCCCCACTCCCCACCCCACCCGCAGAGCCACCGCCACCTTCGGCCCGTACCGGAGCAGCAGCGCTGGACGATGGCGTGTCTTCTCCAGCGTCCACCTCGTCCACGGTAACGGCGGCCTCCCAGCAGGAGGCTTCGCCGCTGGTGCTGGGTGGGGACGCAGGTGAGAGTTCACTCTCAGGCGTTTCTTACACACAAAAAGATAAAGACCGACAGCAAAGTCAACATGGCTGATCTCAGGAGAGGAAACTGTATAAGAGTGACGAGAACTAAAACCACAAGTACCATATCTTCCAGAAGGAAGTACCGTATAGTAATAGTGAATAACAGTAATAAAGTCACTGTTATTTTGTTTTGCCGTTTTTCTTTTTTGTCACATTTTTTGACTTGTGAGATTTATACTGCAGAGTGACTTATTGTCAGGGAAATACAGTAGTAAAGAGAAGGATGAAAAAATTCAACTCTGCTCTATAATAGTATAAAAATTTGAAATTGACATGAAGCCAACCCAAAAGTGGAATAAATCAAAACTACAGGATCTAGCTGGAAAGGCTGAGAAGTACCCATTTGGATTTATTCATTTTCCCCACTTATATAATAAGAATACCAAGTCTAGAAATCCGTTTCATTAGATAACAATGATATACAACAATGTTACTGACTGTGCTGTCTGCGTTTTTCCAGAAAACAACGACCAAAAACAATCAAATCAGATTAAGATGAGCAGCGATTTGTGCTTTACAAGCGGAAAAAGCCACATGTACTGCAGAGTTTACCCAGAGAGTCGGGTGTTTGGTTAGCTGAGTAGCAGCACACACAGAGGGTCACTGCGGGGCGAGGCGGGGCGAATGAACGGTGTGTGAGAATACGAACATACCATAACCAGATGACCACGCTTTACGGTTCCTTTTAACTAAATTTGTTTTTGTTCAAACTGAATGCATATTTAAGTTAACATCAGATCCTGTTCGTTTTTTATGTCTCTTTCAGGTTGTAATGGCAGAAGTAAATCATCATGTCCTCTACAGTGGAAATGCTGTAAAATTGAAAATTAAAAAACAAAAATAAAATTATAAGGTGTTCTAAATAGATCAGAAACCACATATAAAAAGAGCATGGAAGACCCTGTTTTTCTTTGGGTTTAGCTATTGTCTGCTGAAATGTTGCTCCAGTAATTAACTAAATAAGTGTAAAGCAACAAAGTTGAGCCACATTGACAGACAGGTTAAATTGCAGTGCTTACATTGCACGTCTGACGGGATTTTTTTTTTGTGACATGTTTAGTTATCTCAGAAGTTGATCAATCTCTCAGCAGGAACGACCGGTTTCACAACAGTGCTTAAACATAACTCTAACATCTTTAGTGGTTGGCTGCGTTCCCGTGCCATTGTCTTTTTTCTTTTTTTTTTTTTTCACACTTCTTGCTTTCGTCAACAGAATCTCTCCTGGGGGGAGACCTGTTCTCCAGCCTGGGGGACATCGACCACTTCGACCTGTCACCTCTCTCGTCCTCGGACCTCCTGAATGGAGAAGGCCTTCCTCTCCCGTTGGACAGTTTCATCAACCTGTCCCCTCCCTACAGACATGACTACCATTTTGGACTGGAGGACCATGAAGGAATCAGCGAACTGTTTGACTGTGACTTTGACGATTTGTCGCACGTTTTGGGCGACGGGTAGATGGAGAAAAAGACGACTTGAATCGTTCACAATGTAGGACTTTACCTTTCCGCTGAAGGAGAGCTGTGAACCAATATTTCACAGTCCAATCTTAGTTTTCCTTCCCTTTGGGCTCTGGGAAATTGCCTAGTTATGAAATCTCAAATTTGTCCTTAATTGTATATACCAATGTGAGCAAATCTCTGTGGCTATTTTTTAAAATTTTGACCAGGATTTCAGCTTTAGTATGGCTATTTAAATTATTTATATAAGTTTATTTTGATATTTTGTACCACGTTGTTGATTTTGGATGAATTATCCAAGTAGACATTGGGCAGAGGGGGATTGGAGTTTGCATGTGCAGCAACATGACGTCTAGGATTGGTTTCTCTGAACACTGATTCCAGATGTCAAGAGGAGTTTTGATCGTCAAGGGAAGATTGACGGCCTGCTATTAGAAAGCATCCCGGAGGTTTTCAGAATGAAAATCAGCAGAAAAGCACAAGGTAATTCCAACATTGGAAGATTCTCCAATCTCTGGAATTCTTCAAAACCAGATCATGTCGTGTCTATAAGGAGATGTTTTCAAAGCCAGAGCCCTGATGGGATTTTTATCCACTTTTAATGAAATATTCTTCTCTGATTACATTGTAAGAATCATCTTTCTTAGAATTTACCAGTTCTGAGGACTTCTCTAGAGGAGAAACAGTGTCGGTGTGTGGGGAAACCAAGCAGTGACAGATGAGGATTAATTTCTGAGCATCCTAATAAAAAGAGGTTCAAAAAGACCCAAAATAAACCCATCCTTTATTCTTGTGGCATAATCTCAAAACTGAAAAGTTTAGAAAAACAAGATCTTTATTTTGTTAAGAAATAATTGCATTCTAGTCATTAAGAAGTCTGAATTTCAGCATGGCGACACCCATCCACTGCATTAGCTCTGACAAATGTTTTAAGCTTTACTTTCCATAAACCCAGGTCCCTCTTGAAAATGAGATCTAGATCTCAACGGGGTTTACCTGGTTAAATAAAGGAATGATACATAAAAATAATAAATAAACACCACTTTAAATTTCTTCATTACATCATTCCAGTCTCTACATGTAACATTGATTAAGATGCATTCTTCCACCTGTGTTCTGTAAACATCTTTCCATGACATCTCACTACTGTAGATGTGAGGAGCGGCCATATTGAAATGCAAAGTCCGCCTTATAAGTTTTAACTAGAGGCAGTCGGAGTTGCTCAGTTTCCCCAGTGTGAAATCCAACTTCAGAGGGCAATCAGCTGGGTTTTCTGACTGAGAAGACAGAATTTTCCAGTTTTGAGTGCATCTGTATTAGCATTAGCCCACGGCCATTCTAACAGATTGAGGTCTGGCCATTGAAAAGGCTCATATTGTGTCTGGTGAACCATTCCCATGTTGATTGGACCTGATGTTTGGGGTTATTATCAGATTCTGACTGATTTTCAGTTCACTGAAAATCTGATCTTTTTTTATTCTTAATACTCTGTTTTATACTCTAACTACGTATGTCCATACTGTCAGGCCCACAGCGTCACAGACTCTACTAGACTTTTCTTTCTTGTGGAAAAGCTCCATCTCTTTCACCTTTGAGATCATATGCTGGTGTACTGTAGATTCCCAGTCATCACTGACATGGCAGAAGGCAACTGGTCTTCTTCTGCTGTTTCACCTCTCATTGATAAAGCTTCATTGAAAAAGCTTCTGAACATTGTTGGTAGTAGCTGTCGTCAGAACTCTCACAACAATATGGTTGTTAAGGTTGTAGATGTGGCAATGTAGATGTGGCAATTAGGACACGAATCACTAGCTACATTTCCATTTACCATGTTGCACAATTTGACATTTAGAAAATAAATGTGCAATTTCCAATCTTGAAAAAACTTGGGTTTTTTTCCAAATGTTTTGGTGCTAGGATGGCGCTAGGGTTTTTGGCCGTATAAAAATTGGTTTAATTTGCAAAACTGCAACAGAAACACAACTTTGGCCTCACACCATCCACGACCGGATGCTGCCACTGGCGCAAACCACGAAGAAGAAGGAAGCAGTTGGAGGATGATGGCGCATGAATTATTGTTCACGAGTGATTTTTAATTCCATTTCTTATTTAATGAAAACACTGCAATTGCAAAATTGTATTTTGTAGACTTCAGTGGAATACCAACAAAGTTTTACTCACTTTAAAATGGAAACGCAGCTACTGGTGCTTCCCCTCCACCCAGCTAAATGTTTGGATCGTTGTTGCTTTTGAGATGATGATCTCATTTTATGATTTCTAAATGTATTTACGCCTTGTGATCAACTGTTTACCAACATATTGATATTATTCTTGTGTTGCACTTCAGGAGGTAGCAACAAACAACACAATAAACTGTAAGCGGTAGAATGCTATCCTGGGGTCAGTGTTGACGTTTTGTATCAGGTCAAAAGTGAAACCAGCCCAACCCAATGAAGATCGTTGAGCAGCATATGATGACATGCTGATGATGGTGTTCAGCACCTTTTCTTGCATTTAAAGCACTGTGTACATTTTAACAGTGTGTTTGAAGAAAGAGAGGAGAAACCCCCGTAGAGATGTGACGCACACCAATCAGACGAACCCTGAAGGCTAACACCGCCTCTTTGGTTCAGTAATCCCAGCGGCATGCTATTAAAGCACACACAGGCTTGTTTGTGATCTCTGCAGGTTGACTGAATGTGAAATGACAACAAGTTGCTCAGAGTCGCTCGTTTATTGAACCCCTTTGATCTGAAAGGGGTTTCAGTCTCATCAGACCAAACCAAATGTTTCCAGATTAAATTCAAGTAGAATTTTAGCAAACTTCATATCTCTTGTCATAGTAGGACATTTCTCCCAAACAGCTGGTTAAATGGCGTATAATGGTTGTTATGGCGACTGGTGACTCCAAGATGACACATTTTGCCCCTGTTTTCTGAACAGTGAGCTTTGGAGATATTTCTGCCCTTTTGGACCATCCTTCTCACTGTGGGACATACTAGTGTCAAAACATAATGGGAATGTATGAATTGAAAACAATTGCGCTTCTATAGATTATGTTAAAACAGCTACTTTTCCCTCTACATAATAAATTCTCGAAAGTTAAAGGTAGGGTTCTTAATTTTTTTAGATGAGATTATGCTGCTGCAAATAAAGATTTAAGTAAGGTTTGTTTATTTTTCTTTCTTTTTTTACCAGCGATGCCAAGAAGTTTGTTTGCATGTCTGCAGACTGCTGCAGCTTTGAGTAGCAGTTAATCCTGATCAGACTCACTCAGTCCTCACGGCATTCAGCCACAGTCTCAGGTGTTTGGAGCAGAGTGAAGTCTTAACACAAACATGTGAACAGGTGTGTTTCAAGAAGGGTTTTGTGTAGGTTCTGGTGTGTTTTATTTTCCTTTACATGTTTAGCAGAAGATTCAGATGTTAGACGTTCACCTGCTAGAAGACATGGAGCTTTAATCTCCATCTCAAAGCTTACACAGTGGACTGTGGATCACTCTGCATTGCTGCAGGTGTTAGGAAAGATTAGGTAGAAGTTTTAGATTTGGGGAAAAAGGAAAGCAGAAACGAGGACGTCTTGTTTTTCAATGCACTTCAGATCGGCTCAGTATTGATCATGCCTTAAATCAGTTACCTATCAGGTAGAAGGGAGTCAGTCGTCTTCATCTTGACTGAAACCCTTCATTCATGTTTTTTTCCGCTTCAATTGCATCAACCTGCATCTTCATATTTGATTACAAAGCTTGGAGGAACTGTCCGCTTTCAGGTTAGATCAGCAATAAGGCATTTCCTTGATATATTAGATGTTTCTCATGCAATGTTGTACATGCACAATCTTTGTCTTAAGTTATGTAAGCTAACCATTTTATTTGAACTTTTTGCTTTCGTAAGCATTGGACTTTGATGTGTGTGGGTGTTTGTGTTTATATTTATTTTTTGTTCTGGAAAAGGGTTTAGGAGGGATTAAGGTACAGGTAAATAGAGACTTTATTTCAAATATTTTCCCCCAATTGTGACATTTTTGTAAATCTCCACCTTGTTTTGTGCATATTTATAACTGAATGTTTTTCCCCATCCTATTTAAATGATATACTGTATTTCTCCACATTTACCCACCTCCTCTGAATGCCATTTGATTATTTAATGACTCCTAAACAAGGTAAAAATGACTTTAGAAAGATGGAAAGTTATATTTTCTTTATTGATAGACTTTTATTACTTCATGTTTGAATTGTAAAATTGGTTTGAAACAAAAATATTTGTCATAAGTAGAATTTCTAATCTGAAATTAGCCATTTTTTCAGTTTCATGCTTCAAACTCCTTTTAAAGTGTAAAATCTTCATAACTAATGTCATATTTTATCTTAAAATCCAGTTTGTAACATGGAACTATTAGGAATTTGTTTGCTTGGCCTTAAACTCTGAGCGGCAGCTGAACTGTAGAGTTGGCGGCACCACCCTCTGTGTGACTCGTGTGTTTTTCTCAGCAGGACATAGGCAGTGCCTTGGTGAGGTAAAGTGGTGATTGTTGTGTGTTTGTGTTGTGGTGAAAGAACGTGTGGTGTGCAGGTGGTGTTGGATAAAGTTTGCACCTTTTAAACTTTTTCAAAAATTAATTGTGTTGCAGTTGTAGAAATCAGTGGCTTGCATAATGTGAAAGCGATTATAAATGGCTTTTTAAAAAAAATAATGGGTCAGGGATGTGACAGATTATTCGGGGAATAGGACATTCAATCCGATTTTTATAACACTATGCTAAAATTAGATTTTTTATTTTTTGGCAAAGTCAGTTTGGGATACAAATGAGGACAAAAGAAGAACTATTGTTATTTCAGTCACTATGCTAATAAATATTGCTGTGTGCTATGTTATGGGAACCAGACTCACGCAACAGTGTACTCATTGTTGCATTTGTGTGCGCGTGCGTGTGTGTTGGTGCGTGTGTGTGTGTGTGTGTGTTTGCAGAATTACAGATTAGTTTCAGTGCCCTTTTGTATCAAATTCTCCATGTCAATGTTTTTGACACAAATAAAAGTTGACTATTTTGATCTGACCTGTTTGCACCATCTCTTATGTGCATTTCACACTTCTTCTCAGTTTGCATTCATTTATTATTTATTAGCAGCTGGAAATATTGTAATGAAACAAATAAACTTCATTTTCAAAATGGAAATTGCTTAGAAATTTTAAATATTTGTAAATTCAGGAGCAATCTTGTTGGGAAAATAATGAGAAACTCAAAACTTGTTAAATCAGAAACGTTCTGTTATAACAAGGTGAATTATTCATCTTGTTATAATGAGATCTAAAAATATGTTTTTCTCATAAATGACGATGTTAAAAGGCATAACGTGACTCACTATAACTTCTTTTTTCACATTGTTTCTTCTAGACGACTTCTCAAAATCCCAAGCAGTGTTACTATTTTTCTGTTACTTTTCTTATTTAAAACAGTATATTTATTTATATTTCTACTTTTTAAAAAATCAGTCAAAACCAGTTTGTTCTTTTGTTGCTTAAACTAGATACTGCTCCTATCAAATTCAGTAAGTTTTTATAATACTTTAATGACTTTATTACTAGTAATTTAATGTTTTTTATTTTCTTAGTGTGGCTAATACAGTAAATGAAGGTTAACTCTTTTAGCATTAAGGAAACAAAAACAAAAATAAGCCAATAATCTGCATGGAAGATTAATCTAGATCATATAGATTATAAATGTACACTGACTGTCACACACCATGTAGAAGCTACATTACATCACTGCCTGTGTCATGTCGGTGACAAACATGAATCTGTACATAAAATCAGATCATCAAGATTATTATTAAACACATTGTGTTTTTGCACAAAAAATGTCAAATTTGTTGCCTTTACTAAAGATTTTTATTCAGATTTCTTTTAATTCTTCCATTTTTTATTATTATTATTTTTTATTTATTAAAAATACGAGTGGCCAGGATTAGACATTTCATACACTCTAAAAACTGCTGGGTTAAAATCAAACAAATGTTCATCAGTTTTCTAATGCAAACCTAATCAAACATGAAAGTGATCATGACTCAACATACTGGGTCAGGATTAGAATCCCAAACCTGGATGTAATATTGTCTAAATCTAATATGTATTTAAAAAGGTTTTTTTTTTGTTTTGTATTTTAATGTCCTCCTCGAAATTCATTCAAAATTTAGATACTGGGTTGGGCTCTCCAATCTCTGGGGGCGAGGTTGCCGAGGTGGTTGAGAAGCTCCTCGGTGGCAAGGCTCCGGGGGTGGATGAGATCCGTCCGGAGTTCCTTAAGGCTCTGGATATTGTAGGGTTGTGTTGGCTGACGCGACTCTGTAATATCGCATTGACATCGGGGGCAGTTCCCCTGGACTGGCAGACCGGGGTGGTGGTCCCCCTGTTCAAAAAGGGGGACCGGAAGGTGTGCTCCAATTATAGAGAGGTCACACTCTTAAGCCTCCCTGGCAAGGTCTATTCAGGGGTCCTGGAGAGGAGGGTCCGTCGGATAGTCGAACCTCGGATCCAGGAAGAGCAGTGTGGTTTTCGTCCTGGTCGTGGAACACTGGACCAGCTCTACACCCTCGGCAGGGTCCTGGAGGGTGCATGGGAGTTCGCCCAACCAGTCTACATGTGTTTTGTGGACTTGGAGAAGGCGTTCGACCGTGTCCCTCGGGGAGCCCTGTGGGGGTTTCTCCGGGAGTATGGGGTACCGTATGACACCGGATTAGGTCCGCATTGCCGGCAGTAAGTCGGGCTCGTTTCCGGTGAGAGTTGGACTCCGCCAGGGTTGCCCTTTGTCACCGATTCTGTTCATTACTTTCATGGACAGAATTTCTAGGCGCAGCCAAGGTGTTGAGGGGATCCGATTTGGTGGCCTTAGGATCTCATCTCTGCTTTTTGCAGACGATGTGGTCCTACTGGCCTCATCAGGTTGTGATCTGCAGCTCTCGCTGGAGCGGTTCGCAGCCGAGTGTGAAGCGGCCGGGATGGGGATCAGTGCCTCCAAATCCGAGGCCATGGTCTTGAGCCGGAAAAGGGTAGAGTGCCTTCTCCGGGTCAAGGGGGGTGTCCTGCCCCAGGTGGAGCAGTTCAAGTATCTCGGGATCTTGTTCACGAATGAGGGAAGAAGGGAGCGGGAGATCGGCAGGCGGATTGACGCAGCGTCTGCTGTCAAGTGGGCGCTGTACCGGTCCGTCGTGGTGAAGAGAGAGCTGAGCCAAAAAGCGAAGCTCTCGATTTACCGGTCGATCTACGTTCCCACTCTCATCTATGGTCATGAGCTTTGGGTCATGACCGAAAGAACGAGATCGCGGATACAAGCGGCCGAAATGGGTTTTCTCCATAGGGTGGCTGGGCTCTCCCTTAGAGATAGGGTGAGAAGCTCAGTCATCCGGGAGGGACTCACAGTAGAGCCGCTGCTCCTTCACATCGAGAGGAGCCAGTTGAGGTGGCTCGGGCATCTGGCCAGGATGCCTCCTGGACGCCTCCCTGGTGAGGTGTTCCGGGCACGTCCCACCGGGAGGAGGCCCCGGGGAAGACCCAGGACACGCTGGAGGGACTATGTCTCTCGGCTGGCCTGGGAACGCCTCGGGATTCCCCTGGAAGAGCTAGAAGAAGTGGCTGGGGAGAGGGAAGTCTGGGCCTCCCTTCTGAAGCTGCTACCCCCGCGACCCGACCTCAGATAAGCGGAAGAAGATGGATGGATGGATGGATTTAGATACTCATTTATATTTTAAGTTTATATTTATGTTTACTTAGTGGTGAAAAAATAAGTGCAAAAAACATAAACCAAAATGAATGATCTGTTTTTGACTGCAAAAAATACTTTCATGTATATTTATTATTTAATGTTTAAAATGAAAAACAAATAACCATGTCTTTTATGGTTTTTCTTACTGGTCTCTGATTAGTTACCAATATCTTCCCATTTCTTATTCCATCCTGTTTTTTCAGCTAAGCGTGATCAGGTTTTTGTATAGTTCAAAATGGCAGCTATGAAGAATGATGAGGCTTCTGCTGATGTTTTTTTAGAACCCAGCACCAACTCAATATTCATCCAATGTGTTGTTAGAACGCTTCATCTTCTGTCCTAACAGCAACAGAAAATACTAAACCATTTGTTTTGTGTATGTGTAAATTATATTCATACTAAAGCAATGCTGAAGCAGAAAACCAAACTTATTAAACATACAGTACAGACCAAAAGTTTGGACACATCTTCTCATTGAATTCAATGAGAAAGTGTGTCCAAACTTTTGGTCTGTACTGTAGTGTAGTATTCAGTGTAAATTTGAAAGGTGTAGTTCCACATTTCCATTATGAGTGGTTTCCTCTGTGTAAGGAGTCTGACTCAGGGGATCCCAGTTTTGTTCTCAGAAGAATGTTCAAACCACCAGAGGTGGTCAGCTAAAGTTCATCCCAGAGACATCCGTTTTGGGTCAGTCACCATCCACATCTGCTCCCTGGTTCTGTTTTCGGTGGGAGTCTATCAGCTCCTGGTCCAAATAGAGACAATTCCAGCACAAACTTATGAAGTTGGGACATTTGTGCTGCTGTGCAATCCTTGGCTGAGAGGTGAGTCCATGTTTTTCTTCCAAATCCCTTTCCCACCTTTGCTTTTATTTTGTTGAAGATGCCCCACTCTCCTGCTACTGAATTTCAGATGATCTGGTTATACATGCCACAGAAGGCGAGCATAGAGGAGTATGTTAAGAGTGATTATGGACTGGTATACATGGGCAGTTGTCAAAATGTACAGAGTCGTTTGGTCAGGTGGGAAACGCACAACAGAAATCCTACTGAATAGAAAGATTCAAAACTTTATTTGCAGAAAAGGATATAATACGGTGTGTTTGGATTTGAGCAGTATGACCCAGGAGTTCTGGAGGCATGTCTGGCGCTACTGCAAGTCAGCCCACAGCACCAAGATAACAACCACGAAGACTACATCTCATGAGCAAACCCTGTGTACCTCTCTCTGGTCATCTGTGCCATGGCAAACTATAACAACTATTATTAACAATAATGGATTCCATTATTCCACAAATATGTGCCAGTATTCATAGCAACATATCACCAAATCACATTCTCTAACAAGTTGCTGGTCAGTTCTACAGAACATTAGGTAATGTGCCTCTTTTTGTTGAAGGTAAATGCCAACGATGATTTGGAAATTCTGCTTGGAAAATGGGAGCATGACTACCGTGACGGTGTCAAGCCAACAGCTTGGACCGGAAGTGCTAAAATCCTCCAACAATGGCTCTCATCCAAATTCAAGCCTGTGCGCTACAGGCAATGCCTGGTCTTTGCATCGGTCCTCTGCACAGGTACTTCTGGAATCATCACTATCAGGATTCCAAAGACAACACAGTGAGTCTGGTTAAGATTCTGGTTAAAGGCTTTTTTTTTTTTTGGACTTGATGTCTTCCTGCAAGACGTTTGATCCATTGATCAAAGTTGGTTGGACCACACTCAGGTTTTTCTTTTTGTCCTTGTTTAGATTACTACTGAAGTATAAAACTTGTTCCTTGCCCTACACCAAGGTTGTTTTCTTGCCTTTGGACACAGATTTGGTCTTACTGATGAAGAACAGTAATGTGAAACAAACTGCATTCCTCTTTTCTGAGGAATGCAGTTTCTCAGAATAGAATAGAATTACTTTATTCATCCCAGCAGGGAAATTATTTTGCAGTTACAGCAGCATAGAGACAAGACACACAACATCCACCACTGAGTAGCAATTGTAGACAAAATAAAAATAAAATATAACATGCTGTCAATATAAAAAGCAACTTAGAGCAGTCCTTGCAAAGATTCAAAAAAATGCAGATACAGTATGTATATGTAAATATATGTACAGCAAGTGTGCCACAGTGCAGTTGTGCAAAATTGGACTGATTAGTGCAGAACAATGATTTAGCTTTTATTGTACAGTGAGGCATGTGGCAGGAAGGATTTCCTGTATCTGTCCCTACGACAGCAGAGCTGGAGCAGCCTATGTGAGAAGGTGCTCCGCTGTCTGTCCACTATGTGGTGGAGAGGGTGCTGTTTATTGTCCATAATAGACAGAACCTTCTTCAGTTCTGAGAAATGCAGAACAAATAAAACACGCAAACTTTTTTTTCAGTTATGAGAGTGCTGGGGATTCCCTCCAGGAAGGTGGTGACATTTTTCAATGCAGCCCATGACACTGATGCCAACACCACCATTGAAGAGTACTACACAACCAACGGGGAGAAGTTGGCTTGTCCAGAGACAGCATTTGGTACAGCAAACATAACAGCTTTTCTTTTTTTTTTTTTTAAAAAAAGATGGTTATAGTTTTGTTATGCAAGGATAATCTGCATCACCATTCCATGCATTTCGGTTTGTAGAGTGTGATCACCTGTGTGTACCTACAGGAACTTCCATGTATGGGTGGAGTGCTGGATGAGGAGATCGGACCTCGGTCCAGGATTTGATGGTTGGCAGGTTGTTGACCCAACACCGCAAGAGAGGAGTCGAGGTAGGGTGGGAATTGTTTCCTAAACTTTCCTACAAACAATTTAAGTAAATTCACCCACCAGAGTATGGTTTTCCTCTGGAGAAATGTTTCTATTGAAGGTTCAAAGTGAGAAGTTAACACTCTAAAATGTAGTGGTGATCCTGTCTCATAGGAATATTCCGATGCAGTCCGTGTCCGGTTGCTGCCATCCGTGAACGCTGCTTTTCCGTGAAGTTTGACACCCCGTTCCTTTACGCCTCTGTTGACAGAGACATCCGTTGTCTTATTTTGCACAATGGGGTTGAGGTTGGGCAAAAAGTGGACACTGGGACTGTGGGACAGCTTATATGCACCAAAAGCGTCAGCTCAGATGCTCTAAATGCTTATATCTGTCTTTGTTTAAATGCTCTTGCTGTCTTTTTCAGAAATGCAAAGACATGACTTAAGAGGTATTCAAACTTGTTTTTGTGTCTATAGGATACGTAAAATCCTTCTTTAAATGTTTTTTTTTTTCATCTCTCTTTTTTCTCAAAGTCTGCTTCAGCTCACACTCAGCTACAGACACTAGGGGTAACATTAAATCTACACACCCCACAGACGATTATGTGTCGAGTTAGGTCTAGCTGCTGCAGCTCAAAGTTTTTCACTTTTTTTCACAGCATGCAGGACGTCTCCTTGTTCTCTGCAGATGTCCTTGTTGGTAAGATTTTAGATGCACAGACATGCTGCTCATACATGAATACACTGGTAAATGTTTCCAAATTAACTTTGTTTTAGATGCTTTCTTGTGAAAACTACTGTCTCCTTAATGAAAATAGTTTAGATCTAAATAACTCTTTACAAAAATTATGCTTTAATGGGAGTAACTGCTTGAGTCTTAATGACGTAAATATTGTTTGTAGTTATTAGATGTAAGAAACTTAAAAAACTGAATGAGAAATAGCTGTCACCTAAAACATTCATTTCAAATCTCCTTAAATAACTATACTTTTATCTAATAAGAAGACATGAATGGCCAGAAATCTGTTTTATTGTTTTCAGATTTGTTAAATGCATAAAGACCAAATGGAGAATCAGTTCATTTTGCTTTCACCTTGAGCCACAGAAATGTATTGTTTTTTAAATTTTTTTTTTATTTTTGAAAGTCAATAAAATCTAACTCTCCCATTATTTTTTTTTCTTTTTGTATTATTACTCAACATTTTCGCCTCATATCAGGACACGGTCCATTACTTCTGATGATTGTATTGGTAAGATTTAAGGAAAAAACACATTCAACACATATTGTCAAATGACTACATTGTATTATTTTCTAAACCAAATATGTAGTCTTTAATGCTTTCTAGTGCAATCTATTCAAAGTCAAAAAGTGCAGGCACTTTAATTATCCTGGCAGCTAAGCAACTCTGTCAGAAGTGATAATTAACATCCACCTATTCATGTCACATGACTAACATCACTACTTACATCATGAATGATTGCGGCACTGCTCTTAATAAGCAGAAAAGAGATCAACTGACGAATGTCAAGAAGAAGAAAAGAAATGGCACAAATGTCCTTCAAAATAAAAGAGAACACTTCAAAATAAAAGCATGAACATGAGACATCAAACTACTTGAAGAATTAATAACAAGTAGGTAAGGTCTTTGTTCATTCATTCTAGTCAAAAACCATGTAATAGATAATCTAGGGCAGTAGGGGGCGTTAAAGATGACATTCCTTCCTTAAGAGAAGGAAGGAATGTAAAATTGTCCAAAGTTAAAGAACTGAGCAGTTTGTTTTCTTTAGCCCTTTGCTCTCATTAGTAGTGTCTTAGTAAAACATTCAAAATATTTCTCCATATTTTGTCATGTTAGAACTTCACACTCCAATGTATTTTGTATAGCAACACAAAATAGAGCATAAATATAAAATGCAAGGAAAAGTATATAGATATGTAGCATTTTTTTTACTATTAAAAATGATAAAACAATACTTTATAGAATCACCTCTTCCTGTAATTACAACTGCATGTAGTTTGGAGCTTTAGCAGTTTTACACACTTACAAATAAAAATGTTCATAATTTTAGCAAAGTTTGGGATTGTTGTTAGATATGTTTCTGATTTTATTGCACAGGAATACTTCAGCAGCCAGATTACGTCAGCCATTTCATGGCATAATTACCTTTGCAATACAATCGATTTTCTTTACCTTATTCTCCTTTAAATATACAAGTTCTTTATTGCTAAGATTAGATTAACAAAGAAAAGCAATCTATTGCCCTTTCTACTTATATTTAGTGCCATTTTCTAAGCTAACACACAAACATTTTTGTTTCTGGAAGCACAAAAATTCCACATTCATTCCACACAGATTTATTCAGTTTTGCTGCAGTACTGGTGGATTGCTTTAAGTTCAGCACTTGCATAATCAAAAGCAAAGCAAACAAGAGGAATGTCTTAGAAGGCATCTATCATAATTTGGCCCAAACTGGGTTTAGGAATACATCTGTGTATTCCTTTCAATTATGTTTGCACTTTAATGTCCAGAAGACATCTATTCTCCAAGAGATCATGAAAAAAAGCTGAACACAGCCAAAGATTACGGAAAAGTGACCATAACTTTTAATGCTACACATTGATATAACTACATAACAACAGGCATCCGTGTTGTGTGTCACATGCTACACCTCTCAAGCACCGCAGGTCCGTCTATAGTTAGTTTTCCAAAAAACAACATAATACTTGGCCAGGAAAAATCACTCCAAGCTAATACGACACATTGTGGATGTGGATTGAAGTTAAAACATGATGTTCTGAACACTGAGTTCTCTCTTTCTGTAGGTGTAGAAACAGACTTTTAGGAATCTGTCTTATATTCTCTCTATCCTTCTCTCTCCTCTGCTTGTATCTCCTTCTTTCCCTTTAAAAATTACATTTAATCACAGTGGTTGATTATGATTCATGATTCATGCTTTTGGTAATTTTTTAGAGCTCCAAAATATGATTATATAAGTGCTGTATATCTTTATATAGGGAATGACAGAATGTCTTTTTAACCAGATATTGTGATAGTTTCTGTATGTAGCTGTTGAACAAGTGTGATTGAACACAGTTATTTTGTGATCATTTTGCACACAGTAGAACACCAAACATCTCTCTATTTTGAGAGAATAGAGAGATGTTTGGTGTTTTGCCTGCTTTTGAGGAAAACTATTGGATCTCTGGAGCGTTTCAGGGCTCTGGAGATAAACGCTCTCTCTGTTTGAGCTGAAATTGGAAGATTAAGTTTCTCCTTTCTGTCCCCCAGGGTGGGTTTCCTTCATCCAGGCGAGAAGATAGAGAAGAAAGTGTCCATCAAGGCCACTTCACATGGAACTAAGCTGCTAGTAGCTACTTTGTCACACAGCAACAACTACATCACTGTTTCCAAGAGTTACCACAAAGTTTCTGTCAGGGCCCCATGGTTATGAATCTATTTTACCAACTCAACTCAAATCAAAATGTGAATGTCTAAATTCACTTAATTAGAATATTTTAAATATTTGTATAAAAATTGTATTTGTGTAGCTTTTTTATAACATAACACAAGATATATGGCATGCAATTCACTGATAAAACAAAATATTCGAATAATAAATGGACCATTGATGCTCAGCTGTTACCATAGAAATACAAGGCATTGACTAATTCAAACGAGTAATTTTTTAAAATTTTATCCCTACACAATTTTGAAACAGAGCAATAATAGTGTGCAGTCACAGGGGGATGTTACAAGTGACTATAAATACCCCAGACATTAAAAGTATCAAATCACCTGTAAAGGTTAACAGGCTGGCAGAACAACAAACAAACTCTTAAAGGAAAGTCTGAAACTCTGAAGTTTGGTTCTATTTATTGGTTTTGAGCAGTAAATAGTCAATTATCTTTGCATTTTACTTCAAAGGTTTTATTTAGAGTTTAAGCTGTTTTAGATGGCTTAAGGTTTACAGCACAGCAGCCTTTCTTGCTTGCTTATCCTTGTTGTGTTTCCACTTCAGTCACCAGGACAAAAAAGAAATGACAGGTTCAAAAATGAAGCCAAAAGAAGTCCCTGGATAGGTGGCGGTACTCTTCATTTGCCAAGGATTTTTTGTTGTTATTTTTGATTGAGGTGGGAGTGTGCTGAGCATGTTTGTTTGTTTTTTTCTTATTTTAATTTAGTCACGCTTGTATAAAATAGTGAAATGGATGAATGGAATATTTAATAAATTAAAATTCTGTTATTTTCCATTTTCAGTTTTCTATTTCCACATTTTTCCAAACAGATGTGCATTTGTTTGGAACTTCAATCTGAGAGAAACTGTGGAGCGAGCGAAAGATTAGGGTGATGGCAAAGAGGCTTTCCAACTTCTAAGACTTGGAGATAAATCCTCAAAGATTCAGGCAAAAATCTGCTCAGCATTTATTAAAACCATTTGGTTGCTGTAATGCTAATAAATATTTTTCACTTGATTAAGGAAAATAATGCAAACAATTTTTGAGACGCTATTTTTGTGCAAATGTAAATAAAAAGTATTTTCACTTTAAATCCCTTTTTTATTACTAGGTATAAACAAACTTTATAAAAATAACTTTAAATCAAAATCTTTCAGAGGCACACTTTAATATTTTGGTTGATGTAACAAAGCTGATTTACAATTTAGATTTTTTACAACTAGGTGTCACTATTCCCTAAAATTTCAAATACAGTGGCCTTCATTCTACTTGTCTTCGATTTAAGTCTGTTATTTTAGAGCTAGTCTATATTTCAAGATGGCAACAAAAACCAGAATGACATGCAGCCCAGGTCCACTCAGCCAAGAGAGAAACCATTTTAATCAACATGATAGGCAGCCTTTGGCCACTCAGCAATTTCATCCTCCTTGTTACCAATATATCAATGCATAGCTTAAGCATCATAATGAGACTTGATTAAAATCAATAAATCCTACATTTCTTGTAATCCAACCTGTAATGCGACAGGCTTCTCTGCCTAATGAATAAGTGGTTCCTCTGTGAAGCCTTGAATTAAATTTTTCAAGTCCTCTGTGCCACTTTGTGTGATTCCTCAACTTAAAATAAAAGCATGTATAATTAATGGTTTCTCTTTGACATTCTTGATTACACTGAGAAGCAGGGCTGCAAAACAAATGAATAAAAACCACTATTTGGTTTGGGACGCAGCAGGTGTGGTCCTGCTGCGTCCCAAACCAAAAGATGGAGTTTGATATGAAGAATGCAGCTAAGGAGATGTTTGTTTGTTTGTTTGTTTGTTTTTTAAGTTTTGTTGTTCCACTTTTTAATAGTTCACAGATATGCTTGAATTTTGTCATATTTTTTAAGTTATTACAGGGACTTCTTAGTTTTAGTTCAGAAAAAGGTGCATCACATTTTTTTTAGTTTAGTTTATTAGTTTATTTCAAACAGGGACAGTGTGTGAAGATAAAAGATGCTTTGCACTAGATGTAGATTAAGTGGATAGTATTATGTAAAATCATCTCTCTTTTTAGCTTTACATCATGTTATAATGTTATTCCTTCATCAAAAACAAACCTGGAGTGTTGGCATGATTCTGTGATGCATGAGAAATCCTTTAATTTCCATAGCAACTATTCAGCTGTGCAACAATTGCTGGCTCCTCCTTAGAGCTGCAATTTATAAACTTCCACCTCACAGAGCAGCATTTCCCCACTCAGTTCCTTCAGACTAGCCAGCAGCAATTAGCAAACACCTGTTGGAACTGCGCACATGCTGGGCTCATTATAGGAGCTACTGCTCAGTGAAACGCTGATGAAAACCTTTGTAAAGAGTTATTGGAGGAGCCATGTTGAGAGAGCAGGAGTTTTTAAAGAGACAGAGGTCGAATTTCCATCCATCCATCCATCCATCCATATTTTGGAGGTCGAATTTCAAGATGTTAAATTACAAAGAAACATTTTTTTTAAGTCATATTTGACATACGTAGCATTTCTATCACACTTGAAGGTAACAGTTACTTGGTCGTGCTACAAAATAGGACTATGTGGTTGGAAAACATATAATGCTGCCCCTTTGAGTTAGTTTCCTAAAATCCTAAGATCCCCATATACTTTATATACAATCACTGTACAGGAAAAAAAGTACAGCAATATAAATACTACTAAATGCCAAATTTCTGCTCTGTTATCACTAATTCCAAGGTTACAGTTTTATTTTTTAATGTGGATACTGCTGGTTTTCTATTAACTCTTTCCTGACATTGCAAGGAAAGTCCTTCAGGTCAGTGGGAAACGTATAGTACTCTCAAGCAAAACATGGATTCATTTCTGGCCACATCTTGGCTTTCAATGGGAGAATAAAACAGATTAGTCTGTAATTGCAAATCCAGGCAACCTGAGAGGTTTATAAAGGCGGTTTTCTTTTGGGAGCCGTTGTCCCGTTATGACTTTCAGACAAGGATCGGTTTGACTCTAAGGTTTCCAAGTTTGACGTGCGTGTGTGGGGGTGTGCATGTGTGTGTTCATCCAACAGCTTGTGATCTCGTCTCGGTGGCGGAGAGATTGAGGCCGAGGCGTCAGCAGACGGGAGACAATAATCAGGCTCCACACTCGCTGATTTTCAGACAAATTAAACGTCAGGGGAACGCAGGGAGCGGGACTGCTGCGCTACTTTGAAAAGCTGAGGCTATCATAAATTATTAATGGCTCCCCGTCACGGCCTCTTTCTCCTCATCCGTTACTCCATTCCTCTTTGCCCAGCCCTCCCTCCATAGCTCCTCTCTTCCTATTTTCAAACAAACCTCACCCCCCTCAACTTTTTCAAATTCCTCTCTTCCTTCCCTACTTTTATCTGTCAGCTCAAGTATTCCACACTGCTTCCTATCAGCTTTGTTTACAGTCCATATTCATCTTTCCTTTCTCATTTAACTCCCCTCTCCTACCCCCTTTGTGTCTGCTAATTTTCACGCCTCCCATCCATCTGCTTTTCATTACGGTTCCCATGTTAATCTTGGAAAAAAAGTGATCATGTTAATGACTTTTGTCATCCCTCCTTCCTTCATACCATCTCTTAACGCTCTTGAGTCTCAGTGGTGTTTAAACTCTGTTCTCCTCACCTGACTTGCTTTGTCTTTCGAGTTACCTTCAATGCGTTTGATGGTACACATAAATTATCAGTCCATCACCATGTAATTACTATTTGGAGTGAGTTAAAGTATTTGAGGATTCCTGTTTCTAATACAAAAAGCTGAGGTTCAAGGCTCAGAGATCTGGCTATAAAAGTCCTTCACTCAACTAACAATCTCTGTCAGGCGTCTCATTGACATAATTTGTCTTGAGGAAAACTCACTTTCATTCAATAATGCCTCATTAACCCCAAATTGACACTAGAGTGCAGAAATTCCCATTATAGAAGCTTCTTAAAGGGGCAGTATTATGTATTTTCCAGGCAAAGTGTTCCATTTTTCAGCACAGTCATCTAACTATGCTACCTTCAGTTGTTAAGTTGTAATTGGACACCTTGAAATTAGGCTGCTGTGTCTGTAAGAAGCTCCTACTCTTTCCGACACTCCGCCTTCAGCACAGCAATGCTTCTCATTATGACATTTGCTGTTCTTAGGAGCACTGGACTGAGGAGTAGCTTACATGATAAAATCAGCAGACTCATAATTTCACCAGGTGTTTGATAATTGCTGCTGACGCTAGTCTGGAGGAGCTGAATGAGGGAGTCTTGGGGGAAGGCTTCTCTGTGAGGCGGAAGTTTGGCCATAAACTGAAGCTCCTCTCTGTGGAGAGTCAAGGATTTCTCACACAATCCTGAAAGAACCAAGGTAACACTCCAGGCATGTCATACCATTATAACATGATGTAAAGCTCAAAAAAGTTGTTTTTACTTAATACCATCGAAACATCATTCACACAACTTTATCTGTGGACTAATTTGTGCTGAATTTGGGTTATTCCTGGCATCTGGTGTGAATTTGTCAATTTATTTCAATTGAAACAACGTTGAGGTGTTTGTGGTTATTTTTCTTGCCGTGAGTGGGAGGTCTGACAGATAAAGTTGTTCACAATGGGGGGGCACAACTTTCCTGCTGCTCAGGAAGTGACAGAGGAGAAAGAAAATCATTTCCATTCTGTCGCAGATCTGTAATTTAAAATGTTATTCTGCTAGAACTGGGCGTGTAATGGACACTAAGTGCTCATGGTTTTCATATCAGTCTCTCAACATAAGCAGCTGAAAGACAAGCATGTCTGCTGACAGACTATTATTTGCTGGACACCAAATGTAGGTCTGCACCGCCCTCTCTTTGCTCATTATCTAGCTTTCATTCACTTGCTTCTCTAGATTGCCTCTCTTCATTTTTTAATGAACATTTTCGAAACGTTTGGTAAGTGCTCTCAGATTGCTCCTGTGTTTGTTTTGCAACCCGAGCAGCAAACGTTTCTAAATGTTTTGCTGAAGCTAATAAAAGAGAGAGAGAATAGAGAGAAGGAAGGAGTTTGATCTATGGGTATTTGATTGATTAGTCTGAACAGATGGGATGACTGCGGACCATTCATTCTCAAACTGATGTGGGCCGCCGGTAAAGAGCCTCTCTCCCAGAGCCAGATTCTGTGAGGCTAAATGTTTTAAAAGCCCAAACGTTTTTTGCTTTTAAAACACATAAATTCTAACTGAAGATGTTTGAAGCAACTAATAACTATTTACAGGACTGTAATAGTCTTAATATTTCCAGTTCTACATCTGGTGCTTTCAATCACACACCAAACACACACAGACACCAGGACCCCCACTGGGCTGCATTAAAGGTGCTGCTGATAAATATGATAATGAACCTAGTTTCTGTCTGTCGTCCATTGTCACCTGGTAATGAGTTTGTCCCCAAGGTCACTGCTATAATAGCTCATTAGCAGCACTGGCTAATACCACGTTGTGATGTTTCTCACAGCTGCCGGAGGTGCAGCGGTCAGGCCGCCTATTTGTTTGCCGTTTGGCTGAATTGCTACTTGACCGCTCTGTCTTTCAGTATTGATCAGTGTGGGTTTTGGTGTGAGTCTGTGGGATTGGAGCAGAGAGACAGGGCGACTGCCTGCGTGTGTTGAATGCATGGCTGCTTCCATGTCTGTGTGTCTGGCAGAGTGTCCCACAGGCAAAAGCTACTCTGAAACAAACAGGTAAAATACTAATACTAAGAACTGTTATGGTGTTCATAAAGGTCAGTAAAATTAGTTCGCAATCAGCCATTTTGCTCCCAGAATATATATGTCATGGTTTAATGAGTCGGTCAGCCATTTTGGCTCTAGGAGACATGACTTAATCAGTCAATTAGAGCTGCAGTTGATTAATATGCCTGGGCTGGGAGCAGCCTCAGCCAGGAGAGAAATGGACCGGTGAATGAATAATCACCCCATGATGCTAGAGGGCTGCTCTGTGAGCTACACTCACTGAAGATTTAAGGGAAAATAATCTCAGATTTTTAGCCATGTTTTCTCTCCAGCTTTTCAAGATCACCCATTGGCAGCTTGTCTGAATAAGATGAGACTAAAGAGTGTCAGTGACAGCCATTTGTCTGTGGAACAGTAAGCAACCCCAAAAGACTGCAAGGGACAGAGTCATAAATAAACCTGGCTGCTGACAGTCCCTTATATTCTCTTGTATTATATTTAAAAGGCTGCCATTCAAAAAATAAAAATAAAAATCTGACTTTACTGAGAGTATTTATTTTTTATTTTTTTTAATCTCCCTTTGATTTTCAAAAAACAGTCAGTTTTAAATAGCCAATAAAAGGAGTCTTACCACCCTACGGGTTAAATGGTCAGTTACATTTTTAGTCCAGTCTAAAGCCATTTTGTTTCAGCAGGACATCATTACATTATCACACATCGACTCAGTCATTATTTTTAAGTAAAAAAGGACAAAAAACTTGTGAAGATCTGCCAATGTGATCTTGTTAAGGCACAAAAGCTTGATTTCATTTTTTTTTTCCCCCCCAAGTCAAACTCACCACTTGTGTGATTTTAATTTTGTTTCTTATTTAATAAAAACACCACTTATTCAACATTAAGAAAAAGATAAAAGCCACCAATTTCTGAATCGCTGGTGACTTTTGTTTTTTTGATAAATATACTACTTGAAGCATGAAGTAGTCACTTCATGGTTAAATTCAACCATAATCCTTAGTCACTTCATGCTTCAAGTAGCATTTTTGGTGGAGTTAAAATGGTAAACTTTGAGTTTGAATTCAGCTTGATTATAGACTAAATGAACTCAAGGCTGATTAACATACCACACTTCATTAGATTTGTTTTACATCATTAGAAAGCTTAAAATCCACTCAGAATCTATAAATAATTTGTATATCTACTTTGTTATCCAGTTTAAGAAGCAGACTAGCAGAATAGTTTTGCATACATTTGTAATGGAAACGCAGCTTCTGGCTCTCACTGGTATTTGAAATCCCTGGTTTAGATGATTCAGTAAATAAAGCATACTATATCTTTAACTTACCCTCTTAGTCTTCATTTTTCATTCAGAATTATTAAAAGGCCTTTAAACTGTAAGCTTAAAGATCTATGTTGCAGGGATCCTTCAAGACACGGGCTTCGTGCAAGTACAGAAACATTTTATGAACTTCTGAAAGAGCTCAGCAAGCTGTTTCAGACATTTCATACATACCCAGAAGAAAGAGTCATGTATTCCAAGTAATAATAAGCAGTGATAATTCTACCATGAAGGAAAATAAGTGTAAAGAGTGTTACATTGCAAAGCTTTGGAGCAACTCCAACCTCATCAGAAGGGCAAATTTATTTCAGAGTCAGAAATGCATTGACTTTAATTTCACGCTGCACGCATTTCGATACAAGCAAGAGAAGAGGATAGGCGGGTGGGGGGGAGGGTAGAGAGAGAACGCGAGTTAGTCTAAATAAAGAGAGGGGATATTTTGTTTAATTTTCTGCCAATAGTCACCATAAGAAAAGAGAATTTAGACTTACAAAGGAGGAAAAATAAAATAACCAGGGAATTGGCTGATTTTTACACTCTATAAACTCATGGGAGGTAACTGGAATTTCTTTTTATTAATAATTTCATTCAGGATTTAAAAAATGTTTTTCTTTTTTAGCTCTGTTAATCTGCTCTGTGACTGCTCTTTTGTTTTAAAATGCCTATGGGACTCATTTTAACAATTTTCAAGATATTATTAGGAGGAGATGTTGACAAGAGTAGAAGTGACCTCAGAGACAGGGATGAACAACATCAGGAAAACATGATATTGTGATCTTATTGTTGAATATTGTGATGAGAATATGGATTAAATTTAACCCAGATTTTTTCTGGCTTTATCGTTTCCTTTGTCGTAGTTTCCCCAGCGCTCTTAATGACCTTTAGCATGTCTGCTGCCACAGACACCCATCACTGAGGACAGTGGATATCTTCCCAACAAGCCCAATGTATTAGTGACATGGAAATTTGGCATGCAGGACACTTGAAATAAATTTTAGAATACCAAATACCATGGCTTTTACACATTTTTTAAATGTGTAAAAGCAATCCATTTTACACATTTAGATTGTAATGTTGACTGCATTTTAAAATCATGTGCAGCTTTAACAAAACATTCAAAAACTGAATTGTTGGCTTCTACATTACCATCATTCTCCATTCAGTTGTGGTGTTGTAGGTTTGTAAATAGTAGATCTATGTAGATTGTTTTTGGTTTAGTATCTGGAATATATTCTGCTTTATTTTATACAGATATTGCTTAATACATAATTATCCTTTCCATAATTTATCTCAAAATGTTTTTCTTCTTTTCATTTCATCTTTGTTTCCAGTAAAATAGCTTTTTATCCAATGCCTTGCAAAAATACGATAAAACTCTGAAACTTTTTTTTAGCTTTGTTACAGCCACAAACTTCAATATGTTTATTAGTGTTGTAGGCCAATGCAAAGCTTATTCTTATGAAATAACAAAAACATGATTTTCAACTTTTTTTCTAAAAGACATCTGAAAGGTGTGCAGTGCATTTTATTTCTCTTAATAAAATCCATTCCATCTAACTTCTTTCAGTAAAATGTCCACCTGTTTGTAATTTATTTTAAGTATAAAAATAACAAATCAACACAGCAAACATGCATAAGAAAGTGCCCTGATCAGATGAGCTCAAATATGTTTACTATGTAAAATGCTATGTGATAAAAAAAAAAAACCAATATCGAAACATGGTGGTGGCAGCATCATGCTGTGAGAATTTTGTTTTATTCAGCAGGAACAGGAAAACTATTGTTGAGTAGAATCGACAACAGACAGAGACTGACACACCAGCAGAGCTAGAAGGGAATTATTTAAATCAAATGTTAAAATGGCCTAATCAAAGTCCAGGCTCAATTCAATTCAGAGTTTTAGGCATGAATTCAAAATTATCCATCTAATTAGATGGAGTTTGATAGGAAGAAAGAAGAACGGATGAACCTTTCAGCGTTTACATCAGCAGGTGGTTCAACAAAGTATTGACTGAGGTTGTTTCTGATGTTGCAACAACAGAGTCTTCTGGAAGACACTATAAAAATCAAACTGGATTTCTGGAGTAGTAGCTGATTTACATATCACTGGGTTTCTTGTCTGACAAACTTTTTTCTTCTCCATCAGGTCATTTATCATGTTAGCTGAGCTGATGATACATAATGTCAGAATTTACCACCTCAGTTCACCCACTGTTGTCACTGAGCCTCAGGTTTATAACTTGTCTGAAGAATATTATGATGAATGAGTAAGAACATGTCAGACGATTCCATGTATTGAAACCTCCTGAACTGAATAGAAAATGTGTCAAAAAAGCTGTTTGGGTAAAACTGTTTCTACACCACAGTGAGAACAATAATGTTCTCAACCAAATTTACCAGGAGCGGGAGGCTAGTGTTGTTTTATAGAGGGCACATGACTAAAAAATTTATAAAAGAAACAGGGAATATGTTGTTTTAATTTATTAAGAAAGCCAAAGAGCCATTTGCAGTTGCAGATCTGTCAGATGAAATCTGATTCTGTCGACATGGCTGAAGCTAAAAGTATAACACTGTCATAATGAAGTGTTGAAGGTGGACCCAATAGCAGCAGGCAGGAGATGTAGTAGTGTGATGATGATGAATTTAATCAGCACTACAAAAAATACAAAAACTCCAGCAAACAAACCAAACTGGGATTCAAGATGACCACAGGAACCAGGGGAAAGAGAGCAGGGTGATCAGGCTCAGAAGTAACAGGACAGAGTAACGAGACAAACTAGTGTTAGAAAGAGAGAGAGGAGTCTAAATACTAGGAGGTGGTGGAGAGAACAATGGAGCAGGGCTGATGAGCTGATTGATTACAGGCGTGAGAAGCAGAGCAGGAGTCAGGCTTCACAGGAGAGCATAAAACAATTCCAACACCAAGAACAACCAAGAAGACGCAAACATGATGAACAGGAACACAAAAAGAAAATGCAGAACAAATTCAACAAAAACTGAGGAACAAAAACCAAAAGGACCAGACAGAGAAATAAACCTAACTAGAATCACTGAATTCTGACACTAAATAATAACTAGACCTAGAGTAACGAAATAAAACATACTAGAAACACTACGAGAGACTGAAATAAGAAAAACAAGAACATGACAAGTCAAATAATGTAGCTAGAATGACCAAGAAAGCAAAAGTGAACTACAACATAACTGATTAAACAAAAAAGCAGAAAAACCAAATCCCAACCTAAAACCTAGAGTCTTTTCAAACACCTTGAATTTTAATTATTAAAGTAAAACTATGGAGATAAAAAAAATGAGATGGGTTCAATTAGTTTCTGTACCAGCGCATATCAGCATTAGAAATTGATTTAAAATAATCTCGAAATGTGAGCTGGCTCCTGTTGGCCCCTGTCTAGAAAACCTCTGCACACTAAATAATTTTTATATAAAGAGCTTAAGAAAAGCTGGCTCCAACATAGTATCTTAGAGACAAAATGTTAGACCCTATAAAATCAACATGGCAGTCGAACAGCAGACTCTAACTTAAAATAAATACAACCTGGAGCCAATCAAAAGGTTTCTAAATCTCTCTTAAGGCTGAAATAAACAGTTTATTTCAGCCTGCATTTGTCTGGCAGATAAGTTAAAACTTTGTTTGCTCAAACAGACTTATGTAAATGAAGAGGTCATGTAGGAAAATATCAACCATGCTCTGTGTGTGTTGAAAGGACTGGTGCAAGCCTGCTCCGTTGAACTGTTTGCTTAGAGCCTGGTACACTTCTACAATTTTTAAATGACCAAGCTGCTAAGAGAAGAGCACATCAAAGCAGACATTAGTCCCTTTACATATTTCTTTTATTTGTTTTTTTTCTCACATTTTCCTAAAGCAATCCAAAACAACCCCATAACTGGTTTTCACCTCAGATCTCTCACTGATGCCATTTTGCCCAGTCTTTATTATTATCATTGAAACAAGTACTGTCACACTGAGGCATTGCTTTAGATGTTCTGGCTTCTGTTTTGACTTCCTGATTGCGTCGTCAATAGACTCCTGGAGTATTTTGTTAGGCTGTCTGCTCCTAGGAAGGTTCTTCATGTTTTCTCCATAACGGTTCACGCAATTCAGGCTGATCTATTTCTGTTTCTTTTTTCTGTAGATCATGACATGAGTTATTTTTCTATATCCTTAATGCCTACTTTATGCTAATAGACAGGTTCTAGCTAAATGATTATGTAATTCTACAATTGTAGCAGTAATCTCTCCTAGGAGAAGCTAATAAAACTCAACTAAACCAATTGTTAGTTAATAATTAAGGAAGGATGTAATTATTATTATTTTGCATAGAGCCAAACTTGTTTGCATAGATTTGCATTTGGTTTAGATAATATAACAAGTGCTCACTTGTTACCTTGGATATGAGTGAGTACTTGTACAAGCATATATAGTCCTGCCTAGAGGGCACTTTTAAAACATCTCCATTTTCATTGTGTTCAAGTTCTCATTAGTTTCACTTTGAAGCCCATGCTTCAAATGCCAAGGCGTTCCCAGGCCAGCCGAGAAACATAGTCTCTACAGTGTGTCCTGGGTCTTCCCCGGGGGCCTCCTCCCAGAGGGACGTGCCCGGAACACCTCACCAGGGAGGCGCCCAGGAAGCATCCTGACCAGATGCCCGAGGCAGCTCAACTGGCTCCTCTCGACATGAAGGAGCAGCGGCTCTACTCTGAGTCACTCCTGGATGACCAAGCTTCTCACCCTATCTTTAAGGGAGAGCCCAGACACCCTTCAGCCCATTTCGGCTGCTTGCATCTGCAACCTCGTTATTTCAGTCATGACCCAAAGCCCGTGACCATAGATGAGGGTAGGAACATAGATCGACCGTTAAGTCAAGAGCTTTGCTTTTTGGCTCAGCTCTCTCTTCACCACGATGGACCGATACAGCGCCCGCTTCACTGCACATGCTGTGCCAGTATGCCTGTCAATCTCTTGCTCCATTTTTCCCTCATTCATGACCAAGAGCCCAAGATACTTAAACTCCTCCACTTGGGGCAGGGCATCCCCCCGACACGGAGAAGGTACTCTACCCTTTTCTGGCTCAAGGCCATGGCCTCGGATTTGGAGGCACTGATCCCCATCCTGGCCACTTCACACTCGGCTGCAAACCACTCCAGCAAGAGCTGCAGATCACGACCTGATGAAGTCAGCAGGACCACATAATTTACAAAAACGAGAGATGCGATCCTAAGGCCACCAAAACGGATCCCCTCCACACCTTGGCTGCGCCTAGAAATTCTGTCCATGAAAGTAATGTACAGAATCGATGACAAAGGGCAGCCCTGGCGGAGTCCAACTCTCACCGGAAACGAGCCCAACTTACTGCCAGCAATGAGGACCAGACTCTGGCACCGGTCATACAGGGACCTGACAGCCAGTATCAAAGGTCCCGGTACACCATACTCCCAGAGAAGCCCCCATAGAGCTCCCCAAGGGACATGGTTGAACACCTTCTCCAAGTCCACAAAACACATGTAGACCAGTTGGGTGAACTCCTACACACCATCCAGAAGCCTGCTGAGGGTTACAAGCTGGTTCCACGACCAGGACGAAAACTACACTGCTCTTCCTGAATCCGAGGTTCGACTATTCAACGGACCCTCCTCTCCAGGACCCCTGAATAGACCTTGCCAGGGAGGCTTAAGAGTGTGACCCCCTATAATTAGAGCACACCCTCCGGTACCCCTTTTTGAACAGAGGGACCACCACCCCAGTCTGCCAAACCAGGCGAACTGCCCCCGATGTCCATGCAATATTGCAGAGTTGCGTCAGCACACACAACCCTACAACATCCAGATCCTTGAGGAACTCAGGACGAACCTCATCCAGCCCCGGGGCCTTGCCACCGAGGAGCTTTTTAACCACCCCGGCGACCTCATCCCCAGGGATTGGAAAACCCAACCCAGAGACCCCAGGCTCAGCTTCCTGGAAGGCATGTTGGTGGGATTGAGGAGGTCTTCAAAGTACTCTGCACACAGGCCCACAACGTCCCAAGTCGAGGTCGGCAGCACACCATCCCCACTGTAAACAGTGTTGGTGCTGCACTGCTTCCCCCTCCTGAGACGCCGGATGGTGGACCATCATGAGCTTCCCATCATGTTATAATGTTATTCCCTCATCAAAAACATACCTGCAGTGTTGCCTTGATTCTTTCATGCATGCTTGAGAAACCCTGTAATCTCCCATGGCAACCATTCAGCTATGCAAAACGCCTGGGTGGATGCATCTTCTCAACACACCACTCCCCATCCCAAGGATTACCCCACTCAGCTCCTTCAGACTAGCCAGCAGCAATTAGCAAACAGCTGGTAGTACTGCCTTCTGGAGCCAGTCCACCTGCCTTCTGCTTGGCTGTTCTGCACTCTAGCGGCTGTGCACCTCCATGTGACAAACTGAATCAATCAACAATCAAATCTTATTTGTATAGCACATTTCAGCGACAAGGCTTTCAAAGTGCTTTACATAATAAAAACACACATACTCTCACTCAACCACCCACAGTATGTAATCATTTCTTCACAAGGACTTTACATTGACTTCCATTCATTTCTCATTCATTTCTGTAGCATACCTCTGACCATCACCCTGACCCTAAATTCAATTCACACATTAATCCTAAAGCTAACCACTACCAATATATGCCAGACCCTAATCATAGTGTCCGGCATATATTCATACCCCAACCCTAAACCTAATCCTTCACCTAAAAACAAAACTTCTTATAGGGTCCCATCAGGCACTGTAGTATTTGTTGGGAAAATTGTCCTTACAAACTGAGAAACGCTAACCCCACCCCCTCCACACACACACACATATATACGGTATATTTACCTCCCTTACCCTCTCCCTTACCTTCTCCCTCGGTGGTTTGAAGATGAAATTGGGTCATAAACTAATCTTTTTCCCCCCAGAGTATGACTTGCTTTAAACTTTATTATTGCTCCGACTGCATATGTATGCTTTGATGCCATTTTCTGACTTGGGAAAATGAACACACATCTCCCTTACTTGAAGAGCCTGTTATTTGTTTTTTCTTGTTGTCTGGTTCTGGTTCTGGGTCTCCAGAACCAAATATGGAAAAGAAGCTTTCAGCTGCTATGCACCACAAATCAGGAACAAACTTCCAGAAAATTGCAAAACTCCCAAAACACTGAATTAATTTTAATTAAACCAGCCTGTGGGTGCCGTTGATTAATAATAGGAACATTGATCAAAATATCTGATGTATATTTGCTTGATGATTTTGATGACATTTGACAAAGTGTTTATTGCTTAATTCATAATTGACTGCATGATGGTTTATGGTGTAGCTCACTTTGAACTGCCTTGTTGCTGAAGGTGCTATTCAAATAAACTTGACTTGTTTTCCCATTTTGAAGAGAGGCAGAGAGAAATGGTCCTTTGTGCCAAATCTTATTTATGTCTCAGGAAAACACGCTTAATAATGAAGCCCTTTTTAGACACTTTAGTAAGATGGAAATTGCAAAAATGGCGTATTTATCTTTTTGTTTTATGAGTTTTTGTTAGGGGCTCCATGGGGAAATAAGTATTTCATCCCTTGTAGTTTCTGAGTTTTCTTCCTTCTTAGCAAAAGAATAATCTCTGTAATTTATGAGAGTTTATTTTAAAGTTGAAGAGACGGAATAAGACTTTTAATTTATTTTTGTTAATATTTTCCATGTGCTGTCGCAGCATTTTATGCACAACATAAAGAAGCTGGTTGCCTTAATGTACCAGGGCAGATTTGCTTTACAGAAGAAATATCTCAATTCAGAATCCTAATTGACTTTATTAAATCAAGATTACATCCAGCATCAAAGTAGACATGCCAAATTAATCTGATAGTTACCCATGTTTGGATGATCTTCAACCATATGGAATATTTTTGTGTGCACGTGCGTGTGTGTGGGGGGGGGGGCGTGTGTGTGTGAGAAGCTCTCTGTTGGAGAACTGCAGCAGAGTGGTATCTGGGTGTCACCAAGTCTCCATAACAACAATTTATTTTAAGACTTTTGGAAACATCTCCATCAGGAGGAGTACAGTATGTTTTATACAGTCAGGTCATTCTAGAAGTTTGTTTCAGTCTCACTGACATCAGAACACAATGTACAATGCAGCCTGGGCTTGTCAGTAAGTGTATTTCTATAAACCTATTTAGAGTGAAATAATGTTCGCAAATGTATTTACTACACTTGTTCTGCTTTCAAGTTGAAATCCTGGTCAATATACTGGACATTGGCAAATATTTACAAACATATATGTCATTTTAAAAACATAAAAAAATACAGCATATAAAGTAAATGATGGCATAAAGATGTATTTATTTCAACCAAATATTTGTTTTTATGTATCAGGTTGGTATCGGCCAATGCTAAACTTCCTATATTGGGATCAGAAGTAAAAAACAAAATGGATCGGTGCATCCCTAAAAAAACAGTCAATACCAAACAAATGTGTTATAAAACAAATAAATGTATTTTTCCATACATTTATTTTGGAAAAATAAATGATTTTAAATCTGAACAGTTTACAGTGACCACCACAAATTTTGCAGTCAGAGGTGTTAAAGCGTTTTGCTGGTAAACCTCATTATTCTTCTAGTCTGCAGCCTTGAAGATGAAACTGTCTGCTTTCTCCTTATTGTTAAATCCCTTTGTATTCATGCCTGAAGCTAAACCAACCTTCATGCAATAGATGGGCCTTTTGTACAAATAGTGGACTGCAGCTGTCCGTTATCCTGCAATAGCTAGCCCCGCCCACTTCATCACAACCCTCCGGGGCTGACTACTGACCAGTTCTCTGTCTAACAGGTCCGGAAAATCTCTAAGACCTGGGTATTACCCTAAATGAGATCTATAAGAGATAATCTATTCAAACTGGTGTCGAAAGCGATTCGTCTAGCTCTAACTACCTCCAATCCAGAAGTTACAACCCTTTTCAGTTAAGAAACAGTCAGCTGAGTAGCCCTCACAGCTGCATAATTCCAATAACCACTCCTGTTAACGGTAGCTCGCTTTCTAAAATATAACTTGCTCTTGGAACCGGCTAGATTAAATTTAGTGACTTGGATGTAAGTCCCTGGGTCATTATTTTACTCTCGCCAAAGGAAATTATGAAGCCTCCTTTTTACTAGAACCATGTACCTTAGTTTTACCTTTATTAAAAGAACTGAAAAATGATTAAATGACTCAATTAATTCCAATGTCCACCAACCTCATTAGAATTTTAGAGTAAGAATTTATTAAGCAAGCTTAAGCAGGGATATGTGACATACAAATCAATAATCAATTGTATATAATTCAAGAGCAGTGTAATAAGATCAACATGTACAATCATACTCCATGTCTCTTTCCCTAACCTATGTCGCAGATTCTGAGATAGCCTTTTAGGAAGCAAGTTCAACTCATACCCAGTTGGTGGTGGACCTTTAGCAACAGGAACGTCTGAAAACCTTGGTCTGAATCTTTGTCCTTTGTGTGGAAAAATCCTCTTTAGAATAGAAGCAAAGTAGAGAGGGCTCAATTGCTTTTGAAAACCCAACTCTTTATCCCTCCGGAACCTTTGTCTTTTCTCCAAGTCTGTTGCAATGTTTGGGTTGAGGTAAGACCGACGATCGAATCAGGAACCCGGGTTGGACGATTGGAACTTGTCTCCCTTTGGCGGCACGAAGCTTCAGCTTTTCCCGTGGCTCCAGGGTGTGGTCTGCTGTTGTTTCCTCGATCTGTTTCTTCGTGTTAGCTCTACTTCGGTGCCGCAGACAAAGAACAAGAACTTCTCCTTTTCCGTCTGTTTTTATACAGTTCTCCGCCATGTATGTGTATGGGGAGTGTTAGTTTACGTGGTTTCCTGAACATCTGCTGATTTCACGGAAACCCCCGTCGGCCCCTCCTGTCTGCTGGCTGGGATGGAAAGTCCCGTCCTTTCCTCAGCGTGTTGATCTTAGCCAACCATACCGCTCCACCCATCCTGTGCGTCTGGCCATCTGTTCAGAACTGCTTGCGACAGCAGGAACTCACAAGTTCCCCTTCTCCTTTTTCCCCTTACTATGTGCTGATTTCCATTAAGCATTAATCATAAGCATTAATCACCTCTTTCACTTATTATAAATCATCAAACCTTAATCATTTCATTGTTGTTATGTCATTACAGATCATGATTCGTACACTTCAGAATCATTCAGTGATTACTTACACACAGTCATTTTACCTATTGTATTCATACATGTCCAACTTAATCATTATAAATCAAAACGCTCAATCATTATAAATCAAAACACAAGATTGCTTTATTTCCTTCAGGCCTTCATGCACCTTTCTCTGCATGTACCTGGATAGATCTCAAACACCATACCAGTTTTCTTGACACAGCCCATAGTCAATAGTGTTGGGCTAATTCACATTCAGTTCAAACCGATGGAAACTGTAATTGAACGGCCATTAAGACAGTAATAAGAAAACCGTTTCAGAAATTAAGTGAACAGAAACTGTGTCTGATATTTATCCAGTGATGGCTAACAGTTTGTCGAAGTGTCGATGGAATCCATCAGAAGCAATCGTAACTGCTTAATTACTTTGATCACACAAAAATATTGCTCTCTGCTGAAATGGATGGCCAGATCCTGAGCCCAATGATGCTACAAACCTTCCTAGGAGCAGGGATATAAAAATCAATGTTCCTTGCATTCGGCAAGGCCATGCCTCACAAACATAACTAGAATGCTGATGGTATTAGCACAGTCCAGTGAGTTGGCATTATAGCTGCGAGGCCATGATCACGGTGTGGTAGATGGATTGTAGCACAGAACATCATGCTTGGAAAGGTTTTAGAAGCCATTTCAGCTGAAGGATGTGCAGCCTGATGGAGGAAGGATTAGGGGACTGGCACTTGATGGCTTTTGACCTTCAACCATTTAAAACTAAATCTTTGTTGCATTAACATACAGGTATATTACCTGTAAAGTTACACAGTTGAAAATTAACAGCAATAATGTGAGTTATTGTCATAAGAGGAAAAAAACGGGGGTTCGTTTTTCAAAGTCATATTTTCAACAGGTTATTTATTCATTTATTAACATCATAGTTTCAAATAGCAAGCTTTGACTCATTTTGCATTAAAAAAAGAGCGGCACCTGAAGGTTTATGCATATCTTCAACTCATTTAAGTTGAGAATATGCATATTCAAACTAAAGCTAAGTTTGTTAAGTATCAAACTTAGCATTAGTTCTGGGGGCACGGGCGTGCAGAACAAAAATTTCAGTTCATTGTATATGTAATTACTTTCAAACGCACAATTTGTCATTGACCAGTGTTACCCATCATGTAACCTCTCAAAATTCAGGTTTAAAGAATTACTTTATAGCTGATTTTATGACAGGATGAAAAAACAGCTTCCAAAGCCAATCAGTCATGTAAATGATGGTGCTGTTTAAAGCGGTTCACCATCATGGCTCAATGCCAGATATCTGTTTAGGAGTAACCGGAATCAAATCAATTATCAATTTAAGCTATTCTGCAACAAACTAAATTTTCTGTTCACAAACTTTGTGCTTCTGGAAGACTTTTGTTGTGGTTCTAAAATTATCTACCATCCCACTCACCTTCTACTCTCTACTCTGTCCCCTCTTTCATTTCCATCCTTCCTCGTCTTGCATCTTGACACTCCCCTTTATTACTTTCGTCCCTTGCTTGTTTTTCCTTCTCCATCTATCTGCCTCTCCGCCTCTCCGAGGCCTGACTGATGGTGTGTTTAGGCGAGGCAGACGAATGGTGGGTGAGGGATTGCCCTTGCCAGCCTCTGACACCGGACCCCATTCAGGGCAGGAAAATGATCGATGTTAAATCTAATTTTAAACACCCCCGGTTTGACTCTGGCAGACAGAAGGAGAGTGGAGGCTAACGTCTGGCAGTGCAGCTGGAGCGACCTGATAAGGCTTATGGTTAAGTCTATACCTGCATGGCGCTGTCAGCCCACTTCAAAGAGGTGGTGTCGGTGCGGGAGACATCCGGGACAACTTAAAGGACGGGGGACTGGGATGGGAATACTATCCAATCAAATAAATAGCACAAAGATAAACACAGGAAGCAAACAATAAAAAAGAGAAAATGTCCAGCTGTTTACAATCCGGTTTATCATCTAGAAATCATTTGATTTGTTAATATCCCCTTAAAATGTGTGTAGCATGGATATGGGGGGGTACACACTCTTTAAAGGGGCAGTTTTATGTGTTTTCCAATGCCACTTTACAGCACAACTAAGTAACTATGTTAACTTCAGTTATTATAAATATGCTATATATTAAATATGATTTAAGAGAAATTTGACTTTGTAATCTAAAGCCTTGAAATTGGACCTGTGTCTCTTTAAAAACTCCTGCTCTTTCTGAAACTTTGCCTTCATGAAATCATCACAACATGACTCCTCTGTTAACCCTTTAAAGACTTTTTTTTTTTTTTTTTACCATTGTTGCTCTGTGAAGTAGGTCTTCTAATGAGCTCAGCAGATTTGCAGTTCCATCAGGTGTTTGCTAGTTGCTGCTGGCTAGTCTGGAGGAGCTGAATGGGGGAGTCGCGGGCTGCTCTGTAAGGGGGAAGCTTGGATACTGCCGCCCTGAGGAAGAGCTGTGTCACGAAGGCGGGGCTAGCAGAATTGTTGCCTTGGAGATTACAGGATTTCTCAAACATGCATGAAAAAATCAAAGCAACACTCCAGGTGTGTTTTTGATATATTACAATATGAAGTAAAGCTCAAAAATGTTGATTTTCCATAATACTGCCCCTCCAAATGATCAGAGTTTTCAAAGTAAAAGTTCACATATCTGACCAATCTTTGATTTATCTTAAGAAAAGAAAGTGATTTAATTACTGTTTTCCATTTTGTTGTCAAATAAGCCTTTGTTAATTGGATGCATATCATATGGAATGCTAAGTGTCTTATTTGGTTTTATGGCAAAATACATTGTGTTAAAATCTTGAGTAGATAAGTGTTAATGAACACAACAGTGTTGCATATTGCCAAAACATACATGTTTTAAATAATACAGTAACTCTATTTCTTACTGGCTGATCTAAAGTCAGCCATCACTTGTATTACTAATAGAAAAATATCTATCTAAAATACTAACTAACTGACCAGCAACTTGTCAACAATATAGGATAAATTGGAGGATTTTAAGAACATTTTAAAAATATTTGATTCACTTGATCACAACACAGTGCAAGATAGCATTACCAGTGGCTGTTGCATGGCAACCGCAGTGACGTCCTTTCCCATCTGTCTATCAGTTGACCTATGCAGTTTTCTCCAGCACTTTATTCTTTGCACTCATGTTCTGTATTTCATTTATTTTCATGACAGACATGTAAAGCAGGACTGCTCTACTGAACTGGATTGGTCCTAATAGCTGCAGCTCTGTGGAGCAGCGTTGCTTCTTCACTATTTGCTCAGTAAACTGAGGTATGTGTTACATGTTTGAATTAATCTTGCAGACAGATGCAAATATATCCATGCAAACTGTAATTCAGATCAGTATTTCTGGCTATCCTTAAAGGGGCAATATAATGTTAAGTCAAAGTTTTTGAGCTTTACATCATGGTAGATGCAAAACATAACTGGAATGTTGCCTTGATTATCTCATGCAGTTTCAAAGCTACCGAGCTTCCGAGCCTCACAGAGCAGCTGGGGGAGGGTTGGCTCCCCCATTCAGCTCCTTCAGACTAGCCATCAGCAATTAGCAAACACCTGGTAGAACTGTGCATATGATGAGTTCATTACAGGAGCTACTTCACAGTTAAACACTGGTAAAAACTTTGTCAGAGGGTTAAGAGTGACGTTGTGATGACTTCCTGAAGGTTTCTGAAAGAGCAGGAACTTCTTAAAGAGACAGAGGCCTAATTTCAAGGAGTTAAATATCAAATAAATTTTAAGTAATTTTTGATGTAGACAAATTTTTATAACAACTGAACATAACAGTGCAAATTTATAGCACAATCAAGTAACTATGTGCCTGGAAAACACATAATACTGCCCCTTTAATGTTTTTTAAATGAACAGTTTCCAGAGTTATAAAAAAAAAATTCTAATCTGCACATAATGTTTCTGTCAAAATATCCAGGCTCAGATTTTGCTGCAGCAATGCTGCTTTTCAAACTCCCGCACTGTGAATCAAATCCTCCCAGGTCCCAAAGGAGGATCATATCAAAGACAAACGAGCAGCAGGTTAAATGGCACGGGTGCGGATCATATGCTGTAGCAAAAAAACAACATGCAACAATGCAAATAATGACAAGTGTTTCTGACGCTTTCCTTTTTTGTGCTGAAAGCTTGCAAAATACCAGCTTTAAATGCTCCGTCTTGTCAGACACATAATATACCAGTTAAACAGCCTCCCAGCAGCCCTGGCAGTTGATGGCCTGTAAATTGTTGATCAGTGGCTTGGCATAGGCAGGGTAAATTGATTCCAGGAGAATCCTCCAGGACGGAGGCTGTCTCTACAAAGGCCAAATATACAGTCCTGCATTAGAATGAGATGGGTAAAGGTGCAGGAGGAGAGCCGGAGAGAGACGAGAGAAGACATCAGCGTTTGAGAGTGTCACAAAGGAGGAGAGAGAGAGAACAGCTGAAGAACGAATGCGAATGTGAGAAACAAGTTGAGCCACAAAGGTGACAAAAGGAGCTAGCGTTTATGAGCAAATGTAAGCATGTTACAAAGAACAAGATTTGTTAGGATCAACAAGAAGTAGCTCCTGCAATTTACATTGGTTATACTGTTTCATATGTTTGTTCTCCTTCATAACATTCCTGCCAACAACATTTTTGTTAGTATCTTCCTTTCTGACAAAATGAAAAGCAAGATTGTTTACTGCAGTGTGGAAAGTTACTAAGTTCAAAAATCTCTCCACTAACCACAAGGGAAAGCTGCCGACTCCCGGGCCCCAAATTCCCATGATAGTGCTTACAATAATCAAACAGATTTTTCCAGATGGCTGTAATGTTATTTTAATAATAAATATACTTATCAATAAACATGAAGTTTTCTAAGACAGAGTAGCACACCTAACTTGTAGATTTCATCGCATAAACCACAGATCAAAACAATTTAAAAAATGTTTCAATCTTTTGCACTTAGATCCTCTCACATGACATCATGCGGTTTTCCTCCTCACGTTGTATTGTACAAGTTCATCCCTTTACTCACTTCACATGTTTATGTATCTACCTTCAGTTTCAATAAAACAGGAAAAAATTATTATGTGAAATAATTCTCCTGCATTGTCCTCCTACAGCTATGACAATAATACTGCACATAATGCAGCTGTGACGTAAACAGCAATGAACAAATCACATTATTTTATCCCAACCTATGCAACAGACACTTCACTCAACACCAAATGCAAGCAAAACTCCTGGCATGACATACATGGCAGGAAAGAATAGAATAGAATAGAATAGAATAGAATAGAATAGAATAGAATAGAATAATCCATTATTGTCCACCAGTGTGAAAATGTAGGTGTTCCAGCAGAAAGTTAAAGGTAAACAGCGGCATCCATATTCAAATTATGTTATGTATATAAACAGAAAAGAAACATCAGAGTTTACAGTAAAGGCTGATCTAAGCAAAAAAAGAACTCTGTACAGTAATTAAAATAACATACTGTTTGAATGAAATGTGCAATTGAGTAGGGTCGCTAAAAAATGAACAATATGTGCATTTATAATTGTGCTTAACAACAACAAAAGAATATTTACAAGAAATGAAGAAAAAAAACTACAAAGAAAAGCAAGGATGTCAACTTTTATTGAGTGCAGTGATGGTTATAAAGACATACAGCTGTGGGAGGAAGGATCTGGGATAAGGTGGCTTTATGAACCCAGGATCCAGCATGCACATTGACAATATACTGTACATATTTATTAAATACAACATTATTTTCTTTTAGTCCACATTTCATGAAATATTTTTCTTAATCAAATGTAATATTACAGTCTTAGAAATATCATCATAATTAACAGAAACAAAGATTTTAAAACCATCATAATTACTCTATATAATGGTAAATTGAGTTACTGAGATCAACTTTTCAATAATATTCTGGTTAATTGAATTTGACTGTTGGCTCAGTCCAGTTAGAGTGTTGTTTAATGTCTGCAGTGAAAGCTCTGCTCAGGTGAAAAACAAAACGTTGAAGTTTTTAAAAACTCTTTTCATGAAAACTCACATTTTCACATGTTTGTGCACATCAGTAGTTATAAGTATATATGCTTGCATAGTGTTTAACATTTAAATTTCTACTACTAAAACTCTGCAGCTCTTTGCCAAAGAAAACTCTGGATCAGTGTAAACACAGTTCAAAATATTTCAGTTTTTAACTCACCTCTGATATTTATTTATCTCTAAATAAATATCGGAGATTTATTTATCTCTAAATAAATATCAGACCAATAAAACCTCTGAAAGCATTGGGACTTTGGTCATTACTTTACTTTGCTGTAAAACCAAACAGAAACTAAATTCATCAAACAAAAGTTTAGAATGTTATTTCTGCTCCCCCAATGTAATTTATCACGTTTAGGGAAGCTGTCACCAGTTAAGTGGATTGCCAGTAATTGTGGCTGTGACATTACTAAGCAGAACCGACCAAACCAGCTCATCAGGGAAGGGTTTGAAATAGAGGGTAGCAATCTCTTTATCCCTCAGCAGAGAATTAAAGCTGACAATCTCTGTTTCTTAGCTCGGCTTGGCTCTATTTTCTGTAAGAGAGTTTTTCTTTCCTTTCTGATTCTCAGCTTGAGTACATCTATTTCACATACAGCTGTGGGCAGATATTTATGTTTTCTCACACTGTCTGACATTAACACACATGTTCCTATTTTAGGATTACCTAAAGTATTCAGGTTATTATGATTGCCTTTTGAACAGTTTGACTTGAATGTTCTGTTCTCACAATAGTTTGCTGTAATTTTTGGCCCTTTCCTCCTAACAGAACTGATGTCTCACTGCAAAAACATAAATTCTTATAAAGTATTTTGGTCTGCAAATATCTTAGCGCTCTTGAAATTAAACAAAACTAACTCACAAGTACATTTTCAGTAAGATATAGACACTTGTTTTAAGTCAATAGTTGCTTAGTATTGATGAAAAAATATGAGTTCCACTGGCAGATTATTTCACCATTGGACAAATATCTTGTTGTAAGTAAAATAATCTGCTAGTGGAACTAGTACTTTTAAAAAAAATCAACATTAACCAACATTTTAAAAAATTAACATTAAGATACAGGAGATTTAAATCAAGCTCCTGTATCTTGTTGAAAAACAACTTGTAGGTTAGGTTTGTCTTATATCAAGTGTAAAATATTTGCAGTAGAAACTAGACCAACATACTTTGCTGTAATAACCAAATCAACATTTTTAATAGATTATTAATAAATTGAACAATTGTCCATATTATCTAAGCAATTTAGTTTCAGAAACCGTCCCAGATGCTGTTACAGATAGTTCTGTTGTTATTGATTTCTGGAAAGCTTTTGATGCCGTCAACCATGAGATATCACTACCACAGAAATGTAAAAAGAAATTACATCATGACTTTGGCATTGAAATTTTTTAATGTTTTTATATTTTTATATTTTTTATAAAGCAGTGCTATCTTACAGTATACTTCTAATTCTACAGAAAGACAAACAAAAATGTTCTCTTGCGTTATCTCCGCACTTAGTGAATGTATCCAAATTTGAAAATCCTAACTGAATAAAAAGAGCAATGGTTTACTTTTGATTTACTGCCAAAAAGCGAGAATAAAGCCTGTCTTACATACAGTGCATGCAAATATATTCTTTGAGTATTTTAGTGAAAAGACAATATTTAAGTGTAAACCTATCAAGATTTTCTAAGTTTTTTTTAAAGTTTTTTCTGACACATTTGCACCACTCCAATCACATGAATAGCTCCTCACCAGCACTAAGAGTCAACCAGACAGGAACGCCTTCATTGAGATGTGAATGGCAAGCTGCGTTTCTAAAAATTCAGGGCCAATTACCAGGCTTAAACTGAGCCAACTGGGACAAATTGCTTGCTACTTTTAATACTTAAAACAGCTGTCAGGACATCAATGCTGTGCCTAGTGGGAAGGGGAGAAAAAAAGAAAAAGCGGAGAGAGAATGTTTTGGGTTTGTGCCATTGATTGGAATTACAGATTTGCGTGTGAGTGTGTGTGTGTGTGTGTTTGTGCAGGGGTGGGTGTGTGTGTGTGTGTGTGTTTATCTGACTGCAGCTCTCTAAACCGATTTAAGTCCCCGGTGTCATTATGCTGGCATTGTGAGTGGATTTTCTCTGCTGCTTTCTCACAGTTGGTGTATGTGTCTTTTTTGTTCAAGGTATATGTTGTTGCTAACAACGTTGTACTGATTCTGTGTCTTGGCTAACTTTGAAAAAAGGGAAGAAAACTTGATTTCTTTCCTCATATCCATCATTCATTAAAACTTTGTATTGCATTTGTGTCTGCGGCTTACATTTGGCAAAGGCAGCGTGACCACTCTAAAATCAATACCAGGAGGTTCCAGGAAAATGACTGCCATTTAGGCGTCACATAAAAATCCCATTGAACCTGCACTATTATAAAAAAAATGCTCCCCACTTTAAAAAGGCGAGATACCCAATGGCACATATGGCACACTCTATATCTCACCAATACAGAGGCAAAGGGCTCACTTTCAGTGCGCCCAATATGGCTTGATTTACCTGCAGCCATTTTTAAAACAAGGAGAGGACAATATTCCTCCTGATGTGAATTGAAAAGCACTAGAGGAGAAAATCATTTCATCACTCCGTCTATGATGGTGTCATTGTGGGAGATAGAATTGACTGCTGCACGTTTGTGTGTGTCAGTCAGTCAGTCATTTCAGTGAATTCATAGAGGATAAATGATTACCTTTGTTAGGACGGAGCTTTGAGCTGAACTGACTGAAACAGATCGATCACAGGGTATCGCCTCTCCGTCTGCATTCATACAGACTTTGTGGCTATGCACCAAATGCACAGGGTCAGTGCAGTGCTTTGATAGTGAGCTGTGGGACATTGTGCAAAATTCATGTTTTCTGTGCTTTCAGTGTGTATGGTTTAAACAGGAATTCAGTCTCAGTTCACCTGAGGGCCAACACATGAACAACCACATCCAGGCATAGAAGCTTTCTGTATTTTTAACTGTGGGAGAACTTACTGCTCCACATTAGGACCAAACCGGTGACTGAGGTGCAAATAACTGACCAGATTAGGAGCACTTTTGGTACTACTGTTAAAAACTTACCAAGAACCTGTGGATTGTTTTTATGTAACTTTGAAGTTATTTTCTTATGTTCCAGTGAGTAACCTGTAACTTCTACTAAAAGCAACCCTGTATGCTAAGCACAAGTAGCCTGTTACCTAACAAAGTACAAAATGTATTATACACTTTGTTTTTAGAAGACAATGAATCAGTATTATATTATAATGGAGCAATACCTGTAAATGAAAAACCCATAAGCAGCACACTGGTGCTGCCGTCCTGCTCAATTCAGCATTTCACCACTAGGCGACACTGTGTGCAGGTCTGGATATATTTGTAGGGGCTGGATTAATATCATATTAAATTTACTGCAGATCAAATATGTGTAAATTAGACCCAGACATATGGCTAGACATCTGATTTTGCCACAGCCTGGCCAAAAGTCTCAGGACTGGAGACCAAAAGCACCATCTTGTTTTCTGTCACTGGGTATAGTTTCATATTGATTAAGACAAGAATGTCAGACATGGACCTTCCAAAGTAAAACACTAACTTCCTGTTCCCAAGAGGCAGGATTTAGGTGATGCCAGTATTTCACCATTGACCAGATAACAGAAGGTTTTGTGCCACTCTGACTTTCTTTGAAGGAGTTAATACAATTTCATTATTCTTATCAAAATTTGAGTTCTGGCCACACCCCATAGAGATGCATAAAAACTCAGGATTTTAATAACTACACATACCACATGCCTTATGAGCAAACTCAATAAACTACAAGATGGTTGATCAAAACCTAGAGATTTTAATCAAAACTGATTGAATTTTCAAAAATTTCATTTGAATTTGCAAAAAGTGATAATTCAATCCAAAATAGCTGACTTCTTGTCTGTTGCTTGCCATAGAACATGGATGCAAGAGTTTTGTGTTGATCTTGGTAAGTTCTATGAGTGTACCAAATTTCATACTTTTACAATAAGGAAACTCAATGACAAGGTTGTTGCAACTTTTAAAATACTTAATATTTCTCAACCAGTTGTTGTGAGTCATCTTGAGGCTCTGTAGAAGTTCTGGTGTAGCTGGTTTTGTATGATTAAAGAAAACATGCTCACATTTTTTTAGAGCAAGGATAAATTGTTCAATAAATTACAGTGAAATGAGTGATTCAGAAACAGGATGTTGAATAAAATGGACAGAGACGAGCAGTCTGACGTTTCTGTATAAAAGAAAATCATCTGTATTGTAATTGTAATTTTCACTCCAGCCATGTTCCTTCATGATTTACTAAATTTATAAAGTAATCCATCATTCTCAACATGTCATTACAAAGTTTAAAGCACAAAATACATTTTAATGACAACCTGTGGGGAGGACATTTTCACTTTACTTCAGAATGGCAGCAACTTAAGGCCATATCAACAACTTCTTCAGCTCTTTATTTGAACATTATCACTACTTTCTTTCTGACAGACGTGGAACATTCAGTCTCTGCAGAACATTCTCTCTGATGTTTCTGAACGTGACGTACAACAGACTTACTGTATGTCTCTTCTTCAGCAAATATTGCAATAGGTTATTTAGAGCAACAACATTCTTGCAATGTCTCTCTCTGCTTGTTCCACCGGTTAGGTGATATTGTGATTTAACATGTTTGCATATTTCTACAGATACCTGGGGAATCAGATGAACAAGTGAAATAATATCTGTTACCTCGGCCAATGTGGCTAATACTGTTAAACTCACCCTGATGTACCACAAGTGCTGTTTTCAAGGCTTAGTGAAAGCCCTAACTTAGACTTAGACTGACTTTATTGTCATTTTGCATGCACAGGGTGAATACAGAACGAAATTTCGTTGCATACGGCTCAGGACAATGTTTTGAGGTTCCAATGTTATGAGGTTACTCCAGAATAAAATAAAATACAGTATAAAATATGAATATAAATATGAATATAAAATATAAAGTGCAGGAATGGCAGTAAAATAGAAGTTATTTAGCTATGTACATGTGCAAGGTATGAAGTGGAGACCAGTTTTTGAGTGCAGTCCAGTTAAGAGTTCAGCAGTCTGATGGCAAGTGGGAAAAAGCTGTTTCGGAACCTGGTGGTCCTGCACCGGATGCTGCGGAACCTCTTTCCAGAGGGCAGCAGGGAGAACAGTCCATGGTGGGGATGTGAGGGGTCACTGACGATGTTTCGGCCTCGGGACACGTAGCGCTGGGATGAAATGTCCTGAATGGAGGGAAGGGGGGCCCCGATGATCCTCTCTGCTGTCCGCACCATTTTCCTCACGTTCTTCCAGTCGGAGGCGCTGCAGCCTCCACACCACACAGAGAGGCAGCTGGTCAGAATGCTCTCTATGGTGCTTCTGTAGAACGTCTTGAGGATGGGCAGGGGCAGGTGTGCTCTTCTCATCCTCCTCAGGAAATACAAGCGTTTCTGTGCCCTCTTGACCAGAGATGTGGTGTTCCCAGTCCAGGTGAGGTCGTTTGTGATGTGCACCCCCAGGAAGTTGGTGCTGCTGACCACCTCCACAGCCGAGCTGTTGATGAGCAGTGGAACGTGGCTGGGCCGGTTCTTCCTGAAGTCAACACTCATCTCCTTCGTCTTGTCAACGTTCAGGGTTCAGGCTGTTGTCTCTGCACCAGTCCACCAGCTGCTCCACCTCCTCTCTGTAGTCCAGGTCGTTGTCGTCTCTGATGAGGCCCACCACCGTTGTGTCGTCTGCGAACTTCACGATGTGATTGGTGGCGAACCTGGGGACGCAGTCGTGTGTCATCAGAGTGAACAGCAGAGGGCTCAGGATGCAGCCCTGAGGGGAGCCTGTGCTGAGGGTGATGACATCGGAGGTGTGTTGTCCAATCCGGACTGACTGAGGTCTGTCGGTGAGGAAGTCTAGCAGCCAGTTGCGCAGGGGGGTGCTGAAGCCCAGGTGTCCCAGTTTTCCTGCCAGATGCTGTGGGATGATTGTGTTGAACGCTGAGCTGAAGTCCAGGAACAACATCCGCACATGAGTGTTCTTCTCCTCCAGGTGAGCCAGGCTCAGGTGTAGGGTGGAGGAGATGGCGTCCTCAGTGGAGCGGTTTCGGCGGTAGGCAAACTGGAACTGGTCGAATGTGGAGGGGAGTCTGGAGACGATGTGTTCTTTTACCAGCCTTTCAAAGCCCTTCATCATGATGGGAGTCAGTGCCACAGGCCGGTAATCGTTGAAAGAGGTGACTTGAGGTTTCTTTGGCACCGGAATGATGGAGGCAGTTTTGAGACAGGCTGGCACTGTGGCTTGGTCCAGTGAGGTGTTAAAAATGTCTGTTAGGACACCAGCCAGCTGACCTGCGCATTCCCTGAACACCCGCCCAGGTATGTTGTCGGGGCCTGGGGCCTTCCGTGGGTTGACTCTTTTCAGAGTCTTCAACACATCGGCTGTGTCCAGGCAGAGTGCCTCCTCTTCCTGGTGGGGAACAGTTTTCTTTGCCGGAGTACTGTTCAGTGCCTCGAACCTCCCAAAGAAGTTATTGAGTCCATTTAGAAAGTCAGCATCAACTTCGCCCACTGGGGGGGAGGATGGATTGTAATCTGTGATCGCCCGTATGCCTTGCCACATACTCCTGGTGTTGCTGGTGTCGTGGAAGAACTCCTGTATTTTCTGACTGTGGGTTCGCTTTGCTAACCTGATAGCACGGTTCAAGTTGGCTCTCACTGTCCTCAGTGCCTTCTTGTCGCCAGACTTGAAGGCTGAGTTCCGTGCTTTTAGCATTTCCCGTACCTCCTTAGTCATTCAGGGTTGTTGGTTGGCCGGGGTGATAATGTTCTTAGTGATGCTGACGTCCTCTGTGCACTTGTTGATGTAGGCTGACACAGTCATGGCGTACTCATCGATGTTGATCTGGTCGTTGTAAGTGGCTGCTGCCTTGAACATCTCCCAGTCAGAGCACTCAAAACAGTCCTGAAGTGCCTCCATGGCCCCCTCAGTCCATATTCTCACCTGCTTCACTGTAGGTTTTGTTCTGATCAGCAGGGGCTTGTATGCAGGAATTAGCATGACAGATAGGTGGTCTGAAGAGCCACGGTGGGGGCGGGGGTGGGGGGGGGCTGCTCTGAATGCTTCTTTGATGTTGGTGTAGGCCAAGTCTAGAGTATTCACTCCCCTGGTTGGAAAATCCACATACTGGTTGAAGTGAGGGAGAACAGTCTTCATGGTTAAAATCCCCAGCAATGATGAAAACGCCCTCTGTGTGTGAGGATTGCAACTCACTGATGGTCCGGTAGAGAACACTCATAGCCTCTTTAGTGTTAGCACTGGGGGGCACATACACAGCAGTGATGCTAACAACAGTAAACTCCCTGGGCAGGTAGAGTGGTCTGCAGTTAACAGTCAGAAGCTCGATGTCCGGGGAGCAGTGACTGGCGACAGTCATGGCATTTTTACACCAGTTGTTGTTGATGTAAATACACAGCCCCCCTCCTCGGGTTTTACCGCTGAGAGCGCTGCTCCTGTCTGCGCGGAATGTAGCGAGCCCCTCCAGGCTAACAACGTTGTCCGGTATGGACGAGTTGAGCCATGTCTCCGTCAGAATGAGAGCGCAGCAGTTACTCAACTCTCTCTTTGAAGACAGTTCTAGTTGCAGATGGTCTATTTTGTTGTCCAGAGAGCGGACGTTGGAGAGGAAGATGGACGGAAGCGGCGATCTGTGGGGGTTAGCGTTTAGCTTAGCTGTTAGTCCACTTCGACAGCCGCGCTTCCGCTGCCGGTCGCACCGCCTTCGCTTTCTCCTCCTCCGGCTAGTGCTGCTAGGCGAGTCCGCTGCGCTGTGGGCCGCTGGGTCTTGCCTCCGTAGCACTCCGAGATCACGTAAACACTCCAGAGTAGTCGTATTTATGAGTCCAAAATCACTTGATGATCGTAATTCCAGCAGACGCTGGCGATCATATACTAACTTACTGAGTGGATGCAAAGTTTGTAGCGTTTTAGGCGGCGTATTTTGCTCAAATACTCGCAAGTTGTCGAGAGCCCATGCAGCCGCAGCCATACAGGGCGCCGCCATCTTACTTCAACCCCTTCCCATTCCCTCTGTATTGTTAAAAACAGCGTTACCTTGCATACGAGTGACCACTTGCATGCAGTGATGGGATTTTCGGCTCCTTTTCGAGATGCGGCTCTAATGGCTCTTCTTACTGTGGAGAGCCGGCTCTTTCGGCTCCCAAACGGCTCCCCATATATATTTTTGACATTATTAATTAATAGCTTAAACCTAATTTTATAATATTTTGTTTCATTATTGACATTGTTAAGCACTTATGATGAGTAAAAATGCCGCATAACAATGCTATAGCAATACCGATGCGTGTGATGTCCGCATGTGGCTGTGCAGGTTGTTTGTCGAGCCTGCACGATAGGAAATGCTGACTTTGCACAGTCTGCACTCTGCCCTGGAGCTTGATGTAGTATTAAAATGAGTCCAAATCTTGCTCCGTTTTCTGTCACTCATTTATTTTCACCTATTCAGTTCTCACACTAACTCCCCTTCTTTCTGTCGTGCTTCTTGACCGCTGAGTGAGTGTCTGTACATAAACACCTGCCTACAAACGCTATACAGCTTGGCCAATTGCCTGCCGTTTCCACAAAAAAGTGGAGATAAATTTTTTTTTCAGTGTTTTCCCGCCACATTATTAATTGAAACTATGTGTGATTGGTCAGATGTGTGGAGCACACGCTTGACATGAGGGCAGTGGACCGACGGAGGGAAAAAACTCTCAGCTCTAGCAGAAGAGCAAAACACGCAAGGAGAGGGAGAAGGGGAGGAGAGACAGCGAGGCACCGCAGGACAAAAAAAAAAAACGATGTGGGGAAAAACTATCGGCTCTGGCACTTGCAGAGCACAAGCACAACGACAGGGAGGCGGAGAGACAGCGATATACTGTAGAAAAAAAACCGGCTCCCAAATAGGATCCTAAAACGGCTCCCATTGTGGAGCCGGTTCCAATCGTTCACTTCAAAGAGCCGGCTCTTAGAGCCGGATCGTTAGCGACCGACACATCACTAATAAGTGCAGTCTTTCAGCATTTTTATCCAATGCAAACTATGCTAATTTTTGTTTAATAAAAACCTCTGCCTCATTCCTTCTTGACCTACTGTGATACCCATCAATCGCTACCTGTTGTGGGACACACTCATTTCACAGGTCAATTAATTTTAATCAGCGTGCGTCAATTTAATCTGACTTCAAACCACTAGACGGACACTTTGAGAAAATCTCATTAACCTTCCCGTTTCCAATCTGCTCACTGCGTCCACGGGGCACAGCAGTATCTCGGTTGTTTCAAAACCTCGCTCTTTCTTTTTTTGTCAGTAAACAAACTTTCATATTTGGATAATGTCACAGGAAGTAAGCCACGTGGGAGACGTAACATGCAACAACCTCTCATAGCTAAACTACAAGAGGTTTCTGAAAGGAGAAAACCCTTACAACCTCTCACATGTCTTGGTTAAGTATTTTTGCCTTGCAGATTTCTTCTTTTTCTCAAACTAATTTTAAAATCAAATGAATAGAACCCAATTAAATAAAAACATCACTTTAAAAAAAATAGTTTCATTTATTAAGGTAAAAAATATCCAAACCAACCTGATACCTTGCCAAGGATTAGGTATATATGATATATCTGTCTATATCACCTTTGATAGTGACAACTGACATCAGTCTTTAAATAATAATAATAATAATAATAGTAATGTCTTCTAAATATATATATGGATGAATTTTGGCGTGCTCATCTTTGCAAAATTCATTTAGTTCAACCACCTTGGAGGGTATTCAGACAATACCCTCCGATGGTGTTTGGGTTTTTTTTTTTTTTTTTCAGACAAAATCCTGGGCAGACATTTTTCATCTGGACTGCTGAGTATACTGTCGATTGATTGATGGATGAATGGATTATGCTTATACACTATGTGAATGAGATGATTCACAATTAAATTGGAAAAATGCTGCTGTGAAATTTTTTTACATTTTTTTTAGCCCATTTATAAGAATAAATAAAAACACGTATGGGATAGTTCTGAATGATTATCAAATAGTGATTTTAAGTAGCTGCTGCTGTATGCTGAATCTTTAAACACATGTGTGTGTGTCTTTTCAGCTAAAGATACACACACCTCTTAAGCCCGACTCACTGAAACTAAGAGGTTGAACCTGACAGACCAAATCAAGTTCACCAGACCACTACTAACCAAGTATTCATTATTTGGACTGTGGTGCTCATAAGCTTCAAGCTCATTTTCATTGAAGGCCCAGACAACTTTTAGAACCAACAGCCAGCCGCAGTACTCTGAACTGGCCTTTAATCTCCAAACTTCCTTTTATCTGTCATGAATCTTCCAAACAAATTAATAATTGAGATGTTTAGCATCTCTGTTCAAACTCCTGCTTTTCAATGCAATTTAACATTGTCAAACCCTGCATTGTAATATTATGGCATTTCTAGTAGTAATATTCTTTTTGGTTTTTACCCAGTTAGAGGCTGAACTCTGTTGTTCAGTTTTGTAATGATATTGGGTAGGAAATTTCTATTGGATGATCAATACACTGTCTAGAACATTTGGACATATGTCATTTTTTGTGCAACAGTTGTTCAAGGTGTAAATTATTTTTACTTTTCATTTTTACTTTTTATGTTTATATTTAGTCTTCATGGCAACCATTGATCTGAGCAAAATGGCTGAGTTGACCTAGCACTGCCTTCAAGGCGCTGCTCCTCCTCAGAGCTGCAGTTTCCATGTCAAGTTTCTGCCTAAAGAGCAGTTCTCCCCCACAGCTCCTTCAGACTAGCCAGCGATGGTTAGCAAATGCTCATTATAAGAACTACTGCTCAGAGCAATGCTGATAAAAACGTTGTTAAAGGGTTAATAGAGGAGCCATGTTGTGATAACCTTCTGAAGGTGGCATTTCAGAAAGATCAGGAGTTTTTAAAGAGACAGAGGCCCAATTTCAAGATACTAAATTATGATGGCAAATTTCTTTTAAGTCATATTTGATATATTAAGCATTTTATAACACTTGAAGGTAACTTGATTATACTGCAAAATGACAGTATGTGCCTGGAAAACACATAATACTGCCCCTTCAACAGGAGACCCTGGAGGATAACAAGGGGAGTAATTCTCTACAAAACAAACATCCTTAGCAGGTTCTGGATTTTTATGGTATGAAAGTGTGCATTTAAAAATACATAAACAGTTTATGTTGTGCCTCACAGACCCTCTTCATTCCTTTCTCTGTTCTTATCAAGCATTCATTGGTCTCTTTAGCATTCCAATGTGGTTCATGATTCTCCATCTACATCTGACTTCACAGCTTGCTGGGATCAGACCTGTACAGAGAGAGGCCAGTTGCCTGTGGCTCACTGCATGCCGAGGAGCGCAGGAAGAGATTACACCCAGAGGCCGACTGACAGAGTGACACACAGACACACTCCCATTACACACCAGGAGCTGGTTGCCTTTAACCTTATTTGATTTGGGTGATCAGCTACAAACTGCAGGTGAAGCCGCTGCGCAAGATATGCAACCCGACCTGCTGTTGCCCGTGGCAACAGTGGTCTTACAAACAAGTTGATATAGTCACAGAACTGATTATTGAGCCTGTTAATTACAGGATTGGTCTTTGTTACATCCCTGAAGATGTAACCCAGACACTTTGTGTTGTGAAGGGGATAATAATCGCTCCTGAAGGCTCCTTAGCATTCATCTCACATCCAGTTGGCTTCTTCATGTGATTCAGCAGCAGTACATTTACAGCTGTTATTAAAATGCGACGGCAGTATACGCAGTGAAATTGGATTTCTCTTCCCCTCACCTTAAATGCAGATTCTGTCCTTTGTGTCCTACAGGAACCTACAGTAAACATTTAATTTCATTGGCTCATCCAGATACATCCTTTCTTATATGGCTGTTACAGTTTGGACAGTCACTAGTCTAATCTTGACCAGAGATGGATGTTGCTTCTTAGGCAAAAGGATGTTGTCCATCTAAAACATGCTAAGCAACAGGACAGAAGTTCTTACACCTTTCGACTTCCAATTCTTTCTGCTGCTTTGTCTGAACTCTTTCCTTATCGGTGGGCGTTTCCAAAATGCTTACAGGAAATTTACAGATTTGAGGTTGTACAGCACTGATCTTAAATTAGAAAAAAAAAAAAAACATTCAGCAGAGCTAATCCCTCTATCGAATGTCTGATTAGTGGGGATGCGATTATATGTGTGGAAACGTGTGTTTTGGAAAGATAAAGAGAATCTCCCTGGGAGAGAGTGAATGGTGTTTTCTTCCACGCCATCTCTGAGAGAAAAACTTCAAGGCGTGGATGGAGTGTAGTATTAATAGAGGATGGATTCATGAAGCGAATAATTAATTGAAATGTCTGATATGTTGTAATTCAAACATAAGTTTTAAGTTTCAAAGTTTGAGTAAATGCAATAAATTAAAAATAAACTGAATGAAAACCTGTTAATAGAGCTTGTTTAAAATGTTGAATTTAAGGATTTATGTAACAATCCTGACCAGGAGCTATTAATTTGAAATGTTAAATCACTCTGATTATGCATCAGAAAAGTGCAAAGATGTGGTTTACTCACAGCATTTTGTTTGTCTCACTGTACTTAATACTATTCTTCTCAGTTTCTGCTGTGACGCTGTTATAATCCCTGCTTTCCTCAGAAGGCCTTGCTGAAACCCAGGTTTTTCCTCATGCTGATAGAAACAGAGCTGCTAATCTGTTCATTATCTCATGGTAGAAACCACCTGCTGTCATGGTGAAAACCCCTACTATTTTTGTATCAGTTTCATGTTTTTTACTCATACATTTTCAGTGCTTGGGTTAAGCTGCAGGGTGTTGCGGAGATGTGTTTGAATGCAAGAATATGCACATGTCCAGTTGAGAATTAACCTAATCTAAATACATGCTTTAACACAGAAAATCAGAAAACTTGGCCAAGGAATAAAAATTCAATATTTCCTCATCATTTGGTAAGCTGGATGCAGGGTTTCCTCCTCTTAAATATAGTGAAAAAGTATGTGGTCCCTTATAGATTTCTTTTGTTTTTTGGGGGTTTTTTGTCAGATGTACATGTCTAAAAGGGTAATTTTATGTATTTTCCAGCCACATAGAATCATGTTTTATCATAATTAAGAAACTATTTTATCTTCAGTTTATAACAGTTTATAAAATATTGTTTATAACAAATATGACTTCAAAGAAATTTGACTTTGTAATTTGATGCCTTAAAATTGGGCCTCTTTCTCTTTAAGAAACTCCTGCTCTTTCAGAAGCTCTGCCTTCAGGAAGTCATCACAACATGTCTCCTCTATTAACCCTTTAACAATATTTTTAACATCGTTGCTCTGAACAGCAGCTCCTATAATGTGCTCAGCAGTTCAACCCGGTGTATGTTAATTGCTGCTAGCTAGTCTGAAGAAGCTGAGTGGGGGAGGGCTGTTCTGTGAGGCAGGAGATCATAAACTTGAAACTGCAGCTCCATGGAGGAGCTTCATCCTCAAAGGCGGAACTAGATCCAACCAAGCATTTTGCTGTGATAAGATAAGATAAGATAAGATAAGATAAGATAAGATAAGATAAGATAAGATAAGATAAATCTTTATTGTCATTGTCACAAGGACAACGAAATTCAAAGGGTGCCATCAGTCGGTGCACATGCCCAAAAACAAAAAATAACTGTCTCACAATTCACACACAACGCAAGAATCAACAAAGAACTGGCAAAAAAAAAAAAAAGAAGAAGAACAGCCACATTCTCACATACATCATTTATGATGATTAATGGTTGTTTTTGATTGCATTTAGTTTTGTTATTGCTATCGGGTAGAAACTGTCTCTGAGACGGTTGGTTCTTGTTCTGATTGCTCTGTATCTTCTGCCTGAAGGCAGCAGTGTGAACAGAGAAGGTCCGGGGTGAGAAGTGTCCTTTGTGATGTGTTGTGCTTTTCTTAGACAGCGGTCGCTGTGCAGGTCCTCCAGTGAGGGGAGAGGGCAGCCAATGATTTTTTGGGCTGTATTCACAACCCTTTGGAGAGCTTTCCATTGAGCCCTAGTGCTGCTGTTATACCATACGCAGATACAGTAGGTCAGTATGCTCTCTATGGAGCACTTGTAGAAGGACACCAGCAGCTTCTCCTTGATGTTGTTCCTCCTGAGAACCCTCAGGAAGTTCAGTCTTTCTGGGCCTTTTTTATCAGCTCGAAGGTGTTCATGTTCCATGTGAGGCCCTGCTCAATGTGGACATCCAGGAAACGGAAATCAGCTACCCTCTCCACACATTTTCCCCCAATGGTTAGTGGTGTAATGTCCGTTTTATCCCTCCTGTTATCTATTATGAGTTATTTTGTCTTTGAGTTGTTGAGGAGCAGATTGTTCTTCCTGCACCACTGCAACAGCCGCTCCACCTCACCCCTGTAGGCGGACTCGTCGCCTCCTGAGATGAGCCCCACCACTGTGGTGTCATCAGCAAACTTGATGATGGTGTTGCTGTGGTGGGCAGTGGTGCAGTCGTATGTGTACAGACAATAGAGCAGGGGGCTCAGCACACAGCCCTGTGGAGAGCCAGTACTAAGGCTGAGGGCAGTGGATGTATGTTTTCCCACTCTAACTCTCTGCTGTCGGTTGGTCAGTAAGCTCAGAATCCACATGCAGGTGGAGTGAGGGAGGCCCAGGTCCCCCAATTTGTCCACCAGTCTGTGAGGGAGGATGGTATTAAAAGCAGAGCTGTAGTCTACAAAGAGCATCCGCACATAGCTCTCCTGCTGCTCCAGATGTGACACAGCAGCATGGAGGGCCGTGATCACAGCGTCCTCTGTGGATCAGTTGGCTCTGTAGGAGAACTGGTGGTGGTCAAAGCCAGGAGGGAGAAGTGCTGTGATGTGACCCCAGACCAGTTTTTCAAAACACTTCGTCACCAAAATGGTTAAATGATTACCATGGGGATTAAAGGATTTCTCAAACATACATGAAAGAATCAAAGCAACATGAAGTTCTAGAGAACAAAATATCACGTGCTGTATCTTTTTCAAACTGAACATATTCTTATTGTTCATCACTGCAATCTTAAATGAGCCTCAAAATGTCCCAGAAAAAAAGCAAAAACGAAATATTTACTTGCACAGAAAACAGAATGACATGTTTATGTTTTGCTAACTGGACTAGAAATAAAACCATAGATTTATATCAGATAGACTCTATAGAATCAACACAGTAAGAGTAGCAACATAAATTTTAAGTCAACAATGCATAGTCTGCCTGGGATTTATACTCCTTTAGTTTAAATCGGGCATCCTACTTCCAATGCACAGGAAGCTGGACAGTGCAGATGAATTAATTTAATTCATTTTCATGCCTCTGAGGAGCTTCTAATCAGACCAACACACTTTCGACACTATCAGTTTTTGGGAGAGTTTTGTACCACATCTTGTCATAAATGTTCTTTTTGATGCCTTTGCAGCAGTGAGTGATGCCGTGGAAGTGTGGGTGGTTTGTTAGTGTCTGATTTAACACGCACAGGCCCCTCTGATTAGTTTCCCCTGGTTTGCTGTCACCCAGAGGCGGTAGGCCACCGCCACAGCACCCACAATCATCATATTCATGATGGAGATAAAATTAACATGTTTTCCCATCCTTTATCTCTGATTACCACTTCATACCTCTTCCCTTCCTGTTTCCCCTCCTTTCTAATCAGCTTTACCTCTACTCTGTATCCACAAACATTTTAACATATATTTTCAGTATTCCCCTTTTTTCTTTGTTTTTCATGTATCCTTTCTATAAACACTCAAATATCTACCAGATATTGTTTTACCCATGCAAACAATCAAAACTGGAATTCTGAATAAGCAGTGTAGCAATATTTTATATTAATATAATAGTTCTAGTCCTTAAAAAAGCTGGAATAAACTTGGTATTACCTTTGACTTGTCTAAGCCTTTGCTCATTTAATATCTCAGCTACAGGGACAGACTCTGTGAGGTCACACAGGAATTGCCCTGAGAAATAGATTCTCACATTTGAAATTCATTTGCTCTAATCTCTTCTTCGTCCCTGGAGACAAGTAAGCCCACTTATCAAAGCTAACCAGGTAATGAAAATTTGAAATGTATCAAAAACGTTAGAATTTCTTTTCTCCATTAATATCTACTGTACCTGAAACCTGATATTTACATACACTGTGTGAAATGTGAAGACACAATACGTTTTTTCCCCCATTGTCTGACTAAACTTTTTCTTTTTAAGTCAATTAAAATTACAGTTATTCCTCTTCACAAAGAGAAATAAGCATTCAGTAGAGTTTTGTTTTCAGATATTTTGGGCATCCTATCCCGAGGAAAGAATGGATTTCTGGAAATTTGGCCCATTTCTCTCGACAGAACTAGAGTAGCTGGGTCAGGGTTGTAGCCCAGATCTTTTCACTTCGACAAACAAATTTTCTAAGGGACTGAGTTCAAATCTTTGTGATAGCCATTTCAAAACAATGCTTTAAAACCTTGACAGTAATGGTTCTTCCTCTCTTTCAGCAGATGTCGGTTCACTCTGACCATCTTTAGCCAGTGTCTTCAAAGGTCTTTTACTTTTGTTATCCAAACATCACCAAGAACCAGAAAATAATTTGCTTGGACCTCTTGTCTTAAAGAGGAAGAAAATGACAATTCTTCCACATCATCTCCCACCAACTCTGTCAGTTTTCATTAAAAATATACAAAACAACAACACTGCCACCCTGAATTTTAGGGGATGCGGGTTGTTCTCTTCTGAATGATCACAAACACACTTACCTAATGATTTAATGTAATCTGCACTCTCAGCTTCTGTGAAATTGAGCCATTTCAAAGCAAATGGTTTGCCATTCAGTGGGAAAAGATCCCACAGTGTCATGCCTGTTTTATTCTTTTGGGAAATAATGTTGTGATTTCATTAGGCAGACATTTGCTTCTGAAAAACTTTTGCCACTTTAAGAGACTTGTTCAGCAATCTGTCAAATCAAAGCAGATTTGTGATAAATAGGCTTCCAGGCTTCTGCTGCTGGGTATTTATTTATATTGATCAAATAGGGCTTTATTTATGCTTGGATGTTAGCAGAGAAAAAAGATTCAGGAGACAGTTAGCATTGGCACTTGGGGGCCGTGAATGTTATAGATGTTGGCGTGTGTGTGTCAGCCGACATATACCCCAACACACACTAGCATTCACTTATGTGACTTCAACAACAGCTTTTAAAACACATTGCAATAATAATTGATAATGTTTCCACATATCGATAATCAACCAACTGAATTAAAATACTGCAAACAAGTTAAAGGGGGGGTTTTTTCAAGCAGTTGATCTTTGGAGTTTTAAATAGTTACTTTTCAAACTTCCGGTGGTGGTTAGCTGCGCTGCAATTCTAGATAGTTTATAAATAAGAACAACATGTGAAGATTATATTTTGGATTTGTAAATTTTAATTTCCAGTGTGACTGTATAGCAACTGAAATGAACCAATAGAAGGAGAAGGAACACATTTGTAATGCTGTGGTGGGTATTATTAATTAACATGTTTAAATTTATCCCTTTGAAACACAGTTGATACATTGTGATGGACTGCAAAGAAGCATGACAGACTGCTGGACTTCAGCCGGATGGTTTTATTGGAACAGAAAAAAGTCAATTGTTCAGTTCTGAACATGTTGAAATGGATTGCAGTAACAGGACCACCCAACAAAATACTGAAAACTCTATGCTTCATACTCAACATTACTAGCACTTTGACGGAGTTTGATGGTTTTGGATGTACATGAAGACTGGTGGTTTTAATTAACTTGCAACAAAATTATTAAAATTTACTAGTGAAAATGACCTTTAGAGTGACACTGAGTTAGTGAACTCTTAAAAAAAGGTCAGACATCTTTCAATATGTTCTTCCACTGAAATGGCTGACTAAAGTTGGCATTTTGTTGTTACATAGTTTACCTTCAAGTCATTATCTATTTCTTATAAACACATATGAACACAGAAAAAAATACTTAAAATGCTGATGATGCAAAAAAAAGGTATGAAAATAAAGTGAAAGCTTTAAAGCACAGTGGGACATCTCTCTTGTTCAAATGGGCCACTACTGACAGGCACAACAAATAGTTTTTAAAACACAAAAGGACTGAGACAAATACAGCATCAGTAAATTATTACTTCAACTTTTGTTCACTGAGAAACAGAAAAGTGTCACAGTAGATGAAATATTTAGAAAAAAATAAATATATAACCAAAAGTTGACAGGTGAATATCATCACTACTCCTCTTCACAAGGAGAGACATAAGACTAAAAACACCGCTCCTCAGTGACTGACTAGAGGGGAAGCTCAGCAAATCTACATTGAATTTAATGGAAATGACAGAGGGGAGTTTGGAAGTACCCAAACAGGAGAGCAGAAGAGATCATGACAACATGCTGTAGTATCCCAGAAAATATATGGCTATTTTCAAAGGCTAATACTTCAGCGCATTTTAAACCCAGCAACACTCTCAGGCAGAAAATGGCTCATCCAAAGGATAAAACACCCAAACAGGATCCCAGCGATGTGGCAATGTTTATCTCTACATTGGAGAAGCTGACCAGCAGCTACACAAACTGGTGGTCCAACACAGAAGAGCAAACTAAAATCGAGTCAAGAATCACTGATTCATTTACATCTAAAGGACAAGTTACGCTCATTTGAAGACAGCAATGTGCACATTTTGGAAAGTGAAGCTAAGTGGTTTGTGAGAGAAATAAAAGACATTTACATTATACATAAAAAACCAGTAATAAGGCGATGACATGGTCTCATGATTTCATCTTTCTAACACCTGCTAACTTTTTTCACCTTTTATGTTACAGTCTTACTCCAAATTATAATAAATTAATCTTTCCACTCAAATTTCCACATGAATACCCCATTATGGCAATGTGAGAAAAAAAAAAATTCTGGCTGTTTTGCAATTTAAAAAAAAATTAGAATACCAAAAAACCCAAAACTTATCTTTGCCCTTTGTTGATGAAGTTCTTCTTTGGATGACATCTACTGAGAAACAGGCTGATAGGTCAGTCACTTATTCTGGGTGGCATTAAATTGGAATGCAAAGAAAAAGCAAAGAACATTGGAACTATATTTATCCAGATATGTCATTTATTAAGCACATTTCTAGGGGTTTCATCTGTTATCCCCAAAATACCATTAAGTTTAGTTGTATCTGGTCCCATAGTGAATTGGAAAAACTATACCAAGCATCTGTTACATTCCAAAGTCTGTCATACTTTACTATCAGGAAGTCCAAAAGAGGTATAAACTGTTCTGAAAAATATTATTCAGTGAGTTGAGAAATTATGAGTAGTACTTGGTTTTCAATTTACATATAAGTTCGAATTAAATGTTTCATCTGCTCTTGTGCAAATTGAACTTTGCAAAAACTAAAACATTCCCCCAAAAAATCCCTGTCAGTTTTAGGTGCAACCAGAGTTCTGCTGCTTTCAGGATGCTTATTCCACACACTTTTTCTCTTTTCTTTGCTCATCTATGCATTTGTCTGCTTTCACATTCTCTATTTCCCATAATGGCATTCTTTTCCCTTTATGTGGTCAGACGTCAAGCTTCACTGCTTGCCAACGGCCTTCCTTTTGAATGTTGTTTCTATTGCTGTACCGTCACAGATCACTGGCCAGAGACTAGAATGGCACCAGAGGAGTCTCCACTCATACATTTCCTGATGATGCTCATTGAAAGGGTGATTTTCTGCTTGTCTGGAACAGTAAGACATCCGCATATATAAATTTCTACCATCATGAATAGAGCAAAATTGAACCCACTGGACCAGGATTTTATGCTGGATGTATGTCACGTTTCTTTGGATAAGTGACAGATTTTGTGATGACATTTAAAAAGAACACTTTAATGTTAATTTTGAATTTCTACCTGTAGCAAATTTCACAACTTCATAACCTGAAACTTTGTAGGCATGATTTTGCACTCCGTATTATCAGGCTTGAGTCAATGCTTAGCTCTTTATTATAACATGACAAAGCAGTTTCCTACACTTAGATGGTAGCTTCACAGCTCTTTGTATCTGAGAAGGTCAAAAAACCCTGGCTAGTCCAAAGAAGATGCGGGTTTCAACAGCCTGCAATGCCTCATGGTTCTTAGAAGAAATATTATCATTACTGTTGTTAATATTGTGTAAATTTTGAAATCAATTTGTTTTATATGACACTTAGAAAATGATCATTTCAGCATGTACAAGGCGCTGTGTCTTAGTTGGTCAAAGTGTCTGTAAACAGGAGATCCTTGGTTCAAATCCCAGCAGTGCCTTTGCTCCTTAACATGTATGGATAAAATCTTTAAAAAGGGGCAGATCAGTAGAGGACATTAATCCTGGTCACTGTGCTGCTGGTTTTGTATTTCTAACCATCTGCAATTTCACAACATAATTGCCAGAAACCTTTTTGGTTTGACTTTGCAATACATCTTACCATGTTTGAGCCAGTACCGTAGGTTTCATCAAAATCACATCACAAGGCAATTTATAACAGAAAGCCGGCAGCTAGACAAGAATCTGTCTCTGAGAGGGTCAAAACGCCTGGCTTGTACCTAGAAGATCCTGGATTCTACAACCTGCAATGTTTTAGAAGAAATTTTACCATTGCTGCTTATATTCAATGACTGTTTGTTTTCCATGTGTGCTGACATTTAGAGACATGATCATTTCAGCATTTACGAGGCGCTGTGGCTTAGTTAAAGCACCTGTCTAGTAAACAGGAGATCTTGTGTTCAAATCCCAGCAGTGCCTTTCTCTTAATAAATCTGTTTAAATGCTGGACATATGCCATATTTCTTTTAGATATGTGACATATGAGAAGATTTAAAACAAATAGTTTACCAGTAGATGTACTTTAATCAAGCACACAGTTATTTGTGGCTAAAAAACGCTGCATGCCAACAAAACAACCAAAAATTGGGGACCCCTTTCCCACAAAACCCTGATGAGCTCCAAGAGGGAGTCATGTTTAACTGGTAACTAACCCAAAATATACATTTCCAAACTGTTTCTAACTAAAAAATGTCATGATTGTACCTGTTATATACTCAAATAAACAACTTCAGTCTCATAAATGAAGAATGGAACTCAATTTTATAACATGTGAATGTGACAGAGGATTCATTCATGTTACTTTTTTTTTATAACACAATTGATTGCTATTTATACAGAACAAACATACCAGGTCAAAATTAAATACAAGAACATTTTTCTTCCCTGCCTATGTCACCCTTGATTTTAACTATGGTTAACTTTCTGTTTGAGTTGTGATGCTTTTGCTTTGAAGGAACAATTTCCTGTGTAACTGCAGCTGTATAACAATCAAAAGACAGGCCACAAGCTGTAAAACAGATAAGTCAAAGGCCCTGCTGAGACTTGAACTGAGGATGTCCTGTTTACTACACAGACACTTTGACCAACCAAACCACAGTGCCTTATACCATCCTTATCACGCACATTCCACAAACTTATGTATTTTATTTGGAAATAAATGCAAAGTTCATCATTATAAAGTGAAGAAATCTGTGGACTTGCATTCACCTGAATTCCTTAAGCATGGCTTGAGATATAGTCACACCTCCTTTATCTTCTTGTTCTGAGTTATTGGGAGCTTACAATCTTGGTGTATTACTGCCATCAACCAGACTGAGTGTAATCCACAAGTTTAATTCATCCTATTTCATCAATACCAATATATGATAATAAAAAAGAAATTAAATTCTCTCAGCTAACTTTGTGTCCTTTAAATACATCATGAGCGCTTTAATTACACAATGTGACTGAGACTTCCCTAATATATTATGGTCACTGAAATGCCCGTTACCCACTCTATAACATTGTATAAAAGCATGTTCAACTCCTTCTATTTCTCCACAATGTGGACAAGCCCCTGATGGATGTTTCACTATAACATTTAAACCACTATTTAGACTTGTGTGCCCATTCCTCAGCCTAGTTATTTTTACTTTCTCTTGTCTGTTCATTATATCGTTACTTCTTACAATTACCTCTTTTTGAATTTATACCTTCATCTCCTCTCTGTATTCCAGCTTTAATAATTGTTTTTATTTCTGTTCTCCTTGATGGGACCATAAGTTTAATTTCATTTGCCTTTACTGCTTCTCCAGTCAAGGCAAATGACTGGAGAAGACATGATCATTTCTGCTTTTTCATTACATTTAATTCCTAAGCCAGTTGAACTTATTTTTCTTTGTTGTTGTTTTAAGTAAAATAACTAACTTCATCTAAAAGATCTTGACGACTTGCAGATTTTCCACTTTGAAAACTAGCTAAACAAGACATTGACTTTGAGCAAATAATTAATTTACTGGGTTTAGATCTTTGCCTACACAGGAACAAAAAAAATCAAGCTTATTTGCAGCGCTTTACGACATAGAAAGCAGTTTACGACAAAATGTGAAGACACAGTGGCGCTTTACGGCAGGCATGTTTCAGTTGGTAGCTTGTTGTTAGCCGGAAAGCTAATCGTGTAGAATTTCACATTTAAACGCGGTTATATTACGGTACAGGGACGCAACCAGGGAACAATGGATGTCGGAGAGCTCCTGAACTATCAGGTATTCACTCTTGTCTTTATAGCGGATGAATTTTTGTTTAGTGACGGTATCCACTTGAACTGTTTGCAGGTAACAGCTTTGCAGTAACAAACCAGAGAGCAGATTACTATTTAATCCTTATTTACGTCCTTTTCTTTGTATATCATCTGTAAATGTCTAATATTTAAAGCCAAATCGGCCATGCATTAGTTTCATTGTAACTTCAGACAACTTAATTAGAACCACCTGGCTCTATTTATCACCTCATATTTTTTTCTGCAATGTCGACAAATATACATAATTGTATAAAGTGTTGATCCACTCCTAATATTTTATACTCTTTCTTCCAACTCTTTGAAGTAGTCTATACAGACTTCTCTCTCTGAGTGAGTTTCAAAGCAAAGCCAGGCTGCCTCACGGTGTTTCTCCCTTCACTTTGAGTTTTTATATGCGACTGATAAATAGATCAGAACACGAAGCTGAAGTTGGTTTCCGATTCGGTAAATGGCTAAAGGGCGATTCGACCTAATTTTCACTACCTTCCGCATCTTTAATCTACTCGGGTTAAAAAACTACAACACCTAGAGTCTTCAAACCTGGACTGAATTATTGTGTTCTAATAGCAGAATATTTAAAACCACGTTTGGGATTGGTGGAACTTTTTTCTGATTTGTGAAGTATCAATAAAGGACCATTTTTGCCCTTTTTAAATCTCGGTTACACTAAAATTGCTCTAATTTCATAACTACAAGAAGTAGAATATCCCTGTCAATTCATATATCATTTGACAGCAGATTATTTGTCATTTTCTATAGTGTATTTGCAGTGTAAACAAGATGGAAAAAGACATTGGTTTTTAATATAGGCCCAATATAGGCTCTTACTTCTGGGGTCAATATGTAGAATAACCAACATTGGCCAGTAACATGTTACTTGCAGATATATTGTGGATCCCTAATGAAAATACTTTAGTAGCAAGAGAAACCGTGTTACAAAACACGGTTTGGCTTACAGGTAGAAGATGTAAGTAAACTGAGAGAAAGAGTCAATGTGTTGTATAAATAAAACTGGAGTTTTCTCTCATGGTACTGTTTTGTGACAAGCTGCTATTTCCTGCAATTGTGAGTGTTCATAATGGTGTCTGATTAGTTGTCTACATGTGGTCCAGTTTTTATGTTGAGTGGGTTTTAAGAGGCATTATTTATTATGAAAAACTTGAAGACAATATGCCAAACACTAGAATCTGACCGATAATCTGTGGGGGTAAATAAACATTAGGGTGATGGCTTGGAAGTCTTCCAGTCTCAGAAGACTTGTCGTAATAAGCAATATTTCAATAATTCAGTTAATTGCTTGATGAATTAAAACAAACTCAATAATTTCCATTTGCCTGATTTATTATTTTTCTCTTCTTCTCTTTAACCAAAAATTGGATGACAGAAAATCTTCAGTCTGGTGCTTTGGTCTTAACTATCCCTTTTTTTGAAGGCCGATTTTTTTTTATAGAGACTTTATATTATTATTTAAATCCATCCATCCATTTTCTGTTCACCCTTGTCCCTAATGGGGTCAGGAGGGTTGCTGGTGCCTATCTCCAGCTACGTACCAGGCGGGAGGCGGGGTACACCCTGGACAGGTCGCCAGTCTGTCGCAGGGCAACACAAAGACATACAGGACAAACAACCAGTCACACACACACCTAGGGAGAATTTAGATAGACCAATTAACCTAACAGTCATGTTTTTGGACTGTGGGAGGAAGCCGGAGTACCCGGAGAGAACCCACGCATGCACAGGGAGAACATGCAAACTCCATGCAGAAAGACCCCGGCCGGGAATCGAACCCAGGACCTTCTTGCTGCAAGGCAACAGTGCTACCAACTGCGCCACTGTGCAGCCCTATTATTTAAATAATAATGATTATCATTTTACTTGTTGTTGTTAATTTATTTTGGATATTTAAAATGTCTTCCAGTTCCAGTGTTAAACATTCATTAGAATTTTAAGTTTATGGATCTTTCAGAATGTGTTCTTACATCACTATGCCATTATGTTACTAGAAAATGATCTCAGAGCGACATTATTGTTTATTGCAATAATTTCAGGGAAGATTTATCGTCCAGCAAGGAGTGCTATTGGGTCAGGCCTACTTGGAGCTCATTGTAAAAGTTAAATGGACAAAAATACCAGTGGAGACACGCAGCAGACTTGTCTGCAATAAGAAGTGTTTGGTTGCCAATAATGGGATTCCAGTCAGAAAGAAACGTCTTAGTAGCATAAAATAATAAATGTAACTTTAAATGTTGTTCTCCTTCAGCCTGATAGAGGAGCCAAGCGCCCGAGGGGAGAGGATGGAGGAGCTGCAGGAGGAGACGACAACTCCAGAGGAGGGAAGCAGCAGAAAGGTGTGGGACCGAGGGAGGCAGCCAGGTTCAGGGAGGTGGGAGGAGGAGAGGGAGGAGCTGAAATGAAAGAAACTGAAGAGCCGACTGGAGACAGGAAGATGATCTTAGAGAAACTGATGGACCAGGATGGGGAAGAACCAGAGGTGAGCAAAATTACTATTTCAGTATTACAAATATTACTATTATTTGACAAAATTCATATGTAAAACAAAGTGAAGCAACACATCTGTTGCAGTATGCATTTAATGCACCAGATATAAAAAATAAGTTTTGTCATCATCAAACCTGTTAGCGTTAAGAAATAAATTTCCGATTAATAGGCGATTGATTGGTGCATCATTAGTTTGAAATAGTCTCAAACTTCTGGCATTTTCTTATTTTTCATCTTCTGCTTTTCTCCATCGCACCAAACACAGATATTGTGTGATTGTAAAAATTGTCCTGGTGAAACATAATAACTACTCATGATTCAGTACTCGTATGGTATAAACTGTGTAATTTTGAATGACTCTACTTTCTCAAGTCATTTCTCCAGCAGGCCTGTCACGATAACATATGTATCTTGCTTGACGATAAATTGTCCCAGTAATTATTGTGATAAATACTAATACTGTATTAAGACCATTTTCTAGTAATAGACTTAGACTTAGACTTAGACTTGTACTTTATTGATCCTTTGGGAAGACTCCCTCAGGAAATTGAAGTTACCAGCAGCTCCCAGGCAAAAAACAAAGATAACACACAGTAAGCAAACGTGCAAAAGAATACAAAATACAAATTAAATACTAAGGTACACACCAAATGTGAGTAAACAAAAGCTTAAATTATGCAAGAAAAACCTTAAATTATGCAAGAAACAAGGAATAAGAATATAGAATATAAGAATATAAGTAAATATAAATACAACACAAAAAAAATATAAGAATTTGGCGGATAGATTGACCAGTGATATCGTATTGCACTATGTGGTTTGACCTGATAAGTATGGAGAAAAATACAAGGGGTCACTACTCCTTCCACCCTCTGTCCTGTGTCACCCCCCCCCCCCCCCCCCCCCCCCCCCCCCCCCCCCCAATGAGGAATTGTACAGTCTGAAGGCATGGGGGACAAAAGAGTTCTTAAATCTATTGGTCCGGCACTTGGGAAGCAGCAGTCTGTCACTGAACAGGCTCCTCTGGCTGCTGATGACGGCGTGTAGAGGGTGGCTGCTATCGTTCATGATGTCCAGCAGTTTGTTCAGTGTCCTCGCCTCTGCCACCGTCACCAGAGAGTCCAGCTTCATGCCGACCACAGAGCCGGCACGCCTGGTCAGTTTGTCCAGTCTGGACGTGTCCTTCTTGGATATGCTGCCTCCCCAGCACACCACGGTGTAGAAGAGGACACTGGCAATCACAGACTGGTAGAACACCCAAAGCAGTTTGCTGCAGATGTTAAAGGACCGCAGTCTCCTCAGGAAGTACATCCTGCTCTGCACTTTCCCATGCAGGTGGCTAGTGTGTTTTGACCAATCCAGTTTACTGTCCAGCCACAGCCTGAGGTATTTGTAGGAGTCCACGACCTCAACCTCAGTTCCCTCTAATGCGACTGGTCTCGGCTTTGGTCTGGACCTCCCAAAGTCTATAACCAGCTCCTTCGTCTTAGCGGTGTTGAGTTCCAGGTGGTTTGTGTGGCACCAGAGAGCAAAGTCCCTCACCAGACAGCGATACTCCTCCTCTCTGTCGTCCCTGATACATCCGACTATGGCTGTGTCATCAGCATACCGTATGTGACACAGCTCCGAGTTGTAGTGGAAGTCAGAGGAGTACAGGGTGAAGAGAAGAGGGGCCAGCACTGGGGGGCCACAGTGTCAGACACGGTGTCCTTCAGCCTGACATACTGCGGCCTGTTGGTGAGGTAACTATGGATCCAGGTGACCAGGTGCGGGTCTACTCCCGTGCTGTTTAGTTTATCCTGGAGCAGAAGGGGCTGGATTGTATTAAAGGCACTGGAGAAGTCCAAAAAAAGGATCCTCACCGTGCCGCTGCCCTTATCCAGGTGGGAGTGGGCCCGGTGCAGCAGGTAGAGGATGGCATCCTCCACACCAACATCTGACTGGTAGGCGAATTGCAGGAGATCCTGGGCATGTTCCACCTGGGGTCTGAGGAGGCCGAGGAAGAGCCGCTCCAACGTCTTCATCAGGTGTGAAGTAAGTGCCACGGGCCGAAAGTCATTCAGCTCGCTGGGCCTGTTCTTCTTGGGCACTGGGACGATGCAGGATGTCTTCCAGAGGGTGGGCACTTCCCTTAGCTGCAGGCTGAGGTTGAAGATCCGCTGTAGTGGCTCTCCCAGTTCAGTAGCGCAGGTCTTCAGCAGCCTTGGACACACCTGGTCCGGCCCTGCTGCTTTCCTGGGCTTGAGCTTCCTCAGCTGTTCTCTGACCTGGTCTGTGGTGAAGTGGGGCAGGGGTTGTGCTGAGGTGTGTGGGGGGGGTTGTCAGTGTAGTGTTGTCTGGGGGGAGGTGTGTGGTAAGGAACAGGGGTGGCTGCAGTGAGAGAGGGGGTTGGGGGGCCATGGACTGGTTGAACCTGTTGAAGAAGTTGTTCAGTTCGTTTGCCCTCTCCATTGTTCCCCCAACGACTCTGGTCTTTGTGTTGAGGCCAGTGATGGTCCTCACACCTTCCCAGACCTCCTTCATGTTGTTTTATATATTGATATATTGATTATCACATAATAATGCCAGTTTTTGCTTTTTAAGAGATCAATAAATTGTAATTTTGTAACCAGCACTTAGCACTGGAACTGGAAGATATTTTAAATATCCAAAATAAAACATGACAACCAAAAACAATAAAATCAACATAAAATAAAAACCATACCACACTGAAACCATAAATAAAATGGATTATGATGTCTCTGTAAATGTTCCCCTTCAAAAAATATTAATCATCAGAATGGATATGATTGAACTCATTTTAATTGATCATGTGATTAAATGATTAATTGCTCATTGGCAGGCTTAGTCTTCATTCTCACTCTGGTCCTATCTTTAGTTCTTGAGGTTAATCAATACTGCACACCAAAGTCTTTTAAAAGGTAAAAAAAAAAATATTTTCAGGTGTGTTTTTTTCAAGTGAGATTTTTTGCTAATATTGATAGCATTATTCAAGTCCAAACCTCTAATTTCACACCTGTTTTTTGCACATATCCTGAAACTATTCCGTGATGTTGCAGATAATATGAAGGAAAATGACTTACGTTCTGCTGGGGTTTTTACTTGTAAGTTTAAAGATGAATGTCTACTGGGGAATTTAAAATCTAAAAGTCGGTGCCTCTGTTCTTTAATCTTCCTGGATCAGCAGAAACTCAAACTGAATCCATAACCTTCTCCACATGAGTAAGTTAAAGTTAACACAATATTTAAATGTCTCCTATTAAATAAATCAATAGTAGACATTGAATAATTATTTAATGTGGCTTATTTGATAATAAATAATTGTTCTTACTGTCTCAGCTAAAAGTACAAAGCACACCTCAACTTGAGACAAAATGTAAAAATAATCCAGAAAATCACTTTGCATGATTTTTAAATAGTTGACTAGCATTTTATGTAGTGAAATAAGTATTTGATTGCCTAGCAACCAGCAAGAACTCTGGCTCTCACAGTCCTGTTAGTTCAGCGTTAAGAAGCCTCTTCTATCCTCCACTCATTACCTGGAGCTGCACCTGTGTGAGATCATTACTTCACTTATTCCTTGCAATAAAATGTGTGATTTTTTTTTCTTATTTTTTTTTTTGAAGGGGGGAATTATTATCTTTTTTTTTTAGATTTTGTCGCTCACAGTTGAGGTGTACCTGCGGTGAGAATTACAGACCTCTTCATTCTTTGTAAGTGGGGAAACTCAGCGGTGTATCAAATACTCCCCCACTGTATCTACTTATTATTGGAGGTTTCCTACAGAGTCTGGAAAAAAATATTGAATTTAAGGTATTTTCCTCAATCTCGAATAAATATGAAGAAGAAAATGTATTTTTAAACTTCTTTCTTTGCCGTATTTTGCTAGTTGGTGTGTCCGTCTGTCAGCTGACTTTATCCACCTACTGTCAGTCCATCCTTCTTTACTGTCTGTTTATGTAATACCTGACCTCTTTACAAGTATTTGCTGTAAACTCTTAGTTAACTTTAGTATTTCTGACTTTTAAAATAGGTCAAAAATAGGCTGAGAGCTCTGCAAATATCTGCAGTTTACTCATGAAAAATGCATAGAAAGCCTGAGGTTTGGAGATACACCTGTTGTTTAATTTATCTATTTTATATAAAAAAATGTGTTTGTGTGAAAACCCGAACAGTACCGCTATTTTATTTGCAATACAATCCAACTTTTATAGCTTTTTTCATGTATTAGTTTGGCTCGTTTTTCAGATGAGACCTAAAAAGTTACTGAAACAACCACAAGGAAAAGGAAACGGTTCAGCCAGGAGAGTTTCTGGTGTCACCAATGCCATCATCATGTGTAGGACATTTGAAAACTGCCACCTCTATAATTAGGTTCCTATAATCCCTCTCTGCAGCCTTTTCAAAGATTCCCACTGTCAAGAGGTACTCAAAGCCAAGAGCCGCATTGTTCCATAATGTCAGCCAGTTGAAATGTCCTAACTGGTCATTATCTGCCCAGCAATTTATGGCTTTTAAGCCATCAGGAGGTTAAATGGATTCCCTTTTTCAGTGAAATATCCCCCAGATTGGGGAAAAAAACCTGTGCTCCTCTCACATAATTAAGGTCACCCTGATGGCTCCTTTGCTATTGCAACAGCTGCTTCAATAAAAACCTTTTTTTTTCTTTCCCTCCATGGTCTTTTTTTCCCATCTTTTCTTTCTCACTCCTGCACTAATCAAACAGGCAGAGCCGGTTGACGAGAGTTCAGTGAAGAAAATGATTCTGACCTTTGAGAAAAGGTCATACAAAAACCAGGAGCTGAGGATAAAGTTTCCAGACAATCCAGAGAAGTAAGACCATCACCAATGACGCATTTTGGTTCACTTCACTGTCATACACTTTGTTTCTTTGCAAGTTAATGTGTAATATTTGGGCAGAATCAAAAGCATCTGGTAGGACATTTTCCTTTTGTTTATGATCAGGTTTATGGAGTCAGAGCTGGACCTGAATGACATCATCCAGGAAATGCATGTAATCGCGACGATGCCGGATCTCTACCACCTGCTGGTGGAGCTTAACGCCGTCCACTCACTGCTGGGCCTCCTGAGCCATGAAAACACTGATATCCTTTTGAATAGCTATTGAAGAACACATTGGTGTTTATCGTCTTCCTCCCGGGTTGTTAAGCTCCATTGATTTCTGAAGAAAATTTGTCTGTCACAGTTACAGTCCCAGCTGTTATCTCTAAGCTTTGTACAAATCAGGATACAAGAGATTTACAGAATTTGCGATTTAATGAAATTTAACACATCACAAGTAGGGCTACTGTTATTGATCTATTGACAGATTCTGCCGATTTTTCATGTAAGCACGGAAGCTAATTTTATACAAAACGCATAGAAAAATACAGATAAGTTTTTTAATGAAATAAACATGGCCAAAAATACAATGACATAGCATTCCTTTAGTGAATGCTTGATCATTTGTAGCAATGGATGCATCTGCAGCTAAAAAAATGAAACCAGACAAAGCATAAGAATGGAAGAAGCTATTTAAAAGAATACTGTATTTTATTCGATGTTTTCAGTTTGTTTAAGCCAAGAGAAAGAGAGATGGCAGATAACAGGAAGGCTGAACAAAGTAAAGCAGAGTTGTTCTGTTTTATCCTTTTGAGCTTTCAACCAGGTAATATCCTGGATTTGGAAATACTGGTAGCATTTTGGAAAGCTCTTCATGCTAAAAATTCATATCAGAAAGAAAATACACATTGGGTTTGATGGCTTTTGATTGCCAGTTGTTATAAATATGCTAACATCTATCCTAAAATGCCAAAGCTAGTTTAACATGTGACATCAAGTGATGTTCCCTTTTCTAGTAATAATAACAGTTAATAAATGGTAACAGCAAAAAGACTGGGGGGGGGGCGACCTTAATGCAATTCTTATATCTTCTTAAAGAGAGTAAAATCAATGCATCCCTAGTTTATGTAGTTATAAGAATTATTATACAGTCAAAGCATTTCCAGGACAAACCTGTTTGTGAAGCAGAATTTGAGTGAACAGCTCCACTTTTGGTAAAAATCAAGACTAGCATACAGTACAGGTGCAAACTCCTCATTCCAGCTGTCATGCAGTGAAATGAAGGAGTGATGATTTCAGCTTGTGGTGCCACTACCAGGCCTGAATACCATGCAGCTGAAGCTAAAGTCATCGATATATGTGACACCGTTCCAATCGACTCCTAAAGCCTGGCTAGAATATGATCTTGAAACAGAATAATAAGAACAAGTGTGTGTGTGGCTGTAAAGGAAAAGAGTCAAGACTCTGCTGTGGCCCAGTTCAAACCCAAACCAAAGACCAATTAAAATACTGACGGAGAAACCTTCAGACATCAGAGATGTGATGAGGGAGTCAAATGTTCTTAAACATCTGTAAGACTTGTAGAAGATGGACTCTTAAAGTTATTGGTTTGTAGACAAATAACCATGTAGTATAACTAGTGTTGCAAAAGGCGTCTAATGGAAGTCTCCAGACATTTTTTCTTTCTCAAATTACTAGGAATCTCAAAATAAGTTGCAGTTGCAGTTTTGTCATTATTGGTTGAAAACATTTAACAAGAGAGACCAAAAAAAAAAAGAAAAAGAAACTGTACCACTAAAGGGGCAGTAACATGTATATACAGACCATAAGCATAAAATAAATCCCTGTTTGTAACTGATTATCAGCAAAGAACAAATGACAGCAGCTGATAAACAGAAAAAGTAAACAACATAAAAGAGTAAAGAAGTATGGAGGCTAAAAGTAATAAAACATGCTGAGGAGCCGGAGCTGTAGCTTAGCAGCCATGTGGAAAATCCTCCGTGTTGTCATTGAAGACGGAGAATTAAACTTTCTCTCGACTGCCGTTGTCACCATCGTCAGCTTCGTCACAATAGCGATCCAAAACTTTCCTGCATTTTCTGTAGCATGGAAGAAATTTATTTTATATTTTATTTTTTGGAAATATGCAGCGTCCCCAAGACGTTAAATTCAGCTATACTGATTGGCTAAATATTTTTTGTCAACCACACATGATTGGCTGTTTCCTGAGACGTCCTGTCTCAGGAAATCTTTACTGTAGCGCGAAGAAATGATAGGGGTGTACCTGGGGAAATGTGGAAATAATTCAGATTGCACATTGGCATGCACTTTTAAGGAAAACTGACACTGTCGCTTTTTAACACTTCCAAAGCATTTCATTGTGTCAAGCAGGGATTTAGACCTGATCAATCAATACATTTATTGATTAACCATTTGAATCCTTTTTGAAGTTTCCCAGATATGAAGCCTACATCGTTTCTCCTATTTGAAGGGCAGCTTTAAATGTTAATTTCAATGTAATCATTTTTATCTTCCCCTTAAATGTAATGATGAAAATGTGTTGTAATTGTCTTTATTTTTCTAAACGTCAACCACATGTTGCCATAGCAGTGGTGGACCTGCTACAGGAGCTGACGGATATCGACACGCTCCATGAGAGTGAGGAGGGAGCCGAAGTCCTCATTGACGCCCTGGTGAGTTCAAAATCGACATCAGTCTTTGTTATTGATCACTAGACTCAGTGGATCAATACTTAAGTTTCTGTGCTTTTGGATCCAAACTAGGCAGAGAAAAATGGATTATTGGTCATCATTAGTGAATACAAAATAGGACTTTGGTTGGGTCTCATTGACATTAAAATGTTTTTTTTAGTTTAAACTTTTTGGTTGAAGTCTTAAGCTAGTTTTTATTTATAACTTTGTGATGTTTTAATATGGCTCTAGTCTTTTTTTTTTTTTTTTTTTACAATAAAACAGTATTTTTAGCTCCTTCTGTTTATTTGACTTCAGTCTGTCTGTGAACCAAGCAGATACCCACTCAATAAGAGCATCAATATTGTTGATATCCCATTATGTTTTCACACAAAGGTCAAACTGCAATAATGTTCAGTTCTACCTTTTAACGGAGGAAGGAAGTGATGGGTGGCACAGCAGTTTTTCATCTAATATTCTATGTCTTGTTTGTTACTGTGGGGACTGACCCCTTATCTCTGCTGGCTCACAGGTCTGAGCTGTGAGGTTGAACACTTTTCTTCTGCAGGTATTATGTTAGCTTTGAGTTACTGGAGTTTGCACATGCAAATGTAGGTTATTTTCTGACTTCAATGTTTTCTTCTCTTTTGCAAAGGTCCTGTAGCACCAGCACACGTTCTCTCTCTTTCTTTAAAATCAATACGTGTCTGGTGTGTAACTTTAAAAGTCTATTCTAAACTTGGTGATCCAGAAAAGATCTACATTGAAGAGTTATTTGACATTCTCTTTGAAAACAGCTTTTATATTCTTGTTACAGTCTAAAAATAAATGCCATCGCCTTTCATGATGGATGTGAAAATTATATTTTGATTAAGATTTTGATGTACGCAGGTGTGGATTCTGAAGCCAGTGTCACTTGGTTTGGTATATGCCTTGTCTTTGTCTTTCAGTTACTAACTTTTCAGCATCATTTGTCTTTGCATCTGATTTGCATTTGGAATATGATTTTGTCAGGTCTAAATACCTATTAAACAAACACAGGAAAGACAAGAGAGTTAGATTCTTTGTTTCTCGCGAGGAGAGCAGACAGAGATGTGCTTTCAGTTACAAATCTCCAACCGCTCTGAAACACATCTGTCTGTTCCTCTCTTTTATTGCTCTTAGGAACCCTCTCACACTGAGCACTGCAACTCTATGGGGTGGGGTCAAAGCATTTTAGTTGCAGTGCTAAAAGACAATCACTAAACTAAACACATGTTATCTACAATCTAAATCCTTCTTGCTCCAGGCACGGCGTCGAATAGGACACGTTGTATAGCTTCAAAGCAACGGCTTTGTAGCACAGAGCAGAGTTTATTGCAGGCTTGTAAAACTCTGCTGGGAGCAACTAACACCTCTGTCTTGTAGGAAGTCCTGCAGGGCAACAGCTGCTGTGAGTAGCTGTCACCCCTATTTCCCAGGGAAGTCTCAGGATAGAATCAAAGTTATTTAACATACAGAAACATTATCTAAATGTAACTACAAGGCTACATGATACAACAAATATTTGATAATACTAATAATACAATTTACCCAACAGATTTCCATCTGGGCAATACTGCCAAAGATTTTATATTTTGCTTTTCTTGCTTTTTTTTTTTTATGCTACATGTCCAAAAACTTGACTTGAGCGTTGAAACCAAGCGGTGGAAATTGGCACCCACCACTGAACAAATGCGGATAAAATTATGAAGTAGCATGTAAATTGGAGCAACGCACCTGCCACTGTGACAGGTTGACAATTTGAACAAAAAAAAAAAAGTTTCATTCAGTTTGAACTTCTGTCCAGGGTGCGATATGCATATTGTGTACAATTAAATTTTGGAAAAGAAATATCCTTTAGAGGATATCAAGTTATTTACCTTATTTAAAGGTAAATAGCTTGATGTTATTTACCTTTAATAGCATTTATTTTGTTTTCTCTGTGCTGAATGTTTTGTTTAGTTAACTAACCTTGATCGAACATAATAACTAATAATGAGACAGTAGATCAACATTTCTAGCTGAAAACATTTTGTGTGACTAAATTGGTTTCTTACCTACTGTTGGGTGAGACAGGAGCTCAGCTTGCTTTGCCAGCCTCTCCAGGTGGAGGTATAATATAAATGCAGTTCATTTACTGCCCAACGGAGCGCCCACAACCTCACTGTTCTTTACAGCTTCTTCGAAGGGATGCCGTTTGAGGGCAGTGAGGTTGGTTGGTTGATTCCATTTGTCTCCTCTGTGCTGCTGTAGTGCCTGCAGCTGTGGTGTCTTTGCTGCCAGAAGGCCAGGTGTTACCCTTGATAAGATAAATCAAAATGATTCAGGGCGCTCTCTGTGGCATATAAATCTGCTTTGGCTGTCCATCTTCTTTCATCTGTAATAGTACTTTTATCCCACCTGCTGGCAGTCCACAATCTTTGTTTGGTTATAAGTATCCAATCTCAACTTGACTGATAACACTCGCTTCCTGTCACAGCTGCCCTGAGAATGTCCAAATGTCCTCCTGCCTCCCCCTCAACCTTAAAATGTAAAATCTCTGTTATTTGGCGATGCACAGAGATACAGCTGCTCTGCACTTTTTCTGTGTTTCTGGTGGTATTATCTTGGATTGTTTCACTTAATGTCGGGCGAACCACCTCTTGCCTAAACATGAACCACCGCTTGTAAATAAGCAGAGTCTGTGTGTATATCAACACCACCTGGTGTACAGACACTGTGACGGTGGATAGCCAGTGCTCCCCTGACTTGGAGTATATGACTCTGAAAGGCAGACCCTTCTATCTACTTAGAGAGTTCACTATAATAATGATCACTGTTGTTTACATTAAACCCTTTGCCAATGCAAATTCGGCTTTGAGTACACTGTATAACAGCATTAATAACCAACAGAGCTGCTATCCAGATGCAGTTTTCGTTATTACTGGAGATTTTAATCATGTCAACTTAAAGGTAGTGCTCCCCAAATTCCATCAACATATAAAGTGCGCTACCAGAGGACTCAGTACATTGGATAAGATCTACTCTAACATCAAATTGGGTTATAGACCCAAACAGTTACCACACCTGATGCAGTCTGACCACATGTCACTGTTTTTGATTTCTGTATATACCCCCCTGAGGAAATCTGATCATACCACCATAAGAACCATCACAAGCTTTCCTCTCTGCAGCTGAAGGATTATTTTGAAAGAGCAAACTGGGACTTTTGAGAACATACAGACCTGGAATTAATGACTGACAGTGTTCTTTGTTACATCAAGACCTGCGCTGACAATGTTATAGTGAAAAAACATATCCGGATCTTCCCAAACAAAAAGGCATGGATGACCAGAGAAGTCCAGTGGCTGCGTAGAGAAAGGAATGTATGGAGGAATTTAAAGGTCCCTAAACTCATAGAGTATATTAATAAAGGTTAAATAAGACTCGGAACTCCATCTGCTCATAGTCAAAACGAGAAGAGATTTTAATGCACATCTGCGGAACTAAACATCACATACACATTGTTACAGTAGTCCCAAAATCTTTGCCTTCTACTTCTGGTATCAGTTTTTTATAGGGTCCAAGCTCTACTGGTATGTATTGGGAAGCCTCGACCAATGGCGTTGCTTTCCTCCATTTACGTAGTTCATTTGGCTCCGTCTTACACTGGATGTGTATTGGAAGTTCCTTGGAAATATTAAGACCTATTCACCTCCAACATCTGCTCCATTTCAAAGGTGCAAAACAAGCCAATTATTATTCTTATCTATCCAAACAGTTCTTTCCCAGATATTCTTCCCGTCTCACTTCGGCTTCGCACGTAAGGGGAAGCCGGGAGCTAGGTCAAATTGACCTTCTATGGCGCCAGATTTCCTCAGTGAAAAACAACTCTATAGAGAGTATTTCCGCTCTTACATAATCCCAATCCATTTGACACAATACATTTCTTTTAGGTTAAAACATATCTTAGTGTGAAACCACCAAACTACATAATTTTTAACTATTAATATAATTATATTCCTCTACATATCCCCCCTAAAATAAGTACACTTATTTTCTAATTAGGAATGATTTTCTTAAAGAGAATTGTATGGGTAGAGGTCTACTTATGAACCAGTGAAGATAAAACGTTAATGTAAATAACACAATTACAATCTTATTCAATATATCGTTAACAAGTTTACCTTACAGTGAATGTATAATTACAGTGCATTGCTGTCCCATGGCCAACAGTTCCACCTGTATAGGATCGAAAAACCCAGTTTATGCATCTTTCGTTCAAGGGAAAAAATTCTCCTATGGCCCCAGAGGCAACCACCCGCAGGCACAAATGGAACTGCAGACCACAGTACCTGCAATGATTTTCACCCAACATCATCATTGGTCATATTGGCAAGAATTGAACAAGGTAGAGATAAGCTTGAATTATAACACTAAACAAGTTCTTAGCAGCGATGCAGGATAACGTAGTGTTGCACAGTCCTTGTCCTCGGGTCGCAGAAGTAAATTGTAGTTCCGGGTTGATGTTCCTTTGATTTTATTGTTCTGCTTCTCACAGTCCTGGTTCAGGGCCCCCAACACATTCTCCATTGTCCATGAGTCTCTGAGTCCAGCACACAAAGGGTCCCTGAACCACCAGTCTCTCTGGGTTGTCCTGAGAAGACAGAAAATACTGACCAGTATCTTGTAGTACAATATGTTCCAATTAAAAGGTCTTCATTGCTTGTATAGAGAAATCCTTGATGCCTCTGTTATTCGATTCTAAAGTTCCACTAATAACTCACATGCGAGTTGCGCATAAGGATTTTCCATGTGGCATGATATACATTTCATTTAACATATTTCATGTCATATTATTACCACCTCTACAAACGCTGCTTTCATGTCTGGGAACAAGGACCTCTACAGCGTGGCACAAAGCAACCCAAAGAGAGGGATCAGAGAAACTAAAAGGTACTACAAGAGTACCAAACCTGCCTCTTCAATCAGGCAGGTTTGGATGGGAATCCAGCACATCACCATCTACAGAACCAATCATGGAGCAGGCGACATCTCACTAGCGGAGAAGTTGAACCACTTCTTCGCTCGTTTTGAGTCGGAGCCTCCAATGGCAGCTGCCTCGAATGAAGCAGTGCAACCAAGTACCTCTATCCTCAAGGTGGAGGAATATGAAGTGAGACGCTCGCTACAGACTGTCAACCCCAGAAAGGCAGCGGTACCTGATGGTGTCCCTGTGCTGAGGAACTGTGCAGAGCAGTTGGCTGGGGTCTTTACAAAAATCTTTAATCAGTCCCTGTCTCAAGCCAGAGTCCCATCTTGCCTGTAATCCTCCACCATTGTTCCCATTCCTACAAAGTCTCCCATCGCCTGCTTGAATGACTACCGACCAGTGGCTCTCACCCCATTGGTGATTAAATGTTTTGAAAGACTGGTTCAGAGTCACATTTTGACATTCATTCCTCGCGCTTTTGACACACACCAGTTTTTGTATAGAGCTAACAAGTCAATTGAAGATGCAGTCTTGTCCCCCCTGGAGCACCGAGATAGCAACGCAGGCATCTTCTTCATTGATTTCAGCTCCGCTTTTAATGCCATCCTCTCTGACAGATTAGTGTGCAAACTGGCAGACCTGGGAATCCTCTCTGTAGTTTTATTAAGGACTTCCTGGTCCTCTATCTGGTCCTCTACTGTATTTAGACTATGATAAATAGATTAACACAACTTTATATTGTAGATAACAAAGAGTCAGAATGGGCCTCCATACCTCTTCAGCCGTCAACATCAGTACTGGTTCTCCTCAGGGCTGTGTGCTGAGCCCTCTCCTCTTCACACTGTACACACACGGTTATGTTTCAGTCCATCAGACTACCACCCTTGTTGAATTTGCAGACGACACAACTGTAGTGAGCCTCATCTCAGGGCGGATGAGTCTGCCTACAGGAATGAGGTGGAGCGACTGACAGCATGGTGCACAGACAACAACCTGATCCTAAACACAGCCAAAACCAAGGAGATCATAGTGGATTTTAGGAGAAGTAAAACAAACATTCAGCCGCTAAACATCTGCGGAGATCCAGTGGAGAGGGTGTCAAACTTTCGTTTCCTGGGAGTTCATATCAAGAATAACCTGGTCTGGGACGTAAACACAACAGAACTGCTAAAGAAAGTGCAGCAGAGACTATATTTCCTGAGAGTCCTCAGGAGGTACAATATTTCTCACAAACTGCTGGTGTCCTTCTGTCGATGCTCTATTGAAAGCATCATCTGCTATTGTGTCTGTGTGTGGTTCCCCAGCTGCACAGAGGAAGACTCTACAGAGAATCGTAAAATCTGCCCCGAAGACTGTTGACTGCTCTCTGAGTTTTACCAGAGGAGTCTTTTTATTTTAAATTAAGGGGCATCCAGGAAAATTCATAAATAATTTTGAAATTACAGTCATACGAAATGACTAACAAAATAAAATCAATTCAGAATAATATTCTTAGCTACATTTACACTTTGTTCTATAGAGATGAATTGATTCTTCTGTTTGAAAGAGATCAATGATTAAATTTCATATTTAGTTTTTTTTATTTTAACATAAAAATAATTAGCATAGCAGACTATGTAATTAAAAACTGAAGTGTAACAAAGGAACAGACACTGAGCAGATTGGTATGAAAGCAGAATTTAACTGTGTGAATGCCATACTTTGTATTTTAAAAAGAGGACTGATAAATACTCACTTCCAAATATTGTAAATTGGAGCTGCAATTCAGTTACTGAGGTGCTAAACTAGACTTTAACCCAATCCGATCCGACTAATTAGCTCTAACCAAGCCCGAGGTAAACCCAGGATATTATTTTATTTACAATTTTACTGCGTTCGTTTTTTTGACCACCGTTTTAGTAAGTGGTGTAACTTCTCCTGTTTTTAGCGTCTTCCAGCTTCATCTTGTCGCTTGTTGTAATGGCAAGGTGAGAAAAGGTCAAATCATCTGGGATGTGTGATTGATGGGAGCGGAGCAACGTGTTCATGCAGTGCACTGTGCTTGCTACAGCCTGATTAACTTCTGCACCCTACTTTCTATCTCTATTTCTTCAACAGGTTAAACTATCTGGTCCTCTTCTGTATTTAGACTATGATAAATAGATTAACACAACTTTATATTGTAGATTCTCTTTTGATTTTCTCGGTGCTGAAAACAGCCTTATCATACACACAGAGGCCTGAACCCGACCGGGCCATAAATCTAAACTCTATACTGAGCCTCCATTAAAGCCTGATGTGTCACTTTCACACCATTCCCTCAAATACAAATGACTTCCACCTTTGTATTCACATGCAGCTGGAGCTGTTTTTTTTTAGATCTATAACTCTTGGAAGAGTTGCCGTAACCTCTTAAACTAGAGATGTTCTCAAAATAACGCTTCTGTTTCAGACGTAAGTTATGAACGGGACGAGATCCATGAACCATTGAGCATATGGGAATCGTCTTTCCATCTGAGCAGAATATTTTGTCTAGCTATCGCAATAGCAGCATTCATAAAACCTTTCTAAATTATACCTGGTTACATCTACACAGAAAAAAGATTGTGGTTTATGACCTGTAAAAGTTACATCTGCAAAATCTGTATTTTGATTTTTGTATTTCTTTTCTGTTATATTGCTGTTTTGCTGCTGTAAAAAAGTCTTAACTTTTTATGTGCAGCTAGAGGGACAGGTGGTGGCCTTGCTGGTGCAGAATATGGAGCGGCTTGATGAACAAGTGAAAGAAGAGGCTGATGGCATCTACAACACGCTTGGTAAGAAAACTTCCTCCACTGTAAACAAGCAACTTTTATCATCTTATAATGTAGCAACAAATGTAGAAATTACTGCAATTCTCAACTCATTGTCTCCAGAGAGCAATTATTTCAGCAGCAGGACATCAGAAACTATCAGAAAAGCTTCAAACATTTTTTAACATTGTGTTGTGTTCAGAACATTACAGAGTTTTGCACTACATTGTCAATGTAAAGACACGGAAAGTGCAACAAATACAGAAAACAAAACAAAAAAATCCTTAATTAAAAAGAGTTAAGACAATGAGTTAATAAGGATTTAATAAGTTATTTAAATATAGTTTAACAATACCATATTCCACCAGATTTTCCCTTTATGTTTCTACCAATGTTTATGTCTGGGTGTGACTGGTGTGGTGGTAGAGTGGTTGTCTTGCAATTGAAAGGTTGTAGGTTTGATTCCAGCATCCTCCTGCCACATGTTGATCACTCCTTGGCAAATTTCTGGTATTTACTACCTAAAATGGCAAAAAAAGAGAAGGAAAATAAAAAAATAGAAATTACAATGAAAACCTTGTGAGAAATAATTCTGGAAATTTCTGTGGTTTTCAGAGGCAGCCGATGCTTTATTTGGAACATGAGACTTTTGTGGACTAACTATTTTCTTGGATTACATTAAGTGGATCCTGTATATATATATATGTTTGTATTTGTGAATGTGAATGGGTGAATATGTCTATACTGTAAAGCGCTTTGCTTGGTCAGTGTGATTTGAACAGCGCTTTATGGAATATGTTCAAATTACTGACACAATTCAAAACATTTTATTACATAAAGAATTTCTTAGCAACAGCAGCTTCAATAGCAAAGCTAATGGGTTTGGATTAGCTTGGCATCCATCATATTATTCAGATTGGCTCTTATTTATCAGATGTGAGTATGCCAATCTGAACATGAGTGTGGGATATGATGAAGTCTGCAGTCTCTGTACCCAAGTTTATGTCAGTGTCGAACTCCAGTTTTACCTGAGATTTATTATCCCATACTAGTGTAAAATACTGTTTAACAGCTCAGGAACATGTTTACTGAGGTTCATGTTGGATTACTGATTTTTCTTTTCTTTATTTTTTTTTGTTTACTTTAAACCAGTCTGTAACAGCCGCAAACAGGCTGCACAAACATTGATAATGTTTTGAGCAGAATTGCAGAGATGAGAAATGTAACACATTTTAACAGGGCCTGTCCAGTTGCTGCAGTGAGTCTGTTTTATTCATCATAACATATTTTATTTACATTCTAGATGTTTTTCTTGTGTTCAGCTTACACTGTTCGACTCAGTATTTGAGCTCAGAATATATTTTGCACAGCACTGCAATGGTGTACTCTCTTTTTCTTCCTGCACTACAGTTTTTGCACATTAGCTGGGCTTTTTGTTTCCATGGAGATTCTGTGTTGCCTTTTTGGGTTTTACCTTGGTACTCCACCCTGCACTTGTTTGCTATTTTCCTGTAAAATAAGAAATCTCCACGCAGTAATAGTTATCTCTTTAAAATACTTGATAGCTCCTTGGACATTGTCGTACTCCTGCATTGTTCCTTATAGTTAGCCATAGCCTTTCCTCAATCATCATCTTTTTAACCTTTTCTGCTGCAATCAATTACATTTTAAAGTTTTAAATAAATGTAATTGATTTCATATGTGATATTCATATGACAAAGATAAAAGCTGTTTAGATGGTATGTGGTGATTTTAGATTTCAAACCTGAAAGGTAGATATATCTGTGAGAAATCTGGGGCATTCACTGCACCCCGCAAGTTCTGCAGTGACTACAGTTTCTTTACTGCATAATGGATAAAAATAGCTTGCTTCAATATTCTGAACAATTGATAGGTCTGACCTTGTTTAATACAGAACCGCTAGAAAGAGTTGTCTTTAAGCAGCTGCCGTTTGAGGCTTGGGGAGAGGGCTGACAGGAAGCCCTCGTGGATTTCCTTTTTACTGTCACACAGCAGGGTTACACAAACCTGTTTGGTATTCTTGAGGTTTAGCAGCATGTCCCCCTGCTGTCTAAACATTAAAAAAATGTTTTGCTTTCAAACGTATAATATTCTCTTGGAAAAAGAGAATATTGTAAAAATATGATTGACTAAATGAACATTTGGAACACCAAAAATTACTTGGATATGGTATGTTCTTGGGGCTGGGCAATATAGCTTCAAAATAAAAAGATTTTTTTTTTTTTTCAAACCGCACTCGATATCTGATTTGAATCATCTTTCTCATGGTTTTTTCTGTAAAAAGGAACATTACAAATGACAGAACATATTTTCATAAAGTAGCTTTTATGTCAGTCGTCCCTTCTGTGAGTTGGAGTATTAGGACCAGGATGCATGAATATTTGTAGTACGAGCAAGTATGAGTATATAGTTGTAATATTGAAATAATAAAGATACAATTTTACCAGAAGAATGTCTTCAAGTTATAAGACAAAAGTTGTTTTAATGAGAAAAAAACTTTAAAATGTAAAAGTTACTACTTCGTTCTTGTATTACTCCGACTTTGTCATATGACTTTATTCTCGTATTACTACGAGAATAAATATAGGCTTTATTCTTATAAATATAAATAAATATAAATAAAGCCTATATTAGTAACCTATATTTTGTATTAAACTATATTTATTAGTGTTGACCTGAATAAAAAGTCCAAATTCATAAAAACTGTAAAACATGTTTGTCAAACAAGATGGTGGCCCTGGGCATGTTGACATCAATCTGAACTATGGAAATCCAAGGAGTTCTTTGGAGAACAAAGAAATTCAGATTTTCCAACAATTAAATCTTCCCAAAAATTTGATTAATCAATAAAATTGGTGAAATCGGTTCCACAGATTATGTGTTTTGTAACAAACTATTACAAGGATGACAGTTTTAACAAATATGTAAAAAAAACAAATAAAAGTTATATACTGCAGCTTTAAGGAAGGCTTACTGGCGAGCTTTTGGTGACTTGTTGCAAATGAAGAGTCTTGAATACGGACCAATCTAAGGTCTGTCGTTCTGCGTCCCGAGGTTCAGGTTTGGGAAAACCTGTGCAAATCCTTTAACAACAACTATATGCAGATGACCAGTAGGGACAGTGTAGGACCTCGTGGTCAAATTAGTTGCTCTTTTCTAAATATTTCTGCAGTCTGTATTTTTCTTTAATCTCCTAAAAGTCATTCATTTGGTTCATTCAATAGCATTAAAAGCGAGGACAGTAGAAGACTGTAAAAGTCCTGTCCTCTGCGTTTAGCCTCACATGGATCCGACTTTTCTGCCCCTCAGCTGTTTTTGTGTTGAATGAGTCCGTCGAGATGATTTCTCTTTCTTTGTTGCCAGATTGAGGCCGTGTGTCAGAAGGGCTGTTGGGGTGTGTGTTTGTGGCGTTCATCGCGGGAGCAACACTCGCGCATCCTCTGAATTTGTGTATATGCATGTGTGTGTGTGTGTATAAAAGAGAGAGAGAGAGCTATCAAGGGAGCTCTCCAAGCTTGAATAAGCCTTTTGTCTGCCTTGGCTGCTTTCTGTTCTGGGCCTGCTTTCCTCCAGGATGCTGTCTGCTCCGTTTGAATCCCTGATAAAGGGCCTTGGTCTTCCTCTCTCTGCACCCCTGCACTCTATCTCCTCCTCCGTTGTTGTTTCTCCATCATTTCTCTATCATCTGCAGCCCATCTCTCCAGATGTTGCTGTTTTTCCCCCGTATTGCCGTGCTGCTCCTCACTCAGTTCTAGCATCCCTCTGTTTCTCATCCCTCATCTTTGACTTGTCCACCACCCTGTTCTCCTCTACTTTGCTCTTCTGCTCATTTCTTTCTTCGTTTTCTTCATTCTTCCATTGCTGTCTCTCTCTCTTTCTCACTCTCTCCCAGCATCCATTTGCTCTGATGAAGGGATGAATTACAGAGACAGGCCTCTGGAAGAACAGAATTATAAGATAATTTGGGGGAAACGCACAGAGAGAAAAATCAGATTTGATTTAGATTAGTCACACCCGACTGATACTCGATCCGCTTAATAAGATCAGGTTTGATCTGGAATTTCAGATTGCGGTTTCCATCCATCCGTTCTTTGGAAACCCTTTTTGTTAACAGGCTGCAGTGTGAACATCAGGTAAAAATATCTCACAGCGCACACAAAACTATTTACACTTCCATTTCCAAACCAATCTCACATGTACTGTTTTTTTTTAATTATTATTATTGTTTGGACTACAGCTGTCAACTTCAACACATGGCATTAATCTGAAAATTCTAAAGCATTAATATTACAAAATACACATTAATTGAACTACCTATTCCTGCGGACGTTTACTTCATTCACAGCAGCTTGTTTTGGAATTGACACAAGAATCGATGAACAACAGCAGAAGGTGAAAGTTTTCCGCAACAGCAGATGGCAACAAAAGTTGAACATTTAAAACTTTCTTGTGTTGCGCTGCTAGCCCTGTGTGTAGGTCTGCGTGTATGAGCTCAAAGTTTCACGTGCAGGAATTACGCAGGCTAAATGAGGCAAAAGCAGACTTTTGCCTCATCACTCAAATTCATAGGAAATGAATGGAGAGGGACATTTTTACATTAATTAATGTTTAAAGCAAAATGGCTTCCTGAATATACAAACCTAAAAAACTGGGAATCTTCAGACATGTTTGGTTTAAGAGAATAAAACATGTTCTTAAACATTTTTTGAAAACATGGCGGTTTTTTAATATGGGTAGTTAACCAGGGCGGCATGAGAAAGGAGTGGTGCACTCAAGACCTAGAAAATAAAGTATATCTTATCTGTCAGTTGTCCCCTGAACAAATTTGCTTCTAGCTGTATTGTGGTATATGGTATACGTTTCCCTTAGCTGCTATTGAGTGCTGGGAGATTACTTTAACTGCTTTCTGCTACAAAAAAAAGAGCAAAAAAAATCCCCCAAATAATTGCTTGTGTTTTAATTGGTTGGAGTCCGGCTTTCCCAGTGCAACAACTACAAGTTAGACACAGTGATTAATTGTGATTACTCATGGCACCAGAGTGTGATTAATCTGATACATTTTTTCAATTGATTGACAGCACTAATTTATATGCACATCAAATTTAAGTTTAAATCCCACTGTTTCACAGCATTAACAGTAAAATTTAAACCTAAGTGTGTATTATAATGCCAAAAGTACTCACTCATTCATCCAGATTATTGAATTCATCCACAGCCACATGTGCAGAACATTCAGCACCCTATACTGTTTCTATAGACATTTCTGAGCCGAAGCAGTTAATCGTGATGAACCTGTTATTGAAATAATCATCAACTAATTTAGTAATAGATTATTAAACTTGAGCATACAAACTCAAAAAGAAGACAATTTGGTGAAAGAACAACACACTCAGAGCAGTAATCAAGTCAAAACTGTGCATAAATGTATATGTTTTGGATTTATGATAAAAACAAAACAACTGTTTTATGTTTTACCCAAAACTCCTAAAGTGACAGTTTTAGCTTCAGCTGGTTCAAATTCTATAAAACAATCTCCTATTCAGCGCCCTTTGCTTTCCAGTTATTTAGTAGTTCTGATGATAGATATGGTGGAAAGGGGAAAACTATCAGATTGGGTAAACACTCAAGATCAGAACCTTCTGGTTCTTAGATGCACTCACTGCTTCATTCCATCCAGATTTATCCAGAAAAACTGTAAAGTCATTTTTTGGCAGACATAATGTTCCATGACTGATTTTTATTTATTTATTTTCAATCTCTGCAGCTATTACTGAAAACATGGCAGAGTTCAGACCTGGCCTGTGCACTGAAGCTGCTCAGCAGGGACTCATGCAGTGGCTGCTGAAGAGAATCAAGGTAAGAACTTGACGCTCTGACACCAGTCGACTGTTTGGACAGCCTACGTAGGAAAAACTCTCCCATCCAGTCTGTACTTTACTAAAATGTAGTAAGGTGCCTTGTTTTATCTTAGACACAGAGCTGCACTATAACTATGCAATACTAGTGTGCAGCATATCAGAATGGGAATGTACTGCTTGACACAGGATTTGATAAAAGATTGCTCTCTGTGTATTGACAATGTATGATTTTGCTGGCAGCAATGCCCACATCTGATCTATAGTTTTAGAAAAATAGAGGTTAATCAGCATTTTTAGCAATAGCATCGTAATTTCATATTTTCCTGATATGATATACACCCGTGCTTAGAAACTTCCCCAGCAAACATAGAACTTCATTGTAAATTCACTTTTCAGTTTGTTTTTATCTTTCAGATTTTTGATTATCATAAATTTCTTCTTCATCTGGTGCTTTTTAGCTTTTTTGTGCCTTTAGTCTGCATTTAGTTTGATATGATTGTTTGGCAGTCACTAGATGTAGGTGAAGACATCACCAGTGGGATCACTACGGTAACCATGAGAAGTGAAGATCCCTTATTTGAAGCAATTGATGTATTTGCATGAATAACGAAAATGCCAGTGGTGAAATGAAAAGGAATAATTAAAACACAGTAAATTGTCCAGTTTATTTACATTATTACTTCAAGTGTACTGAGATATTTGCACTAGGAAGTAAACCAGAATTACTTAGTAACATTTTGTATTTTTACAGTGAAATGCAAAACTAAAGTCATGTGAATCTGCAGTACAGAGTTTTCATTTTTATACAGTCTAGTTATATTAGACTTGAATTAAAAATCAAATTCAAATCATGGAGATGGATTAAAGCTTAGTGGTTTTCTGTCTTCCTCCAAAAAAGGTTTCATTAGATAAATCTGATGAAAGATGACTTAAATCAGTCAGATGAGGTTTTAGCTGTTAAACACCTCTCTGCCGGTGTGAACATTGCACTGCATAAGCTTAGAAATGATGATTTGGTTACTTCATAAAGCAAGTTTTATAACTATATCAAGATGTAATGAATTTTTTTTTGCCAGTTGTAGCTGTATATTCATCTCAAATTGCCTCTAATTCAGATATTGTGTTGATTCGAAGGTCATTAGTTTTTTCTGTTTTCACTCTGTTGGTTATTGTGATTGAAATAAATGAGTGTAGATTTATTTGGAAGCGCTGTGGCTCTGCTTCATGTGACGACGTGTGAGGCAGCAGCGCTGCTTCAGGCTGCAAACCGCAGAGCTTCATGTGGAAAACCTGGACAGTTTGGAGACCCAAGCCTCTGAGCTGGACCACTAAATACATGTCTGTTTGTCCTGTTTGTCCCTTTCCCTTGTTTTCTTTTTTCCCCTCCATGTCCTTTTCTCTTATTGCTGTCTTTTTTCTCTCTTTTTTTTTTTACATTTTCTTTTTCTGTTTCTTTTTATTTTTTTGTTATTTTTCTTTCAAACATTGAATCTTTTTTCAATACCTTTTTTCTTTCCCACTTTGTATTTCTCTTTTTCTCATTATTTTTTCTATCTTTCTCCCTTTTTTCTCATTTTTTTCCTCCCTCTTTCTTTTTCTCTTTTACTCTTTTCTCTATTTGTCTCCCTCTTTCTCATTTTTTCTCTCTTTTTTCTCTGTTCTCTCTCCTCTCTTCATCCCCCAGGCTAAGATGCCGTTTGATGCTAACAAGCTGTACTGCAGTGAGATTCTGGCCATCTTGCTGCAGAATAATGACAGTAAGTTTTTCTCTGTAAAAGCTCTGCTCTGGTTTTGAACCTCTCAGAATTATTATTCTCTCTTATTATTTTCCTTATGCTGATGCATTCTCTGTCAGCATCCCTTTATTGTGTCATTTCCCTCCTTTCTTTTTCCCCTCATTACATGTTCCCATTATCACTCCTATCTTTTCCTCCCTTCCTTATAAATCTCATTTCCCTCCATTATTTTTTTTAATTTCACATTACCTGTCATGTTTTCCGCCATCTTTCTGGGTAGATTTGCTGTCGTTTTCTGCCTTTTCCATGCTTAATAAAATTTTAAAAAACAGACAGCCACAGGATGATCGGGTTCCTAATCCATATCGATCTGCATTTGGAGTCGCTTCTCTTTTCACACCAGCTTCCCTTTGCCTTACTCCTGCTGTCTCAGTTATTAGATGCCTTCTCTGCATTTCAGCATCCACAAAGAAAAAATCAACATCTAAAAAAAAAAAAAAAAAAAAAAACCCTGAATAAAGACCCGCTGTCACAGATAACGTTCCATGATTAATTTGTCTGTCTGAGGTAAGAATAAGGCAAATTATCCCATTTTACATAAGTGACTCTTTGGCTTTTTGAAATCCTAATTTGCATGTAATTATCATCTCTTGCTGTTACATGTGACTTAAAGGACAGTTGTCAAAGTGGAAATGGAAAATTAAAAATATAGATGTTTCAGCTTGCATTTTTTAATCAAGCCTATTGTTTTCTCTGTTTTTGAACCTTTTTGATCAAAAACAAAGTGGTTTTTGAACAAACCTCTTTTGTTGTGTTTTGTAATAAAAAAAACTTTTAAACTTATTTTAAACGTATTTTTAATCTTTACCTGCATTTTGATTAGAATCTTTCACTTTATTATTTTAATTATCCCTCAGCTACCAGAGAACTCCTGGGGGAAATGGATGGCATTGATGTGTTACTGCAGCAGCTCTCTGTAAGACTTTTAGTAGTTTTTTCTTTGACCTTTGACCTTCAGTGTTGTTTTCCCTGGTTAGGCTTACTGTTGCTGGTTTTGTTTAACTGTGCAGTTGATTCTAAACACATCAAACATATCAGTGTGTTTATGGAACATATTGCTGACTGATCAGTGTAATACAGTGCTTTGCAATAGGATTCGTACACTTTTTTTGTTAAAAGGAATATTTAAAATTTTTTTTTAATTATCTGAAAAGTGTGGCATGCAGATTTTATGTAGAGGGATTTAATTAAAAGGGGCTCAATGGAAATTAGGGGTAGATGATAAATCAGCCCTGATTTCCTTTAATTTTGGCTGATTGTCCGATTCTTAATTTGAAAATGATTTTATTCACCAAGCCCTCGTGTCTAACAATAGTCACTCCATTTCTGTCACTATATTTGGCAACTTTTCAGACAAAAGAATTTGTATTGTTTCACAATTATGTCCTATATAAAACTACAGTGATTTCTTTTTCTTTTAGGAGTTTTATTATTATTATTACTTTTACAATTATTATTAGTATTATTATTATTAAGACTTTTTGAATTGATTCTCAGCTTTTCTTTCTAAATGTGTCCAAATATCCTTCAATTATTATCAGAAACATGTTAAGCATTTTAACTTTTTTTCCAAAATCAGGCCTGTGAACCTTTTAAAGGGCTTTTCTTTGGTTCGTCTCCCAGGTGTTTAAACGTCACAACCCAAACACAGCCGAGGAGCAGGAGATGATGGAAAACCTCTTTGATGCTCTCTGCTCCTGCCTCATGCTGTCCTCCAATAGGGACCGCTTCCTCAAAGGAGAAGGACTCCAACTAATGAACCTCATGCTCAGGTAAGACTGCGGTGTGTAAGGAACACACCACCAGAACCTCAGAACCATCTAACATTTTCATGTTTGTACTTTGTGGCCTCATGTCCACAAAATTCTGATTTCTAATACTGCTCCTCTTCTAGTTTAATATGGTAAAACAGTATTACACACTGATTAATGCTACATTTATTCATTCTCCATTTTTTGTCTAGTAGAAGTAAAGCAACAGATAGGATGTTAATTTGTTTTACCTTTCCAGCAGGAGCCGTTCCCCTTTACACATGTAGAAACTGATGCTTTAAACCATTTTTCAGATTTGTTATTGCTCCAAACACCATCTGGGAAGCTTCAGGTTCTCTATATTCTGTGTATTAAATGAATACATTTAAGGACTCTAGATCATTCCACTTTATCTTTGGGTTCAAAGATAAATAAGTTGAGATGCCATGGTGCAAAAGAGGAACAAAATACTCTCTTCTGGACCTTTTGGTCCTTAAAAGCTCATTAAAGAGCTTTCTCCCTGTTCTCTTGTTCTACTCTACTGCCTTGCTGCACTCTGCTAACTGTTCATTGATTGGATGAGAGTGGCAGAGATCTGACCTTAAACAGTCATGCAGACTCACCACATGCATTTATGAAACCTTCGCATCTTCTGCACCTGAGCACTGATGATCACTAGACACACACATTTAAGACGGGGATCAATAACTTGTTATGGCAAAATCAGCCCTATCTTTTAAAACTAGAACATAATCATTTTTGTCCACTTGATAGAATTTAGCCAACAAAAATGGTCCAGCATTTACGGTTAATGTTGGACCTATCGCTGTAATCAGGGACATGGGACAACGTGCGCTTCTCTGAATAATAACTTTAAAATTGTCAGTGTTATGGCATCATATTAACACAAAATTTTTACACAAAAATGACAACCAGTCATTCCCTATAATTCAAACAATAGAGTGGGAGATGTAAACAGACTAAAGAAAGGTTGTTTCTTCATTCCACCGCACGGCATTGATGCTGGAAATGGTTGAGTGTTTGTTCTGCAGGATATTTGTTTGCCTGATGTTTGTGTCATCATGGGTTAATAAAAAGCACTGAACATAACCTTTAAAACAAAAAAATAAATGTATAATAAGAAGGCGAGGTCAATGGGACACTTTGTAAAACCTCAAAATGATCAACAGTCGGTATTTGCAAGGATTCTACATAGTACTGAAAAATTTGCATGTGTGTAATTTTATTTAGTCTTAAATTTGGAAAACAGAAGAGTTTCTAGGAAAAATGTTTGGCTTGGTTGAATCAGCGCAATAAAAGTAATATCCTAAGGAGCTTGTTGAGTGTTTATATTTAAAAACGGAGCTGCATGAAGTGCATTTTGGATCCCACACCAGACTTTGTTTCTTTTCGCCTTTCTATTATGACCTGCCATCTTTATTTCTCTATCAACTGGCTCTGCTTAATGATGACCAGTGACGCTCTCTACAGGCTGGCAACCAAACTACAACACTGAAAGAAGTTCCAAGTTACATTATTAATCGATTAGAACAAAATTTATTCTAATAAAGAATTAATCAACGATATATTGTAAGCTGATTATTTGGTTGCATCCCTGGAATGAATTGAATTGTTTTCTTTTGAGATGTGCCTGTCAGAACCTCAACATCTTGGTTGAATGAATATGGTTTCTAAATCTTAATCTGCTGGGGGTATGAATAGTTTTGAGATTACCTGTAGCTACTACAGGTAATCACACAGCAGTACATGTTAAGCATCTACACTTTTGCATGTTTTTTCTGGGTTTTATTCAAGATCGACAGCTGTTATTGGTTCCATTATGGTATATAAAAATCTATTGTTGTTATGATTGAACCAAGAACACATGACTGGAGCTGATTTTTAAACTGAACACTTTCTACCAGTTCAGACTTACTTTAGAACTTTTACTAATATACCTTTTTGATGCCATCTCCTCCGCAGAGAGAAGAAAATGTCTCGAACCAGTGCTCTGAAGGTTCTGGACCATGCTATGATTGGGCCCGAGGGAGCGGATAACTGCCATAAATTTGTGGATGTCCTGGGCTTGCGGACCATCTTTCCACTTTTTATGAAAACCCCAAAGAAGATGAAGAAAACCGGTACTTCAGAGAAAGAGCATGAAGGTCAGTCAGTAATTACAGAACGTGGCAGTACTAACATGATTTCTTTTACAAGGGCCGCAGCCAGCTGCAAAGCTGCAGCCCAGCTGTGACCTGTTCAAACAGCATGACCCGCTAGGTAAAATTGCGAAGGCTGCCATTTTTTCTCTGGGTCATCTAGATTTCTGTGTATGACTGAGTCGGTATTTCTTTCAACACTCTGTTTTCTGAGGCATCAATAAAATAAGAGAAAAAAAACAAAAAAAAAACTTTAAAAAGTGAGTCTGAAATGTGCCACTGAACAGGGTTTGTGAAGGTGCTTAAAATCTTTGAAAATGCTTGAATTTCCATTGGATGTTTTCAAAGTGTGAAAAGTGTTTGGTTTCTGTTTAAAGTCCTTAAAAATGATTGATATTCAAGCTACACCATTTTGTAATAAAGTGCAATCTAATACTTGAGTGAAAACCTAAATTTAGAGAACATTGTTTACAGTTGAAATCAGATATTTTCATACATATAATAAAAAGAGACAAAAGAATTTCCTCACTGTTTGAAGTTAAATCAGAATAAACTTATTGTTTTAGGTCTGTTAAAATAACCAAAATTCTTTCTACTTGCTAAATGACAGAAAACGTAGCGAAAATATTACTTAGGGATTTTCTTTTGTAACCTTGCTTGTATATAGTGTATAAGCATTTATCTTAACACTATTTGTTTGGATTGTTTCAATGTAATGAATATTTATTATTGTTATATTTATTATCAATGGCTTATTGATCTGTGTAATTGAAATAAATGTTAGCTTATATTGTACATTAAACAACGTTATTGAAATTGGGGGATTTTCTTAGTTAAAATAGTCTTTTGTTCTCTGACCTGTCCATATTGGGGGTGTGGGAGAGACATTTCAAAACATGACATTTTTATTTTATTGTAGTTGATGTTGTCCTTACTATAGGGTGTATAAGACATAAGGCATTATCTCTTTTAGTTCTTTGCTATTGTTTCATCTTCAGAGTGTGGTGCTGGAATAGTTTGAAAACTTTAAAATGCTTCAAAAGTGCTTGAATGTTACTGTGGGAAAAGTGAACAAACCCTGACTAAAATTATTGGATTCTCAGTAGCTGCCCTGAAATCCTGCAACAGGTCCTAATTAGGTGCTCTAACCAGTCAATTGTTAAACATTTCATACAACCGCTGCAGTTATCATCGCATCTCTTTCTGATATTTAAGTGCAGTAAGTAACAGTGAAAGCTCAAATAAACTCTGTCCTGTGCAGTCTAAGGAGGCTTGACTGCCTTTTATTTCCATTTAAATATGAAAGCACTCTGCGCTTTATCTAAATCTCCACGACCGCACCACTTCATGCATTCTGTCTTATGTTCAATCGCTTATTATTTCACATAAAATTTTTATGTGTGTTCAAAATTAATCATGCATAAAATTTTAATGAGCTCAGACCTTGATCTCTGGTATTGAATCGCATATTTCATCAGTGGGGGACCCTGAAGCCGAATACTTAAATTTTTTCGATTTAATACATTTCACTGTTTTAATGATAGCATATTCTCTGTTAGGTTTTTAATAAATGTTTAACCTGAAATGACAAGTAAAGTTTCCATTCAACATAACTATAGTTTTGCAACCTCTAAAGGGTAAAGTTTGAGGGTTTTTTTGGTTTATCACCGCCTCAGTGCGGTTTGCATGTTGACGTAGTGAAGATGACTTGTGAAATTTTAAATTGAGCCTCAGATTGGGGTAGAAAAGGGATTTAAACAACTTCAAACAGTTATTGGTTATATGGACCTGAGTGAGTTGAGACTGATTTACTGGGGTTTTCACACACAACCATCTCTTAGCCTTACAGAATTATCAGAAAAGGGAAAATGCAGTTGTGTGGCAGAAAATGTGTTGTTGATATCAGAGAGTAATGGAACAAGTTGGGATGAAGTAATTATAAGTAAAATTCTTACAATTAAAACTGTGCAATGTGATATAGGGCTGAAACAATTCCTCGAATGATGATTATTGATTATTTATTTATTTATTTTTCCTCCCCTCCAGAGGGTCTTTTTGTGGGCTCTAGTGTCCCTTATATGAAAGTAGGCTAACAGGAAAGAGGGAACGAGAGGGGGGAAGACATGCGGTAAATGTCGCTGGGTCTGGGAATCAAACCCGCGACAGCCGCGTCGAGGACTCAAGGCCTCCAAACGTGGGTTGCACTATCCCCTACGCCACCACAGCACGCCCTCGAGTACCTCGATTATTAAAATTCCTTGAGGAAAATTTACCTGCCTCGAAGCTTTGTTAATTTATGTTTTATTATTTAGTGCACCGTGTTCCTGCTGGTACATTATTTGTGTTATGCATAGTTCTCACTTCCGCCTCTGAGTTGTTGACGAATGCAAATGTTAGCGGCATAACGTCCAATTTTCAAGTTCGGCCCATGGGGATTTTATTGATTAATGATAATGCCCAGGTTTTCATTGGTTTTGGGGGACCAATAGGCATCCTTAAAATGACTGGCGCGATGCCTGGTGTACAGCAGCCTTTCTCCTCCAGAAGCTGCTGGTTCAGAGCGAACAGCGCGAAGAGCGCTGCAGGAGTATTTATACAGGTGAGCAGACTGAAAACGGCGGGCAGCTGAGTAGTTGATGGTTACCGTGTAAGTGTAGCTTTATGGACGAACCGCACAATAAATTTCATATCATCCCGGCCTGAACAAATGGGTGGCGGAAAGCATCGTGGTGGTACAGTAGATAGCTGGTAAATTAGTTTCTTAGAGTGACAAACGAAGGTGCCGTAAATATACCGTATTACTCCCCTGTATCTTACTTTTGTCCCCTGGTCTGCCAGTCCCCGGACTTACGTTTGTCAGTTCCCTAGTGTATTTCCTCCCCTCCACCCCCATCTTATGTCCGTTTGTTCGCCTGCCCCTCTAGCTCCCCCCCGACTCAAGGCGACATTCCCCATATTCTCAAACCCAAATCTTGACAGGTATGGGACAAGGTGAAATTAAATTGACTGAAGATGAGTACATAAACCAAACGCTGGAGCATAGACATTTTTTATAAGCGTATTTGGGAGCCTGCCTCTTTATTATTAAATTGAATATAATTTCAGATTTTTGTATAACGTTTCTTCAGGTTAACTTAGAAGGTGAAATATTATTGTTACTAAACTACAAAAAAGCAACTGCTAGGGATGCTCAAAAATGAAAAACTGGACTGATATTGTTATCCAATAGTAACACTGGTGTTATGCCAAATTCGCATATTTCATCAGTGGGGGACCCTGAAGCCGAATACTTATATTTTTTCGATTTAATACATTTCACTGTTTTAATGATAGCATACTTTTATTTTATAATTTTTTTTATCTGATTACGTGATTAATCGTAAGAGTAATCGATAAATTACTCGATTACTTAAATATTTGTTTACAACAGCCCTAATGTAATACTAAAATCTCAAGTTTATAGGATATTTGAACAAAGAGCACCAAGAGTTGAATGTCGTTATAAAGTAGACTTTAAACTGTACAATGAAGGATTTGTAAAGATTCCTTTGTCATTTTAAACATTTAGATATATGATTAATATATTGCATGTTATCGGTCTCTTCCGGCCTTTTTCTCTTTCTGTTGAAGACACTGAATGAAAATAGGCTCAACTCCAATGCTCTACACTGACCTCTCATTTCCTTAGTGTAAAGCCCAGCGCACACTACACGATCTTAGAGCTGTCGGCCGATTGTCTGCCCATTTTCAAAACCTTAGAGATCACACATTAGCCGACAGAAATACTACGTATAACGGTTCGATCGCGCCATGTGGTGTCCAACAATGGGCACAAAATAATGGCTACAAGTCCAGTTAACTAATTTTAAAACCAGGCATTAATCAATGCATTACAACAATCTAACTGCAATGCATGTGGCCAGGTGTCAGTCCTGACTTAGAATCTATTTATGTCACGTTAACGAAGAATAGCTGAAAAGTTACCAGGTTTATCAACTGCTTTCGCAATTTTGCTCCAACTCCTCCCCTTGTCATTTCTATATTCTTTGCACAAAATGTTGAATAAATTTTAATGTTGTTTCTATATATACTCTCCGATGTCTGCTGGACTTCGGGTTGTGCCGTGTCAGCTGTTTGGGATTCCCCTCTGTACTTTTCCCTCAGAAAACATGGAGGGGAATCCGTGCTTTCTGATTGGCTACCTCTCACATTCAACAGGCTTTGCTCCCAGTCGGGGAAAACCCCTGATTTAGATCTGAGCGGTCACGACGATCTACCGTAACACACCACACACTACAGGATGATCGGTTACGAAATGCAAGCGGCAATCTTAGAGGACGCCCAACGTTCTAAGATTGTCGTAAGGTGAAAATTGGGGCAAAAAATTGTGTAGTGTGAACTATTGCATCAGGTAGTTGGATGTGCAAACCTTTCTATTTAAATCTAATGATTACTGAAGGGCAATATAGTATACAGACTTCATAATCTGCACTCTTTTGATTGAATGTAGTATTTATTTCCACTTTTTCTTTATGTTGTTTAGTTTTTATTCAAGTAAATTTTGTTTTAATATAGACCGAGAATCCATTTTATTTTGTTTTTGGTTGTTTTGTTTATTTTGTTTATCAGTTCCAGTGTTAAGTGTTCTGTTGAAAATAAAGTGCATCTATCTTTGGGAGGAAATTGCATGCATTATCACGTAATTTCCATTAAATTGGTTTGAAATGATCTTCAAACAATATTATCGTTTATCGCAATAATTTTTGAGACAATCGCTCAGCAAAATTTGTTATCGTGACAGGCCTAATGTTATACTCCTACTTATTTTACCACTGTTGTGGCCTTAGACATGAGAACTGAGAGTACAATGCAGATTGTTCAGTAGGATTTTGGGAAAGCATGAATCTGTCCGACCTTTAATCAGTTGTTCAGGCTTTTGGTCATGTTGTAACACCTAACAGATCTCATAAACAACTTCAACTTAACAGTGGAAGCTTTGAGCAATCTTTTGGGATTACAGAATTGCACCTGTTGATATTGCAATGTCTAAAATATAAGTAGAGCTCTCAGTGTTAACAGGTTAACACATGCAATCAATCTAAAAAGCTTAATGTGTTATTATTCCATAATGCAGATTAATGGCATTGCCTATTTTGACCTAAAAGCTTTTCTGCTGCAGAGGGTTACCTCATTCACAGCAAGGTAACCGCAGTCTTGTACTGCGGTCAGCAATGCAGTCACAAACATGAGTGAAAAGATGAACAAGGAGACTCAGACTGGTGACCTTAGGGGCAAATTTTTCTTTAAAAGACGCAGCAGTTAGAGGGACGCCCTGTATGCAGAGCCTATAGACCTCCATGTGGCCATCCCGAGTTTGAGTCTTGTCTTTGTGGTTCATGTCTATTCTCCATTAAACACAACATTTAAAGTTTGGATAAAACCAGGATAGTGTGTAAATTACTTATTGCAACGGTGAGTTATCCTTCCATCAAAGCACAGCCAGCTTACAGTTTACATTTCTAAATTACATTTGAAACAAAAATACTTCTTTTAAATCTTCCTGGATATGAAAACCTGGAAAACTGACTGAGACTTTTGATTTGAGATAATAAAAGATTTTCTTAGGCATTTTTAGAAACTTGCATTTTACGTTCTAAGCTTACAAAGTTAAGCGTAATGATTAATGTTGATTAATCAGACACATTCTTTTTAATCGATTGAGATCACTAAATACAATCTGAAAAGTAAAATGAGTAAACAAGATAAAGCTATGCATTAATTTATTTTCACTTCTGCAATATGATGTCCCACCCTTTTTCTGCAGTCACTCGCTCCATCACGCTTCGGTTGGCTCCTTCTTCCACCTGTCGGTTTGATGTCAGTTCAATCTCGACTGACTTTCCCGTCTGTGCTCCTGAACCTCTCATTTTGGAGTGAGAGATCGGAGGTGCAAACTAGAAGAAAATAAAAATAGGTAGAATCTTTTTCATCTTAGGGTTTTTTTTTTTGTTTGGCTACATTCAAAACACGAAAGGCTTTCCCCTCTTTCTTGTCCGTGTTAATTAAGTTTCATCCGTCTGGCGAGGTTTCTCAGCTCTGCAGAGGAAAACAAATTGTCTGCCTTTGTGTCGCTTATCACCCAGAGACTCAATGAATTAACCTTTGCACCTGTTAAGCAGCAAGAGGAACAGTATGGAAGATAACCCTGCCTGGCAGTGAAAGCCTTTTGTACCCCTGTCGTATGTGCTGAAGGCTCTGCCAAGGCAGCTGTTGGCAGGCAGGAGATTTGGAAATCCACCCACAGTGAAGTGCACACATCCTCTGGAAGGCAAGCCCAAATACATTCTTAAGAAATGGTCAAAAATTACTTTAAATCCTGTGTGTTAGTTGGCGCCATTTGTGAAGAAGGAATACATTTGTAGTATCAGTGGTCTAGACCAGTGGTTCTCAAATGGGGGTACGTGTACCCCTGGGGGTACGTGGAGGTACTGCAGGGGGTACGTGAAGCTTTTCAAAATATCTTTAAAAAATCAGTAGGCTCCTCATAAGTCTTGGGAAAAATTATTTTGTAAAAAGTTCGATAAAATATAAATGTGTGTTCATGCACTGAATTTTATATTCAGTATTTAGTTTCAATATCCTTTAAAATAAAACGGTTTGACTGGTTTTATACCTTCCTGGTGGTCACCGTCTTCTGTTTTTCTTTTTTGTTTAACCATGCAATGTTTGCAATATGGATGTATTTGTCAGGTTCACTGATATAAGTTGTTTGGCTTTAATAAATCAGACAGTGATTTTACAGCACTGTACCTCTTTTTAATTCCAAAAATGTTTTGCCCGTGTCAGGGGGTACTTGACTAAAAATATATTTTTAAGGGGGTACATCACTGAAAAAAGTTTGTGAACCACTGGTCTAGACCATGAAGGCACTGCAACAAAACAGTCACATTATTTCCATCTCGGCACTACTTGAGTGCCGAGATGGCACTCAAGCAGTGCCATCTCCGGTCTGTAACGGATCCAGACCGGATTCAAAAATAGTAATATCACTGTTCTCAGATAAAAAGTTTGTTAAATTAAATGATGACCTCCATCTCAAATCTGCCATTACAATAAATACTTTTATCTCTAAATACTACAGTATATGGGGTAAATTTATTCTAAACCAATTGGAACCAGTCATATTGTGAATTTTTCAGTTTGTCTGTGAAAGCAAAAAATTTTACTTCTTTTGTTGTAATCTCAGTATCTCTATCAGTGTGGCGTAATTATTTAGTAAGGTTGTATCACTGTTCTAATAATTATGAGCACTTCAAGTATTTGTATTACTGGCTGTTATTTCATGTTCTCTGCAATTAGCAATTTAACTAGTATAGGATTTTCCATCACATCTTTGCTGGTTTGTCAAAGTGCCGTAGGTGTAATGAGATGCCTGTCAAAATGAAAATCATACTGAGTTAACCATCCCTCTCTATAAGCCTACTAATTGAAAATGTCATTAATCAAGGGGTTCTTCTGAATAACACTGTAGATTAATTAACTGTTGTAAGCTTCTAACAAAAGTAATTAGTAGGCAGGGACCTCTAAGTCCTTCCCCCTTTAGTCTTGTCTTTCTTTCGTATCCATTTAATTACTCTGTATCATAAACCTCAGTGCAAAGATTGATCTCTGCAAAGTCTTCTCTGAAACAGTCTCGTTCCAAATGACCTGAGATCACCAGGGCAGATTAGCATAAATGGAGCATGATTAATACAGAGAATGTATGTGGAAAGAAGAAGAAGAAAAAAACCAAAACGACAAATTACATTCAGTGGCTCGTGAGTATTCCTGTCACAATTCTGCTGCTTGTTTCTGGGGTCTCTGTTTATTGGTGTATGTACTTTGTCATTACCACTGAAATGAGATTGTGTGATGGAAATTGGTGCCAGCCGGTTGTAATATTTAGGCGGCTAATGATGCGAGCGAGTGTTCGAGGGAACAGAAGTAAACAACTAATTTACATGGCGAGGCACAATAGTCATAGTTCCATCTCCAACTCTGACTCGGAAAGGGGTTTATTTGTTTAGCCGCGTGCGTGTTCGCTGCTGCTGTTGGTGGGGAGTGAGGCCACAGAGGCCTTTGTGCTTGATGTGATTTAAATTCCACACAAACAAGCTGCAGATGCCTGTTTTGTGACCTTTCTTTTTCTAATGAACGCTATAAAATAAGTAATGAGTAAGGCATGCAGGCTGACAGAGACCTGTGTTAGACAAAGTGTCATATTTTAAAACGGTTGCAGTTCCTTTGAGTATTTGCATTGAAAGGGAAAGGAAAAGCCCTTCTAATGAAAACAGAATGTCTCTATTAAATTGGCTCGTCGTGCTGCTCCTGCAAATAAAAGCAAATGTTGCAGGCACATCATGAGGTTATAACAGAAATTAAAGAGGTTGTTTCTTTTATTTCTTCTCCTTTTAAAGGAGCAGTATTATGTAAAAATCCACTTTGTTGAGCTGTACATCATATTACAATGTTGTTCTTTCACCAAAAACATATCTAGACTGTTACTGATTCTTTCATGCATGTTTGAGAAATCCTACAACCTCCATGGCAACCATTCAGCTGGGCAAATCACCTGGTTGGACCTAGCCCCGCCTTGGAGGGCATAGAATCTGAACTGTGGATCTCTGCAGCTCCTCATGAGTTACCCTGAGCCTCTCGGCTTCCTCTCTGACTAATGTCAGTCGTTACCTGACTTATTAGGTTTGCAGTTTGGCTGCACCTTCCAATTATTAGAGGATGGAATAACTTGGATTGAATATTTTTATTCGCTAGAAGAAATGCAAACCATGTTCAGGTTCTTTCCACTTCAGTCGTCAAATAAATCCCACATTACCGTGTTTTCCAGACTATAGAGCACACCTCACTATAAGCCGCACCCACAAAGTAAAAAAAAACCAACATAAACTGGAAAGCTGCACTGGCTTATATATGTGGGTTGTACCTCCCTCTGAGAGGGGCGGAGATAAGCCGCTGGTATCGGTTTTCCACAAGGAAGCAGCAGAGGGCTGCGTCCTTCATAAATCTGCTATTGAGGACGCAGCCCTGCCTCTCTAACACTGAACCATGAATTCGTTCACGCCGAGCTTACGTGCAGCGGCTTTCGATCTGTACTGCCAGATTGATAGCTTCAACTTAAAAGCTGCGTCATATGAACTTCTTCGTGTGGTCTCCATGATGAGGGGATATGAATTTGAAGAAATTTCTCCGTTGTGCCCGCTCCTAGCATGTGCTTGTTCTAAATGAAAATCAGCACTTTCTTCTTTGATTTCCAATTTTCACTTCCAATGATGCACTTCCTGCTAAAGAGCCGCACCGGGGCTACAAGCCGCATGGTTCAAATACGGTATAATGAAGTTGTTGGTTGTAATGTGACAAAATACAAAAAGGTCAATGGCTATGAATATTTTTGGGCACCTTTTGACATTGTTGTGTATTTTACTTCAGTAGGGAAACATGGTGATCTGAATTTATTAATGAAAAATTAATCACGCAGTTCAATCCAAACTAATCGAACGCATCTCTCACTTAATCGTTGCCTTCCAGGACTGATTGCCTTTTACCACAGATTCAGATCAGTAACATTCTACATGATGCAAATTTGATTGTAATCTTTCTTGACAGAGTTGTATCATGTAATCCTATTATAAGTTTGTTTAGAAGGAAGGCTTTGTTGTTTGATGCTTATGTAAAGATGCATCTTATTACCATCTTGTTCAAGCTTAAAACTTCCCTGCTGTGAGGATTCATCATGTTTCATCTCCATGAACGTGAATGAAATATGCTGGGACATATTAATGTGTTCAATTTTGAAATGCCTAATATTCTGTGCAGAATAGTTGGAAGAAATGTATCCCTCAGTTGGAAACATGAGTTTATTAGCTGAAACTGTTTTATTATGAGCTATATGTAGTGTAGGGTTGGTTTTTGAAGTAGCACATTACTCAGGCTGGAATACATTCGCAATCTACTTTTTACTTCCTAAGAATATTTAAACTTCTAACACTAAGGGAATGTAAATTATATTAAGAAGACTGGGGCATTTTCATTTTTCCTAAACAATGTTTAAAGCCAATTGTGTTTGCAACTGTAGACCAGATTACAATATTTTCTTCTTTGAGGAATAGAATATTTATTTTCACCAGAGCTGTCCTATTGCCAGACCAGTTTTGGTCCAGATGTTACATCTTACTTATATCTATTAGGTGACAGCAAATAACTGGGTTTGTCTCCTACAGCCGGAGTCAGCTCAGTGTCCGGATGTTGTGCCTTAAAATGTCTGTTTTTTATCTTCCTCCAGTGCATTCATTGCTGGATTGCAGTGCAGAATGAGAGTGTGTGCATACAAACTATAAGACTAAACTTGTTATAAATGCTGTTTCATGTGGATTGATAGTTCTGATTACTTGTTGGTGTTTGAAACTAACCTACAAATCTGTTCATAACCATAAGCCTATTTTATCTAAGTTTATAAAGTCCCACTGCAGTTTTCTGGTCAATCATAGATCTTTAAAAAGACTGACATTAAAATTCAGATTTTGGCCAAAAAGTCATTAAATATAGCAACAAAGTCACTAAGATGGTGGCAGTGGTGACCATAGTTAGCCAGAGACATGACGCGTTGAGTAGGTCTGTCTGTTGGCCATTTTTCACTGCAGAGAGAAGGTGACAGTGGCTGATTTCCAGAACTTTGCTGAGATAAGATCAATGGTTAAGATCGGTTTCTCATCCAAAAATTGTCCGGTCACTGATCTCCCATAATTAAGGAAATCAGGGCCGATTTATCAGTGCATTCTTACAACTAAATAATGTATTGATCCACATTCCTGATCTACATTTGTGATCAACTAGCCACCTGGGAATGAAATTTCCGTTCTCCATGAAAGCCCCCAAAGAGTCAAATAATTATTAACCCTAAATTAACGAAAAAGTAGGTTGTGTCATCATTTTCACTTTCAGTTATAAGCAAGCGGCGTGTAGTTATTTTCTGGTTCCTAAATAGTGTTTTCCTATATGAGAGTCCTCCAACAGACTGCCAACATCTTTTAGACTTTGTGCTTATCGATAATGCTTTGAAAGTCCAACCGAATAAAATAAAGAGTTTATGTTGGAGCTGAAGCTAATTGTTGCTCCCCTGTAGCGCTCCAGAGTTTAATCCTCACTTGGTGTCGTTAATGTAATGGTCCAACACCACTTCCACTGCTCTAAATGTTTGCACACAACCAAGATCTATCTTGTATTTTCACCTTTTCAAAACTAAAATGTTTCTAAAGCACAGCATGCTCATTGCACCAGCTCCAGTTCTACAACAAGCTCCACGTTTGTTAAAACTTTAAGCATCCTACCAAATCACGACACATCATGCACCAGGAGTAATGGTAGATTTTATCCTTTAGTTTCCACCTTGTGAAACAGGTTAAACAGCTAAACCAAAGGTAATAATCTGAGTTTGATTAATTCAAACTCAGCTTAGAAAAGTCCAATAGGAATCTCTCCCATGGTTTCATATTCTTGTGCATATTTTAATTTTGTGCATGAAAAGTTTGGATTGAATATTTAGGGGAATAAAAGCAACTATTTGGTGATCTGTTTTTACAGCAGTCTTTTTCACTTCTGCTGTTTTCAAACTGGTAATTTCATTAAAAAAATCTGAATTTTAGGCCAAGAATGTTTTTTTTTTGTGCACTGTAGAAAAACACATTTTTCTTGCTTTATTGTATTGTAATTAAAACACAAATCCCTCACAGTCTTGGTGACATATTTTGTTATTAGTTTGACAAATTTATCAGGCCACAAAAAAACGTTTCCCCAGCAGTACTGTAAGATCTATTTATTAATCAGTTGGATTAAGAAATGAGTAAGTTGCCTTTGTGAACACTAAGTTGTGACTGAGTCATTTAATCTCTACTACTTTATTCACCTTGCTGTACCAAATCAGCTTCAACTACATTACTTTTTTATTACCACTTAATCCACACCAATTTCATTCATTTATTTTGGTTTAATTTTGCCGTTTTTCTGGAAATCTTGAATTTGTTCTGCTTTGAAACCAGTGAGCACTCTTTAAAGTATAGCAACAGTTTGTGGTTTTCCTATTATAATTTATTGTGAAGCGGTATTGACCTTCTGTCTTGCTTTAGAAAGGTGAAGAAGCCGTTTTAGCTTCAGCTTAGGTCTCCTCTTTGGTGCCCACAACCCACTCATGCTTCAACTGCTTCACAAACCTCAGAGGAGCAGTTTCTGTGGAGTTTCCAGGTCTTTGGAGAGAACGTTCTGCAGCCAGCGATCAATAGCCCCCCTGAGCGGGGCACGGAGGTGCTGACATCAATTACCAGTTGGATCATGTTGATAAAGTAGTGTCCTTTTGGAAATGGCAGCCGGCATCCTTGTCTCTTTGTACAAGAAAGATCATGTTCTACGGTAAAATAAGGGGCCCTTTCACCAGGCTGACCTATTCACAACCAAATCACCTTTTTCCCGTCTTGCTGTCAAAAAGATTCCTAAACAGTATCTGAGATGACCTTGAGATTGAGACTTTTTACAAGAGAGTTACCAGGGACCAAAATGTAAACATCCATAGACTGTGCAATATTTAATAATGCCGCAATGTGTAATTGTTTAATAAAATCGGGCTTCAGAATTAAATAAAACATTAATAAAACTTCATTATGTAATAACTGGCGTGAAACTCTTGAGCTCATTCTGTAATACTTTTTGCCGCATATGTAATAACATTACATTTATTACAAAATGCTGAGGTAGCACTTTTTTAGAAAGAATAATGTAATAATGTGGCACATTATGTGATAATGCGCCACATTATTATTATAATACTTCTGCTAACGATCATGTTGTAGGTCCTTTGTGCATTTAAATTGAAACTTTGGTCAATAAAAGCCAAACTTTTAGTTATTTATTTAAATTTTCAGGCTCACAGCCAGAATGATTCAAAATGTGTTAAAGGATTTTATTACATTTTGCATCAATAATTACATAATGTAATTTTAATAATATTACATTTTAAAGCCTAATTTTATTTCATTATTACATAATGTGCCGTTACATAACATATAAAGAAAATATGCTTCAGTAACAGTTTTTAAGCCAACATAAAGTGAAGAAATTTCAAGATTGGTTCCATTTATGCATCATTTGAGCCTCTATCCCATTAATTATTTATACATGTTTTATCCTTGCAGGGTCATGGAGGGGCTGCTGCCTCTTTATCTTCTATTTAATAAACTCAAGAAAAAGTGCATCACACGACATTCTGTTGGCTGGTGTATTTATTAACCTATATGATGGGAATTCTTAGTTTTTAGTCAATGCCAAATTTTGGGGAAATTTGGCATTGACTAACTTGATCAAAAGTGATCAAGTTGTGATTTCTACTGTTGGACCAGTGCAGTTCATCTCGGTTGTTTTGAGAGTTTTCTTGGACCAAGTAGAGTTTATTTGCCAGTTTGGTCTGGAAATCTTATGTTTTTCAGTATATACAGTAGAGAGTACTGTGCTGCAGTAGGTTTCCATCATTTGCTCAAGCTTCAAATCTGTTTATTTTTACCTAAGATAATGGTACTATCCATCCATTTTCTTACAACCTTGTCCCTAGTGGGGTCGGAAGAGGTGCTGGTGCCCATCTCCAGACATTTCAGGCGAGAGGTGGGTCACCCTGGACAGGTCGCCAATCCATCGCAGATGGTGGTACTAGTTCAACATATAATTTTGTATATTACAACCACACTACCTTGATATAAAGTGTTTTGTTTTGAACCACACTCTGTACTATTAGGAATTGTAAGAAAACATATAAGATGTACCAGGCTAAAAGGCCAATAAACATCTAAATATGCCCCATGTTTAAGCTTTCTTATTGTAAAAATCAAAATAGATGGAACTGCAAAATCTGTAAATATCATTTTAATTTCCACCAAGTATCTGTGTTGGAATCAATTGATAACCAAAGTGTGACCTCTTCACACGTTGCTCAAATAGCAGACGTCTCAACATGTTGTGTTGAATGATTTTTCTTAAAGATTATTTGATGCATTGAAAGTAATCTCACCAATTAAAGCTAAACATATAGTGGAATGCAGCGTATTTATTCTTGGATCAAACAATTTAAATGATAATTAGACAGAACTTATGGTGTTTTTCTTTCTAGTCTTGTCATCCACTCAAGATTTTTACACCTGAGCCACATTGACCTGGTTTCACACACTGAAACACACATTCTTTGACAGACGTGTAGGTGCACACTAAAACATTGCAGCTGTAATCAGTCATGCAACTTTCCATTAGTTCAGATGGCTGAATAACTTAGATAATAGAACATAAGCAATAAAAATTTTAGATGTCGAGCTCATGTGTATACACCCTGTGCATGCAAAATGACAATAAAGTCAGTCTAAGTCTAAGTGTCTATTTATTTAATAATATAGCAGAAAAAAATGCCCTTTGAATTGAAAATATTGCTTACTTATCCATATATTTGTCAATATAACTATAAATATATGATTAAAATACAATTAATTGTATGTAATTAATTACAAACACTGCAATTAATTCAATTACATTTTAGTTTTCACTAGAGATGCCTGATCCAATATTAATATCTGTATTGGTTCTGATATTGAAAAAAAATCCAGATCAGGCTTTGTGAAAATATAACCTATTCATAAGTGCAGATCTATTCAGTTTTATTCTATGCTTTGTGCTCTGCGCGACGTCATGTCTTTTTTATTTATTTTACATTATGTTTAGGTTTCCTTGTTGCTGTTTTGACCCTTTTGAAAAAATATTTGTTGCAGTTTTTACATGTTTCACCGAGGTAGTAAATCTATTGATTTTATCAGTTTCTTTAATATTTATTTTCCATTTGCTGTTATTGTGCTAGCTACACTGACTGATCAATTTAAAGTTGTTTTTCCATGTTAGCTTGTGAAGCTGTTGGTGTGTTTCAGTAAGCTTCACTGGTGCAGACTTATCAAATAAATTAGTAATTTGGTACATTTTCCTCTGTGTTTAAAGAAATTTCTTTTTTTAAAGTCAGTTCAGCTGATTTTCTGTATCGGGTCGATATCAGCCGATACTAAACCTCAGATATCGGTATCGGTGCTGAAAAAGTGGATCAATGGATTCCTAGTTTTCCTATTAAATTTTTTTTTTTTTTACCCCTCCAGGGGGTCTTTTGTGGGCTCTAGTGTCCCTTATATATGACAGTGGGCTGACAGGAAACAGGGAAGGAGAGGGGGGAAGACATGCGGCAAATGTCGTCGGGTCGAACCCGCGACAGCCGCGTCGAGGACTGAAGGCCTCCAAATATGGGTCGCGCTAACCACTACGCCACCACGGCACGCCCCCCTATTAAATTTTGATCGCTGTTTGCATTCCCCCATCGGCTGATGCAGCGGTGGCCTGTGACGTCATCAGCTCTACCGCAGCCAAACTCCAGACTCAACACCCGGACGTTGTTATTGTGTCTTGTGTCTTGTCTCTTGTCTTGTCTCTATGCTATAACTGCGAAGTAATTTCCCTGCTGGGATGAATAAAGTACTTCTATTATATTCTATTCTATTCTAAATATGCAAACCTGCATTCTTTGGAGCTTAAACAACATCATTAGATTTTGGATGACTTATTTCACTGTAAGCTTTTGTCTGATGAATTTATTGCATATGTCCCAGTATGTGAGTTTTTTCTGATGTTTATTTCATGTTTTTACCTCAGGTCTGTGCTTTTAAATCCTCCTGACTGCTGTGTTGTATATTGTTCCAGTGCACTTTCTCCTCTGTTTCTACTCACACTCTTACTCTTGATGGATCTTTGTGTCTTCTGAACCTACTGATGGCGGTAGATGTTACAGTCTTTAGTTTTCTCAGCTCTCATGTCCTGTGAGTAAAGACGCTTCGGGTCACAGGGGGAATTGCACAAAGGAAGCCGACAGCAAACAAGACCCCCTTTTAAAACGCAGAAATGGGATTGATTCATGCACTCCTGTTGCTTAGCAACTGCAAAGCCTCATTGAGAGAGAATATTGACCTCTTGTTGATAAAGTCCAATTACATTTTTCTGTCTTCGCTTTGTATATATCCAGAGATTTTTACAATGTCGTCCCCTGACTGCCTCCCTACTGTGTGCACTGCATTTCCATTCAATATCTTGGAGAAATATTGTGCTATGATTGCCACCTGCTCCGGGAGCTGCTGACTAAAAGGAGATGTGACTATGATCCTTCTTGAGCATGAGTAACAGGGGGTTTCATTTTGTTTGTGTTGCTAATTTAGTCAATTAACATGTCTGCAGATCTTCTGCGCCTTAAATGGCCCCAAAGCTGCCACAGGCATACTTCTATCAACGCAAGAAACAACATTCAGCCTCGGTCAAAACTGCTACACATGTTCCAGTCGGCTCCGAAATGAAAATTGATTTAGATTTACCTTTGTTATTTGGTCAGAATTAAAACGTATGTTGATTAAAGTTTAAGCACTTTTGTGTTGTGTGCTCATTTCTCTGTAATCTACTGTGTTTTTCAGTGTAATTAGCTTCCATACTTTGTTGGTGGGACTTGAGATGCTTGTTGTTCACAGCGTTACTTTTAACTCTTCCTCAGAACACGTCTGCTCCGTCATCGCTTCCATGCTGAGAAACCTCAAGTCCCAGCAGAGAACCAGGCTCCTCAACAAGTTTACAGAAAACGACTGTGAAAAGGTTGGCTGTTCTCCCGTTTCTATGAATCATAGAGTACAAGTAAGACATTCAGCAGAAAAAACAGGTGACTTCCTGTTGGAAAGGGGCGGGTCTTAATTGATGTCACCAATTGACCATGTGAATGTGATCAGGGCTGATCTATGAGACATGGAAAGTCTGATGCAGTTCTGACCTTGCCTGTGGAAGTTATTGCTCCTTGATGTTTCATGGCGAATAGTCAAAGTTTGACACTTAGCCACGCCCACATGCTTTGATGTACAAAAAATTGTAGGATAGCTTTTGACCTACTATGCCTCAAGAATATGCTGAGTGATTTTGAAGTCTGTAGGTCAAACGCTATAGGATGAGTTCGATCAGATATGACGTCAATAAAATAGACATGATGGCGGCTTTGATCCAAAATGGCCGACTTCCGGTTGGGTTTGGACCATGGCTCCAAGAGACTTTTTTGTAAGTCCTGACACAATATACGTGTACTAAGTTTCATAATTCTGGGTTAAAGCATGGCTTGGGGATTATTTTTTTAAATATTCTAGGGGGCGCTGTAGAGAAATTATCATCACCATCAAAACGTAACATGTACAATAATACACCGACACAGAAAGTCAGCTGTGTTAATAAATCATGCAACAAGTAACAAAACTTGCTGAAATCATTAAAAAAAAATCTAAAACCAGTTATAATTGCATAAATACTCTGTACAGTTCATTAATCTGCAGTGAAATGCACCTCTCTGCTGAAATGACAACGTAAACCTGCATCAGTGAAAACTCATGATTCCTCTTTGCTTTTCTTTTCTACATCAACAACTGTTATGGATTCCTGTTGGGGTGGATAAGGATCGATCCTAGTGAGTTTAGTTCAGTTGGGCTCAAAACTGTGTAATTTAGAGGCAAAGGTATGGCAACGGCGTGACCTGTCACTTTGCCGCACCATCATGGCCACGCCCTCCATTGAAAACTCTTGGGACTTTAAAGCAAGTGAGAATAACTTGTTACATGACATCAGACTGTGACGATATAGGATCGTCAGGCATCCAACCAGGATCACTCATGCCAAGTTGGTGCAGCCCGGCTCGAAATGGTGGAGTACAGAACCAAACGTATGGCAACGGCATTCACCACGCCACCACGCCCACCTGCTCCATCGAAACAGGTCGGGGTTGGAATCCCCATCACAGCAACATGTCTTCTGTCTCTGGACACAGTTTCATCTTGATTAGGAAGTAAAACATTACACTTCCTGTTCTCAGGGTGCATGGCTTAAGTGATGTCATAATTTGACCATTGAGTATTGCAGGGCACCCGATGATGATCAATCACTGAAAGTTTGGTGCCTCTGTGAGCTTCTGTGTAGGACAGTGGTCCCCAACCACCGGGCCAGTCCGCGGACCAATTGGTACCGGGCCGCGCAAGAAATAATGAACTACTTCCGGATCTTTTATTTTGAAAATCCTAAACCGGATTTTACCGGTTACGTCTTGCGCGTCAACATGCAGCAGAATGAGTAATAAAACAACATCGGAGTACTGCGCACGCGCAGCCCCCCACACCCCTCCCGAACAACAGCATCGGACTCGATACTTACGACGAGCACACCCCCACCTGGTCTGAAGCAAAATTGCGAAGGGCTGACCGGTCCGCCCAACTAAAAAGGTTGGGGACCGCTGGTGTAGGAGATACAATAGCTTCGTCTTTCTAGGCGAGTACGCGAACTTTGACCTCTGGCAACACCCCTTCAACATGTACGAAAACTCACCGTTTTGACAACTTTGAATCAGACACTCCTTATGAACAAACTGACCAAATTTGAAGCCGATCAATCAAAATCCCTAGGAGGAGTTCGATCAAATGTGGAGGTTGTGAACAGCCAAAATGGGGTCAAAATCGGACCTTCAATCCAAAATGGTCGACTTCCTGTTTGGTGTGGACCAGGAATGTCAAACTCCAGTCCTCAAGGGCCGGTGTCCTGCAACTTGAAGATGTGCCTCTGCTGCACCACATCTGAATAGATTAATTAGGTCATTAGCAAGGCTCTGGAGAACTGATCTACACAAGGAGGAGGTCATTAAGGCATTTCATTCCAGTGTTTTGAGGACTGGAGTTTGACCACAGGTGTCAAACTCCAGTCCTGCAAGAGACTTTTCTGTGCATCTTGGGGAGTTGTACAAGTGTGCCAAATTTCATGTCTGTACGATAAACTAAGGACAATGTAGAGGGTATTTTGAAAATTGCTAGTTGGCGCTGTTGAGCCGTTTCTTTTGCGATTTTTGCGTCGATCTTAAAATACGTACATTTTTCGCAATCTTGACGTGTCCGCCAACTTTAGGTTGTTTTTGAATATGATAAAGCCCCCAAAAAGCCAATTCATTTGGGGTAAGAAAAATAATTATAATAAACTTTTCAATTACAATAGGCCTTCGCAGTGCTTTCGCTGCTCGGGCTAATAATCTTCCTCAGCCTAGCTTGAGCCCAAATATCTCTAATAACAATGGAAAGACTTTCCTCCCTTCCAGTCTGAGACAGCTTGAGCATTTTGTTCATGAAAAGAAGACCATGGACTGAAATGCCATGTCAATGGAAAGTCTAGCTGGCAGTGACTCCAGCAACCATTAATTATCAGAATTGTTATCGTAATAAGGACGTTTTCACAATAAATGCTAAAAGATACTGTACCATACTAAGCTTAGCAATATTTTAAAAATAATAAACACATGATCGAACCAGAGACTTAATGTGACCATCTCAAGTAAAACCAGAGTCAAAACTAACTCTAAGGGCTCCTGATGAAAGACTTGGCAGAAAAACCAATATTTTCCATTATTAGACCTGCAAGCTTTAATTTTATCTTAATTTAATTGGAGAGACTTTTTAGCCAGCCACCTTTTTACACAATCTAATCACTTTTTTGATTATATGATGAGTCTATTTTGTTTCGTCTTGTTTTCGCTCCCGTTCTTTGCTTTCTAATCTCACGTCACTGTTCTTCCTTCTAACGCTTCCTCATTGTATCTCCAGGTTGATCGACTGATGGAGTTGTATTTTAAATACCTGGAGGCTGTTCAACAGGCTGATAAGAGGATCGAAGGGGAGAAACATGTAAGAGCCATCTTTTTATCTTCCCTCCTTACTGATCTAGTCTTTCTGTTGACTTTTGATGTTTTCATGTTGAATCTGTTGAAGTGACGGATTCACAAAATCTCTTTACTTAGAAGATTAAAGGAGAAGAATAAACCTGTCATTAGTTCCATGAAAACAATTTAATGGACTTTGTTGTAGCTGTTATTTGTAGTGTTTTTTCAATTGTTTCCCTTATCACATTTTGAGGCATTACAGCCTCAAACTTCATGTATTTTATTAGGATGTTTTTGCAGAAGAGCCACACTAAGTTCTGCAAACTAAGAGGTTGGAGAAAAATGATGGCCTTAATAAAAGGAGCATTATCATGAAATTGACTTTTTTTAGCTTTACATCATGTTATGTTGTTCCCTCATGTGGAGCGTTGCTCCGCTTCTTCCACATGAGTTATTTTCCATGTTGCATCATCATTCATTCCTTATTGATTCAATTACAGCTTCAGAAGTACATTATAGATGCAAACAATGTTATGAAATTAAGTTGAAGTAAATGTCATCTCCTTTTTAGCATTGTGGTGAAAAAAGACCAAAAACCATCTGAACATAATTTATATGACAATTTACAGAAGAATGAAACGTTTCATAAGTGTCTCTGTGGAAATCCGACAGTTTGATGGAGGAAAAGTGCCCAGGCAGAGAATAGGAGTGCACAAAGTGTTAAAAGAGCTTCTTCTCTCCAGTAATGTAGAGAGACCAGGAGAAAGTCACAGAAACACTGTAAATACTGGAGGAGGTGGGTGAAATGTGGGAAAAAATAAATTAAAAGAAAATAAGTGATACAGTTAGAGTGAAAGGGGAATGGTGAAGTGGAAGGAGGCGTGGGTGAAGACAGATAAGTGAGAGATTCCTATCTAAAGATGACAGAAGATTAATTTCTCAGACAGACAGCGTGGTAAGATTGCCAAGAAAAGGCCAGACAGTTTGACATTCTCCTCTCCTCCACCTCCTCCGTTTTTTTCTTTCTCTTTTCTCTCTCCCCATTTCCCTCTGTCGCACTCTCGCCTCCGCCTGTGGGATGGAGACAGTGGGGTTGTTCACGATAACCTGGCGATAAGGAGCGGCGTCCGCGTGTGCTGCTATCTTTAAAACCACATTGCTATAAACCACCGCAGTTCACAGCCAGACACAGACAAAGCAAAAAGAAACAGAAACACATTTACACATTTATCGTTTCTGCTCCTTACGTCATTCCAAAAAATGACTTTGGATGTAATAGTCCTAATATTTTATTAATCTGATTCAGCTTAACAGCAGAGTGAAACGCTGGTAAACTACTAGCACCAGATGAATATGAAGATAGTAGAGAGAGTAGAGTGTTTAGTGGAGAAGGCGGAGCAGAGATGAAGAGGGGATGCTGACCTCCCTGTGGAGCCGCCAAACATTTCCAGTTTGTGTAGGTGGGTTGCTGTCCCTTTAAGACAATCTGACTTACATATTCAAACATGAAGTAAGAGATGATCCAAATTTACTTCCTCTGTTAATTCTGAAAACAGCTGGTAGGCGTTATGAGCTGCATTTCCATTCACCATATAATTGAGCAATTTAACATTTTGAAAATAAATTCACTTAATGGAAACATGACAGTTTCTAAAAAAACTCAGGGTTTTTTCATTAATATCAGGTGTTTTTTCCCGGCTGTATCAAATTGATTTATTTCACTAAACTGAAATGGAAGCACTTTTTTTGCTTCACTTGAGTTACATTATCAACAGTCGTATGTTACCACTGGTGCAAACCACAAAGAAGATGACAGGACGTAGTTAGAGGATGATGGCACGTCATTTTTAATGACTAATCAAATGAACAAAGTTTTTGATGTGTGATTTTAATCATATTTCTTTTTTTGGTGTATATATATATATATATATATATATATATATATATATATACAGTACAGACCAAAAGTTTGGACACACCTTCTAATTCAATGGGTTTTCTTTATTTTCATGACTATTTCTAAGGCAAGAAATCCCACTTATTAACCTGACAGGGCACACCTATGAAGTGAAAACCATTTCAGGTGACTACCTCTTGAAGCTCATCAAGAAAATGCAGAGTGTGTGCAAAGCAGTAATCACAGCAAAAGGTTGCTACTTTGAAGAAACTAGAATATAAGGGGTATTTGCAGTTGTTTTACACTTTTTTTAGTGCATATTTCCACATGTGTTATTCATAGTTTTGATGCCTTCAGTGTGAATCTACAATGTCAATAGTCATGAAAATAAATGAAACTCATTGAATTAAAAGGTGTGTCCAAACTTTTGGTCTGTACTACATATATATATATATATACTCAGAATGTATGTCCATACAAAATCTACATCCAGTGTACAATATTATTCTTTTTTGGGGGGGGGGGGCGGGGTGACACAACAAAAAAACCCACAAACCAAAAAAAACCCTTCAGAAATAAAACCCACCCACTCTCTCCATGTAGTAACACATGTAGTAATATTACATTTAGCACTACCCATACTTCTGAAAGGCCAGAGTTAAGAGAAAATGTTACAACAAAAATATTAGAAGAATTGAAACAAGACAGTAAAGATCAATACAGATCAGTCTCTCAGGTCTAATCTGGTTAGAATGTCCAGGAAGGGAGTCCATATTCGGTCAAACGTAGCCAATGTCCCACGCATTGAATGGAGATTTTTTTCAGGAGTGCAGTAGGACAACAGTTCATTGATCCAATGTTTCTGGTTTGGAGGCTCCATAGATTTCCAATTTTTAAATATACACTTTTTTGCTGCAGATGTTGCTAACAAAACAAAGTATTACTTGCAAGAGTTTAATTTCAAGGACATAACATCTCCAAGTATCCAAATCCTGGGGTCAGGATCTAAAGAAAGCCCACAAACTGCTCATGTTATCAGAATTACATTATGCCAGTAGGCTTGGAAGTGTACATAATTCCAAAGCATATGAACAAGATCCCCTATAGACGTCTTACACCTCTGGCATTTGTCAGTGATACTGGCATTCAGCTTATTCAACATATATGGGGTATAATATATGCGGTGAAAAATATTAAATTGAATTTGCCTGTGTTTTGTTGATATTAATATTGTTTGAGATGAATTTTGTAATCTGCTCCAGCTTTTGTCATCATAGTTGCAGTTTAAGCCCAATTCCCATTTCGATTTTTTTGTGTACTTGTCATAAGCTGGTGAATAGTCAAGAACAATTTTGTAAACACAAGAAATAAGTCCTTTTGTAGTGGTACGTTTGGGATCTAATAAACATGATTCAAGCAGGGTTTCCTCTGGTTTATTTGGAAATATCTCTAATGTTTGGCTCTTAATCCAGTGTCAGATCTGCAAATATTTGAAATGATTGTGCCTATGCAAGTCATAAAATTCAGATAATTGACCGAAGCTGGCAAAGACATTGTTGGTATAAAGATCGCTGACTGACCCAAGTTTGTAGTATACTATCTGCTATAAATTGGGGAATGCTGGGGTTATCTTTAAGTGGCGTGCTAACCAACAATCGTATGTTTAGGTTTAAGAGAGCGTGTAACTGAAGTCATGCATTGTAGGTAGCTAAAATTAAAGGATTTGATGTAATTGTAGAGAGTTGCTTTTTTTGAACTCAAGAAGGGGATGATTGCCAGTGACATGGATTTCAATTCTTGTTGTTCTATTGAGACCCATCTCACATTGTTGCCGTTTGAATAAATCCACATCCAGAGAGTACGGAACTGGGAAGCTAGTAATACATTCTGAAATTTGGGAGATTTAATCTGCCTTTAGCATAGGAAGCCTGTAAAGTAAGAAGCTTAACTCTTGGGCCCTTCTTTCGCCATAAAAATACAGTAGAGATATTGCTTTATCCAAATCTTTAAGAAATGTCATTGGGACTTTTAAGAGGACACATTGAAATAAGTAAATAAACTTAGGTAATATAGACATTTTAATTGAGTTAACTCTGCCAATCAAAGATAATGGAAGATCCATTGTTCCAGCTCTGCTTTGGTTTTATTAATTAATGATGTGTAATTCTTTCGATAAATTTGATCGTACGAGAAACTAATATTAATGCCAAGGTATGTAAAACCATCCATGCACCATTTAAATGAGCCAGGCAGTAATGTCTCCTGTTCTGTCATATTAAGTGTGTCATGTTCCATGTTTTTCCTGTGTATTTATTGCGAGTTTCTGTGTCTCTGAATTTCCATGTTGTCCTGTCTTCCCCTTGATTGTTCCCAGGTGTTTCTCGTCCCCGTAATTACCTCTTGTGTATTTAATGTCACCTGTGTTTCTGCGTCTCTGTTGGGTCCTCGTCGCTTGTTGCGTCTTTCTGTTTGCCTGTTCATTTGCCACGCGTATATTCTTTTGCTACCGGTGTGAGCCCTGGCTTCCACTCAGCCGTGCCGCCAGAATCTTGTGGACTGTTTTGGAGCATTATTTATTATTAAATAAATGGGTGTGGGACACAACCTTAAAATAACCAATTATTATCTATTGGTGTTTTTAAGTTTGATTCAATTAAATTAATTTGATTTAAAAAAAATTGCCTATGTGGCTACTATTGATTGTAGCAATCTGCACCAGAGATTGCCAGGCGACTGTGCCAAAAGGCAGTTCTATGTTTCGTAAGCGAGCAGAGAGTCTGAGCAGAGACTATGTTTGAGCGTGAGGTGAAGTTTTGAATACAAGCGTCAGGGGCGCCACCAGGAATCTTGGGCCCCATGACAAAAAATTTGATTGGGCCCCTCAATGCAGCTGCTGTTACAATTTTTTGAGTCTATTTGACCCACAAAAAAAAATCACAATTTTAAAGGCTTGGAACTGTCTTGCTTTCTTTGGTCCAATGCTTATACTAGGACAATATTTACTGCTCATGAATTTTACATACAATAGTTCACATATAGTATGCTAGTAGTTTGCTTACATTTTTTACTATTACTGAAATGGCTCTCCCCACAAGCAATAGTCATAGGCAACATGCAAAATACACATAAAGCAACCTAGACTTCTCAAAAAATGCTATGTAGTTGCATTTTATTCAAGCTGCAGTATATAACTTTAATAAAAAATATGTTTTCTCCACATTTGTTAAAGCTGTCATCATGTCGTCACAGTTTGTTATGAGACAGATAATCTGTGAAAACAGATAATCTCCTCCACCTCTTCCCTGAACTACTTTTGCTAGCTAAAGAAATGCAACTTTCCGGCCAAAACAACCAATCAGAACCAGTAGGACAGTCTTAGCACTGTCAATCAACCTCATTCACTCACTGCTAAATATGCTAATGGGGTAGAAACAACTTATCATTACAGGAAAACCGTTTATCTGCCGTGATTGGTAAGTACGCTAACCAGACTGAGCATTCACAACAGGCTGCGCTCTCCCATAGCACAGAGCAATGGGAGGGAGGATGAGCAGCCACATAAGATTGTGATTGACAGCGCTAAAACTTTCCTGCCACTGAGTGGTTGTTTCTAGATAGCACTGGAAGAAGGCAGAGGACATAGATTTTTCACAAATTATCTCTCATCCCGTACGTTTTGAGAACAAAAGACACAAAATCCTGCTTTCAGATTACAGATAACAATTTCAGACTCAATTTTTTACGGATTTGTTAAAACTGTCACTAAGTCTTTACAATATGTTATGAGACAGATAATTTGTGAAAAAAATTATCTCCACCATTCAGTAATCCTACTGTTGTCTGCAGAAATGTACCGCTCAGAGCCAGGAGGACGGTCGTACGGCGGTCAATCATGCTTGTGTACGTGCTGCAATCTGCCGTCATCAGTGGCCATGCTAACTAGCTTGCACATTCATGGCTGAGTCTATTGTGGTGAACCAGCTGTAACTAGGGTGTGAGCATCATGTACACAAGAATGAATGGCAGCGTTAAGGCCCTCCCCCTGGCTCTGGTTGGTTGATTTTCACAGATTATTTATATCTTACTATACTATCTCAACATAGTGATAGCTTTAATAAATATGTACAAAAACTCAATTTTTTTAATAAAAGTTACATATTGTGGCTTTACTTTAAGTTAAAACAAAACCAAGCAGTTAAGAAATGCATTAGCTACAGAGATTGGAATGATTCAGCTTCATTTTCTTGAAGCTTCATTTCTCAAACTATACATCTTTGTATTTAATGTAATATCAGAGGTTTTACTGCAGTACACACAATAAAAATAGAGAAAAATCTGAGCCCTATTTAAGTCATGTAAAGAAGCTTCAAATAAAGTTTAATCTTTAATCTCAGCTTTTTATGTTAGCATTAAAGTAAATAAAAAAGAAATACTATTTTGCAAATTGTAAGTTATTCATCTCAAAGTGTGGCCACCAGTTTAGGTTTTTGCATTTTTCTACTGTATCATTTAGCTTTATAAAGCATTAAAAAGTCAGTATTATATTGTGGTAAATTATTTAACGTGTCACAGAGGGATAACTGTTCCGCGCTGTCCGCCGACCTCAGCAGAGGGCCACCATTTCTCTCTCCGGTCTGCAGGCTGCAACATCTGCATGAAGATATTTTAAGTTGGTGTGAACCAAAGCCCCCACCAAATGCCACGTTCCTTTAAATAAGCTGATAAAGATGCCAACCCAGTTCTGTCCCGCGCCTCGGCCCAAATCGGCTGCCGTCAGCAGCAGTGCTTTATCTCTCTGTGCCCTGCCTTTTTGGTTTCCCTCTAGTTAAGCCTGTTTTTAAGAAGCGGTAAGCAATATATATATATATATATATATATTATTTTCCTCTGCAACATATTATTCCCAGATTTCTCAGGAGGATAGCGGAGGAAAAGCTGCTGCTGCTCTTTCCGTGCGCCTTTAATAAGCTGCTTATTTTAGTCCCACCTTGGTATCTCTCTTCCTCTACGCTCCCTTTATCCTTCTCATCCCCTTTACCTTCAAGTTACTTTCCCCTCTTGGAATAATGTCCCGGTCTTCCTCCTCCTCAATATTTCTTTTCTATCACTTCTTCTAATTTGCTCCTCTTCCACTTTGTTTCTTCTATGACTTGTTCCTGTCGTTTTCCATACAAACTTTAATATGTTTGAACTCCTTGTGTATAAATCTTTCAGTTTTCTCTTTGTTGTCTTTTTCTGTTGGCCCTGCTTTCCGCTGTCTTCACATTTCCCCCTCCTAACCTTTTCCTTTTTCTCTGTTTGTTGCTAATAATTCTTCTGAGATTGAGGAAACTCAGCAAAACGTGTCTCAGGCTGACCTCAATACTGTAGAAAGTGTGCTTTCCCGCTAGTTATTCACTCAGATTGTTGTTTAATGTTGAGCAAAATGGCCTAGATTAGGTTTGCTGATGGTTAGAAACAGAACAATCATGTTTTTTGCACCCAGATGAGCTATTTATAGTTATTCTAAGAATAAATTGTCTCTGTTTATGCCATGAAATCTTCTTTGAGTTGCAGCTATACTCTCCATCTTTCCTTCTGTTTTACAGCTTTGTTGTGGTTGTTCTTTCATTCATAAAAGTTTTCAGTCTTTCCTGGTTTTAAAATCTTCTGCTCTTAAACCAAAGTCCATTCATTGTTTTGGGGTTTAATTTAATTTGCAGTATTTACTCTTAGGCTCAGTGTTTTGTCTTGTGCAAAAAAGAAACTTTGCATTTTTACAACATGTAAATGAATATTTCATTTTGTTTTAAACATTTTTGAGAATTTTTAAAATAAAGACTATTACATTATCGCAAGAAAACAAAAACACTTTTTAAATATAATGATTTAGATAAGTTGAGCAAACCTGAAATATCCACATTTTTAATAACGATGAGATAAATTATTTAGAGCCACTTTACTATGGATTATGTAGTTTGCGAACAGTACTTGAATGCAGCATATTGCTACATGTGCTGCAGCTGGAAACTAAGCAAAAGTACAAACTTAACAGCAAGTTATTTGTCAAACAATCAAACTGACTAATCAGACTGCTGGAAGCTTAGAAACAAAGAATGCTTCCCTGTGTCACGCCCCACTCATAGGCGATGACAAAAATGGGAGACAGACGAGCGGATCCATAGACACAATAATTTATTTTATCCAAAATAAATGCTGGGAGAACTGCTCAGCCAGTCCGAGAGAGGTGTGGACCAAGGCTGCTTGTCCCGGTCTGATCCGGAGGCCAACCAAGCAGACCCATTGACTGACAGGACGTCAGTATTTATCAGCCACCAGGTGCATTCAATTAACAGACCATCTACCTGCTTCCTGAAAAGAACAAAGAAAACAAATAATGGACTAGAGACACCTACTGGATAGGAGGGGATCGTCATCCCCCCCCGGCCTCCATAAAAATGGAGTCCCTAATGGAACTCCAAAAAAACACAGCAATTCAACTGAACTAGGTGCCAAGTACAATACTATCAGACTTTGCTGCCTTACCACAATCACCCATTCAATCCCCACCTCAACAGCTCACCCACACTAGCCACTGGAGAAGCCTATAAGAAACTTTTAGAGAAGGGGACTGAAAATTAAATGCATAACACATTAAATCTAGGGACAAAGTGCCCTGGATAAAGCATCCGCCACAATATTGTCCGAGCCTCTAATATGGCAATATGGCTGCAAAAACAACATCCATCGCATCAATCTGCGATTCGGACACTGCAATGAATGCAAAAATGTTAGGGGGTTGTGATCGGTATAGACCACCAGAGGAACACTGCCAGAATCCAGGTATACCTCAAAATGCTGTAAAGCCCAAATTAATGCCAATGTCTCTTTTTCAATGACAGAATAGTTCACCTGAAAATGGTTGAATTTTTTAGAATAGAAACTCACAGGTTGATCAACCCCATCATCATCTTGCTGAAATAAGACAGCACCTGCACCTACATCACTTGCATCCACATGCAGGTCAAAAGGATGATCCAGTCGTGGAGCTGCAAGAACAGGGGAAGAACAGAGAACAGATTTGACATCATCAAAAGCTTTCTGACAGGAAGCTGACCAGGTGTACTTCACCTTATACTTCAGCAAATCTGTCAATGGAGAAACCACTGTAGAAAAGTTCTTACAAAAACTGCGGTAGTACCCCACAAGACCCAGAAACCGCTTGAGTTCCTTTTTTGTGGTTGGTACAGGATACTGCAAAATTGAAGTTACTTTGGCTTCCACTGGACGCACAAAACCCCACCACCTTACCCAGATAGGTAACAGTGGCCTTAGCAAACTCACACTTGGACAAGTTAATGGTCAGGTGTGCTTCAGCCAGTCTTTCAAACAGCTTACGTACGCGAGCCAGATGTTCTTTCCACGTATCACTAAAGACCACCACATCATCCAAATATACGGCACACCCCTCCAGCCCAGAAACAACCATGTTCATGAGACGCTGAAACGTTGCCGGTTCATTTCGCAATCCAAAACTCATTACAGAGTAAGAGAACAAACCAAAGGGAGTAATAAAGGCAGAGATCTCTCTAGCTCTCTCAGACAATGGAACCTGCCAATAACCCTTCAATAAATCAAATTTGCTGACAAACTGAGCTGAACCCACCTGATCAACACAGTCTTCCATGCGTGGCATAGGGTAAGCATCAGATTTTGTAACTATGTTCACTTTCCGATAATCCGTACAAAATCTAAAACTTTTGTCAGCCTTCTCCACCAACAAACAAGGTGAAGCCCAGCTAGATGCAGAGGGTTCAGCAATACCATTATCAAGCATGTACCGAATCTCGCCGTCCATGACCTTCCGCTTCTCTTCAGATATCCTGTAAAAACGCTGCCGAATTGGCTGTGCCTCACCTACATCGATATCATGTTGGATTAAGTGTGTTCTACTGGGCACATCACCAAACAAACAATGATATTCATTAAACATAGCAGTCAACTCAGCGACCCCCTCCTGAGACAAGTGTGCAAATAAAAAATCCAGATTCCTCAATGCATCAGAATTGTTTAGCCTGCCAGTCAACAAACTTTCATTAGGTGAAATTACCTCATCGTTTTCAAGTGCAGACAAGAAGCCTAAACCACCCACTGTAGTAACTACAGAGACAGTCCTGTCAACCTGCACCTCCTCACCTTTACTAGCAGACACCTGTGAATCCCAAGTGTAGTATGGTTTTAATAAATTTACATGGCAAAATTGTGTTGACTTCCTCCGCCTTGGCGTTGACAGCAAATAGTTGTGATCTGACAGCTTGCGCAGAACTGTAGATGGGCCTGTAAATTTAGCCTGAAAGGGGGAGCTGACAACTGGTAATAATGCAAGTACCTGATCACCAGGACTAAAACGCCGACGTTCCACCTTACGGTCATAGATGCGTTTCATTTTCTCCTGAGAAGAGGTCAACTTCTCCCTAGCCATTTCTACCCCCACATACAAACGACGCCTAAAACCATTGACATAGTCAATTAAGTTACTCGGAGGTTGTGAAGGTCTCACAGCATCATGCAACAGTTTAAGTGGCCCACGTACTGCATGTCCAAAAACAAGCTCGTTTGGACTAAAACCAGTGCTCTCCTGCACCACCTCATGAGCAGCCAACAATGGTAAACCATCCTCCCAATCCCGGTGTAACTCCACACAGTAACTACGCAATAAGGACTTGAGGGTCTGATGGAACCTCTCGAGAGCACCTTGACTCTGAGCATGGTATGCAGAAGCCTGATTATGCGTCACCTGTAACAGTTTCAAAACTTGAGCAAATAAATGAGAAGAAAAATTTGAACCTTGATCAGACTGGATAACTTTCGGAATACCAAAAATAGAAATAAACTGGGTCAGAGTCTTCACCACAGACCTAGTAGTGATAGTACGGAGTGGATATGCAGCTGGATATCTTGTTGTCTGACACATTACTGTCAACAAATAATTACTCCCAGTCTTAGAACGAGGCAAAGGACCAACACAATCAATAATGAGATGTTCAAAGGGTTGCATAATTACCAGAATTGGATACAAGGGAACCGGCTTAATGTTCTGGTTTGGCTTTCCTGTCATCTGACATGTATGGCAGGTTTTGATATACTCAGACACATCCTTTTTTAACCGAGGCCAAAAAAAATAACGCAGGATATAATTATAAGTTTTGTGGACCCCCAAATGTCCTGATTGATTATGGGAAGCCCGCAACACTTCACTGCAAAATTTAGAGGGAACAACAGTCTGCCAGAGTGGACCACCAACAAAATCTTCCCCATGTACCAACCATTTCCGTACCAACAATCCATCCTTTAACACGTACCCACTGGCCACACTCTCTTCCTCAGTGACAACCTGATCAAACAGATGACGAAGAGAAGAATCTGCTCTCTGCTCCGCCATCAGGTCACTATGAGAAACAGACAAAAGAGAAACAGGGACATATACAGAGAAAAAATCACTTTCCTCTGCTCCCCCATCTTCATGGTCAGGGATCGATGCAGATTCAGCACGGCACATAGCTCGTGTCACTGCACAAGCTGTAAAAACCCCAGGGAAACACTGAGCACTCTCATCCAACTTCCCTAAAACAGGGGAAGAAGTTACTATGGGTGCAGGTAGCGGACAATCAGTCCACACCCGTCCACTAGCAAGATCATTGCCCAAGATTACATCCACTCCCTCTAGAGGAAGTGCAGGGCGAACTCCCATAATAACCTCCCCCTGAACCAATCCACAAGTCAATGTCAGTTTATGCAGTGGAACCGGTTCCACCAAAAGCCCCATTCCCCGCATCAAAACATGGTCTCCAGTATTGGTTTCCTCAGAAAAGGGTAATACAGAGCTCACAATATATGAATTAAAAGCCCCAGTATCCCTCAAAATTTTTACCGGCACTGTAGCATCACTCCCCACTATGGACACATGGCCATCAGAAACGAAAGGAGAAAAATCCCCCTGGTCCAAAGTGTACTTCCGTCCTACTTCCACCTGCTTAGAGGAAACAAAACCAGCACGTTTTTCAGAGGCAGCAAAAGCAGCAGATTTCACTTGAGCACCCCGTTTAGGGCATTCACACTTCCAATGGCCCCTGGCTTTGCAATAATGACATATGTCAGTCGGATCCAAATAAACATGCCCACATGAAATCCGTTCTGACTTACTGTTCAGATCAGGACCAACGCCTTCCTCCTTCGCATGACTCCCCACAAAAGATTGGCTGCCGCTCCTGTAACCAAAATCATTGCAAGTTCGATACCCACAGCCACCCCTGTGTATAAGAACATACTCATCTGCTAGCTTAGCAGCTTCAGCAGCTGTCTTCACATTGTGTTCACTGATGTATATAGCAATATGACTTGGAACAGAGTTTTTAAACTGTTCCAGGACAACCAAATGACAGAGGTCATCAAAAGTGCAAATTTTTAAGGAAGCACACCACCTATTGAAATGTATTCCCAGCTCCCTGGCAAACTCAACATGGGTTTGTTTCTCACCCTTCTGCCATGTCCGAAACCTCTGTCTGTAAGCCTCTGGTACTAACTCATAAGCTGTTAAAACAGCCTTCTTCACAGTGGCATAAACTTTACTGTCATCCACTGTGAGAGCAGAGTATGCTTCTTGAGCCTTGCCTGTGAACACACACTGTAAAAGCAGTGTTCGGTCCAGATCAGACCAACCTCTACTGTCAGCAACACGCTCAAACAGGGAAAAAAATGTATCTGGATCCCATTCAGAAAACTGAGGAACTAAACGCAGATTATTGCCAACATCAAATGGGCTAGAAGTTCCCCTACCGGAAGCATCAAGGGGGGTGTGGCCATCAGTAGTTGAATTCAATCTACGTCCTTCCAACTCCAGTTTTTTCACATCCAATCTTTTCTGTTCTATCGCAGCCTGCAACAAAAGCAGCTCCCGCTTCTGTTCAAAAGTCAAGCTAGTGTCAGAAGCATCAGTGTCCAACCATGTCCCGGTAGCCTGCAACTTAACTGGTCCTAGCACACCCGAGTCAATTAGATTAGCTTTAATGATAGCTCTAATACTGTCTTTAGACCGCTTATCACTGACCTCCAGTTTAAAATGTTCAGCGATCTTTAACAATTGTTCGCGTGTGCAGCGCTCCAACCCCTCTTCAGACGGATCTCGCAAAAACTCGTCAACAGCAGCCATAACATTAACAATTATTCACACAACACCTGAATTCCAAACCCTACCAGTAGCACTCTGAGCTCCCACAATCCCAAAACAATCACAGCGTCACAGTGACCCCGTCCCTCTAACTGCCTAACCAGAATCTAACTAATCTCCCCCCTAGTCTTCGGGTGTTACCGTGATGGGTTTTTATGCACTGGCGCCCGAGAGTCCGGAAAGGAAACCAATAAATGGTGACCCCCCTGCAACTCCGGATGTGCTCCCGAGACAACTGCTCTACTCACGTTCACACCACACTAAAATCCCCCCCACAACAAACTCCATAAAGGAAGTCGTTGTTAAGCTTACAAGGGACAGAAACACCGCGACTTACTATGATTGCATGGGAGTGATCATTCAAACTGCTAGACAAATACACTCTCTCAAAACAGATGTACAATGGCTGCTTCACTCACCAAACAAGCACGCTCGTCAACGTCCCCCAATAAGACAGAGTACACAACTCAAAACACACTACCTGACAGCTGATCTGGATTCAAACTGACGAGCCCCCACTTGTCACGCCCCACTCATAGGCGATGACAAAAATGGGAGACAGACGAGCGGATCCATAGACACAATAATTTATTTTATCCAAAATAAATGCTGGGAGAACTGCTCAGCCAGTCCGAGAGAGGTGTGGACCAAGGCTGCTTGTCCCGGTCTGATCCGGAGGCCAACCAAGCAGACCCAGTGACTGACAGGACGTCAGTATTTATCAGCCACCTGGTGCATTCAATTAACAGACCATCTACCTGCTTCCTGAAAAGAACAAAGAAAACAAATAATGGACTAGAGACACCTACTGGATAGGAGGGGATCGTCACACCTGCTTAATGCTTCATTTCTTTTGATAAAGTGGAACCAAAGTCAGATTTGTGTGCACAAACTTGGCAAATAAATCTGATTCTGACAGATTTTTTACTTCTTCAGTGCTTTGTGGTGTATTGATCCCTAAATCAGGACTCACCACTGTCCCACTCCCCTTGGGCTCAGGGTAGCTAAATTTAGAGAATTGCTACTGAGATTTGTGTTATTTCTTATAAGAATATTGCAGCAGGTATAATAAAAGTTTTCACGCTTAAAAATAAGATTATGATGAATCTGTAATAAAAATGTTCAAACCTGAGTTTGTTTGATAAATTTGATTTGACATAGAGGTATGGACAGACAATGGCAGAATTAGTCTTATGGCTGATTTGTAACAAAAGAATTTTTGTATTATTGAAATGAAATGTTTACAAGATGGTAACTATGGCAACTGTGATAAATTGGGGATAGAGGCACTGACAAAAAGGCAGGTGGCAGAGCAGATGATTTTATTGTGAGGAACCTGAATGGACAGGATTAGTAATGAGTAATTGGAAGAGGAGGTCAGGTTGATTTTTGGAGATAGAGCTGAAGATGCAAGGCAGAGATAGTTTCAGTGTGTGCAGAGGATAGATTAGTCAAAAGATGGAGCTGAAAGAGGAAAACAAGAAGATCAAGTAAGCAGTAGGGAAGGAGTGTTGTTCTGTGTCATCCAGGCAGAATTAAAGTATAAACTGGTTTGCCGTACACACGCAGCCAAACGCGCATTAAAAGAATCCATCTAAAACCAACAACAACATGCTGCTGATTAGAGTTTAGATTTATGGCCTGAACCCGAGCTGAGACTCAGGCCAAGTCTGGTAGGAATTATTAGCTTGATGGTTGAGTTCAGGTTTCTGTGGCGTGTTTAATAAACCTGTAATACATTCAGCACAGGGAAAACCTATCCAGAATTCACAAGACAAAGTAATGTTAATTTACTACAAATATATGAGTAGATAGGTTAACCTATCGAGGAAATGAAGAGATTACTGAAGTTAATCAGACTGTAATGAGCAGAGTACACTGCAGTGATAAGATGGCACCAGTCACACATCCCACAGGATTTGACCTTGAACTCACTCTGTGGTCACAACTAGCGACAAAATGGAAGACAAATGGAAGCTAAAAACAGAAGAAATTACACTCCTTACTTAGATGGTAGTCTAGAAATGAAAGTCAGCAGTAAATCATAATTGAAATAATAGTTGGGTTTTCTTTGGGCTTGGGCCCATAATTACAGTTAATCAGTCAGGTCGGACCATGACACAATGCCTATGTGCTTTGGCCAGGTCTGATTTATTTAGGCCCTATCTAAAATACAGATTAATGAGACCGTTTCTACTGTGAAACATGTTAATATCTGGACAGATTATGACAGATTGAGCATGTTTTTATTTGTGAGTTTCTCCCCTACCAGAATCCTGTTGTTTTTTGCTTTGCCCCACTTTGTGGAACAAACCGTAATTGATGTTCTCCCAAGAGAGCGAGGCTGTTCATTTTCTCTGTCGCAACAAGAAATCAGCATGTTGCCTCTGGGTCTCCGAGTTTCACTTATTTTCTCTAAACTTGATTTCGGCTTCATCCTGCATGCCACCAGTTCATAATAAGGCCATCCAGCTTCACTTTCCTGCGTTTGCTTAAGCCTTACAAAGACAATATATCTTACTCATGCTCACTCCCACAGTGTGTGGGTTTAGCAAAAAATGTTTACAAAAATCCCTATTTAAGCATCGCAGCACAAAGAAATCTGAGGAATATAAACCAATAAATGTTGGTTGCTTACATGTCATGCACACCTGCACATATACTAATAAATGGCTTAAAAAGTTACACACAGCCCGCCATAAATCATACACACTCCATCCCACAAGCACAGCGGCAGAGTGCAGCTGAGTTACAGTAAAGGGACTGAGACTGAAAATCACTGCTTATTACTTTGTCTGTACTGTAGCAGGGCTGCAGGGCTCCCCCGAGGTTGCAGTAATTTACTTGTCCAATCCCTCTTTTCTACACGATTTTCTTTCTCCGCTTCCTCTGTCCGGCGTCGGCCCCAGGGGTCGAGCCGACACATAAAAGATATTTGGCCACTGTGTCAGAACTCACGAGTGGACAAACTCTGTGGTTTTAACGAGCGTGGCGACGTCAGCTCCCGTTTTAATATCCCACACATCCTCTTCCTCTTTTCTCATGATAATGAATATTTAATGCACCTTTCATCGCTCAAAAAATCTCCTCATCCGCACGGAGATTTTAAGGTCTGTCTAGAGTCGTCTCGTGTTGGACATCTTGTCTCCGTTCTATTAGAGCAAGGCTCCCTAGAGGATGCGGCAGTCACTTTGTCATAACGTCTTGTTTGGAAATGTTTTTTCCTACTTTTCCATCTTGAAAAAGTAGGAAGGGCAACAGAACAGAGGACTGCAGAGGACTCTGTTGCCCCCCTTCTTGTTGAACCAGCTGCTCAACAGAGCAGCTGGTTTCTGCGGTAACCCAGCGTGTTAGATTCAGAAACATCGGCTCCTGCCAGTCTCTCTTATGAGAGTTTTGGGTCACTGTGTAATTCCTGGCTGCCAGTCCCTCCATGTTCCATCCTTCCGTGAATTTTTGTGGTGTTTTATCTGATAGTACAACACAAAGCAGATTCTAGCTGTAAAGTGGAACTAAAATGGGTCATGGTTTTCACATCTTTACAGAAACGATAAGTGGGGCACGCATTTGTATTCAGCTCCTTGACTTGTGGCAAACAGGACTTATGGGTTTTTTTCAACTTGGTGTTTTGTCAACATTCTTCCATAAAGGCTGGAATTTGAGAGTCTAATTGTGTTTTTATTAGACTCTCCTACCTGAATTTTGGCTTCTGGAGACTTTTGATTGCACTGGATTTTGAGGGTTACTTTTCTGAAAGTTAAACAGTATATATACATTTCACAATGTGCTTCTTTCTGTTGGTCTTTTTGATAAAATCCCAATAAAATATATTGCAAATGTGGTTGAAAAAAAGCATTGGATACTTTTATTAGGTTAAGCTTGTGCCTGCTTCACGTAAGGCACACACAGCTAAACACTTGACAGAATCCCATTGGGGGCGTTGGGGATCTTGAAGTTTTCCTTCATTCTGCAGCTCAGATTCCTTTTGTCCAGACAGCCGCTCTTACTAAAACCTCAGAGGGCCCAGTAATTGCCTTCAGATCTGTGCTTTTCAATCCTTCACCATGTCATCTTGTCGTTTCTGGCATATCATCCATGCTCCACACACATATTAGCTGAGCAATTATTCACACTGATGATTGGCTATTTTAAGATGGCCGAATCATTTACAGCATCGACTGCTGATGGTATCGTGAAGCCGGGGAACAAAAAGCTCATTTGGAGGTTCAGTCAATGACGGAGCTCCGGCAGGAACATTTTATAACATTTTTAGTACTGTTTCTAGACTGTTGCAATAAGCAATAAATCAATTCATTGATTAATTAAAACAAGTTCAACAATTTCCATTTGTGGGATTTATCGTTTTCCTTTTATCTCTCTTCTCTATTTCTACCAAAACTGGATGATAAAAGTCTTCAATCTGGTGTTTTGGTCTCAATTTCTCCTTGTTTTGAAGGACAATGTAGTTTAGAGAGACTTCATAATTCAGTTTATTTGTTGTTTCTGTTTTGATTGTTTATTTTGGATATTTTAAATGTCTTCCAGTTCCGGTGATAAATATTCATTAGTATTTAAAGTTTATTGATCTGTGAGAATGTCATCTTGCATTATTATGCCATTACCAATGTGTTACTTGAAAATAGTCTGAAATAAAAACAGTATTATCATTTATCACAATAATTGGAGACAGTTTATCATCTAGCAGTTTTCTTAATGTGACAGGCCTACTTAATATGTTTTTATTGCTTTCAGGCCAGATACTTTTTATAAATAAAAAACATGTATTCCAGTGTATTATAGAAGTTATCCCTGTGGTGTGTGTAACCTCTGTCTGGAAAAAAGAAGAGATTTTTAGGAGTAAATCATAACAAAATATGGTAAAGAAAACATAAGTTTCTTAAAATAATTTTTTTCCGTTTTATTTAATTAAATTTCCATTAATTCTTGATCGATGTTATTTTCTTAATAAAATGTCCATTTGTTTGCAGCTGAGAGTGAAATAATAAAAATGAGAGCAGGTTAAATTATTCAAAGTGATTATCAGAAAATGCATCCATTCATGTAGATTTTCTTTCTGAGAAACTGACCAGAGCATGTGTTTGTATCTGGTCTGTCCATCTCCCTCTGTGATTACATGGATGCATTATTCCTTAACTGCTTTTAAATCAGTGTTACAGTTTTCCAATTTTGCCACCAACTACTGAGACGGACCTGAGTGTTTCTAACGAATGGGAAAAGAAAACAATTTTATGTTCACATGGCATGAATTCATTTTGTGTGCATCCTTATCAGGCAACCAGGCACAGATGTGAAACTATTTTACAAAGCGATATCGGTGCTCTTTGTCATAACACAGAACTCAAGGCCACTGCTGTACCCAGATGAAGTAAAACAAGATAAATGTCTCATTTATTGGCCTTATTAATTGTTTTTGCTATAATTGTTTCCATTGTTTTGCTAATAATTAAAAGAAGCTGACACTAAGTTTTTATTTTACAAAGTTGTTCAGAGTGGGTTTGTTAGAATGAAATGATTCAGAAATAACGTTTTTAAACTCAAACCCCACAAATATGCATCTGAGTGTTCCACTCAGAGTTTTACTGTTTCTATTATCGTCCCCACAAAGATCATAATGTGCTGGATTACAGTGAACCCTCATTATAACGCGGTTCACCTTTCACGGCCTTGCTGCTTCGCGGAGTTTTTTGTAAAGTTTTTTACCACAATGTTCTGCGTCCTGATTGGCTGAACAGTCTCTGCGCTTCTTCTCGATCTGTGTGCCAATAACGTTACGGTATTTAAATATACGTAATACAGCTTGGCAAATTTTGGCAAATATTTGTGCCCAGAAGAAAAAAGAGCGACAACAACTACCGATAACTATATTCTTCTTTCGAAGAAACTCACCTGCACCACAGGCTTCAGTAGAAAAAGACACTAGAGAGCAGAGTCGGGCCGCAGCGTCACAGTCAGAGGAACAGTGAAATACATGAGTCACAATTTTTCTTACTTTACTTCGTATTGATGATTAAAATGATTATTTTACTGTAATTATTTGTAAGAAAGCGTTCCATTTGTTAAAAAAATGCTTAGGCCTGAAAACAGGCTTTGTTCTTTGGTTTCAATGTAGAGTATTTAATTATGCTGTATAATACTGTAATTGTAAAAAATAAAGGTAACTACTTCACGGATTTTGCCTATCACTGGTTCTTTTTGGAACGCAACCCCGGCGAAAAACGAGGGTTCACTGTATACAGTATCTCATAGCGATGCACAATCCACTTTTTTCTCTTCTGATACCGATGTCTGAGGTTTAATATCAGTCATTACCAGTCCAATACAGAAAATCAGTGAAATTGACTTCAAATGCTTTGTTTTTAAAATGTATGTGATAACTCTGCACCAGTACAGCTCACTGAAATAAATCTATAACTTCACAAGCAAACAGTTAAAACATCAGGACTGATACAGATATTGATATTGATATCGGATCAGTGCTCCTTAGTAACCCATGAGAAAAGAAGAACCACAAAGAAAGGAAGAAAGGATTTTTTTTTTCTCCAGAATATCATTGCAGTTTTTGTACCAGAACATCTGCATTGTGAAAACATCAGATCTGTTTAAGAATGAATTCATTATTTATGAAGGAGTCCTCTGATGTTTTTGATTATGCTTAGTGGCATCGTTGTAATTATAATTCTAAACATCATGGGTTATGGAGATACTTCTTTGAGAACTGGCATTTTAATTGCATGATCTTTGTTTACTCTAAGAACACACTATTAAAAAGAATAAAAGAAAAAAGGAGATTGTTTTGGTTTGATTCATACTCTGACATAATTCACAAGATTGAGAAAGATCCTAAATAAGGACCAATCTGTGGAATCACACTGATTTAAATCTATAATTGTTCAAATTATTGATTTGAAATGTATTGATGAAATTTATTATTTGTTTTGTAGGTTTTGTCATTAATTAGTCACGATAATTGCATTTTTGTCAGCAGCTTTACACCTCACAGTCTTCTAAGTCTTGGCTAGTATATTTTTATAAAAGAGATTTTTAATCTCAAATAGATCTTCCTCGAGAAATACAGGTTGATAATAAAAATCTTGCACTTATGTTTGGAAAATAAAAAGTGAAATACTTGTATGCTTTTTACTGGACAGCAAGTTCTGCCTTGTAGCTCTAATGTGCTACACTTCTCTCTTGTTACCTTATACTGGCACTGAAAATTACTGGAAATAAAATTTTTAAATCTGCATAAAATGTGTTTTTACTCTGTTCTGCATGAATAACCAAAAGGATCATCATCATGATGATAATCATCATAACACGCTGCATTCACATGTACTCTGGCATCTAATATTTCAACACTCTTTCAGGTGCGTTTTTGTTGTGATTAATCAAAATTAAATTCCTAATTTAAGAAAATTTATATTTGAGGATTGAGAATTTTTATTTGTTCTGGTACTTTTTCTAAATAATGAACTTACCCGTATGTTATTATGCAGTGCTTCCCACATCACCCCCCGGCAGGCTAAGCACAGTTTGTTTATTTTAAATAAGCTTTTTAAACACCACTGACAGTAAAGACGGATCAAACTAGGTTTATAGTTGACTCATTGAACTTGGTGTGTGGGGGTCTGCACCAGTCGCATCGTCCCGTCTCCTACCCACTGGCTTCACGCGCTGTTATTTCCAAATTATGATGCCTCATCATACACCTCCAAATTTTTGTAACTATTAACACAAAACCCTCATTACATTAGGTACTTCTCAGTGAAACACAGGAAAAAATGTTGTTAAATGACTAATAGAGGAGTTTCAGAAAGAGCAGGAGCTTCTTAAAGAGACAAACCCAATTTCAAGGCATAAATTGATAAAGACACATGTCTTTTAAGTGATATTTTATTACTTAAAATTTTTATAACTGAAGGTAACACAGTTGGTTGGTTTTTGCTGTGAAAAGATTCTGTGTGCCTGGAAAACCCATGCTACTGTCCCTTTAACCGTCTGACAGCTGGTGTGCCATTCCAGCAGGTCTCAGCCTCTCCATTCTCAGATTTACTTTTTAGTCTCTAATGATGATTAATGTGGACTGCACGCTTATTGGCAGCATTGTGCTATTGGTATACTGACAGCACTGTTGAGATGAATAACTATGCAAGGATGCCGATACACGTTAGTCAGGTCCTTTTTTTTGGTATTTTTCTGTGAAATCTATTGATTCTGCATCTGTTAAACTGTGAAAAACGGATTTGTGGAAAAAGCTTGTAAACCACATCTAAATTACTCCAGATTTGTCTTTGTTGCTAAAACGTCCCATAACCAAATGAACAGCAAATGGGGATTTATTAACAGCTTTTTGAAAGGAAAAAAAAAACAACAAATCTCCACCATGTTGTGTGTTGTTGTACCGGCTGCGTTTGCAGGAGATGGTCCGTCGGGGGGAGATCCTGGACGACAGCATGGAGGATGAGTTCTACCTTCGCCGTCTAGACGCTGGACTGTTTGTTCTGCAGCTGCTGTGCTATATTATGGTGGAGATCAGCAGCTCAGGGGTCTCACAGGTACACACACACACACTATCTGGCTTTTTAAATGAGTTTTCTCACCAATCAATTATCATTAAGGCTTTCGATCACGCGGCTGGTGGAAGCGGACAGCCATCAGATTGTTTGTATGGTTGTTTTACTCAATTAGCTCACACATCTCACACCTAATCAGAGCTAACTGAATTCGTGGATGACTACTTTTGTTTATGAAACCTTTTTTACGTTGATCCTGCTCATTTTACGCTTTTTAAAGTAAAGTATAAATCATTAAGTTCTTTAATTCTTCTTTATTAGACCAACAGTTGGTCTGATATTGACCAAGCCTCCGTGTTTTTATTAGTTCTATTGATCGGTTGGTGTGTGTCATTGAAGTGAAATTGAAGAAGCAGTTCTGCTCACTTTGTGTGTCAGGAGATGCAAATCACACCGATCCAGCATATTTCACACATATTTGGATTTAAAGTGACAGGAGGCCCTAAAACGGCTCAATCTGAAAGGAGCTCAAAATAAGCAGAACTGAGCAAACTGAAATCTACTGTATTTATCTAAGAATGATTTTATGCAAAAAAAAAACATTCTTGCCTAAATCTAATAATGATTTCTTAAATTTCTAAGAAATCTAATGTTCAACACAAAAATTGTATCGAACATGTATTGTACAGCACATAGACCTATCCTAATCTGTTCAAGGAACAAGATTCTGGCCCATTGGAACAATTTATAGCTGAAATGAGAACATAAAATATATGTAATAAAAAATACTGACTGAATACTGAGTGTCAGCTGGATTAATATATAATTAACACAAAAAAGTAAGGACATTTGTGCTTGGTCAGCTGTTTCCTTATTGTAACTGTGCTTTTTGGAAATAAATTTCATATCATTGTAAGATGGCTTTAATGGTGACACACTGGTTAGGAAAATTAATTCTGGGTTCAGGATGTTGGTTGTGCCAATGAAACTCTTCTTCCACGACATGTTGAACATGTTGGTGTAAATATACTTAAATTTTCATATTAATTTAAATTTTGTCATTTGTGATATACAATTTTCTATATCCTATTATGATTTTTATAGCCTATTATAATTTTTACCAATAGATATGAAAATTTTTTCACCTGCGCAATGCATGTCGGACAGGAAGTTAATAGAGAACTAAAGACTGTAAACAAAATGCAGGAAGTCAGGGTCACTTTATTTACCTTTATAAATACTAAACAACAAGTATTTCTATATTACCAGTATTGCATGCTTTAATTTTTTGATATGACTTCTGAAGGTTTCCAGTAAGGGAGATGCTCCGCCTCACCATATATTGAATGTGGGAGCGTTAGTAACAATAGCTTTTATGCTAACAGCTGGTCAGTGAAGGCACCAAATAATAAATAGACAGACCTAGAAGTTCCTGTTCATTTTTTCTGTGCCAAGCGAGCTGCAGAAGCTAAAGCAGCTTACCTCAGAAAACAGATTCATTTTTTAAAAAACTTCTTAAAAACAATAATGTTGTTTTTGTTTTTTCTTTTTTCTAGTTGCAGCAGCGGGTTCATCAGATTCTTAATATAAGAGGAGGCTCGGTCAAAGTAGTTCGCCACATCATGAGGGGTGAGTACAGCTCAGTGTCTGCTAACAAGTTCTGAAAAGATTTTCACAGTGTCTCTCTTTCACTAATTCAGTGTTTCAGTTCTGTTTTCACTCTGTTTTCTAAAGTCACTCAAACACATAGATGCTTCCAATGCAATGTTTTTCTCAGTGATGATCTCTGAGGGAGATTCCTCACACCTTCACCCCTGTAGGAATTCCCTCCTTTAGCATTAAATTATGTAAAATTATGGTGTCATGGAAATTTCTGCATGTTTACTGAAAAGCCGCAGAACAATGTTAGATTATTTTCTTTCTTTGCACTGATAACCAATAATATCAACATCTGTAATTGCTTCATTCTAGGGCTGCAGCTACCAATTACTTTAGCAATCAACTATTCTGATGATTAATCAAATAATTGATTAATCAAATAGTTGATTTGATTAATCCATTACTTAATTACTTCATTAATCAAATAAGTGATTGTCAGATGAAAACTCTACAGATATACAAATAAAATGAAAAAAAAACACATAATTCAAGTCATTTATAAGAACATTTAATGCCTAAAATCCAATAAAAACAAGTCTTTAATGTATGTTTGATCATTTGTAGTAAAAGATGAATTTTTAACATGATGTGAAAAGCTCATGATCTTTTCTGCTCGACTTAACATCAATATTGTGTAGAACTGATCTGTTGACTATCATTTTTGATTAACTGATGAATAATTGGGCCATGAAAGGTGTCTAATAGAATTTTCTTTTTCATAATTTGAACCAGCCAAAACACATCAAGTCCTGGTTTGGACAGCTTTATAGACTAAGAAGGTTTTTTATCTTAAGTCCAAAATGTTTATAATGTTACAATTTTGACTAATTTCAGCTCTGATTGTGGTGTTCTTTTAGGAAATGTACTTTTTTTTACCTCTATACTCAAGTTAATGATTTCTACATTAGTTGATGATAATCTTAACAATCTTTATAATCAAATCAAACGATTAATCTGATTAGATGTTTCGGCCCTAAAATTCATGCCATACTTTTTAAAGAATGAAAATAAGTTCCCAAGGTGCTGTATACATTTTTATACTCTCAGATGTTAATAGCAGCCATGCAGTACACATCTTGTGTGTGTATAGAGACCTCACAGATGGAGTGTATCACTGAGGCAGATCGGAAGTGACTACAGTATATAAGATACAGATGGAAAAATAAAGATGTAATGCTAGTAAACACAGTAAAATACACCCAGGCAGGAGCGCTTATTTTTTTTTTATTCACATTGCTGGCATTCAGATGATTAAACTCCACACTCAGACATTTCCTGGCATGTGTATTTGCACTGCAGTGTAATCACAGCCTCTGTGTGAGAGTGAAACAGACTGCTTTCTGCTTTAAGATTCCCCGTCCTGCCATATTCGGTTTGTGTTTGCATTTGAAAAGATGTAGTAGCAGGTGTGTTGTTTTTGTCCCCACGCGACATCCATCCTTCCTGTTTAATCGCCGGGTACAGCTTGAGGACAATGCTCTGCTCACACACACCCTCCGGCCTTTGCGGCGTGTAAACGCAGTAGATGGAGTCATCCGTCACACTCGCCAGCGAGTGTGGCGCCTCTCCAGTCCTCAGAGCGCTGTCGTGTTTGTGCACACACACAGGAAACCTGTTGTCGTCGCTTCAATGTTCATCTGCATATTTGCATACACTCGTGCCTGGCATGTCCACACAGTGTTTTCACTTGGGTGTATAAATGGGTTTTCATTGTATTAATTACATATTTATATTTTCACTGCTGACCTTTTTTTCAGTGTAGATATTTCATTCATTTGGCGTTTACCAGTGAAACGAGGGATTGGCCCAATATCAAGAAATTATGAAGTCATTCTAATCTGTCTGATATAATAAAAAATATTGCTGATGACATGTTCAGTTGTGCAGGTATTTTATTTTATATCTGATGCATCCATCAGATATCAATATCTGTATCTGTGCTGATATTGAAAAAAGTTCTATATCTAGGCCTGTCGCGATAAACGATAAATCGATTAATCGTACGATAAATTAAAACTATCAACGTCATTTTAATTATCGGCATTATAGTCTCTTCCGCCCTTTTTCTCTTTCTGTTAATGACACTGAATGAAAAAAAGGCTCAACTCCGGTGCTCTCCACTGACGCACCTCAGTGTAAAGCGCAGCGCACAAGACACGATCTTAGAGCTGTCGGCCCATTTTCAAAACCTGACAGACCACACATTAGCCGACAGAAATCCTAGGTATAACTGTTCGATCGCGTTCGGTCCTGCCATGTGGTGTCCAACAATGGGCACAAAATAATGGCTGCAAGTCCAGTTAACTCATTTTAAAACCGGGCATTAATCAATGCTTTACTACAATCTACCTGCAATGCGTGTTGCTAGTGTCAGTCCTGACTGAATGAAAATCATTATAACCTATTTACATCACGTTAACGAAGAGCAGCTGAAAAGTTACCGGGTTTATCAACCGCGGTAGCAATTTCGCTCTTGTCATTTCTATATTCTTTGCATGTTGAATAAACATTAATGTTGTTTCCACATATCATCTCCAATGCTGGACTTCGGGTTGAGTCGTGTCAGCTGTTTGGGATTCCCCTCCGTAATTTCCCCTCAGAAAACACGGAGGAGAATCCACGCTTTCTGATTGGCTGCCTGTCACATTCAACAGGCTGCGTTAAGATCCCAGTCGGGAAAACCCTTGATTTAGATCGGAGCGGCAACAACGATCTAGTAACACACCACACAATCTTAGAAAGACCAACGTTCTAAGATTGTTGTAAGGGGAAAAATAGGAGCAAAAAATCATGTAGTGTGAACTATTCCATCAGGTAGTCGATGTGCCCATCTTCTCTATTTAAATCTAATTATTACTGAAGGGCAATATAATATACAGACTTCATAATCTGCACTCTTTTGATTGAATGCAGTATTTATTTCCACTTTGGCTTTATGTTTAGGTTTTTTTCAAGTGCGTTTTTTTTAATGGAGACTGAGAATTAATTTTATTTTTGTTTTTGGTTGTTTTGTTTATTTTGTTTATCAGCTCAAGTGTTAAGTGTTCTTTTGAAAATAAAGTGTATCTATCTTTGGCAGGAAATCGCATGCATTATGACGTAATTTCCATTACATCAGTGTAAAAACGTCTTCAAACAATATTATCGTTTATCGCAATCATTTTTGAGACAATTAATCGTTCAGCAAAATTTGTTATCGTGACAGGCCTATCTATATCTGATATTGTTGACAATGTGCCCTATCCATAAGGACAGACCTGTTAGTTTAATTCTGTGCTTTGTTCTCTGAGTGACATCATACTTTTTTTATTTTACATTATATTTAGAATTCCTAATTGCTATTGCTATGAACCATTTTACAAAGGTAGTCAGCCTATTGTTTTTGTCAATTACTTTATTATTTATTTTCCATTGGTTGTTCTACTCCTAATCACACTGACTATCAAATTAAAGTTGTTTTTCCATGTTAGCTTGTGAAGCTAATGGTTTATTTCAGCGTACTGTACTAGAGCAGAGTATCAAGTACGTTTGTAATTCAGTGCATATTTGTGTGTGTCTTGAAACACACTTATAAAGAAACATGTTAAGTCAGGTCAGCTGAATGAAAAAAAGCTGACCTGTTTAGTACCGATCAGATATCGGTACTAAACCTTAGATATCAGTTTCAGAAGTGAAAAAGGTGAATCTGTCTGTGCATCTATACAAGCTGAGAACCCGAGCATCTGATCGTTTGAATATATTTCTGCTTTTCCAGCTCGCAGTGTGAGTTCTCAGCCTTTCCAGAAGGCCAACGTGTGCAGACTTTTCCCATTTCAAGTGACCTTCCTGGTCAACTTGAAATTGCAGGAAAAGGTTAAGCACATGCAGAGTGTGCCACCAACCGAGCCGTTTTGACCCTAAATGCCTTCAGCTTACCAAATTTAAAGCTGCACCGCAGGAAGAAGACGGTTCAGCTCCAGGTGATGGCATGAAAACCCGCTGTGGCATTTTAGATCATATGAGACTCGATTTCACTGAGTTTCTTCTTCTGAGGATGAGAATAACATCCTGTGAGTTTGGGCTTTAATGGCACAAACTTAGCATATTGAAGGCTGACTGTTACGGAGATTCAATGTAACAGTTCATCTCAGACATCACTTATGCTGAAGTTCAGAGTCTGAGCTGAGCTTTTGACAGGAAGGTGACAGAAACTTGTTGCATGTGATTCTTTTCACCCTGCAAAGCTTCACAGTTTCTTACGACTGAGTTGCTTAAAGTTCTTCCTTTCTATTTATCAGTCTTTTTATATCATCATTGTTTAGAGATGGTAACCAGAGTTTAAGACTTTGACTCGAGTTACAAAAACCTCAGACTTGGCTTTCACTGTAAAGTGGTGTGATAAGTAGCATTGAGTCCAGCTATTGCAACTTCCCAAGCTACATTTTTTTCAAGTATTTTAGATAATCTTTGGAAAAAAATTCCAATAGGAAGATTTTCTGGGAATAATTTGGAGAGACAATCCACAGAAAAATAACATTGGCCGGAGATCACTGTATAATATTATTTGTGTAAAATGTCTTCAAAGTATTTACTGTGTGTCTGTGTCCCACCAGTGTGTCAAAGTCTTCCATTTACAATTCATGAAACAGAAATTTTGGAAAAAAAATATTAATAATATTTAGGCTTATCGCAGTACATATTTAATCATTTAAAAACGTTTGCAGAGACTTCATAATCTGTTTTATTTATGGTTGGTAAAGCCCAGTTCACACTACACGATTTTAGAATTGTCGGCCGATTTTCAAAACCTGAGACCACACACTAGCCGACAAAAAATTGTAGGTATAATGGGTTTGATCGTACCATGTGTGAAGTCCAGCCACACAGCAAGAGCAACACACCAGACAAACCAATTTCTCTCATCGACATTCAGATTCCTGACATAAAATCCTGTAAAAACCCACTGTATCACATGTGAATTTAGAGTAAATAAACACAACTGGCGACGTAGAAGCAATAGCGATAGTTTGACAGCTTATTTTAAGCAATAAAAGATGCAACAAAAAGAAAAGCCGTTGGATAAAAGATTGGTGAGTGCGCAAGCAGCGGCTCTATTTGCTGCTCTATGCTATGGAGGTGAGTTATGTTACCATTTGTGTGTTTAAATTGTTTTCTGTTCTGTCGTTTCTTTAAGCTTCATCAGTTAATTCGTAGTTGCCGTTTTAATGTTTACAATTACGTTGACAACAATGGGCACAAAATAATGGCTACAAGTTCAGTAAACTAATTTTAAAACCAGGCATTAATCAGTGCTTTACTACAATCTACCTGCAATGAATGTGGCTAGTGTCAGCATCAAGCCCTGACTGTATGAATAACATTTTCATTATAACCTATTTATGTTAACAATGAACAGCTGAAAAGTTACCGGGTTTATCAACTGCGGTACCAGTTTCGCTCCAACTCCTCCTCTTGTCATTTCTGTGGATATTCTTTGCACAAAATGTTGAATAAACATTAATGTTGTTTCCACATATCATCTCCGATGTCCACCGGACTCTTGGTTGCGCCACACACTGCAGTGATGAAGTGGCCAAGACAATCCAACATGTTGAATATGACCACTCCTCATTTTAGATTGGAAAGTTTTTCCGCTTTAGACCAGTTTATGAAATGTAAATCTGATTTTACCTTTGACAAAACTATTTCAGATAGTACCTTTTGTATTTAAAGATCTTACTGTGTTACTTTTCAGAGAATCTGTTTCTTAAAAGCATAAACAGAATTTATGACTTCATAGCTCATAGTTCTCAACAATCTCCCATCGTCTCTAGTTACTGTCCCTGCTGTAGCTGTGTTGGTGCAGCTTCATTCTTGCATGTCTGTGTTTTGATTGACTTATGTTGCTCCACCTGCAGTCAAAGCCCCCGTACCACGTCCCCTTCCTGGAAGTGATCCCGCTAGTATTCGTGACGGATCAGTCCTAGTCACCGACCTGAGTAATGGCAACGCTCAGCGCTGCATTGTCCTCAGCCGTGTTGCCGTGGTGACAGCAGGGAGAGGGCAGCGGCGCGTCGAAGAAAAGCCTTGGCGGAAAGTTTAAGAGTCGTAGAGTCTCTGACCTTCCTGTGCGTCTGGCTGACTTCAGAGCCTTTCATAGACACAGAGACAGAGAAACGGGTTCACAGTGACAGGCAGGCGCCTGCAAGATGCTGTGGATCCTCAAGATTTTATCGACTCTCTTTCCTTCTGTCCCTCTAGCTGCATTTAGGGCTCAGTCAGCTTTAAAGTTCAGCCATTTTTAGGCTGGTGTTGCATGTTCATGGGATAAAATCCATACAGAAGAGGATTAGGGCCACTGAAGAAAGAAAAAAACAGAAAAACAAATTCTGTCAAATCTATGTCAAAATCCAAATCAATAACAAATTTCTCAGGTGTACGTTAATTATGTTGTTGGCATTCAACAGCCGAAACCAAGACTAAAACTATTTAGAGATGCCTTTAAAACATAATTAATGGAACATTGACCAACATACAGTATATGACGTGTATTGGTGGTAACACTCGATAAAATGTCCTGTTTGTTTTTAAATTGGTGACCCTATGAGTTTTTGGGAACATTTTGTTTTTGTGGCACTTTGTACTGCATTGTTGCGGGAATGTACTATTAAAATAAAACTGATTGATATATGAAACGAGTATCTGTTTAAACATGGTTCATTACGGGGCGTGCTGTGGTGGCGCAGAGGGTTTGGAGGCCTTAGTCCTCGACGCGGACGTCGCGGGTTCGACTCCAGGTCCCGACGACCTTTGCCACATGTCTTTCCCCCTCTCCTCACCCTCCTTCCTGTCTGCCTACTGTAGAAAAAATACGAGCCACTAGAGCCATAAAAACTCTTCGGAGAAAAACAAACAACAAAAAAAACATGGTTCATTACTTATTGATGTAAAAAACAGAAGGTCTCTACAGTTGATCAGGGTTTTAAATACAATTTAAAAAAAATGTTTTCCACAAGTTAAAAATAAATAACACTCTGACACAAGTCTATTCAATTCTAGTACTAATGTATAATTATGAATATTTATAACCCTTAGATCGATGGTGAAGCTTATGTGAACAAGACCAGCATTGCGCTAAGCCAGCATTACGCTAAGCCAGCCTACACTGGAAGAAATTTAATACAAGAATCATTAACAAAACATGTTAATATTAATCAAAATGGGATTGATATTAAAAAGTAATGACATAACTATTTCTTCAGGATATGTAAACCTGATTTTTTTTTTCCAGTGACCCTTTAGTCCAACATTTCAGGACTGTTCATTTAAGTACTGCTGCTTCCACTTTCATAAGTTAGTTTTGATGATGGTGGCAGGTCATAATTTAATTCTCCTCTGAACAGTCAATGATACAGCGACCTCCGTCTTCTGGCGTTGGTGGCTGTCACTGTTTGCCTTCTGACCTGAGAACTTCTCAGGAAGCCCATCACGTTCCCAGCAGCAATGCTTCCTGTTTTTTTTTTTGGTTTTTTTTTGCTGCTTTTATAAAGGTTATGCTTGAAATTAAAACCTCCAATAACTCCAATTGGAGCCTGACTCTTTAAATGTCATTTTACTGCCTATGTCGGGGACAAATGTATGCATGAAAAGAGAAAAAGTATGTTTGTTGCCCTATTTTAGACAGAATAGTGATATTCTGCTAGTAGAGCTGCTTTCTTCTTGGCGACGGTAACGATGAATTGAATTGGTCTGGGTTCTACAGGTTAAGATAACGATTCTACAGTTTGGTTTGATAAAATTTTATCCACACTCATGGAAAAACATTTAGGAAGTGACAGAAATGTTTGTTGCGACTTTTTTTATATGGTCACTTGGTATAGTGACAGATTTGTGTCAATTTTGAAATTTTTATTAGTAACTGCATCCAATTTATTGAAAAGTCACAGCACTAATGTTTTTCCTAGCTGTCATTTTACTCTCATATGCTAGATTAAATCCGGACTGATATTCATACCTGTTAGTACGGTACTCTGTTCGATTGGGGACCAAAATTGCAACATTTGATCCATTTTCAGCTACTGTGGTTTTCTTTCACACTGCATTGTGTGAATGGAACCAAAACTGTTCCCCTCCTTGCCTGTAGGGGCGCTGCACCCAGAGCCTCTAAATGAAACAACATGAAAACCTCAGAAGAAGACACTGAGTTCAACTTCCTTCTTCATGAAATGTAAAAAAATAGAGTGGCTCCAGATTTTAGAGGTTGTAAGATTTCACGACAGAGAAATCTTACATGAACCATTTCTGCCATTAGTGCTAGACATGCCTGTTTGTTTTGGTTGTATTTACCCAGAATGCCCTGTGTTATAGTCCTCTTCCTGGTTTTGGAGCGGTCTCCAGTTCACTTACATCAACACGTTCATCCGAACCACACTAGAGTTCACTTCAAACTAACCCTAGACCGAGGTTCTCAGGTGGACCAGAGTTTGCTGTTTTGGTCCGTATCAGAGTTTGGTTGTGTATTCACATGAACCGGACTTCATAGGCAAATGGACCGGAGTTTGATCAAAGCGTACTGAACAGGGCTGGTTTGGGAGCAGGGCATTTTGGGAGGTAACCACAGGTTTTGTAAGGAGTTTTCTGACCACAACTCTACAGATTTACCATTTTGTTGCCACTTATCGTTGCCCTTTTGCATTTCACACAATGCTCCCTTATGACTGAGTTGCTTCTAGGTTGTTGGACGACATTTCGATCCCACACTTTATTCGTGTCAGAGTTTGGGGGCAGAACTTTGACTAAGTCCTTTCTATGTGTATCATTCAAATGATCAAAAGTGGGATTCATCAGAGGAAATCAATTGAACCAATCTTTTGCTGTCCATTCCTGTAGTTCCTGCAGAATTTCTGTCTTTGCCTAAAAATCTTCACCTCACTCGCCATGCTGATGCTGCTCAGCTTTTGTTGCGCCCAATACAGTGATTTCTGCGCCAGTAGCAGCAAAATTAACTGAGAACTTTCTGAATTGGGACATCTTAGTATTCGTTGGACGTTTTTGGATGTTGTGGGTCTTTGGAGTAGGGCTGTTGTAAATGAATATTTTAGTAATCGAGTAATCTATCAATTATTCTTACGATTAATCGAGGAATCAGATAGAAAAAAAACGATAAAATAAAATATTGGTAAATCTGGCATAACACCAGTTTTACTATCGGATATCAATATAAGTCCTTTTTTTCCATTTTTGAGCATCCCTAATGGTTACTTTTTTGTAGTTTACTAACCTGTAATAATAGCGCACTTTCTAAGTTAACCAGAAGAAAAGTTATACAAAAATCTGAAATTATATTCAATTTAATAATAAAGAGGCAGGCTACAAATATGCTTATAAAAAATGTCTATGCTCCAGCTTTTAGTTTATGTAATCATCTTCAGTCAATTTAATAGATGAATTCTCACCTTGCCCCATACCTGTCAAGCTTTGGGTTTGAGAATATGGGAAACGTCGCCTGGAGTTGGGGGCCTGAAGTGGTGGAGGGCAGGCGAATGAGCGAACGTAAGATGGGGGTGGACAGGAGGAAATAGATCAGGGGATAGATGAATTTAAGTCCGGGGGGGGAAAGACGACCGGTAGTAGACCAGGGGACTAACGTAAGAACGGGGGGAGCAATACGGGATATTTACGGCACCTTCATTCGTCACACTCAGAAACTCATTTACCAGCTATCTGTCGCCACGATTCTTTCCGCCACAAGTTTGTTCAGACCGGGATGATATGAAATTTCTTGTGTGGTTTTTGTGTGGTGTAAGTGTAAAGCTACAGTTACACGGTAACCATCAACTACTCTGCCACCCGCCGTGTTCAGTCTATCTGCTCACCTCTATAAATACTCCTGCAGGGCTCTTCCCACTGTCCGCTCTGAACCAGCAGCTCCCAGAGGAGAAAGGCTGCTGTACTCCAGGCATCGCGCCAGTCATTTTAAGGATGCCTATTGGTCCCCCAAAAGCAATGAAAACCCAGGGATTATCATTAATCAATAAAATCCCCACGGGCCGAACTTGAAAATTGGACATTATGCCACCAACACTTCGCTTTCATCAACAACTCAGAGGCGGAAGTCAGAGCTACGCGCATCGCAAGTAATGTCCCGGCCAGAACACGGTGCGCTAAATAATAAAACATAATTTAATGAAGCTTTGAGGCAGGTAAATTTTCCTTGAGGAATTTTAATAATCGAGGTACTCGAATCACTCGAAGAATCGTTTCAGCCCCACTTTGGAGCAACTGAATCTTACACCTTAAGATCCTCAATGATCCAGAAGGTGTTCTTTTCAAGCAACCTTGTGAGTTCAGCTGGACTTTCTGAAATGATTCCACTGAAAAGAAGTTTGCCAGTCATTTATTTCATGGCCAAAAATACAGTTTAAATAGTTTCTTGTCAGTCGATCTGATCGGTAAAGAGATTGACCAGTAGATCTATGTCCTCAGCCTGATCTATGGTCACCAACCCTGGGTAGTGACCAAGCAAGCGAGATCACAGGCAGAAAAGTCAATTTCCTCCACCATTGAAATAGTCTGAAATACAGTTACTGCAGTGAATATTTCATCACACTTTCCTTAATATTAAAAAAAGCCCAGTATTATTTGTTCCCAATATCTGGAAAGTCTTTTCTTAGTCCCATTTCATCTGCCATTATCTTTTATTTACAGGCTTACAATGTAAAAAAGCATCTCTGCCTGCAGGGCAAAAAAAAGCAGAAAATGACAGCCGTTCCTCGTTCTCCTAAACCCTGCTGGCTTTAGTCAGGAAAGCTCCCTTTATTCTATTGTCTCTGCAGTGTCTCCCAGAGAAAAACTGTTTTTTTCTTCTTCTTCCATCTCTCTGTCTCTGGGTTTAATGTGTAATCCCTCCTTCAGAGGCAGAGCGGATGCGCGGATTCCACCGGGGCTGCGGCAGCTGCAACTTCCTCTTTCTGCACATTAGACTCACAAATCGACCGTCGAGCGGTCTCAAAGGCCTTGTGTGGGAGGCAGAAACACAAAATGAAGAAAACAGTGGAAATGTTCAGCAGCACTGCAGAATGTAGCAGGACCTGTTTCTAGGTTTTAGAATGACAGTCAGGATGTGGTTATGCTGATGTAAGGTATGCTAACAGGGAAGAAGGTTGAGACACAGAACAATAAACAGATGAAAGATTCACAGAAAGCTGCTATGTATTAGTTTTGCTCCTTTTCTTAATGCCACAAAATATGAAAGTGTTTAAATTACCCAAATTGAAGCTACAAGAACTGATCTACCTCTGTTAAAAATACAAATTTGTCATTATTTGAATATAATTTGGGATGTTAAATAGAGGAATTGCCTTGGAGACCTTCCTGTGGTCAGTTCAAGTTTGCTTTCAAGCATACTCCAGAATGAATTTGTTCAAAGTCAAAGTGGCAGAGGCACAAAACACACACAAGATCACAAATTGAAAAACACTTTTTTTGTACCTCTATCTCAATTTTTAATCTGATCTTTATTTACTTGCAGGTGATTCATTCTCAGATATCTGACAAACTGCGTGCTGCTCTTATTATTAAAAGAAGCATTAGTAAGATGTCACTTTGGTGTCTGAAAAAGACAAAATGAGGAATCAGCTGTTTGAAAAACTGACTGATTTATAGTGAATGACCTTCATTCTTCTTTGTATTCCCTCTGTGAAGTAAAATATTAAGTCAACTGGTTATTTTTTCTGTTAATTTCTGCTGTATTCCAAACTATTTGCTGTTTGTCATTTTGATAAGTTATCATATATTTTAAATCTGATCACCTAATTATTTTAATAGGTTCAACAAAATGACTTTTTTTCTTCCTAGAAATACTTTATTATTTAGTATTTTAATTTACTGCCAAATTTCTCATTGATTGTTTTCACAAAAAATCTAAGCGAAGGTAAAACATACATTTCCTTTGTAGACCTGAAGTCTCACTTGGGAATGACCTTAGAGCTTTCCATGATGCATTAGCACTAAAATAACAAATGTGCTCTAATTACCGTATTTTCCGCACTATAAGGCGCACCACATTATAAGGTGCACCTACGATGAATGGCCTATTTTAAAACTTTTTTCATATATAAGGCTCACCGCATTATAAGGCGCATAGAATAGACGCTACAGTAGAGGCTGGGGTTACATTATGCATCCATTAGATGGAGCTGCGCTAAAGGGAATGTCAACAAAACAGTCAGATAGGTCAGTCAAACTTTATTAATAGATTACAAACCAGCGTTCTGAAAACTCCATTCATTCCCAAAATGAATAAACAGCTGTTTTATTATTTTCCCGGAGGTAAAGTAAGTGACGTGGTATTTTCATGACACAGTTTATCTTTTAACAACAGCAAGGTATAACATATAGTGGAGGGGAACTTTTCCTGGATTCAATAAACACGTAAAAACAATCTGATACTGTTAAGGTAAATCTAACGCTAGTGCAATCACAATATATATCCACTTCCGCACCATTGATTCGTTCATGTTAAATTCTCTCGCTGCTGCTCTATTCCCGTGTTCTACTGCGTGACTGATCGCCTGGAGCTTAAACTCTGCATCATAAGCGTGTCTCTTAACAGGAGTCATTTTGGGGTCTTTACACAAAACCCAGCATGCACTGTGCGCTTCTTCTTCTACGGGGAAAAATGAAGTCATCGGCTGCTTACTGTAGTTGCGAGACCTGTTGTGGCTCAATATTGGTCCATATATAAGGCACACCGGATTATAAGGCGCACTCTTGGCTTTTGAGAAAATTGAGGGTTTTTAGGTGCGCCTTATAGTGCAGAAAATACAGTACTTTTTTCAACAAAGAGCTTCTTCAGCAGTGACCTGTTGAGGCTTTGTGTGAATGGACATCTGCTAGGTCATCAGTCTACCCTATGATTATGGAGGTCATATGACCACAACATTTATTCTTTAAGAATGTATTTTTAATTGATAAAATTGGTGTTTATAGTATACAAAGTTTCCAAGAAACTAATTAGTGGCTTTGATTATCTTTGAGCTTCATTTCATTTTAATTCTACAATCTGAGTTGTACTTTCTGAAGTTACTGACCAAAATATTGAATATTTTCATATTAAACATTTTTGGAATGTACTTTGTAAATGGCAGGACTTTATGTCATCACATTCAGAGATGGAATAAAATTAGACATAATATGACATCACAGAAAGAGTTAGTTATACAGTATGATGCTAAATTTCACACCATTAGACACTTCAGAATGGAAACACATCCAATGCAACACTCATACTATAAAGTATAACACTGAATTCCTCACCCTTCATCCCGACACACACATACACTATTCATAGCGAAACTACATTAAAAGTGACACACACTTGAGAATCATGACAGGATTTGATGTTCCACAAAATCTCCTTCAGTTCGTCGTGTTTTGATCAATATGCTGTCGCACATGAGAAGAGAGGAAACTGGGCTTTGTGTCTTCATTATGTTGGAGTTGATTATATCGGTATAACTCAGAAAGTTACAAGAATGAAAAGACCAAACATTGTTTGTTTTTTACTTGTTTATTGAAGAAATGTGAAGAATTTCTTTTGTTTTTTTATATAAACACTTTATTATCAAATCACAATCTGATTTATTCGCTGTTCAACTCTGATTTCTTAGAACGTTAAAAAAAATAAAAGCTTTCATCTCTGCCTCCTTGTGTTTTACAATCAAGTCACGACAGATCTGTCTGCAGAAGTCTAACCTCAAAGTCTGGGATCTTCACATTTTTAAAATCCTGGCCGTTCTTTGACTTGCCGCGCAGAGCGTGTCCGTCGGTTTTTCTAGTCTTAGAGATGTTCTGATTAAAAGTCTACCAGCTGAGCCTGTGCTGTCAAACCAACTAATCCCCGGTTTTTCTTTGGTCTTTTGCAGAGTATGCAGAGAGCATCGGAGATGGAAAGAGTGACGAGTTCAAAGAGGCAGAGAGGAAGAGGATCATGGACCTGGCAGACAACTTTTAGTCTTTTATTTCTCATGAAGACACAGAAACCCTTCACCACAACCAAAACATAGTTTTATTTCAGTTGAAACTTTGCTAAAACTAAAATACAAACTTCAAATAATAATAATAAAAAAAATGCTGGTTTGTTTTGATAATGTACAGAAATGAAGTACCTTAAGACTCCCTCTGAATCATTTACTTCAACTGTCCAGGTAAGGCAAACCCAGTCCATCCGCTCTAGTAAATAATAATTTAAAGTTTTATTCGGTTAAATTGGTTTGCTGGAACAGAAATCCAACAGGAGATCGCCATAGATAAATTAAATCCCATTTAACCCTCTCTGCTCTATGTGTTTTGGAATTTAGCTGTAAACTATTTTCTAATAAAAGATTTTGGTATTAAACCCCCTGCCTCGTTTTGTGCAGCTTTTTTCGTTAATGTCACGGTTTACAGACTGAGACGTGCGCGGCGTTCTGATGGCAGTCTGCTGTGCGCACCAATCTCATTACACCCTCACCCCTCCCCCGTTGACTACTGTTGCACAGGAAGTGGCGGCATGAGAATCCTCTCCGAAATCCAACCTGCTTGTGCTGATTTTCTTTTTTTTCCCAGGAACCCACAGATGGATCTCAGCAGTGGAGGTGTTACAGTACAGCTGCATACAAACAAATCCAGTTATTCTCTCCATTTTATGTACCAGATTCTATTAGATCATTCCTATTTTTATGCTTTGAAACTAAAAAAACAAAAAACATTTTAATTAGTTTTTCATTAGAAATCAATGGAATCAGAATATTTATATAGATGTGACCCACTTACTTGCTTTACCACCTATTTTTAGTGCCAGAAAGATTGTAGAAGGCATTTTACTAAATATATAAAGTTGAGATTTGATTTTATCAGAGTGCAGAGAGCTGCTGCTTCCCTGCTGACACAAATAAGCAGCCAGTGCTGCAGCTCCTCATCTGATGCTTGACTTTCTGACCTGGCGCAGCAGAGAAAGGCTCATTACCACAACCGGAAAGGAGGATCTGGATGGAATAGTTCATCTCTGTAGACCCTAAGCTTTTCACATAACACTGTAATAACAGGAGATTTTAAAGGCTTTGGGATTTTTTTGTTTTGTTTTTGTCATAAAAGCAAATCAAGACCAAAGATGTTAATATTTATCTCCATTTGGGTGCAAATACCTGCACTGAAAGTGGGAAAGTTCATGTTTCTGCTCTCTTAATGTATAGTTTCCTTTTCTCCGTTTTCTAAAGTTATTGGCTGTCCTATTTGCAAATTAAAAATGTATGTTAAAGTTTTTTTTTCATAACTCAGACTTTTAAAGTGGACTAGAGAAGTGTTATGTAAATGTAACTTTTGGCTTTACATTGTGTTATGTACCTGGAGTGTTGCTTTGATTCTTTCATGCATCTTTGAGAAATACTTTAATCTCCATGGCAACCATTGAGCTGTGGAAAACTCATGGGTGGACCTGACTCCCCCACTCAGCTCCTTCAGACTAGCCAGCAGCAATTAGCAAACATCTGGTGGAACTGCTGAGCTCATTATAGGAGCTGCTGCTCAGTAAAATGATAAAAACGTTGCTTAAGGGTTAATAGAGAAGCCATGAAATAGAGACCCAATTTAAAGGCATTAAATTACAATGTCAAATTTCTTTTAAGTCATATACAGTATATACTGAAGAAGACAAAGTTGCTTGATTGTACTGTAAAATGATACAATGTGTCTGGAAAACATAAGGTACCAGCCGTTTAAAATAATTTCTCATGTTCTGTGTTGCCTCTGACCAAAAATAACTCAGTTTGTGCCTCCCACAGTAACACCATTCACACTGAAGTGTGTTATTATGGCACATCAGTGGATCTCGGTTAAAGTGCATTGACTGATCTGAAAACGTTGCCGCCACAGGGTCAAACTGATTTTGTTCACCCGCTGATTTGTTGGCCCGTCTCTTAAGAAATCCAATTTAAAAAAAAATAAAAAATCTTAAAAATCCCTTCCTGTTTTTAGTGGACATATTTTCCCTAGAATCATTTCACCCCCTAAGTTTGGAGCGTATGTTTAATTTTCTCGCTCATCGAAGAGTTAGCTCCCCTTCATGTTCCCTGAACGGCTGCGGACTGGACAAGGTCACTGAAATGTTTCCTCACAGGACGAAGGCGATCAGTCCGGGCAAATTTTGAGCGACCCGTCGTTTCAGATCACGAGCTGGTGTGAAACCAGACAGACTGACCCCAGCAGCATAACGGAGCAGATGCCCTCACCGTGGGAGGTAATGTGTGATGGAGACCAGGGACTCCATACCTATTGAGTGTTGATATTTATTTACAGAACAAGTACTTTTAGTTTCATTTCTTTATTTCAGTTGGGTTAATTCGGTTTTACCTTTCTGGCGTGTCTCCTTAGAAGGGTGGAGCCATACCATGTGAACAAGGAGGGTAATGCTCTGAAGTTATAATATGTTTGATTTAATTTCTTGATTGACTTTAGGATTAAGTCCTAAATTCAATCGTTAGGATTAAGTTTCTAATTTGCATGCATGTAAATATTTATTTGTACCATTTATTTTGTGTTGGGTTTGTAAATTATTTATGGTTGTTTGTCACCTCTTCACCTGGTGTGGGTGGAAGTGGCCCAGGGATAAAGCCGGCTGCTGTGCTTCTCAGTCAGAAATGGGTGTCAGTGTACTGGTGACCTGCAGCACCAGTAAAGCTATTTCCACCATATCTTGTTGCCTTGCCTCCCCTCCTTTCAACCCAGTGCCGCCATCAGAAAGTGACATAATGGTTCAGGAAGTTGACCATTCAAAGCCTAATTTTGTGGCTCTTTACACTAAACTTCTTAAAACTGTAGTGAAGCCAACCCTTTATTTATGCCTCATCTGTATTAAGCGCTCATTTAGCATGATGTCCTCTGCAGACCATGATTCCTGGCAGCAAGCGGTGGAGCTGGGAGGAACAGAGGGCGACCCGTCGACAGATGTCACATCTGCTTCCTCTCCTAAGTGTCTTCAGCAACTCTAATATCGCTCAGTAACAAGATGTGAGGGTGACGGGGGGGCAGCTGCATACCGTATCGGCGGCGGAGGCGCGGCCCTGCACATCTCTTATCAGTGATTATGACTGCAGCGTGTTTAACAGCGGTCGTACAGCAATTTCACAGCCAAGGGGAAGGGGAATAATTGTATTTTCCAAATGACTGAGTGCAAACAGTGCACCACTGTGCTGCTGGGCTCGTCTCTCTGGTCGGGATGAGGAGACGGTGTGTTAGAGCTGCTGGTGAGGACAGGGAGAGCAGCAGTAGAGGGTGTACAAATCAGAGGTTTGGGTTTTGCAGAATCTGAAGTTCAACTTTTTCAATTTTTCTTCTCTTTCACACATCTATAGACCCACAAACGTTGTTAGATCCATCCATCCATCCATCTTCTTCCGCTTATCCGAGGTCGGGTCGCGGGGGTAGCAGCTTCAGAAGGGAGGCCCAGACTTCCCTCTCCCCAGCCACTTCTTCTAGCTCCTCCGGGGGAATCCCGAGGCGTTCCCAGGCCAGCCGAGAGACATAGTCCCTCCAGCGTGTCCTGGGTCTTCCCCGGGGCCTCCTCCCGGTGGGACGTGCCCGGAACACCTCACCAGGGAGGCGTCCAGGAGGCATCCTGGCCAGATGCCCAAGCCACCTCAACTGGCTCCTCTCGATGTGAAGGAGCAGCGGCTCTACTCTGAGTCCCTCCCGGATGACTGAGCTTCTCACCCTATCTCTAAGGGAGAGCCCAGCCACCCTACGGAGAAAACCCATTTCGGCCGCTTGTATCCGCGATCTCATTCTTTCGGTCATGACCCAAAGCTCATGACCATAGATGAGGGTGGGAACGTAGATCGACCGGTAAATCGAGAGCTTCGCTTTTTGGCTCAGCTCTCTATTCACCACGACGGACCGGTACAGCGCCCGCTTGACAGCAGACGCTGCGCCAATCCGCCTGTCGATCTCCCGCTCCCTTCTTCCCCCATTCGTGAACAAGATCCCGAGATACTTAAACTCCTCCACTTGGGGCAGGACACCCCCCCTGACCCGGAGAAGGCACTATACCCTTTTCCGGCTCAAGACCATGGCCTCGGATTTGGAGGCACTGATCCCCATCCCGGAGGCTTCACACTCGGCTGCGAACTGATCCAGCGAGAGCTGCAGATCACGATCTGATGAAGCCAAAAGGACCACATCGTCTGCGAAAAGCAGAGATGAGATCCCAAGGCCACCAAATCGGATCCCCTCAACACCTTGGCTGCGCCTAGAAATTCTGTCCATGAAAGTGATGAACAGAATCGGTGACAAAGGGCAGCCCTGGCGGAGTCCAGCTCTCACCGGAAACGAGCCCGACTAACTGCCGGCAATGCGGACCAGACTCTGACACCGGTCATACAGGGACCTGACAGCCCGTATCAAAGGGCCCGGTACCCCATACTCCCGGAGAACCCCCCACAGGGCTCCCCGAGGGACACGGTCGAACGCCTTCTCCAAGTCCACAAAACACATGTAGACTGGTTGGGCGAACTCCCATGCACCCTCCAGGACCCTGCTGAGGGTGTAGAGCTGGTCCAGTGTTCCACGACCAGGACGAAAACCACACTGCTCTTCCTGAATCCGAGGTTCGACTATCCGACGGACCCTCCTCTCCAGGACCCCTGAATAGACCTTGCCAGGGAGGCTTAAGAGTGTGACCCCTCTATAATTGGAGCACACCCTCCGGTCCCCCTTTTTGAACAGGGGGACCACCACCCCAGTCTGCCAATCCAGGGGAACTGCCCCCGATGTCCATGCGATATTGCAGAGTCGCGTCAACCAACACAACCCTACAACATCCAGAGCCTTAAGGAACTCCGGGCGGATCTCATCCACCCCCGGGGCCTTGCCACCGAGGAGCTTTTTAACCACCTCGGCGACCTCGCCCCCAGAGATTGGAGAGCCCAACCCAGAGTCCCCAGGCTCCGCTTCCTCAGTGGAAGGCATGTTGGTGGGATTGAGGAGGTCTTCGAAGTACTCTGCCCACCGGCCCACAACGTCCCGAGTAGAGGTCAGCAGCACACCATCCCCACTATAAACAGTGTTGGTGCTGCACCACTTCCCCCCCCTGAGACGCCGGATGGTGGACCAGAATCGCCTCGAAGCCGTGCGGAAGTCTTTCTCCATGGCCTCTCCAAACTCCTCCCACGCCCGAGTTTTTGCCTCAGCAACCACCCGAGCCGCATGCCGCTTCGCCCGCCGGTACCCATCAGCTGCTTCCGGAGTCCCACAGGCCAAAAAGGCCCGATAGGACTCCTTCTTCAGCCTGACGGCATCCCTCACCGAAGGTGTCCACCAACGGGTTCGAGGGTTGCCGCCGCGACAGGCACCGACAACCTTGCGGCCACAGCTCCGATCGGCCGCCTCGACAATGGAGGCACGGAACACGGTCCACTCAGACTCCATGTCCCCCACCTCCCCCGGGACGTGTTCGAAGCTTTGCCGGAGATGGGAGTTAAAGCTCCGTCTCACAGGGGATTCCGCCAGACGTTCCCAGCAGACCCTCACAACACGTTTGGGCCTGCCAGGTCTGACCGGCTTTCGCCCCCACCACCGGAGCCAACTCACCACCAGGTAGTGGTCAGTGGACAGCTCCGCACCTCTCTTCACCCGAGTGTCCAAGACATACGGCCGCAGATCCGATGAAACGATGACAAAGTCGATCATCGAACTGCGGCCTAGGGTGTCCTGGTGCCAAGTGCACATATGGACACCCTTATGCTTGAACATGGTGTTCGTTAAGGACAATCCATGGCGAGCACAGAAGTCCAGCAACAGAACACCGCTCGAGTTCAGGTCGGGTGGGCCATTCCTCCCAACCACGCCTCTCCAGGTCTCACTGTCGTTGCCCACGTGAGCGTTGAAGTCCCCCAGCAGAACAAGGGAGTCCCCAGGAGGAGCACTCTCCAGTACCCCCTCTAAGGACTCCAAAAAGGGTGGGTAATCTGAACTGTCGTTCGGCCCGTAAGCACAAACGACAGTCAGAACCCGTCCCCCCACCCGTAGGCGGAGGGATGCTACCCTCTCGTTCACCGGGGTAAACCCCAACGTACAGGCGCCGAGATGGGGAGCAACAAGTATGCCCACTCCTGCCCGACGTCTCTCTCCCTGGGCAACTCCAGAGTGGAAGTATGTCCAGCCCCTCTCAAGGAGACTGGTTCCAGAACCAGAGCCATGCGTCGAGGCGAGACCGACTATTTCTAGCCGGAACCTCTCGACCTCACGCACTAGCTCCGGCGTTCTAACGTTGTTAGAAGTTGTTTAAAAAGCCTTCAAATAATTATTTTTTATGGAACAATCTACCACTGAAAAAAACTTTCATCTTGAGTACATTTATTTTATTTTCTCATTTATTCAGGGAGTAAATAAAACCCGTGTTAAATCTGTAGTATGGAACGTGTTTGTTAAAACTGTCACCATGTCCTGACCGATCATTAGGAGACAAATAATCTGTGAAAACATTGATGTCTTCGAACACCTCCCATATTATACTTTTCACAATGTAATGACAGTTTTAACAAATATATAAAAGATACATATTTTCTTATAATAGTTACATACTGCAGCTTTAATAAAATAAAAAAACACCAGTGGTGTATTTGACATCCTGAAGTTTTAAAATAAATATAAGAAGCATTTTATTTATTTTTTCAGTTGATCAGGAGGTTGTGGAACTTCTAATCAGTTATGTTCCATTTTCTGGGGTAAAAATATGATGTGACACAGAAGTTCATTTCTTTTAGCCACTTGACACTGACTTGGACCAGGACCCATATTCATCTTCCCACTCCGTGAGGGAGTTTTAAAAAAATCTACAAAACTCACTGCTAGAGAATTAGAGCAAAAGTGGCAGCTTGGCATCATCAAGTATCCATAGTGATCCTTACCATCTAAATGCTAACTTTCTTAGCAGTGATATCAAAACTTTATTTTGAGTTTAAGTAACAAAACCATAAGTGTGAAATTTCTTAAACTGCTGGAGCTTTTCAGAAAAAATAAATCTATTTGGATTTTTATTGAATTAAAGGGTAAGCATGAAACAGCAGCTCATGCAGTTTTTTTCAGATTATCTGTCATATATTCTCACAACATAGTGAGTTCTAACAAATATGTAAAAAAAAAAGACAATTTTTTATAAGTTATATGGTGTATCTTTAAAGTGGACTTCTGCAGGCAGCTGTACTTGACAGTTGGAGAAGATTTCAACATGGCGACACCCATAAGCATAAAACACAATACTTTTTTCTGAATATAGTTTTAAGCTTTACATTCAATAAACTTAAACCACTTTTAATTTCTTCAGTTCAGAGTTGCAGGGGCTACGTGTGACATTAATTTAGACTTCTGTGTTTTGTAAAATAAACATAAACTGCTACTGTTGATACGAGGTGGCCATTTTGAAACGTGACGTCACAGAGTAAAAAAAACTGATGGGGTTCAATGTCCCCATATCTGAACCAACTTCACTCTCATCATGTGAGCTGATGAATGTCAAGACAGAACATTCAGGCTTCATTTTTATGCTACTGCAAAAGGGAGAATTACAGGGGGCTATGAACTGTGTCACAGGGAATCTAATAAAAAAAACTCTTAATATGTATTTTCTCCTTATTTTATTGCAGTTATTTGTACTTATTGTACTTATTTACAGCTAAATCTCACTGAGACAAAATGTCTCATTTCTGAGAGCAATCGTGTTCTAACTAGACATACAAAGCAAATATGCTATAATTAAATGTTGCATTTTGCAAAGTAAGGTTGTTTTTTAACTGCAACAGTGAATTTGTTTTACCAACATAGTACACATCTGTATAATTAACACCTATGAGCTTGATTCAGGTGTTTTGTCACTTTTTTCTTAATAAAATGTATAAATTAACATTGAAGGATGAAGCTAAAGATACTGAATATTGCTTCCTTAGATGTAAATGAACAGCTTTAGTATAAGACTAATTTGTGTTTATTGCTGATTAGCAACTTCTCCTGTTTTATGTGAAGTTAGAATAGCACTGCTCTATAAAAAAATAATGGATTATTAGATTATTTGTTAGTTTATTTTTAGCTCTAAGGTCCCTTCCAGGAAACCAAAACAGCAGAGTTCCAGCTCTGACAAACTTAATTTCTTCCTGCCATCATTGCATCCTAACATTAATTTAAACACACAGACGTAGTAAATGATGATCAGCCTGGAGCAGCTGTTGGTAGCTGCTGCACAGCTGTCCAGCTGCAGAGCTCAGCTGCTGCAGACTCACTCTGGCTCTGCTGGAGAGACGCATCCGTCTCCACTGATTGTCCTGGAGAACATGTCTCTAATGACCACTGCAGGGGCAAATGAACCATCATTTGTTAATCATCATGAAATAGAAGGATAACTATTATGTGCCGGTCATTTGTTCTTTCCGTTCTGAATCCTTTCGCTTTGTTTCCCACAGGAGAAACTGTTTCTGATAATGGAAAACAACGGGACTTTGAGTGGTGATGGTTTAACATTCTCATTTTATTTCTCTCTGTACTTCCTGTATTAAACTGGAGGATGTCTTGGGAATGTCAGACTTCAGCAAAATTCTGAAATCGTATGTTTATTTATTTATTTATTTTACAGAGCTACTGGAACTGTGAGGGACCGAGTTGAGAACCAGGAGGAGTCACAGGCAATATTAGTAAAATAGTTTTTTTTTATTTTAACCCAAAGATTTATAAATGACAAAAGATCATCTGAGATCATAAAAGAGGTCAAAGAAAGAACACTGAACTCGAGTAAAAATACAAACAAACTGACCTAACAAAGAAATGACACACAGGGGTTTATATACTGGCTGATCAGACCAATTAAGACACAACAGGGGTAACTAAACACAATACAATTACTAACAAACAACAGTACAGCTAGTTTGACTAAACACCCAAAAATGTAAATCAAAAATATTAGACTCTAAATGCAAATATTTCCTTAAATACAAAAACGTATCTAAACAAAGAAAATACACATTCCCCCTGCCAGCAGGAACTAGTGGTGCAGTCCAATCATTTACACCTGCTGAGCCCTGGTCCATCTTCTGTCTGGCAACTCCATGTCAGGTAAGTACCAGCAAGAAACAAACAAGAGTTAATCTTAAGCAAACAAAATGAACTTTAAGTTGATATAAATACATATGCTAACTAAATGTGTGTGCTAACAAAAAGAACAAATGCATCCAAATCAACTAATAAATGTTTTATTGAAGCTGAGGTGTTGTGTGTATGAAAAACTGACTTTAGAGTGTGGCCATGGGTTTGGCCATCACAGGACCCCAACGCTCCACACACAGAAGGTTGATCTTGAATTGTTTGGCGCCAACGCAGACGGACTCATTTTAACTCCGTTAAACATGCCGAGAGCAACAGCTTGCAGTTGGAACCAGCGACATTTGGACGACGCCTCGCTTGGAGTTCGACTAACTGCAACATGCTCTCAACATGGAGGAAATGTTTACCTGTTTGTTGAAACCTCCTGGTAGGCAGAAAGCTCTGAACTGCTTCTGATAATTCACCAGGCATGGACGGAGAGACGGGTCTGCCTGCAGATTTCAGTATTGATCCAATTCCTCTTTGCTTTTTTTTGCTTTTTTCTTTTCAACCTCATCATCAATAAAGTGGTGAATCAGAATGATTGGATGATGTCAGGCTGCCTCTACTTCCCATTGTTCAGCCACAGATTGATCTTTCCTCTGTCTGTACAAAGGCCCTCCATAACCAGAGTCTTTACAGGTTGTTTTAATTAGACAAAGGCTCAAGAAGAGTTTGCATATTGTTATCTCAATGCTTTTGCTTTCATTAATCTACACTTGCATCTGCAAAGGTTTCCTTCCACATTGATCCTGTTCATTTGCAGCATGAAACAACTACTGAGGGCTTTTTCTGTTATATTTTACACCCGTCATGAGAATTGAGAATGGATCTCATACCGCTGGAAAGTCTGTTTATTCTCTCCTTCAATTGTCCAGATTTGGTTTGGTACCAAACATCTGCAACCGCTGGTGATCCAGACTAGCTAGCTGATTTATAGGGGTGTGTGTGTGTGTGTGTGTGTGTGTGTGTGTGTGCGCATGTGTGTGTAAACAGGATGTGCCAGACTGGCTGTTGCACCACTGAGACCTAAATGCTAAATTAATAAACTGTGAATATGTCTTGCCTCTTCAATCTTGTATCGTCTGTCAGTGAAGACATGAATCGATATTCAATAGCAGGATATGCAAACGTTATGCTCTGCTGCTCAACACATACAGTAGATGTGTTTTGCCACAAATATGACATTTAAAGGGAAATAATCTGGAACAGTAAACAAATGGAATAATTTCCTTTTTACACAAATAATGTTTCTTTCTTATTTGGCCAAGAAAGAAAATATATTTGTATTCAATATTTCATTGTGTAGTAATACTGGTTGTGACAGAAGTTGTTTCTTAAATTACATCCTTTGTTTCTCAGTCACCTGGTCTGATTTTTAGCACCATGGACAGAGAAACATCCTGCTGAGTTTACAATGGGCTCTTTGCACCTGCCGCGCTGACGTCACAACCACATGCGCAAATGCGGCTCTCGTTTTTCCGTTTTGAGTTACATGACAGCTAGAAAAGACAAAGTCTTATTTCAGACGCAAATAAAACAATACTATGAACATTGCTGTCTTCCTAATACAGTATAATGGGCTTTTAAGTTTTCATGGATTTCCAAGCGGTCCTGAATTAAGAAGACGGTGGTTTGTAAATATTCGTTGCTACCAGTTAAAGCTAACGCTGCACAGCAAAGTTTACAGCCTTTACTTCACTCCGGATCAACTTCTTCAGCCTAAAGAAGAAGGTAAAGGAGCCTCCTGTGTTATTTCCATGGAATCACTTCTGTATTCAGCCTGAAAGAGAGTTTATGGGAACCAGAGAGCAGACCAGAGCCAGACAGCCGAGCTACTGATCCGCCTGTACACACTGCTGTAAACACCGTCCTGCTTCACAAGAACATGCAAAACTAATAAAGCGAAGTAACACGGAGACCTTAAGGAACACGGCCGCATTTTTCTAAAAGCAACAACTTTGAACCTGAACAGTCAGCTGTACTAGAACTCTGACACCAGAGCTGCTCTACTGTTAAGCTATGGGCTTGTTGTTCCTCAGGCTGCAGAAGCAAAAAGCCTGAACCATAAATCCCCCGTTACTTGGTCTCTGACACTAACGACAATAAACCACGTAATATACTTGAACATAAGGTAAAAACATTGTCCGTTAATGAATGATGAAAAATGTTTAGATACTTAAATAGAACATTTTTACAAGAAAAATGTCTAGCATAAGCTAAAGCTAATGTTAGCCACAAAGTTTAAAGAAAGTAAAACTCACCTTCGTATCTGTGTATAACGAGGCGAACATCTTAAAACCTTTCTCCAGCTTACTGTCGGGGCTTTGGATCGATGTTCATCATTAATTGTGACCTTGGACAAGCCCTGCAAACACCCAGTGTAAAGAGCCATCTTCAATAGTTCGGAAAAGATTGAGCCACTTTTCCCCGAACGCGGAAGCTGAGGTGCAAAGAGCCCATTCAGCTCATTTATTTCACTCAGAAAGCTACTTAAAGAACTTAAAGAAAGTCACATTTTATTTCCAATAATGTACAACCCTAGCTTGATACAGCTTAGTTGAGTGTAATAGTGATATTCTTATTGAGTAATACTCAGTTTATTGTATTAATTTATATTACTACACATACAGACTCAATAGAATTAGCAGAATATACATAAAGTAAATGTAGTAAAAAGCAGTTGATGCAATCCACCATCCTTAGTAAGCACAGGGCGACAGTAGAGAGTGAAAACTCCCTTCTAGCAGGAGGAAATTTCCAGTTTACATCTTTAGTGCTGAAGGCTGCGGGGATGTTCCACTGGGGTTCTGCTACTTTCGCTTAGCTTTGTTTTGGTGCAGACCTAGCTTCTTCTCTGTATTAGGTTAGGTTAGGTTAGGTTAAACTTTATTAATCCCATAGGGAAATTAAGGTTATCTGTTGCTCACACATTAATTCACATCCACACAACATTAAAATCGTACATCTGGAGACAACCATACAAGATAGAAGAATATAATAAATAAATACATTCCCACTAAAAGAAGTCTAGTAAAAGTGCTTAAATATGTTAAAAGTTAAAAGTTACCCCGTCTCCCTCCTCCCCCACAAATATTGTAGCTAACATAGTTAATTTCTCATGACTGTTAAAAAAATGCTGTTTATAAGTGAACTTTCCACACTGTCACAGCATTCTACTATTACTTTTAAAGCTGCAGTGTAACTTTTAGAAAACTGTTTTTTAATTTTTAGTTAAAACTGTCACCATGTCTTGACAGTAATGCATGTGACAGATAATCTGAGAAGAAAACAGCTCCTCTGCCTCCTCGTGTATGGAGAGTCTTAGCGCTGTCAATCATGCTTGTGTAGGCAGCTTACAACTTCCCCTTGTTCTGCACCAGGCTACAGCTTCTTTCCAATGTCAGTGAGCAGGATAGTTAGTACAGCCACCGATGACGCCAGATAAACAGTTTTTCTTTAAGCGTAAATTGTTTCTCAGACGCAGCCATTAGCACAATCAGCATCAGCGTGAACATGAGATTGATTGACAGCGCTAAGACCCTCCTCCTTGCTCTTACTGCCAGGAGGAGGGTTGTTTCTGACTGCATTTCTATGAATTGTAATAGTAGCACTGGGAGGAGGTGCTCCATCTTTTCAAATTATTTGTCTCGTAGCAAAATGTCACAACATGGTGACAGTTTTAACAAATATATATATAAAAATTACATTTTTGTCATAAAAGTTAGATACTGCAGGCTATCTATAACAGCAATAAAATAAGCAAGTCTGTTTGTCAACAAACAAATGTATATTTGTCTTTTGGCAACTCTGACCACTCCCAGTTAGGGTTAGGGTTAGGAGTTTGAAGACTTGTAAGGCGGACTTCAATATGGCTGCTCCTGGCATCAAATGGCACATGTGAGAGTGACAGTGCGACATGAAGCTCCTGCATCACTAAGCTGAACAAAATAAAAATGGTTTTGGAATAATGCTGATGGATTAATACCTGAAATGATGTTTGTTAGAGGTACTTACGAACAATGTTTATGGACTTCACCATGTTGAAACCGCGATTTCCCCGACTATGTTAACTACCACGCGGATTTAACGTCAAATACTCTCCGAATTACGAGGTACCTGGAACGCAATATTAACTACTTTTTATTAATCAAAACATAATAAAGTAATAAAGTGGAACCCTTTCTGTCTCATAAAAGCGCATTCCCAAAATAAAAGATTAAGTTTCAAGCTAAAGAAAGACAGGGGGGTTTAATATCCCTCCTCTCTTAATTGATATTCCCCGCTGCAAGCTGCGGCACTTCCCGTAGAGGGAGCGGTCTCCCTCCGCCGCATGTAGAGCCGACAGGACAGAGGCAGTGAGTCAGTTTACTCGGGCAGCTGGCAGAGAACATCACGCAGACTTTTTTCTTTTCTCTTCATTCCCCCAGCACTGCTCAGAAGGAACCGCTCACTTGGAATAAAAAAGATAAATAAACTAAACATAAAATAAAAAGAAAATCTTCGCCAAGCACTCTACCCAATGTGAAGAGAAAAGAGGCTGAAAAGAAGAGAAAATAGCGGAGAAATGGGAGCGTTCAGGCTGCTGCTGGGGAGTTTACATTACCTGGGACTCTATCTGCAACTTAGTGTCTCCACAAGACAGGCTGGACACCGAGACCTGGAGAACCGCATCTCTGGGAACGGTATGTGTTACATCTCTCTTTTCCTGTGAGGGCAGAGAAGAGGCTGGCACAGGTACTGCCATCTGCTCACCGGCGGAGGCAGACAAAGAGCACAAGCTTCAAAGGTTGCTGCTGATTACATGCAACTGATGCAAATTAGTGTTTTGCTGTCTCTGTTACTGAAACTAAAAGGAACATTTTTATATCATACATACAGGAATTAAGTTTTTATTAATTTTTAATTTTTTTACGGAGGAACTGCAGCAACCTGTAAGTCCCAGCGGATTTCACCCTCCTGAGGTTTGTTCTTGTTGTCCATCCTGATGCAGTTGGCATGGACATAATTTTTTTTTCTCCTTCCTGTCCTATCAGCGGTTGATGGACTGATAATATAATATTCTGTATTAGTGCTTCCACAGAAATCTGTATCCTGTTCCAATCCGCCTCCTTCTCCCCAGCCAGGAGCTTTTCCTAAATGGCCTCTGGTGTTTGTTCTTGGACACAGCGGAGAGGCAAGCAGAGTAAATGTATAAACCCTGTGGCTTCTCTTTGCTTCAGGGTGGCAATGAGGGCAAGTTTCAAGCCGACAAAAATTTTAAAAAGGAGATAAGTTTTAGTGTGTAAGTAACAGGAGGGGGAGTGAATTTGTGGAATAGGATGAGGATAATGGGGAAAAAAACAATCTTAAAACGAATTATGGAGCAGAGTGTGATACATGGTGATGTACGACTGGGAGCTTTAAGTTGGTTTATATGATTAACTGTAAAAATTATATTGTATATAATGAAAATCATACCAACCAGATGTTATTTTTTCATGTCATTCAAAGAACTTCAAACAGCAGAGGAAGAGATCTGCTGGAACAGCAGGAAGTTGATTTTATTTATTTTTAGGAAAGATTGAAAGTGGAATAAGAGCTCAATAGACTCAAACATTTCAGATCTCCAGTATGAATGTTTCTGCAGAACAATCTTAAGTTTCCTAAAGATGTTTGACTCTACACACACAGCTGCAGTAAACTGTCGTCCTGCTGTTGCTGACCTTTGCTAACACTAGCCTGTTTTCATTTTGATGAGATATGGTAATTGGATAATTCCAGTTTTGTAAATTATTTCAGTTCTGTGTGCAGATAAAGGTAACAGAAAAAATAAACGTAGCACTTTACTTTGACGTCATACAATCTGCTGACTGGTGTCTGAGCTGCTTTCTGAAGCCCTAGAATTGCAAACATGTTTCACTACAAGATCCATCTGGTAAAACATTAAACTAATAAACGAATAGGCCACATGTATCATCTGCTATTGAATTTTAAAGTCTATCTTTATTATTATTTGTTGCTTGTTGTTCCATGATAAAATACTGTAATTACTTTATTATCCAGCACTACCTGAGCCCACCATTTGTTGTATTAATTTATTATTTTACACTGTACAGCATTCTGCTCAGGTTTATAGTGGCTTTTAGTGCTTTATAAATACAGTGTATAGTATCGGCTGTTGGGGTGGCAGCATCAGAACCAGGGATGAAGAAGGCTGGTTCTGTTCTTTATTGATGCAAAGAAGGATTCTTCATAAAATCAATAAAGTTATGGCCGACCCTCTACATGAGACTGTTTTGGTAAAACTGTCTTCAGTCAGAGGCTTCTTTAGATTTGCTGCAATACAGACTGCTACAGGAGATCTTTCCTGCCAAAAGCCATCACCATCTACAATAACTCTGAAGAATCTGAATTAAGGACTTAGAACAACATTTAATTCCCCTTTGGGATGAATAAAATCTTTTTTTTATTTGAACTGAATTAAATGTATTATTAATACATTCAGACTATTTCCCAACATTGTTTCCCTTCCTAAAACCAGCTGGGCTCATAAAGTGAACAAGTAAGCTAGTATGTTTCCCAGTTTACTCAGCTAGAGAGGAAATGATCCAGTTGGCTTAAACTGGGAGCCGAAGTGTTCTTACAGTTGTCTTCTGTTGGACGTCCTACCTTCGTTCTGATGTTTCCTGTCTGTTCGTCAGACTTTTCAGCTTATTGCAGCAGACATTAAAAGACTTTGAACATCATTTTTTTCTCCATAAATCTGATGGTCACTGTGTACATTTCAGCGTTAGTCTCACAGAACAAAGTGTGGCCGAATCCTTGATGATCCCAGCATTGTTTACATCTTTCCTTCCCAGTGATGAATCGTTTCTTGATTTCTCTTTCTTTCACTTTTAAAAAATTGAGTATTCATAATGCTGCTTGTACGTGGATCCATATGAATAATATCTCGCAGCATGTCGTTGCATCTGTGACATAAAGGATTTGCGTGTGTGGTGGGGTTTTTTTTCTTCAAGCTGAATGATGTGTTTGTCTGTGTGAGGAGATATTTTAGAACCGTGTGGGGGTTTTGTATGGAAATGAGCTTGTGCGTCTACACTTGTTTTTGTATTGTCCTCGGGGCAGAAAGCAAGAAAAGAGGAGGGCAACAAGAGATTTTAAACTCAAGTGCTTTACCAGATTCATGTAGTGTAATTCCCAATTCTTAATTGAAACAGTAAATGGCCTTGTGCTGCATTAATTAACAAAGAATGGAGCATATTAGTGTTAGAAAATCGGATTTTCTGATGGATTCTACTTAAATAACTCACAGAGCAGAGATGATAAGACAGATGCTCAAGAAATCATGTAACACCTTTATTATTTGCAGAAGAATTGTTCTATTTTTTCTTTCTGTTATGAAAAAAACCCAACCTGTGGGTGATCGCACTCTGACTCACATCGCCCTCATGAATTTAAGGGCTTTGCTGAGAAATGGGGAAGCTCTCATCTGCTTTTCTAAAGCCGTGTTACAATTCTGGCCCATCTTGCTTGTTTCCAAGTCCCTGAGGGTCATAATTAATCTTCCTCTTTCTTCACTGTCACTCCACCAGCTGGAGCAGAAATCAGCAAAGGATAAACAAAAAGAAAAGAAGTAAGATAAAAAGAATATCAATTAGAAATTCTTGGTGTGAGTTTCCAATCTACATCTGCTCTGCCGCTGTTTTACTCATTGATACTTTTCAATTAACTCCTAATTAAGAGCAAGTGAGGCGATTATTCCAGCCAATCAATTGCTTTAAGGATTCAGTGAAGGGTAAATGAGCCATTTTACCAGCAGAAGGCCTAAAGTTTGTAAGAAAAAAACTAAAAACTACAACTACGTCCACTATTATTGGACATTCCTGGTAAAGAACAGAAACATGTTGAGAAAAATTCAACCTTAAATTTACTTAGTTATTCCATAAAAAACATTAAGAAATCATTGTTTTAAACAGGACCACCTGTGCCAAAAATAAGGGGCAAAACTGGAGCATATTTGACATTTTTGCATTGGTTTCAACATTTTTATCTGTCCATGATTTCCTGTTTTTCCCGAAGCATAAATAAGTAATACAAGGCCTGTTTCTATTCTTCAAAAAAGGACAGACCCGGGGCATCATATTCAATTAGAAAATGTGCTTGTTGTTCTCCATGACTCAGAAAATGGTTACAATAAAGTATTTGCCCCCAGTTTTCAGTCAAACCATAACATTTAATTCGGATTGTCTCCAGTGGTTAGAGTCTCACTCTGAGACTTTTTTAAACCCGGTCTCAGAGTGAAACATCTGCGGAGCGTTTCCTGTGCGGGTGTTAACTCCACAGATGTGAAAGCGAACATGGCAGCATGTTTAGGTTTGTTTCTGCGCTGCGCAGGCAGGTAACAGAAACAATGACGGATTGCACTGTGCTCAGAATGTTATAGCCAATCAAATCCCAACATGCAGAATTAGTGAGATGGTGATAAACACGTCTGCAAAGGTCACTGCTGAATATGCAGCAAAAGTAGTTGTAATTTTAAGGAACTTTTATGAGCCACCATATTTATCTAACACTTTGGGCAGTGAGGATGTTTTGTGAAACATAAACATTAAAAAAGTTATTTAAATGCATGTCAGTAGACTGCAGTTCCAGCAGTGATGAGTTATCTATCTTTGCTTTGGAACGGCTTCCAATCTGAAAACATAATAATTTAAGAGAATAAATAGATTATGATTTATTTCTGCATGGAGTTTGCATATTCTCCATGTGGATGTGTTGGACTTTGTCTTTCCTTCCACAATCCAAAATCCTGACTGTTGGTTAATTGCGCTCTCCTCCAATGATGAATATCCAGGATAACACCACGATTAGCAGGTGTTGGGTAGACTTAACAAATCTGAAAAACAAAAACTGACATAATGTTCATAGCAGTTTTCTTAATCACTTTTGTACACATCTTACTGTAGCAGTATTGAAGGTATTGTTAATCGATTTCTATCACAGATTATTCAATCATACATTTGTATGTTGAAAAAAGACATTACTGGCAAATAAACCGAAGCCTGACTTTTATATCTTCGCCCTCTTTTGACCCCCATCGCCAGAAAAACCAGCAGCGCCCCTGCTCCCAGATTGGATTGGATTTGAACCATTTTTTCTAATTTACTCATTCAGCGAATCCTTACTGGCTGCCTCAGTCGCTTTAAAGGCTTCAAGCATGGCTGCTCCTTCACGCTGTAGCGCTATTTGAGAGGGATTGAGTAGATGGATGTCTGAGTTTAAATCTGGCACAGATACAGCTACAGTCTGCTGTGGTTAAGCTCATTCTAAGCCCCATCTCTATCTACTTAAAAACTGGTGTGCAATCTGGAGAAGGCAGGGGGCGACAATTAAACGGAACCACGAGGCAGTGGTATTAAATATTTAACAATGGCCAACGCAGCATTGCTGTCAGACTGGCAGATGAAGCAGCTTGTGGAGTTTACTCGTGTCTTCTGCTGAATTAAACACCAAATGTGGCCGTCTGCTGCTCTTCTCCTCCCACTCGCTTACAGTTCATCTTGTGTGATGGTGGGCGATGCGCTGACATGACAGTGGGCTTTTGTACATTATCAATGCTTCCACCAGGAACAACAGCCATGGAAAACTCAAAAAGGAACACCGTCCGAAACATATTTGATGATGAACAATGATCCAAACAGCATAAGGAAATTTTTACAATCAAATCAATCAGATTTATTTATGAAGCAGCATAAAAACAGCAGCATTGTATATAGAAAGCAAAGGATTACAGTTGCAGAAATGAACAGAAACAAACACAAAGATTAAAAGTGGGGCTGGATACCAATAAAATGACTTAGTTTAGGAAGAAAGTCAAAGTAGAAATGTGACTTTAAACGAGATTTAAACAGTTATTACAGAAGGCTGCCTGATTTGTAGAGGCAAACTATTCCAGTGTTGGAGCTGCAACTAAAACTCTTTCTCCTTTTGAGTTCCAGCAAATCTTGGCTACTGTAAAAAGTCCCACTGATTTGGTGACCTCAGTGAAAAATAAACTCCGGCCGCACTGCACCATCTCTCTTCATCACTGTAGATGTAAATACTCATGCTCATCCGGGTGACATCCAACATGGAAGAGCACAGCCATGTTCTTTGATTAAGCTAAACAAAATTACATTAAAATTAACATATTACAGTTCCAGAATTACAGCAGCTACAGCCTTCTTTCACATGAATACTTTATTTTTATCAACACTTTCACCACTGATAGATTGTGAAGTACAGTACATGTATTTTCATCCACCCTAGGCTAAGTTAATCAGTGGCTGTTGGTAGTTTTTATTGTGTTTAGCATACCACTGCAAAAAATACACAAATTATATTACATACAGTTTTTAGCTATTTTCTTAAATTAGACTGATTTGTTCAGAAGCTTGTATTTGAAGAGTCTTTGTGATACAGAATTGAAGTAGCTTATTAGCGCATCAGTATGTTGATTTATGATAAGATTTCTAAGAAAGCACCAGTTCTACGGAATAGAAAATATGACTGTGTGGGATTTTATGTAGTAAATCTAAAAGAGCAAATGCCTGAAGCTATGAGGCTGATGTGTTCAATGTTAACCCACATTAGTATGTAGCACTTAAGCTAGAATCAAACTCAGTATTTCTCTGCCTTGTGACGCTACAGTTCAGGGTAAAAAGGTGATTCAGTTCAATTCAAAAATACTTTTATTCCAAAAGGAAATGAATTCCTATCATCCAAGTATCTGAAGATGTGGATTCATTTATTTTATCTTAAGATGATTTTAGACATTTTAGGATAAATGTCTAAAGTAACATCTGTTGTTTTACTTATAACCAAGGAAGGGTTGTTACTCGTAGTTTTGATTAACAGAGTTTTCAAACATGAAAGATTTTAACGTATTTTAGCAACTCCATTTTGCCTTTAAAAAGTGCTTTTACTGCATTAAACATTCATTAGTGATTTATTAGGGCAATAACCGTTAGTTGAGTTTGAATAAATGAAGTGAGACAACATGTATGTTTTGCTTGATTATTGGCCAGCTGCTTATTTTCCACTGGCAAAGAAGTAGCTGCAAAAAAAGTTTCCCCTAATATTATTGTTCACTTTTTAATCCCATTCCTCATAAGAAAATTATCACCATGTTTGATTACTTGTGAGAAAACTCATTATTTGCCCAAAGAAGAATATAGTTTAAAGTTTTATTCAAACCCCTGAGGTGTTTGTGATAAAAATCTTATTGCATCCACAATTAGAAGCCGATAGCAATTCCACAGCCACACATTACAAAGTCAATAAAACCGCATTTTCCAAATGGCGTTTCCAATTTGAGCTCCAGTGTAAATGTCTTTCAGTGATTTACTCCACCTGTCCCACTCTGACTGACTCTTGGCGTCCGTAAATAGAGGAAGAAGGTGACTGTCAGAGCAGACAGGAAGGATGCGTTGGGAGAGAGGGACAGGATGACAGGTTTAGAGCTTGTTGGCGCTCAGCGGTAGGTAGAGCCGATGTATTTAGGTCCTGACCTCAGCATATACTCCTCACTGAGAAGACAAGTGCTGGAGGGCAGCTTGTGATAAACGGCGCGAGGGAAGGAAATTATTAAAGTAGCTGCTTCTTTCCTTCTCCACACATAGCCTGGTTGTTTCTGGACTTAAGAGTCAAGTTTTTCCACGTCTGCTGCTTTTTGTTTGCATATGCTTCTTTCGATAAGAGTGTACTTAAACCTGGAGTCCTCTGCATCTCAGATTTGAGAGAAATCAAGCAACATTTTTGTTACTATTCTTACATTCTAAGTATTGCAATATACTGTTTTCATTCATGCATATTTTAACAGGATTGTTTCTAATAGGGATGCACCGATCCACTTTTTTCACTTCCAATATCGATACCGATATCTGAAGTTAAATATCGGCCGATACAGAAAATCAGCTGAACTCACTTATAATGTTTCTTAGCGTAGTCAAAAAACAACACACGTTTAATTTGTTGTCATTGCAATTAGGAGCAGAACAGCCGATGTAAAATAAATAGTAAAGAAGCTGAAACTAACAAAACAATAGGTTGACTATGTCTGGTTCAAAAAATATAATGAGGAATTTCAAATATAATATAAAATAAATAATAAAGAGCACAAAGCACCGAACTAGACTGAATAGATCTGGCCTTATGGATTGAGAACACTGTCACCGATATCTGATCCAGAATTGATAAGAATTAAATTTATTCTTTGATTAAGCTTACTTGTACTTGTAATAATACTTACACTTATATTTGTGGGAACACTTACAAGAAAAACAAGTAACTGTAACTTTAGTAGTAAATAATTAGAATCATGTATTATTCTTGGTTTCTTTTCAGAAAAACATCTGTAATAACTCACATTAAGATCATAATAAGAGTAACTAATAAGTTATGGTTATAAAATCATAAATGAATGATAGATCAGAGAAGCTGAAGAAAATAAATGTGATATAAGTTATGGTTATAAAATTATAAATGAATGCTAAATCAGAGAAGCTAAAGAAAATAAATGTGATATAAATGTGATTTTGACATTAAACTTGAAATGGTGTAAAAAGGTGTAACTGCAATTAAACATCACTGATATGTTGGAGGTAGAGAGTAGGTGAAAGGTTGTGCAGGCAAGGGTTGAGCAACCCTGAGACATTAGCACAGACATCAGGACATAATGTCTGTAAGACAGTGATGGATATGAGATCATCTGTCTAAGCAGTCAGCCAATTAAACAAGCACAGCAACAGTGCTAGCCAATGAAAATGCACCAAAAGGTGGATAAACCCTATAAAAGGTCGGTGCAAAAGAGGAACCGTTCGTTGGATCCTCCGGACAGCTTCGAGCCAAGAGATGGACAAAGAACTCTGCAGCTGAAGAAGAGCCGGGGCCACTGTCCCGCTCATGGAGACCAACCCATCAGGCCCACAACCAGTGGCTTCGAATCGCACTTCTCTCATCGGCTGGGTTCAGACCCCAAAGACAAAGATGAAGACAAAGGCAAAGACAAAGAAGAAGAACTGGTGCCTTCCTTCCTGCCAGCACCAAGTCCTGTGTGACCTTGGCATCCATGCGGAGAAGAAGCTCATCAGACCTACAGAGATCCCTGCCTTCGCCGATCAACATCTTCCTCCTGCTGCAACACCTTCTTCATCATCAAGCCAGGTCTGGGGTTCGAAACGCCAAACTCCGTCCGTCTCTCTCAAAGGTTCCCTTTTTTAGTTCTCAGTGTCAGCAGTAGGGAAAGATACACTAGATGATTGATTTTACTTATTTGATTATTTCTGCTACTGAATTAAGCTGTACTGACCCTTGCAAAAATGCCTTACTAATAAAATATTTAGCATAAAGAAAATCTAAAAGATGTTGTGGACATTCAGTTAATGAGTCACCTTAAAGTTCTTTGATGGTTGTAAAATAGCTGTGATGTTTGATTCTGGAGAGGAAGAGGTGGAAAATGTTTTTAGGTTGCTGGTAGCCCAAATGTAAAACATCATCCTTGGGACTCGTCCGAGTCACTAAAACCTACCTGGTTCAATAACAAATGCAAGTTGTAAAATAGAGAACGAGCGACCGTTAACAGGTGTGCTCTGTGAAACTAGTTGGCTGTAGGCTGCTCAGTCTGGCTAATTCACAGGGGGAAGAAGGGTGGGACACCTGGATGTAGGCCGTCAGATAACCAGGCGAATCATTTCTCGAAACCAGCTTAAACAGAGTTTACTTCAGTTCTGGACAGGGTAAATCCCAGCAGATTTAGGAAACTCAATTAACCCGTTAGAAGGAGAGCTGGTAGCACATCTCCCCTCTCAGAAGAGGAAGTACGAGAGTGAGAGAGTAGAGACAGAAAGGAGGGGGGGGGGGTGGCGCAACAACATCTTCTAACTTCACTAATAAGATTGGAAAGAAAAAGACTTTTCTTGAAAGAGAAATACAAACATCCTACAAATGTGATTCTACAATCTAAGACATCCAGTGTGTTTTATTCCCCTGGGATTCACATAAATAGATAAAATGATCCTGACTCACTAAACACTGCACTGTCATTTTAATGTTGCACCAACCGTACATGCCAAGACTACAGATTCACTTTCTGCTCTCTAAAACTCAGCACTCATCATCTACAATTTGTTGTTTTTTTTGTTTTTTTTATTATTTTTATTAAAATGTGGACATGCAACAGCAGTCTTTCACTACTCTGACACTAATAGCATGCAGCATTATATCTATCTGGCTGATTTGCTTGTAAATCACTTGGATTATCTTGGAAATATGAGTAATTTAGTCTCTTGGTACTGTCTTGGTACAAGTAATTATTTAAGCTGTTTGTGCCAGCCAGGAGTGTCCAGCCTTTAAGAGCTGCATGTTTTAATGTGTAAGGGTTCAGCTGAAGCCTGATAATGAAACGTATCTTTGATTGAGGCAAACATTTGGGACACTGATAGCTTTGTGACAGACAAGTCAAAAATAGTGCATCATTGTGAAGTAGAGAGGAATCTGACATGGTTTTTAGTTTTCTTACAAATAAAAATCTGGAAAAAATCTTTCTCTATTTGCAAAATACTATATGGAATTTGTGGAGAGTTATCCTTTCTCTGTAAGGTTCTTGATATATGAGGTTGAAGACGAGTCAGTGAGTTGAACTCATGAATTCCATTTATTAACAGTAAAATACATCTGATCCATTTGTTCATGTTATCCTTATGTTCTAACAGAGCAAAATGGCATCAAACAACAGTTTGTAATTCCCTTTGTTAGCCTCTATCTAAGTTACCCTCTAAAGATGGGGTTCCCTAGTGTGTCATTTCCTTTAGCGTTAGTTTTGCCCACATGTTCTATGTTTGTGCATGTATACATGAGCATGCTAAAAGAGATAGAGGAAAACACATAATTATTTATTCTCAACAAGTAAAGAAAGGATTGTACCAGCAGGTACACAGAAGCTAGTCAGCAGTACGGCACTGAAATTACCCAATTTTCTTTGGAGTCTTGAGTAAACTTTACAGATTAAAGTAGCTTTCTTGAAACAAAAGCTACACTGAAATGAAAGTTACGACTTACTGTATATCATTATTGAATGTGTTACATTTCACACGGAAAAACAAGGATCATATCATCACCTTACTAAAATTTTATCCATTCTCTAATATTTGGCCGTGACACATGTAATGCACCAGTTCCACACTAAGAAGCTCACTAAGTTTTCCTAGCCTAGCCAAACAACATTAACATTAACAAGGCTGTTAATGTTAATTTAATTTTTGGAGGCGTGGCCAACAAGGACTGAACTCCGTTCACTTCCTGCGCTGCCATCGCTAAAACAACAGGTAGACTACAATTCTAAAACAGCTCAGCTATTCATCGTCATCGTTCAGAATTTCTGCTTTAGCTTGCTGATTGGCTCTGTTAAAAATTTACCAGAACTGCATAGGAAGGCAATGGCCAGGATAAATATGCATATAAAGACATATAAAGAAGCATTTCCTTCACCTCTGATTGTCCTTCCATCCCTGTTTTTTCAGCCTGTTGGGACATTATATGAGAAGACAATTCACTCTGACTATATCTGAAACAACGGCGACCATTTATCAGTCTGCACCTGTACAGAAACATGGCAGCAGGTCGCGTGTTGTACTCATTGCTTGACAATGTGGACTCAGACCTTTTGTATCCTCCATCATTCTTAGCTCTTCCTCCATCTCTCGCCTGTCACCTAATAAAACTGAACCCGTCAGAAAGCCTTTTCAGAACCGGCACAAACAAGCTGCAGGGTCAGCTGGCAGTCAAGGACTCTTCCTCTGTCTTTCTGCACAAGTGCTGTCTGTTGCTTTCGTCCTTCACTTTTTTTTGTTTCAAAGCACTCCAGTGTCGCGCCAGGATTGGTGTACGTGGATGTGTGTTTTTGTGGGGGAGTTGGACACACGTTAAAGGGAAAAAAATGATTGCGGGTAGCTTTCAGCATATTGGTGCAAAGCTGCACTTTCTCTTAAGTGTCCTTCAAGAGCTGAAACCCATCTCTGGAATTCATCATCAGACTTGGGGATGCGTATGTGCGTGGGTAGGCGGGGGTGTGCGTGTGTGTGAGAGAGAGAGTGAGAAGTGATGCAGGCAGCTTTGTGGCAGAGGATTCAAACTCTTTGTATTCTGTTAGTAAAGTCTATCCTTGCATGGGTGCGCGTTGAGAGTGGTGTGTATGCATGCTTTAAGAAGATAGAAAACAGGATACAGTGTTCCCTCTGTAACACTCAGCCTGATGACTTTGGGAGAAGTGTTTGGCCATGAACACTTGAATGTTGCTTATCTTCTATTAGACACTTACAGCCAATGTTGCCATCAAAGTGGAAGGGCACTCTCGCAAACAGTCACAGACTCAGAAAGAAAAAGAGACACCACACGCTTCTCCCGGGGAGACTCTTGGCAGGAATCATCTGTTGGCACCCTCATAGAGGGTGGAAAGAGGAGGAGGAGGTGGAAAGAGATGGGTAAAGAGGGGAATGTGATGCATTCATGGTCCACGATCAGTCACTTCCAGCCTCAAGAGCGCTTCAGCTTCCAGTAGGCTGCTGTATTATTTTGTGAAGTTCCATTGTTCCCCTGAAAGTAGGCATGGATCTGGAGTGAAAAATAAGATACAGTTTAATGTGGTACATCCTGGACCGGTCGCCATGTTGTAACCAAGAGACCAACCACCATGCACTCACCAACTCACTCTTAACAGGGATTAGTTAACCAATTAAGACCAATTAACCCATCATGCATGTTTTTGGAGACTGGGAGGAAGTATCTAAAGAAACACTAGGCTTGTTGAGGGAGAACATTTAAACTCCATGCTGAAAGCTGTCAGGTTGGGATTCTAACGCAAGAAGTTCCTGGGTACCAGTCCATTTTTCACTCCCATAATGGTTGTATTTTTAATGTTTATTATTTGATTTTTAATCCAATAATATAATGAGATTTAGAGAGAAGTCTGAAACATTATGCTAAAATTCAATCAACGTCTGATAAAACACAACACAGGAAGTTGTTTTTAAAGCCAGTGGTGAAGACTAACCCTGCAGTTCCCCTCCAAAACAGTTGGTGACAACAGTGAAATATGCTTAGACAGTGTATATTTATAAATATAGTCGTAGATTTATTCACTTCAAGAAAACATTTTTGTTTTTTGTGAATTATTTGAAATGTAAGGGTATTCATATTTCAAATAAATGGCTCTGGCACCAATCAGTTGTTGGTCTCCCCTAAGTTAGAAACAGTCCCAGTTTGGCCGGCCCAATGGAAATCCTCTTGCTCTGCCACTTTATGTTACCTGAACGAAAACATAAAGCAAACACCAAAAAATGTAGCTATAGTTATTAAAAAAGGTTCTTGGCCAAGATTTTTTTTGTTTTGCTCCTTGTAAAATAAATGTGGGCAGCCATACAAGCTAATGTTAGCTACTTAATTAGCCAGATTAGTTGTCTTGCTAACGACTTGCAATAGGTTTGCGATAAACTTTAATATTGACAATTACACAGTAAGCTAACAGCTACAATATCCTCCGTAATGTACATAATAGCTTTTAACATGCTAATTTGCTGTTTCTCTGCCTTTTTGGTGAAAACATACCAGTTTAGCTGTGGGGTCCATAACTTAGTCTGTAGCCTGTAGCCTAGCAACAGAGCTGGATAAATTCTGATTGGATGAAAATTGGATTACTGGAAATTCTCCTCTCTACCCAGCATTTTGTTTTAGTGCCTTTATTTATTTTGAAAATAATCAAATAAAAATGTAAGACATACATACAAAGCTTTTGTGTTCATTATTATTAATCAATTTCAAATAATTTGACCATTTGCCCCTGCTTTACAGCCCTGCTACATGAAATAGATGTTAAGTCATTCTAACATAGCTACACTCCTCGATGACCTCATGCTATCAAAGATGTAAAGCTCATTGTTCTAAAGGAAGTGGCCTTCATCTCAGTTCTTTGAAATCAAAACTTCACGCAATCAGCAGGCATCACAACTTCAGGCATAAGAGAGAAAATGGCTCTGCAAATTGCTTTAATGTGTTTGTTTCCTGCTAGTCCTTTCATAAGGCACATATCAGAAAAGCATTTACATTTTGATGATTTTCCTCAGAGCTGTTTTAAGTGAAGCTCAGAAAGGTTACATTGTGTATTCAGCTCCTAGTTTGTCAGGCTTTTGGTATGTATGCTGTTTCCTCCCAACCCTTCCCTTCAATTTTATTGATGTCATTGGCCTAGTCAAAGTCAAGACCGCAGCATGATTGAAATGCTTTGATGGGGCCTGGGGGAAACTGCATTGCTCAATATTAAAGCTCAACAAGCTGAAGCAATGCTGCAAAGAAGATTTTGGTTTTTCAGGATTCCATTTGTTTAAGAACAGGAGTGTTTTATTTAATGCTTTTTGCTAAACCACATTGTTGAAAAGTCTTCTATGTCTTTAAACCTTCACAAAACAGAACTGATCATCCCCTCTATGTGACGGTGACTCAAACACAACAAAGCAGCTAACATTTTCCGGTAACACTTTATTTGAAGAGGTATGCATAAAGCAGACATGACATTGTCATAAACATGACATAACAGCTGTTATGAACATGAATGAGTCTTCATGAATGTTTATGACTGTTATCATGAAATGTCATTTGGCAAATAATGACACTTTTAATGCAAAGTTGTTTTAAAGTTGCATTAAAAGTCCACTAAAATTGCCAACTTTGAATTATTTGGTAAATAATTACACTTTCAATGCAAAGCTGGAACTTTTAATGGACTTTGGAAGCAACTTTGCATTCCAAATTTTCCGAATGACACTTCATGACAAAAGTCATAGACATTCATAAAGACTCCTTCATGTTCATGACAGGTCATATTTATGTAATATTTATGATGGTGTCATGTCAGTCGTGCTACTAAATGAAGTGGGTCATATGTCTTTAATGTGTGTCAAAATTACCAGTCAATAAGTGTTATAGGTGAAATTATTGTAACTGTCATAACCAATAGTTGTGTTTCTATTACAAATGTGAACAAAACGTTTTGATATTCTGTTGATGTTGAAAAAGCACAATTTTGCAATAGCAGTGTTTCCATTTTTTAATACAATTAAAATTTTATATAATTAAAATCACACACGAATCAGTTTGTTCACACAGTAGGGCATTAAAATCACACCACCATCCTCCGACCTCTTCCTCTACTTCCTCTTTTTCTCCAGTAGAAACATGCAGCTGTTCATCATGTGACTCGTGTGATGCGAAGAAAACGTTTCCATTGCAGTTTTATTAAATGTACTATTTTCTATACGGCTGAAAAACCATCTCATGCTGGCGCAGAACGTTTTTATCGATAAAAGTGAGTTTTTTCAAAATTGCAGCGTTTTACATCATGATGTTATCCCTCAACAAAAAACATACTTAAAGTGTTGCTCTGACTCTTTAATGCATGTTTGCGAAATCTTTTATTCTCCATGGCAACCATTCATTGAAAAATGCCTGGGTGGACCTAGCTCCACCTTCAAAGACAAAGCTCGTCTGAGCTGCAGTTTCTAAGCTTCAGAGCTTCTGCCTCTCAGAACAGCTCCTCCCCCACTCAGCTCCTTCAGACTGGTCAGCAGCAATTAGCAAACACCTGGTGGAACTGCTGAGCTCATTATAGGAACTGCTGCTCAGAGTAAAGCTGGGAAAAATGTTGAAGGGTTAATAGAGGAGCCATGTTGTGATGACTTCCTGAAGGCGGAGCTTCAGAAAGAGCAGGAGTTTCTAAAGAGACAAAGAACCAATTTCAAGTCATTAAATTAGGAAGTAATTTAATGACTTGTAGTAAAAAAATTAAATCATATTTGATTATATTTTGATGACTGAAAGTGATTTTATTACTTCATTATGCTATAACATGGCACTATCTACCAGGACAATAATGGCATTTGAGCAAACGTATTTTTGTAATTGTAATTTGCTCTATTGTATGTTCAAAGGAAATGAGGCCGTTGTTTTATCAGCTGTTAGAATGATTGTTGCATTCCTGCTTCAATCTTTAGTAATTAGATCTTGTAGCATGTATTTGTGTAAATATGATGGAACTCTAGTATTTTCATGTAAATAATATACTGTTAAAATCTTAGAAACTTATGGATGTGTATTAAGTTTTATTGAACACTGGTGGTTTTAACCCTTTATTTGAACATTTTCTAACAATTAGCTCCACTACAGTGCTTTTAAGTTATTGTGTTAACTGAGTTATTTAAATAAATGCGTTAAATTGCACTGATATTTCTATCCTCAAAAAAAATCTGTCACATCTGGACGTGTGGAAAGGCGCACCGTTTGAAGCTCTGCATTTAATAATGTGCACATAATCCAAAGTCAACATGAAACAAAACAAAGAGTGGAGAAAAAAAAGCCCTTTCTCTGCCTCTGCATACACACACACACATCCGTACATAGCAAAAGCGTGCTCAATAATGTGTGCTGCCTCTGGCCGTTTTCAGACAGGGTTATCCATTACAGTATTTCTGCAGTGACCAGGCCTAATTACAGCGTGGAGGAGAGCCTCTCTGCTGCACAGTGGACCTGTGTGCACTTGTGTCCGACTGGAGCTTATGAATGACTTTACAGCTGGTGGTTGGTTTTATAATTACCAAAATATGAGCCAAATGAGCCAGCATACATAGCTTTAAGTGTTTGTTTTTTTTCTGGATTGCTCACACACACCCACACACGCCCACACAGACACACACACATTAGTACAGACAGAGACTCTTGAGTCCAATCATTCTCCTTCCCTCCTTTAGCCAGCTGCCAGAGATTCGCATATTCTGTCTTTCATGTCCAACTAATAGGCTCTTGGCCGTCTTTGAGGCCCTGCATGGTATTTACAAAAGGCCGCTGCGTTGGACAGCTTGATACCTGTGGGCAGGGTAAAATGGAGCATACAAAGGCACACACTGATGGTGTTAGGCTGGAAAAGCAGCATGGAGGTAAAGCTGGTTCCTAAGTGGGATTTCTAATGGTTTCTTAGATGTCAGGTGACGTTTGCCACCTTGACAGATTTCCAGTGTCCTCTAGTTTTATTTTTAATGAAGCTCTATAACTTTGGAAGAGCAACAGGCCCAGAGCCTCACACATCCTCCACCATACCAAACAGGTGATGTTCTGCAGCCAACCTTTGAGAAATTAGTGTTATTTTGTTACGGATTTATTTCTTGACATGTTTTCTTAATCCTTTAACAATGTTTTTACCAACGCTACACTGAGTAGTGGCTCCTATAATGAGCTCAGAAGTTCCACCAGGTGTTTGCTAATTGCTGCTGGCTAATCTGAAGGAGCTGAGTGGGTGAGGGCTGATCTGTGAGGCAGACGTTTGGAGGCGTAGAAACTGCAGCTCAGAGGAGGAGCTGCATCTCAAAGGCGGAGCTAGGTCCACCCAGGCGTTTTGCCCTGCTGAATGGTTGCCATGGAGATAAAAGGATTTCTCAAACATGCATGAAAGAATCAAAGCAAAACTCCTGGTGTGTTTTTGATGAGTGAATAACATTATAACATAAAGTAAAGCTCAAAGAAAGTAGATTTTATATAAAACTGCCCCTTTAAAGGTTACAGTAAACATGGAGGACTCTGTATTAATTTCTGAGGTGGAAGCCATCAGAATTGTCCAGGTGTGTCACAGTGTCAGAACAATCACTGTCTCATTAGGTTAAAAAGACACGTTTAAAGGGCTCGTTTGAAAATGCCACTGTTCCCGAGTTAAATGTTATCACGCTTGTAATGCTGAGCTTCCGATAAGCCGCCGCGTCTCTCCGTTGTCCTGAGCCGCGCTGTTGTGGAGCTCATTAGCCAGACCCAAACTGTAGTCTCAGGAAGACAAACGCCACAAATGAAATCTGCTCCAAAACGCCGTCGTTGCAAATAGATTACAACAGAGGAGTTGTATTCCCACCGTCAGCTGTGATTAGCGCCGCTGAGACGCCATTCAGTCTGTTTTTAGAGGGAGAGGTTGCTGCGCGACAGCTCGCGTCTCCGAGGAGGCTTGATGTGTCGTGTTCCTATTAGATGTGACACTTTTCCGCGGCTGTTATTCTTTTTTTAATCTGCTGTGTGAAAGTCACGCTCTCGCTTTGTTTATTTTATTTGTCTTCTCCTCGTCTTTTTGGGGTTGGGTGTCACACTTCTCACACCCTCCTCTTTTCTCTTCCTCTTCTCTCTGTTTTTCTTTCTGTACATGTTAATGTGCTGGAAGTGTCACCGATGTGCCAAGACATTTTGGAAGATAAAGCACTGATGCAGCAAAGCAGGCATCTGCCTCTCATGAAAATTCTTCTTTTCTTTTTTTTTTAACTATCTGATTAATGATATTTAATTTAAAATTTTGGACAGGTGCTGGAAAGTAGGCTATAGTAATATTTCACTAATATATCTTTTGGGAATGTGGGGAAAGTTACATTTGTATTATTAATGGATGGTTTGTGCAAACTTAGCAAAATATTCATTTTAAATCAATGCTCTGAAATACTAACATTTCACTCTGTATTATTTATGCTTAGCTTTGCTATCAGGCCGCAGTAATAAACTGTGAAGCTGAAAGACGGTGGGGACCCTCCGTGTTCACAGCCATCGGCCACAAATCCTCTGTCTGTCCACCTACTTCAACACATCACATTGACTTTTCTATAACACACAAAACACTGGGAACGTTTCTCTTTTTTTATCTTCACCAGAACTACTTGACAATCAAATCTCCGACAAGATGTTAGTGTGATTCAGATGTAGGTCGGTTTCTCCACCTTCCAGTTCACACAGACAAAACCGGTTGGTCAGAACAAATATCATGTAGTTGGATCTGGTCCAGGGCAGTGAACAGCGCTGGCAGGAGTCCAGTCCTGCTGCTGGAGGCATTTTCACACTCCTGATATGAGAGCTCCAACTGTGCATGTTGTGTTGGACCCTTTAAAAAACAGGCCAGCTAAACTGAGGAAAGCTACTAAACAGGAGGTACGACTTGGAGGTTGACCGCTGTGGGTCTTCAGTGTCGGATGGAAGGACTCGACATTTTGCTCTCTTTTTGGGTTTGACACAAACTGCTGTGAAGTACAGACTGCAGATGTCTCTTCCTCCTTCAGTGCATTTCTGTGTGGTTGATGATCATGTGACTCATGTGAACCCAAAAAGTGTTTCCATTACAGTTCTGAGAAATACATCTACCTGAATACGGCTGAAGAACCGACTCATCCCAACACTAAAACTTTTTATCAAAGAACCAGGGGCAGAGCTTCAGGGGGAGCTGGCAGGGCAGTGGCCCCCGGCCCAGGCCTAGAGGGGCCCGGATGGGAAACAGAAAAGTATTTCTCCTCTATCACGCTGGAGAAGGCAGGCCCTCACCTGATGAACACTGTGTATATGAGGGTTATGCAGATCGCCCAGTCAGGGTTGACTCATGGTTCCTAAAAACTTTACAAGACTTTAGTGATGAAATTATAGGTTAATATATTTCATTGTGTTGATGTAATAATCAGGGCGTTTAGCCTGACAACAGATTCAGTCTGTTTGGAGATTTTTTTTGTCCGACCTGTTAATACTTTATGACCTCAACAAGGTGTTTTTGTTCTTAGCTTCTAAAAATATTGTAACATAATAAGCAACTGTTTAACTGTAGTTTATTCTTGGACTGTTTTCAAAATCATACAGATTTACAGGGCAAATTAAAAAAAAGGTGCCAGGCCATTTACAGGCTATAACAGTAGAAGAAAATTAAATGTAGATAGGATTTTATTTGGTGAGGGGCTGATATTCACCATAATGATCTCATAATAATCATAATATCTGTTTTCTACAGCTGTAATGAGCTTAATGTTAAAATCCACTCTCTGGTCTTACATTGTGTTGAAGCTTTTTTGTACAGGATACAAAGAACTGGCCTAATCAAAGCTTAAGAGTTTGATGTGAGATTTATCTGTGCGTTTGTTTACATGAATGTTACACTAAATAAATTTCACATATATAATAGAGGTAAGGATGAGCTGCAGGTACATCACTCTGGTATTATCTATTAAATGTTTTATCTTGGCTGTAGTTTTGTTTTATGTTGTTTGGATGTTAAAAATCACTAGAAGATTATTTTTCTTTAAAGTAGATGAACAAGTCATCCTGGTGAATGTAAAAGCAGTTTCAGATTCACAGTGGAAGAATAACTGAACCTCCCAACAAGTCACATAAAAATCACAAACTTCTATGTATTTTATTGGAATTATACATAGTACGTAATTTAACACAAACCCATATGCTATGTGATAGGTTTATTTTAGTTCCTAACCTGCAAAGAATCAACCAGAAACACAAATTACTTTTCTGCAGAATAGGAGAGCTGAAAACAGACACGGAGAACCGCTGTCAAACTGTCTGGGATCAACTCTGCCAGATCTTTGTCTGCACTGCGCTTTTATTAGAAAAAACAAGGAAGGGGGTTGGGCTTTTTCACATAGTCACACAAAGAATTTGACCAATGACCTTTTACTACAGGATGTTCTGGAACCTTCTGTGGACATGCCCTTACAAGGGCATGAGGCTGACCGCAACCAATCAGCCCCACAGAAAGCTGACAACACAGGAATGTGCAAACTTCTTTAGCCTCCAGGCAAACATCCTAAAAATGGTTAATAGTGTATCACAGAAGAAAAGGAGTCAAGTAAACAACACACAAAATAGTAATATGAAAACATAACCTTTCAAATAAACTCACAAGTAAATGAACTTAGATAATTTTTCTAACACTATGGAGTACAGAGTAAAAATTAAAATTGAATAAAAATGTACTTCTTGAGACTCAGCTAGGCCTCAGTCAGACTGGATGCTAGTTCCATTGACAGATTATTACTTATAAAATATTTTATAAGTGACATAATCAGCCAGTGGAACTGGAACTTCTTCATCATTTATTAATTCATTAAGAAGTTCTTGACTTCTTAAAACGGACCATTTATTCATGAAAAGTTACAGTTAGTTATGTCTTATTTCTAAGATATTTACTCTGTAATTTGAACTAAAATTACTTAGTAAGATTTTGTGTTTTTGCATTGCAGACCTTTTTAATATTTGGATGATTGAACATGTCATAGAGAACTTTTTAAAGATGGATTAATAACAACTATGCTTTAAACTTCTGCAGAACTTTTTCCCTGACCATCAGTTTTCTGTAAACACATTTATATCTTTACGATTGATTTGAGCGTCAGAAATCCGTGTGCTGAATCTACCAAGCAATGAATTTTCTTTTAATTGTTAAACCACTTTTATTTCCTTGAAGTCTTTTACATTTTTGGTCTGTCTTCTGGAGACTTTGTTTCCCTGAGAAAAACCAATATTACCACTGGGAGCTAGTTTCACTGAGCTCCTATAAACTCATTAACTAATTTATCCTGGCTAGTCTGAAGGAGCCGAATGGTGGGCGTGGCAGGGGGAGGAGCTGCTGTCTGAGACAGAAGCCTGGAAACTGCAGCTCAGAGGAGGAACTGTGCCTCAAAGGTGGGGCTAGATCCACCCAAACATTTTCCACAGCTCAATGGTTGCCATGGAGATTGAAGGATTTATCAAACACAATGAAAGGATCAAAGCAAAACTCTAGGTGTGTTTTTGATGAGGAAATAACATTTTAACGTAAAGTAAAGCTCCAAACGTTATTTTAACATAACTTTTAAAAGCCACCGAGCAAGTTCAGCAAAACGACGTAAACGTATCTTGATACCTACTTCTCCTAAGAGGAGCTGGTAGATCTCATGCCTCCATCTTGTCCCCTGAATGCTGCTCATGTCTCTGTGTTTGATTACATTCATTCTGTGATGAGGCTAAGCGGCAGTCTGTCCCGTAATCTCTGTCATTCATCAACGTCAGCCTTAATAGAAGCAGAGAAGAGACGGGGAGCAAGGAGCCCCATGGACAAACCTCCTGTGGGTTTATATCTCAGGGTGTGTGTGTGTGTGGATGCGTGCGGGGGTGCGCGTGCATGTGTGTGTGAGCAATAAAAGCTCCTCAGACTGTAGGCTGAGGATAAGTGTGTACAGGAATATATATTTGGTTTTGGGTTAAGATTGTGCGGACAGGTGTGTGGGGATGTGTGTGAGTGTGTGTTTGTGCTTCCTATAAGCTGGTTCGCTCATTTATCCATGCTGTCAGCGGGCCCCATGAGAGCCTCGCTCGCACAACAGCAACCTGCAGGGAAGAGAGGGATGAGGAGGAGAGGAATAGGAGGAGGTGTGATGTGAGCGGAAGAGAATCTCCATTCCCTGCCAGACTCTGAGGCTCGCTTCCAGCTGTCCAGCTGTCTACCTCCACCTTCCACCGCCACCCCTTCTCTCTGTTGCTGCCTTTATGCCTTCAGTGTCGAACACAAAGACTCCCAAGCTTTGGATTCTAACAGTGCAGCCAAATGGGGGGCATTTGACTGCAGCTCTGCGTAAGGTGGGAAAAAGGTGCCTTTGGTCACACTGAGCAGAGCATCTGTCATTTGGTGTGTCAAAAGAAGTTTCTCTTTTCCTCCAGATCGATTCTAAATGTTTACATGAATAGACGCCGGGAATCCATGCAGCTCTAAAGAGCTTCCATACGATCCTCTGAGGCAACTGAACGACAAAAAATAGTGCTTAAGTGAGGAGCTGTGTCAAATGTATTTGGGTTCAAACGATTAATCGATTATTGAAATAACTATCAGCTAGATGTTTATATAGTATCAAAAAAGTCAATTTGCTGAAGAACATAGAGCAGTAATTACAGTATCTATAAATACATTTTGCATTTAAGATAAAAAAACCTTTGTCTGTAAACATTTTCTTCCCAGAAATACTAAAATGACAAAAGTTTTAACTTCACCTGGTTAAAAACTCCTTTCAAGAACCTGATTTAACATTTTAGTTAAAACAAGAAATAAACAGATTAACTCTCGCCTCTGTATTTCTATTATCCTTTGCTACAGATGATCAAGCGTAAAATGTTTTTTTTTAAAGTTATTTCAAAAAAGGAATTGAATAATTTGTTTACATGTATTTTTTATTGCATTTCTAATTTTGTAAAAAAGGTTTAAGTTACATGAAAAATCTGCAGAATGTGCCAATTTCTCTATCTGATTAATCCATTAATCATCAGAATGATCGATAGAATAATTGAATCCTAAAATAATGAACTGGAGCTCTAAAAGCATACATAGCTTTTATGTTTTCTCACAACTAAAACTAACTCTGAAAAGTGTGTAGTGCAATAGTGTCTCTCAAGTGGTCAACATGCAGCTCCGGGAGGAGAAAGGCTGCCATACTCCAAGCATTGCTCCAGTCAATTTAACAATGCTTATTAGTCGACCAAACAACAATAAAAACCCAGAAAATTTGACGTTATGCTGCCAGCACTTAGCAACAATGCATAGGTGGAAGTGAGAGTGCTGCTCACTACAAATAATGATACGGCCGGAACTCAGTGTGCTAAATAATAAAACCTAATTTAACGAAGCTTCGGGGCAGATAAATTTTCCTCAAGGTATTTTAACAATCGAGGCACTTGATTTGAATGGGTTTTGTGCAATATGAATGGTTTTTGAATGGTCTAGTCAACCTCTACATCCACTGAGGAAGCTGTAAAAACGCTTGAAAATCACTATTCTTCCAATCTGATGGAGTTTGATCTTTTTTGAAAAGATGTTTTGGTAAAATTTCAATCTTAGACATATAAAACTATATTGGACAAATCCTGAAAACTTACAGCTCTAATTATATTTATTCAGGTTTTGTCTATTTTCTACCTGTTAACTTTCATGCACCATTTTCTGTTGGTGCATTATTTTATTGGCAGTAAATCCCAATAAAATACAGAAATGTTTGTGGCTGTAGTGTAAAAAAAGAACAAATGTGGTACTTTTGTAAAGTCCTTTATTAATAATACATAAAAATAAAACAGTGCGCAGCATGAGTAGGACTCTTCTTGTTTTGTCTGGTTATATAGCTGGAATATATTTTATTTTATTTTATTCATAAGCAATAATACACAGTTATGTTTTGCTTCAAATGGTCGCCAGTGCGACGAAGCTACAGGTGGTTTCGTCTTCCTCAGTCCAGCAGGTTTGAGCTGCTGTTCGGTCCTGCATACAGAAACACGCCGGCGTTCTGCCAGCCTGGCACCGCTCAGCTGTCTGTTCTAGCTTTTCCTAACCAGACTTTGATGGATGTGCGGGCAGCGGTCTCGACGAAGGCTCTGTAGAACCGGATAAGCAGCTCTGCAGGCTCCTGACATTCTCTGCTGTAACTTTAAGAGGATCGGGTCAGTCAGCTCGGGTCGCCCATGTCAGGACGGGAAAGGTTGGAGGTTCTGGACGCCCAGCATCTATGCTTCTTAAGAAGTACTGACAGTTACAGCGACCTCTGTTGGACTTTTCCTCTAGTGCAAATATGTGAGCAAATGAAACCGAAAACCTACCGGGGTTGAAACGATTAATCAGATTAATTCTAATTAATTGTTTACTGAAATAATCGTCAACTCAGCAACAGTCAAAAAGAGAAAAAAAAATATTTGAAGAAAGAACAGCACTCATTAAGCCAAATATATACATATTTACATTTAAGATAAAGAAAAATACTTATTTGTCTGTAAATATGTTTTACCCAAAACTCCTCAGGTGGCAAAGATTTATCTTCACCTGGTTCAAATTCTACATGAAGAAATAATCTCATATTAGGCAGGAGGTTCTGCCTAATATGAGTCCAGTTATTAATTTGTTTATCCAAAATGAATGGACAGATTGACCATACTCTATCAGTGTGAAGTATGACAGAAAGAGCTGAACTTTCCACAGGTTGATTTTACACGTTTGTGTTTTTTAGTTGCATCCTTTGCTGCAAATGATCAAGTGTTCACTAAAGGAAAGTTGCATGTTAAGTAATAAAATGTTTATTTTCTTATTTAAAATGAACTTGAATTATTTACGTGCATTATTTACTGTATTTTATACATTGCATGAAAAAGGCTTAAGTGGTGTAAAACCGATTATTTCATCGAATTAATCGATTAATCGCCAGAATAATTAATGACTGAGTTGCTGCACTGCACTCTGTTGGAAAACTAAACTTCAGCAACATTAATGTTGCAGAAACATCAAAGCAGTCAGAAAAGCTCAGCGCATAAGCATGGCTGGTGAAGCTGCTCTTCAGGGAACAAAAAAAGGATAAAACTTTAATTTGTCTTTGTAAATGCATTCTATCTTCTCTTTCATTTTCTCCTGGCAGCTTCTCGCTCTGTAATTTGCCCAATTTAAACTCCTGAATTTACTCTTCCTTTGTTCATTATTTAATCTTGTCATATGTTTGCCTGTGTTTGTCTGCTTGTTGAAGATTAGCACATGTTTGCTGAACCAGCTGTCTGGAGGCCAACAGGCAGGAAGTGATTTCCTGTTGTAACTTACAGCGTAGAAAAGATGCCGGAATGTCCAGGCACTGGAACAAACCGAATGCAATCTGTAGTTTAGTACACGTTTTGTACTTTTTGTTAATTAAAATGTTGCATTCTGGTCATGCTGTGGTGGTGCAGGGGTTAAGCACAACCCGAATAAGGAGGCCTGCGACGTGGTTGTCACAGGTTTGATTCCTGACCTGGTGACCTTTCCCCCTTGTCTTGATTCTTCTCTCATATGTTGTTGTTTCACTTTCCTGTCAATTCACTATCAAATAAAGACCACTAGAGCCAATAAAACCTTTTAAATGTATTCCAATTAAAACATGGAAGTGTTTCTGTTTCTCTGTTTCGTCCATACGTGGGGCCCATCAGGGGATTCCTACCTTCACTTTAAACCTGAGGCCAGTTTTATCTGGTGCAGCTGTCAGCTCCTATCGGCCCGCTGTGTCTGCGCTGCGGCGGATACTCCTGGGTCCTTTAGAGAGGCTGGCAAGATTAGATACAGTGAGCTGATATCTGCAGTCTCTTTCCCAGCTTCTCTTTCCCGCTGTGTGACCCAGGAGGATCGGCTGGTGGAGGCGGCAGCTTTTTGAACAGGGAGAAGAGCGATGCCCCATATTGTGCTTCCTGCAGGACCAGCTTTTCATTTTGCCGCCACTCTCTTTGCTGTTTTCCTTTTATTCTTTGAAGCAGCGCTGCATAGCACACTAAAAACCAAAAGAGGACTCTGCTTTGCTTCGCAGTATGAACACATTTTTTTTCTGACCCACAAAAAGGAAAAGGATTGCGTTGCTGCTTAGCATTCTGTTCTGGCTCCTGAAACATGCTGTTCCTCAGTACAGTGGCTTTCTCCAGGCGTCTATAGATTCACCTTGGAGACGACTCTATTGATCGTTTTTGTCTCTGGGGTGAGCTGCGTCTCATCGCAGTGACTGATCACTCCACAACCGGTTTTAATTGTTGTGTTTTTGTCCACTGTAAAAGTGGAAGCAGGAAAATGAAGGCTTCAGGGAGAAGCTGGTGGAAAGATGGAAGGAAGCGAGAAACAAGTCAACATGCAGCAGAGAGGAGAGCAGTGTGCATGTTTAATCAGAACAGGCCAGGCAGCAACAACGTGTCCATGTATTTTAATGACATTTTAATCAAATATTTTAACATTCGTCACCCAGGGAACGAGCAACCTGGCAGACGTCTTTGTTAATTTCCTGCCAATAATGAATTGCACTGAGCCGACAAAAAGCCCATTGCACCAAAAGGATGAATTCTGTCAGTGTGTGTGAACTTGTGGTGGATTGTTTTGACAAGCTGAGCTGAGGATCAACTTCAGCTTCCATCTGCTGGATCACCAGAGCAGATTGTGGTGAGTGGCCCTGAATTACAGTAAAGACAGACAGAAAGGACCACAGTTACAATAAATCATTACCTAATATTTTACTGAAATATTTCAAAAACTAGGAAACATATTACTAAAATGGCTTTTTTTTGTATTTATTTTTTAAAATTGGTATTAAAAAAATAAAAATGAACAAAAGAGCAGATCGAACAAGCTCATAAGCTTTTGTTCGATCTGCTTCTTTTTTTATGACTATAGAAAAGTCGACAAAGTAAACTGTGGTTTTGTACAGTTAGGCCAATCTCAATTAATCAATTAATTGCATAATAAATTAAAACGAGTTCAATTTCCATTTGCATTATTTATCGTTTTCTCTTTTTTTCTCTCTCTACCAAACACTGGATGATAAAAGTTTTCATTCTGTTGATTTGGTCTCAACTACATCTGTTTTTTCTTTTTTGTTTTTTATTTTTTTGGAGAGCAATTTTGTTTATATAGACCTTATGCTTAATTTTATTTGTTCTTTCTGTTGTTTTGTTTATTTATTTTGGATATTTAAAATGTCTTCTAGTTATAGTGTTTAATATTCATTATAATTTAAGGTATATTGTTTTTTGAGAATGTGTTCTTGCATTAATATGCCATTTGTGAAAATGGTCTCAAAACAGCAATATTATCATTTATCACAATAATTCCTGGGATAATTTATCATCCACATTTATCAAAATGTGTTGTTGTGACAGGTCTATTGCCAATGTGGAAGATATTCACTGTGATAGGATATTAATCTGCTCTGGTCTGTAGGTTCGCTGACTGTATGGTAACCACAGCACAGAAAACATGAAACATTCTGGGTGTTTAAATCTGGATTACTATAAGAATCAACTCGGTTCTCTGCCCATGATATTCTGGATATTTTTCTTGACAAAGACAGATATTTTTCCCTAACCAGTGTTTCTGCCTCGGTGCTGCTGTTGGTTCAGAATCTGTTGTAATGTCCTGACAACCTGTCAGGTAAGATGTGCTCAGGTTTGTTTCTACAGACACATGAAGCCACACTCTTCAACAAACTCACATCTTCCTTCTCCTTGCATTGTTTCCATGTATTTTGTCAAGGTGCTAGGCTAACGTTAGCCTGTGTACTTATGGATTTGAAATGACTTGATCATTTGGCTTGTTAGATATTTCAGTGTTTCCTGTGTGTGGAGCTTGCAGATTAAACTTGTTCTGCTTGGTAAACTGGCTGGTTTCCCCCAGAGGATCAGTCACAACCAACCAATCATAATACTGCACCACTTTTTAAGACTACAGCTGGTGTTTCAGTGCTGTCAACAATATCTTCCATTAACACATAATTATTCATATTTTAAATTTCCTGTCAACTTTTAATATTTTGAACACATTTTGGGCTGTTGGTGGGCAGCTGTAGCTCCTCCCACCAGGGAAACCCCAGCAAACTTACATTTTGCATTTCTTTGAACATTATAAAAATGTCAGCTTCACTCTGCTCAGCTTTAGATAGACAGCTGGGAAAATTTGAGCACAGCTCAGGTCGCATGACAACAACACCAACGCTGTGATTTTAATTTAAATACTTGATTGGTTGGAATAAATCAGATTCATTAGATCCTCAAAATAATATCAAATAGTAGGTTTATGGCTCAGGTAGGTCAACATCAACTCAGAGACAAAATAACAACAGCTGTTGGAAGTTAATCATAGATATCGATCATTTAAAGAACCGATCACTATGATTGGGTCAGAACATCCCTCAACGTTCTGAACTAGCTGCATAATAATAATAATAATAATAATAATAATAATAATAATAATAATAATAATAATAATAATAATAATGCTTTTCCCATTTGTTTGCCTTTTTGTTTTTATAATCAGCCAAAATTATCCAATCTTGTTTTTTGTCCTTTGGGATCCACACACCAGTTACTTTTAATGTTATTGATATTAGGGGAAAATAGGAACAAATGTAAGTAAAAAAATAGACCTACAAGGTTTTGCGCTCCTTTTTTTATTTTATTTTGTTTCGGGAACTTGGATGGCTTTACCTGACGACCAGCACTTGTTGCTATGGGAGATGAACACATTGTTCTTTATCCCTCTGAGGAAACACATAAATGTTATAGTTTGAAGAAAAATCTCTGTTGAGGCTCCTCACTTTACAAAACGCTCTGCTCCGCATCAGAAATCGTAGTTTCACATTCCTGCTGGTTAGTTAGAAACTCTGCTGACTCAGTGAGCGGTTCAGGATGTGACAGGAACTACAGCAGGCGGCTCATAAACACGGAGGCATTCACACACGGCTGTTTAAACCTGCATGTCATCCATCTCTGTTTTCTGCCTAGTTAGCTCGGCTTCTGCTACACTGACCACTCACACCCTGCGGGCCGTTTTCATCCTAAAAACCATCAGACACCTCACAACGATGAGTCCTCTTCAAATGGCTGCTGCATGCCGGAGTGCTGCATGTTCTACATGAATGTTGGAGATAAAAGGAGGATTTGGCACTCTAGGCATTTTTCTAATATTACATTCTCAGTGTATTGTACCCCAAAGGGAAGGACCACAGTTTTATGGTGTGACAATGTTGTAGAACAATTCAAACTTAACACAAAAAGATGGAAAATATCACCAAACTGCAGTTATTTAAAAACAGAGAAAAGGCAGTTATTCCTACTGCGGCTCTATCAGGGTAGATTAACTTAGTGTTTTTCATTCCGGGTCTGATTTCCAATTTTTTTTCTCTTCCACTTTTTTTTCTAAAATTAAAAAATAATAAATTACAAGGGACAGAAAATATATTCAAAAATTTCAATCATCCCTCCTGTGAGTTGTACGACTGATGATTTCTACTACCAGACTACGAGAATTTTGGTTTAATTATGAGGTTATTGTCATAATATAGGCAGAATAAAGACACAGTTGTACCAGAACAAATTCTTAAAGTCACAATGAAAAAGTGGTTTCAATGAGAAAAAAGATTTGATAGTTATCTCAATCTGACATGAGGTTCTTTTTCTTTATCGTTTCATAGTCAGCTACTGATAATAATTTGATATGTGGAAAAGTTTTTCCTTATCTGTAAACTTTATACTAAAGTATAACTCACAAGATGCCCAACATTCCTCATTCATTTCCCAAAATCCAGATATTCCAAAAATTAAATCCTCAAAAACCAAACGTGATTAATCGATAAAATCAATTTATCACCCAGTTCTAGGTTAGAGTGCAGTTTTCTAAATATCTCTAATTTTAATGAGTTTGGACAGCAAATATGTCCAAAGTTGTTTCTTCATATTTTAATCCAGGAGGTGAAAACATTGATCACCTGAATGGATAGCAGTTTTATTTCTGCCAGCTCAGTGGCTGAGGGAGGGGAGGGGAAGGTAGGGGAGGGGCAGAACTTCATCATGCTGCTGAATGGGAAAACAATGTTTTTCACAGCGTTATGAAAAGAATCCAACCTGCTAACTAACTTGTTTTTCTTATTCCAAGCAGCAGACATTGTGAATTCCAACTGCCTCTTTCTACTCTGCATTCATTTCTGATTTCTCATTAGCAAGTCTTAAAAAACATTTTCCATGGAGACCAAATGGTCCTGTGGATTGTGCTGGCTCAGGCCGGTTTTATCTTTTGCTCGGCTCAAAGCTTCCGGCAGGTTGTGTGTGGCTGACGGCAGCTGTTTACCGCTGATCTGTTCAAGCTCATTATCAGAGCATGAAGCTTGTTACGAAGCCATCTGAGAGACTCGTTACTCACTAATTATTCTTCTGGAGATGATCCGCAAATTTGGACAGAAATTAAAGGTGTGACACCCACAAGAACAGGAAGCTGATCGGGGCGGAGGGCGCTGTGGGAGCCTTGAGGGGTCTCATTTCAGACCACATCTTCAGATTTAAGATTTCTCTAATGACATTTCAAATGTTTTAGATTCATTTAAGAAAAACTGTTCTTAATCTGTGAAGTCAGGACTCATGATAACTAATTTAGCTGGATGATAAATTGTCCCAGAAGTTATTGTGATAAACGATAATACTGTTGTTTTGAGAGCATTTTAAACTTATATAATGGTCATGGCATAATAATGCAAGATCACCTTCTATTTAACACTGTGAATGTTAAATAGAATGTGAATGTGAAATTTAAATATCCAAAATAAATTAACAAAAGAACAAACAAAATGATTTGTAAAGTCTTTGTAAACCAAATTGTGCTGGTTGAGTCCAAAACACCAAACTGAAGACTTTTATCATCCACTTTATGGAAGAAAAAGAGAAAAGAAAAAAACAATAAATCATGCAAATGGAATTGATTGAACTTATTTAAATTTATTGTGTTATTAATTGATTTATTGATTATTGTAACCTCGTCATCATCTACCAGATCGGTGTTTGTGTAAACTGTGGGGAAATCGTTTTATCTCTCAGTGTCATATCAAAATGCAGACATGCCATAAAACAAAATAAGCCAGTAATAAAATAAAATTTATGAAAAAGGGTGAAACTTTTTTAGGGTGACAAAACAATCTGCCCCAGAGTAGAAATCCAGTAAGTCAAACAAAGGTCAAATCAGGCAAAGCTGAGACAAATGTCAAAGTTCATGAATGTACAACATGAACTAAATAAATAACACATAAAACGTAATTTGAAGAGTTGGAGGACTACATTTCATCTGAAGTGCTGAAATCAGCGCATATTTTTTTTGATGCCTCTTCCTCTGCTGTTTGTAAAAAAGAAATGGATCAAAACATTTTGATTGAGATTTTAGTTGGGAAGGGATTTTTTTTTTCCAGAACATAAAATGAGATCATTTGGATTCAGTTATTAACAGAGTAAATATTCAGCTTTCTACTCTAAATATAAGTTGTTAATAGTTCATAATCCTTAGATTAAATCCCCGGCTGCTCTTCTAACTTCTACTAGGATAAGAAATGCCTCAAGTGGTTTAATCCCAAACTACCGTTTTTCTGTAAGGCCATTGTTATTCCTCTGATTGCTACTCCCACCTTTTTTCTGTTTTTTTTTTTTTTGATGTAGCAGTAGTTGCTAAGTGATGATGTAGTAATAATTTATTGTGTGGAGCTGGCGACTCTGACGTGTGGAAGCAGAAAAAGAGGACTTGTCCTTGCTGTTCTGCTTGAACCCCACGGCTCTGGAAGCCATGTTCTCATTTAACCTTTTCTATCTGAATAGAAGGAAAAACATAGTTTGACCTGCGCTGTGGGAAGGCTGACCAGCAGCTGGGATCTGGGCCAAAACAGCAGCAGCTTCAGCTTAAATAGAAAGGTAAACATACACCTGTTCACCTGCGAGCATATCTCAATGTCAGCTTTATTATAGAGTACTAAAACATGAATATTAAACATGTAAACATTAAAATCTAGAGCATTAGAGGAGAACTTTTCATGTAATCTAGCTGCAGAATCTTTGAAGATTATTGGAGGAAAATGATGGGAATATTTTACATCATGAAAAAGACACTCAAGAAAAGACACAAAACTGGAATAATTACACTGTAACCACAGCAACCAAAGGCAGCTTCATATTCTAAGCTGGATGAACCTGAGGCGCCATATCAGCAAACACAAAGTCACTAATTCACAGTAAAAGCTATAATAGAAGTTAACTGGAGTCAAAAATCAGCTGATTTTTAAAATATTTTTTCAGTTTTGATCCACCTGACAGAAAGCCAACAAATGTTTAATTAATGCTGTCTGGAGTGTGGAAGTTGTTACTGAGGAAGGCAGACTTGAAGCTGTTTTCATCTTCATTAAAGTGAAATGAAGTTAGGGGAAGCCCAGAGGAGAAAGGAAACAGCATTTTCTACAAGGTGTTGGCAAATCAAATTATTTTGTATTTTATCTAAAAAAAGAAACTCTTTTCTCATCGTTGACACTGTCAGATACAGTCACTTAAACAGCCGGTAAGTGACTGAAAACCAACACGGCTTCAGTTATACAATATTTGTTTTGTGTACATCTCCACCCACCCATAACAGGAAACTGAAAGTCAACAAGAACGTCAACAATAAGATTCAACACTTTGTGTGATGTCACAAAGTGTATAAATATAAATATTTAATGATTATGCTGGATAAATTATTTCCAGTGCAGAAAACTTCTTACCGTCGTTATCAAAACGGAAATAAGAATCAGCTGACATTGATTTTTTCAGGTCAATGCTTTACTTATAACACATGTTGGAAATGAGACATAAATTCATATTAGTGCATCCCTAGGAAAACAAAACAATAAGAAGACATTCATAATTAGGTCTGTGGCAATACTCAATAAATCAAATAATTAATTAATCGCATGATAAATTAAAATGAGCTCAATAATTTCCATTTGCATTTATTGTTTTTCCTCTATTCTCTCTTTACACCAAAAACTGGATGATACAATTTTCAATCTGCTGCTTTAATTTCAACTAAATCCTTTTTTGAAGGACAATTTTGATTAGAGTCTTCATAATTATAACTTCTTGTGTTTCTGATCCCTGAGGGGAGACGTTTTTGTTTCATCTACGTCTCCAGGAAGTTGTACATTGTTGACTGTTTCAGGCTTAGAGAGATTTTCCATTTACAACTTCTTACTTCTAGATTTTTCAGATTGTAATTCTTCCCCTTCCTGGTTAGGTTTCTCTTTGGTTGTAGAGTCACGTTCTGCTTCACTAAACTTCACTGTTTTTTCCTCTTGATCATTCAGCATTTCAGAAGAAGCTTCAAAGCAATTTTGATTGTTGGAGACCTCAGGCAAATTATCCCCCTGGATGTTGTCTGGTTCAGGCAAGGTGAGACTGTTTTCTCCTGGATTTAATGGCTGTTTCTTCAGTTGTGGATTCACTGTCTTCAGGGTTTCAGGGACTGACTCTTCTTCAGTGAGCAGCTGTGGTGATGAGGTCATAGTGTCCTTGGAAAAGCTCTCCTTTTCTAAGGGAGCTACCTGCTCACCTTCTTTAGCTTTGATTAAAACATCTTTCATTTCAATATCTTCAACAGAAAAATGTAGATCTAATCTAGTTTCTACCTCAGGAAATGTTTTCCAAAATCTTCTTTGTGTACTTACACAAAGCTGCCTGATCGCCTAGTTTTTCTGGCAGAGAACTTCCATTGTTTTCCAAATTGTCCATGAAAAATGTCAGATCCACCGAAGCACCTGGCTCAGGGAAAGTTTTCCATAATATCTTTACATCCTTATTCTTAAATGGTCATTTGTTCCCTGGTTGACCCACTGTCTCCTGTGTTTTGGAGATGGATTCATTCTCAGTGACCAGTTGTAGAGCAAAGATCCCTGAGGGGAGAACTTGTACCATGGAACTTGTACCTTCCATGGTACAAGTTCCTTTTTCTAAGAAAGCTGCCTCATCATCTTGTTTTCCTGGCACAGAACTATCATGCTTTTCAACAACTTCAGTGGAAGATTCTGCACTCATTCAAATTGATGTTGCTTGGAAATTTTCTTCTGGGGTCTTGACATCCTTACATTGAATTGGTTCTGTCTTCTCAGGTTGATGCACAGCCTCCAGTGTTTTAGAGGTGGATTCTTTTTCGGTCGCCAGTGAAATGTTTTTTTGAGAAATCTTTTGGGCCTAGCTCATACACCCAATTTCCAAATGATATAATTTCCTTCTGTTTGTTGTCATTCTCCCATTTTACTGGTGTTTTCTTGACATTCTTATGCGTAAATGGCTGTTTCTTCCCTGTCACGGTTTCCCGAGGTTTAGAAGTGGATTCTTTTTCGGTCACCAGTGAAGCATCTCACTTGTCAGTATTATTGTTAGAAATCAAATTGGTTGGTGTGGGGTGTATGTTGCTCCTGCCGTGAGGCTGGACACCACACAGAAACCGATCAAACCCGTTATACTTTGGATTTTTTATCAGCTTGTGTGTAGTCTCTCAGGTTTTGAAAATCGGCCAACAATTCTAAGATTGTACCGTGTGAACCACATTTAATATCACAAAATTTCAAATACCTCTAAATCTTGAATTCTCAAATAAACTGAAAAGGAGGTGTCATGAATGTAGAAGAGGAGCACAGAGAAGGAGGAAATTTCAATCATTCCTTTCATTATTCTGAATGGGTAGAATGAGATTTTTAGCAAACAAATTGAATGAACTTCAAGTGCTAACATTAGTCCTTAAAAGAAGGGATTTTAGAAAACAGTACCAGAATATTAGAATTACAGAGTTATAAGAACTCATGGCAAAGTGCTGATAGTCATGATCACATTTGAACATGCCTATTGGACAGGTGTCTCTCATTCAGCAAATACAACAGAGATTCATTTTTAATGGCCGGTCACTTTGACCTATTGTCATAATTATCAGAGTCGGCTCCAAATGTCCTGATTAGGGATACTGCAGAGTAAACTTGTAGATAACTAAACACATCCTGTTTATCTTTATCTAGAAATATGGAAGCATGCTAAGCCTATAAACTGAGAGCAAAAGCAAACAATCTGCAACAATTATTTAACTACCGTAGTTAGAATTAATGTGTTTGGGAAACTCAAGAGGAAATTGGCAAGAAAGCCAAATTTGTGTGTGTGCATGTGCAGGGGTGAACATGTGTGTGGTTGCATCAGTGTCGTTCACCTTGGTTTCAGGTGCAGTTTGTAAGAACATCAAAGCCAGTGGAAAATCTAACACTACAGGCAATTAAAAAGGATTGTTTTGTGAAAAATTTAAAGCTCCCATTTAAAGCATAGCACGGTGCACTGCTTAGTTCCTCTTGTTTTCCATTGTTAGGAATATTTGTTACACTTTTGTAGCAAAGCCAGTTAATAATTGGCCTTCAAAAAATAACTCCATGGATATGTTGAGTTGTCTTATCTTTTTATGATTCTTTAAATAAATTCAGCAGAACGCATGCACTTATTCTCATCAGCTGTCATATAATCATATTATATGTTGGCAGGGATTTAGTGTATAAATCCACTGACCTTGTAGTGGGAGACCAGAGTCTGATAGGAGTCTGAAGGATCCGTTCTGATTGAAGTGGAAAAGTCATGTAAACCCTGAAAACATAAAATTTATACAAACTCTTCTGATTCTGTATTATTACTCATTCCATACTATTCATTTTACCATGTAAAAAAACATTGACAGAATATGATACGTTCTGCACCTGGCCACCGACCTCCACTCCATGTACTAATTTCAATGCTTCTGGAAAAAAAATAAATACCCACAGCTGAAGTCCAGGTATCTGTTTTAATTTAGCAAACTTCAGCTGAACACATTTTGTATGTTTTGATTGTATGAACTAACATGCATTTGATCACTCCTAGCACTACTCTGTTTTTGTTGTTGTTGTTGTTAAAAATAGCTAGAAATATTTTAGCATATTCTACTTGGTTTCCCATTGCCAAGTAGTTTATCTCCAGTTCTTCATCATAACAGACTCATCAAACCATCTTTGCTGTGAGTTTAAGTCGGTGGTTTCAGGTTCTCTTTCGATAGAAACTCTTCGCCTGATTCAGTTTTCGCCCATAAAAACAGACCAACAGCTAGATGATTACTGTCCTCTCTTTCAGGTATGATTGATTTATTTTCTTTAGCCTGTTGTGTCCCTTTTACTCTAAAAACTAGAATGATAATGCCTGTAACTTGGTGTCAGTTCATTGCTGGACTGAAATCTGTCGGATTATTGTGCTACAGTAACAAAAACTTGATGTCTATCGTCTTCAATTGTGCTTATTGGATCTTCTGTTTCAAACAGTTTGCTGCCATTTTGTTTGAAGTAACTAAGTAATTAGTTACTTTGTCTAATTACTAAAGTCTTTTTCCTCCATTTCAAGGAAAAAGACTAATTTCCTGACTAATTGAAACCAACTTTATTTCTACTGTGTTCTATAAAATCCACAAAACCTTCAGGTTGGTCCAGCAATAGAAAATTATTTCAGTGTTTTCATTATCCCTGCAGTTGTATAAACTTCCCAGTTAGACCTTTTTAAGCTGCATAGAAAACTTCCTCTCTCCTTTTTTTGAGACGATAGTATTCTTTAAAGTTAGATCTCTTTCTACTCTGTGTGTGTAGATAATTAGGGATGGGGAGTAAAATGAAAGTTCAAGTATGCTGAAGTAAGACTACGCCACTTATCATGGCTGTAATTACCATATTGAGTTTATAATAGAAATAAAGAATCAGGTTGCCCCTTCAGCTATCTGCTGGCTCACACATTGTCCTCCGCCTCCTCTCCTCCACACACACACACCCCCCACACACGCCCGCACACACAGAGCCTAATTTAATCCTTTTTTCATTGTTAGTATTTCACGTAACACACGAAGCCTTGCTCTCTTTAATACATGGTCATTACTTCAGTTTTTTCTCTTCTTCTGTCCTCTCTGAGGTTGTAAGTGAGTCGAACACCTATCTGGCTTTAGAGCCTTCCACTGGTTACTTTGGGATGATGATAATGTTTCAGAGCGACCAATGACTGCAGCCGTTTCATAGCTTCAGCTTAGACTCTGTGACTGTTAGATTTGGGCATTAATAGGAGACACTGAGGGCAGATAGAGCAGAGTGAAAAAGAAACGCAGGGATTTGCAGAGAAGCCATGGATAATTAAATTAAACAGATTAATAACGTCTTGTACTGTACACTCCTCAAACAGAGCTAATCTATTCTACTGTTAGAATAAATGTGAGGAACAGTACAGAGTGCAAAACTGAGTTTTTCTTTCAACAAATGGCCAATTTTGGTCTCTGTGTACTTCAGCCAACGATTAATTGATCACAAAATTAGTTGATGATTATTTCAATAATTGATTAATCATGATTCATTTCAGCATCCCAGGTCTTACAGCTGTAAGTGATACAGCTGTAAGTGTATCACTGTACAAAGTCGATTGTACATCAATCAATTTTTCATCATTTTTAATTGTAAAAACGTTTTAACAGCATAGCTTTTTTTCTTCCAGTTCACAATTATACACAACTTTTTGTTCATTTATCCCCAAATACCAATAAAATACATTGAATTTTGATACTATGATCTGAGAAAAGCCCAAGTGGTTTTCACACTTTGGCAAAACAAAGTAAGTCATGATAGATAGACTCATGATGACCAACAAAATGTTACCTGTTGATTGTGTTGCGTTCCTTGCAGTTCTGTGGAGAAAAATAATGTCATTGTTTGGTAGCATTTCAGAGGTTCTGCGTCTCACCCAGCAGTTTCTATGTCTCAGCTTTGAATATTATCCACCAAAGGGGCTGGAGGCATTGTTTCTGGCTCTGTAATGTCAAATCAATAGCTGGTGTGTTTCAGGTGTCACAAATGAAAAATACAAGCAGATTTGATCAATGTACAGGGGGGGATGACTGTGGGCTTGTACTGTTCTTGTAATACAAGACAGATCCATAATGCAGGTTCACAGGGTGACATTAGCCCATGAATCAAGAGGAATATCAGCACTCTGTTGGCACAGGATTGACGCATTACAATGACTGAGAATCAAAGGGTCAAAGGTTAAGAAACCGTCAAAACTGCCAAGAATGTCCCGTTGGAGTTGTTTAATAATTAAAAACACAGTTGGTGTGTCGCTCTTCTCTCCAAACGGATCAGGAGACGACAGGATAGAAACATGATGTCATAAAGAGGATAACCATCTGATAAGAATGAAACATTTTGACAGCTAACTGGGCGATAAACGAGACAAAGCTTTCCATCAAGTACAGGTTGAGTTTAATGTGTTCAGTGTAAATGTTAGGCGGGGATGTGTGTGCCTGAATAGAAAGGTATTTTATTCGGTCATAAATAAAATATTTATGACCAAATAAGTATTTTATTTGGTCATAAATAAATTAAAAAAAAATTTTATGGACGCTTCCTGTACAAAAAAGTGTTAATTATTTGTTTTCAGCCCTCTAGTTTAGATTCTTCATCAAAGCATTTTAGGTGCAGTATTTTATTTCAGCCACTGGGTGGCTTCATGTTCATATTTGTTACAGCTTGCTTTGAGTAGAGTGTTGCGGTTCTCAAGGCTGACTTCGTTCATAACTTCTTTCTATTGTGTGCGTCCATTGAATGTAAGTAATATTGTTGTTGATTTAGTTCGGTTTCGTAAATGTCTAAGAGCTGTATTTGTGCTTTGTCCCGTTGAATATTATGGTCGTTTGCTGTATTTTACTTGTATTGTTGAGAGCTAAAGTTAGCCGTTTAGCATTAAGCTATTAAGCTCGGTTAATTAGTTGCAGCTGTTATTTGTGTTACCAGTTTCAATTGAAATGCGTTATTTCTCTTGTATGTTTATCGTGTGACACTATTATTTGCAGGGTTTATTATTACTATTTATGTATAATTATTAATTATTAATTATTTACATTCTCATAGTCAGACATTAATACATTTATTCATTTGTGGAAATTAGGTTTATTTGTGAAAGGGTTTACAGACAAATTCTCATAATTTGTATTTGTTTATCTTTATAGGAAACCACACACACACACACACACACACCACACACACAAGTGCCCTTATATGTATGGCTGAACCTCCCGAGCTAATTAAAAACAAGTAAAGCTCATTTCTGGACTTGGACATTCTCTTCTTTCACTAACTCACCTGAACATATATATCAGCTGTTCTAACCCGACACCCTGGAGTGATTGTTTATCCACAACTGAACCAGCTTCAGTCTTCATTACACTTCCATTTAAAGCTTCCATTTAAAAAGCTTCAAAGACTGAATAAGTGTAATAAGTCTTATTCAGTTTTATTAGATTGAATAAGACCCTGCTATCAGGGTCTTATTCAAAACCCTGGTACCAGTGCAGGGTTTTGAATAAGACTGACAATAAAATGCACTGGATGAGATCAGATTTTGCACTGATTACAGTTTTCTGGCTGATCACCAATATTTAAAAACTGATTCTGTTTTTAATGCAGATACCAATTTTTTTTGTCTAAAATGTTGCTAAGTATAGCAACAAAGTTGCTAAGCTGGTAACAGCGGTTTGATTATTATTGCTCACACAAGTAAAAGGGGTCAGTGGCTGATTTTCAGACCTTCGCAGTGGATTTGATTGGTAGGTAAGATTTGTTTCTCATCTGTCGGTTGATTTCAGGTCAGCCAAAATTAAGGAAATCAAATCTGATTTATCGACTATTCAGTGCACCCCATTAGATATACTGTATATAATATTCTTTTTTATCATAAAAATATCAGATTACAGTCTCTACTTGGTACATATCACAACATGATGAATAAATGATCTGAGGATGGTAACCATGCCTGTTACCATCTAACAAGCTTGGTTACCACTGGAGACAGGTAAACTATCGCCTCCAATGACCTTCACAGATTTATTTTTAGTTCAACTATTAGATCGGATCCATCACTATATATAAGCTATTATCGTTGCGGATGTTCAATCCAGTTCATCTATAAATGCACATTAAAGAACATATAAACTGGACCAAAGTACTGAGATGCTGGTTGAGTCAATCAATAAATAAAATTGATTTGAAAAAATAAAAGCTATTAAAAATTCATCAAAGAAAGTGAAATTCCAATTCAATAAAAAAATTCTAACTAATTCATTTATCAACACAAATAAAATCAAATACCAATGAAGTTATATGGGTAGTCATTACTGATTTTTGTTTTTCTCTTTTTTGACAGCAGACACACTTCCACCAAACTAACATGATCTCTTCTTTTATTTATCATAGATTACAACATTTTTATTGCTTTGACATCATCTCAAGAGTTTAATAGACACTTTAGTGGATCTTTGACATTTTACGCATTTTCAAAGGGAGAAACGGACAGCACCCAGAATGGCTCCTTGAGGAACTCCACATGTGCAGTTGAAGAATGTCAATTACCTGAAATTAAAATCCTTTTTCTGTCTGCTGTGACCCAAAAGAACTTTTTTCCATGGTTTCTTAAAAATGTGAAAGGAAATGTTTTGATCTGGTCTCAGTTGTAAAAGTTTATTCCTGACTCAGCAGTTTAAAAGAAGCCCATTGGAAACTTTTACAGCTCTGGAGTATTCTGAAATCACAGAGAGAAAATGTTACATGTACTTTGTAGTTGGCCTTTGCGTTTTAAAAGCTGGCGCTCGCTTTTGTTCTTTTACTTTTAAGATGGTAAGACAGCGAGTAACCTTTTGCTTTAAAACTTGCTTAATGAGAATCCCTACAGCTCAGGGACAATTAGCAATCTGCTGGTTGCATTCCTGCCAATCAGACGTGAAGTGTGGCCCAGATCCTCTGAGTGATTCGACATTTGATGCTGGACTCGGCGCCCTTTCTTCACTGCTCAGGGTGAGGAACCGCTAGAGTCTGAAAGAGTGGCCTGGAAACCTTCATTCGAGTCATTCACCGTTTATTTCTAAAATTTTTGTGACATTTCATCTAAAATCAGGATATCTCACATAGAAACCTTCTTTGTGATCATATTTCGTTTTACATACTAAACTCATTTAGTTGTAAAATAAATGCAAATATCTTTAAAGCTTCTTTATAGTTCGCTTGGCTGCACTCCAGTTTCCACTTTGCAAAAGAAAAGTCCAAGTATCAATTATAACAATAATGTTAGTGAATGAAGGACACATTCATTTAGTTAACGATGAGTCATTAGTCTCAGGAGTTTGGTGCTGTTTTAACCGCTTCACACTCTCCATGTATCAGGTTTTATTATTTCTAGTAATTCTTTTATTTAATAATCATACATGCATCAGTGAAACATATAAGCGTCTCATTCGTATAAGGTCTGGTTTATCATGGTTAGTGTGTTTTTCATTGTGTTCTGTACAGTTGGAAATCATGAAAAATCATTTCAAAGAGCTTTACATCATAAAAATGTAATATAGTCACTAATTATGAAATAACTAATAAACATTTCATTTTGTCAAATGCCATCATCAAAATCATGAACACACATCAGATATATTGATCAATATATTCCATATATACATATGTTCCAGTTATTATGAACTAACTCAGCTGTTGTGAAGTTTTTGGGAGTTTGTTCCAGATTTGTGGTGCACAGAAGCTGGAGATCTGATTGGTCTGAAGGTTGATATGGCAACAAGAAATCTGCTTGTTCACATACCGCTGGTTGTTCAGGTTGTTCTTTTATATGAGAAGTTGGTTTTATTATAGAGTTCAATTTAGATAAAATCAATAACAAAGATATGCATTTATATTTTATTTACCTCTCCCTAACCTTGACCCACTAAGATTCTCCTTCCTCTCTGGACTGAATCCATTCATAATGACACCATCCATGTCTGCTCTCTGTGTTCCCAGCCATGTTTACTGAGGTACCCCATGACATGACTGCCCAGAGAGGCCGGGATGTGGAGATGGCCTGTTCCTTCAGAGGAGCAGGAACGCCGTCCTACTCACTGGAGATCCAGTGGTGGTACATCAGGAACCACGTAGAGTGGACGGACCAGCAGCCCTGGACGACTAATGAGGTACAAGAACTCTGACTGATCTGTGCACTTCACTGCAAAAACACAACACCACGTAATTTTGGTCTAGTTTCTAGTTCAAATAGCTAAGCATGCTTAAAATAAGACAAATCTAATTCATAAATAATTTTTCAGCAAGATATAGGAATTTGTTTAATTCCTTAATATTGAAAAAGCATGAAGTAAATACACATCAAGCTGATTATCCACTGGCTCATTATTTGACTGATAACATGGTAAAAATGTCATAGTGTGAATGGCAGCAGCTAAAAGTCTCAATTTTCACCACATTATGGTTTCATGTTTCACTCTTTAAGTTTTAAATGTATTATAGTAAAGTACCAGTCAAAACCTTATTCCACAGTGAGCTTTGTTTTTTGGGGGGTTTTTTGGTACCTTTCAGTCACAGAGTCAAACGTTTATGGATTGCTTATCTGAAAAGTATGCAGTAAATATAGAAATAATTTCTATAAAAAAAACTTCACAAAGTCACAGATTTTTGTTGGGCATTACCTTTGTCCTGTTGGATTGCTTAACTCCAGGTTTAAATGCAAACACTCAAAACAAAAGAAAGTGTGTGTTACATTTTAAAAGCCCGCTGAGTTTCAAATCAGGACAATAAAACTAATCTTTAATAAATATAATCACAGGAAATTGAATAAACAGCTCAGCACAGCAGCTTCACAAACATAAGCGTAGCATATTCTGACAGGCTCAGGCACACAATCTGTTGACTAAAGATTATTTCAGCTCAGGGTAATGTTATGATGAAGGGCTTCTCAGTGGAGTCTCCATATGTTTGGAAAAATGATAGATTTATGAAATTAACCACATAATTGTCCAACTAAACAGGAGGTTCACTCCTTCAGTTGCTAATATTGACATCAAATGTCTGCAATCAGTTAAAATTTAAACCTGTTGATTCTCTGACATTCTTCTGTTTTTCCAAGGTGTCTCCTGAGGAGGAAATGCTGAAGGATGCTACAAAGATCAGTGTGAGTCAGAGCGCTTCCTGGTGTCATGGTGTCTGTCTTTGTGTTACACAGTGTGTGTTATCACAGTTTTTCAGTTCCATGTGGCTCACAATGCGGCCGATGCTCCAGATCACACACTGACACTCAATCCTGATGTGTGTGTGGAATCACCGTATCACCAGAGTTTCGGCATCGCTGCTGCTCAACAGCGGCTCAGAGTCCTTCTGAGGCGTCCAGATTTTAAGAACCCTCCTTATCTTAACATGCACAATGATGCATCCCAATGACAAACTGACAGGGAGACGCCACAAAGGACGAAAAAGTCAAGAGTGCCTCATTATGTCGAAAAAATGTTGAAAACCTGGAAATTACTTTAACAGATTGATTTAATATACAGCAAATTATATTTAGATAATATTAATTTACTTTATGATGACAAAACTCAAGTTAAAGATGCAAACATTTAACTGATTTCCAATAAATTGTCAATTGATGGTTTATTAGATTAACATTAATTTGAATCAATTAACTAATAACGTCCACTTAGCCCTTTTTTTAGTTCTGTATTTTGGCTGCTGCTGGTCATCCTCAGTTGATACAGAAATGAAGATGGCGGGGTCATACCACAACAGGAAAGAGAAGCGGTCCAAACAGAGTCTGGTTTGGGATGCAAGTGCTCCTTAAATTTCAATGAAAATAGGATATTTAAACTGAAACTGTTTCATATATTTTAATATCTTATTTATCTATTCAGCAACCAGAAATGTTTATGTAACATTATATTTTATAAGTATGTCCACGTTTATTAATACAAGATAACAATTTTCAGGTTACTCAGTATTTAATATAGCCCACACAATATAAGGTTAGGATTTAATGCTTTTTCAAAATTCAGCATATAAAAAACTTAACCCGTGTATGTTATGGAACGACAGACGTCTCTTTTCATGTGAACGAAAACTCTGGTTCTTAAGAAAATGGCTACTTATCAATTAATCATTAGTTTTTCAATAAGATTGATTGACTTTAAATGAACTCTTTTATCAATAACCTGCATCCCCAAATTTTGATTGGATTTAAAATCAGAGCTTCAGAAGTAAAAAAAATATTCTGATATAATTTTCAGAAGAATTCACAACCATAAACATGAATCCTCTCTCCTTCCCCAGGCAGACAAGCTGCAGCGCGGCTGTAATGGAAGCACCAGCCTCTGTATGTGGGTGTGTGTGTGTGTGTGTGTGTGTGTGTGTGTGTGCGTGTGTTGTGTAGATGGAGTCGAACACTGCAGGCCACGTCGCTGTGAAAGCATTTGTTATGAGTTCTTGTTCAATGTATAAGACAGATCCGTATAAGTAAATACACAAACATGTTCACAAACACGCGGACTGCCGTTGAACACACACCCACCCACGCACGCCTACAGGCAGCGTAAGGAGAACAGAGGTATGTGATAAATGGGAGTCATATTTATGTCCTAATGATGTCCCACAGACTCATCCTCTCTGAGTGAGCAGCAGCTCCGCTCCGTTTCTCTGGGAGTGATGAACTCAGGAAAAAGAGTATTTTCACTATATGTGGAGGATTTCAGCCCCAAAGCTATCCTGAAGCTTTTATGTTGAACCATCTTTGTTTTACCTTCCGATCTTACATAAATATGTTCTATAAAGAATGAAGACAAAAGATGTGAAACATAGGCTAACATCCATGAGAAAGATCTGGTGAGTGATCACTATCCAACATAAATTATCAAAGGAAGGAAAGTTTCTGTTTCTGTTTGTGGGGTAAAGCTTTGGAGTGGTCTGAATGTCCAAATATGAAACGGTCAAATCACAACATGAAAACATGGTTGTTAATAGATATTAGACTAAAATGATTATTTTTATTATCAAATTATTACATGTAAAAAAAAAAGTTTCTCTGTCTTCTCCCAGTGCTAACATTATGAAATAACAATGCTACTACTAATGAAGAGAAACTTAAAATAATGAAGTAATAATATTAGCAATAATAAATTGAACAGCATCATGATAAACTCTTCATCTGTCGTTGCCAGGTTGTGAAGGTCGTGGGCAGCAACATCTCCCACAAGCTCCGCCTCTCCCGGGTCAAAGCGTCTGACGAAGGCACCTATGAATGCCGCGTGATCGACTTCAGCGACGAGGCCGGCGCCCGCCACCACCGCGTCAGAGCCTACCTGCAGGTGGTGCCAGAGAGCGCCGCTGCCGCCGGCCCCGAGCACGACACCAACTTCGAGGCCGGGGACGACACTAAGGCGGGGGCAGCGTTCACTGATGCAGAGCTGCACGGCGGTGGCCATCATCAGAACCATGGGCCCCACCTGGAGCACGGCAAGCGGCCCCAGGCAGTCCCCCATCATGGCCACAGCCACGGCGGGGGCGGGCCGCAACACAACGCCGCTAGGGAGCTTAAGAGGAGCGGCGCGGACAATAACCACAGTGACTGCTCCAACGAGCCGAGCTGCACTCTGTAAAGCCAGAGGTCACAGAACCAGATGTTTGGTCACAGAAAGCATCTTCCCTCTCACACAGAGCAGGCCTGAAGAAGCCCAGAATCCATAGAAACATCTAATATGGCTTGTAAAGAGCGCAAGGGGTGAACTGTGAGGGGGGAGTGGTTTTTATTTATGTTGATGCTGTGCAGAAGTCTAGATGAACTGGTTCCTGTGTGTAAACTGCCTGTAAAGCAGGGGGGTGGGGGGGAGTAGATATTGGCAGCTTTACTGTTTCTGATATCAGCATCCACAACTAGATAACCTACTAAAAAAAAGAAAAGACTTTAGTCTGTCTATTAACCAGTAAATAATATGTTGCTTATACGCCAGATCCTGTAAATGACATGATCACACCTTCCACTGCCTTATTGTCGCTCCATTCGCCCAGACAAACAGGATGTGGAATATTTTCTCACTGGTTCAATTCCAAGTGCTTTTATTCACACAGTCCTCTAAAGTCCAACATAAAAAACCTACTGATTTCTTTCTGGTCTCGGCTTCAGCTCTTGAGTTATTTTACTGTGTTTGTGTTCATGGATGTTGATGATGTAGATGCTGCGCACACTCAATAGTAATGAACTAGTAATGAACTTTCTGTCTGATCCAGGACAGATCCTGAATAGTTCACAGAGAATGGGGAGATTTCAATAAATAATATTAATAATAAAACATTACACATGATATTTTACAGTTCAGAAAGTAGAAATTTTCCACCCCACGTTCTCCTGCAGGGCCAAACAAATTAAACTGTTTCATGTTTTTTTTAAAGTCAGGAGAGGATTACACCTTAGACACTAAATTAATCAATTTAAATATGCCTCTACTTGTTGACGGTAAATATAAAACCAGACTGTGATCTCACTTTAATGTATAACCCTGCAAAAGGTATCTTTTGAAATTATATTTGTCACATTGTAACCACAAATTTCAGTGCATTTTATTTTATTTGGTATTTTATATCAAACATAAAGTGCAAAACAAATGCTATATAAATAATGTAGCATTACATTATTTTTTGAGGGGGAAATCTGAAAAGTGTTCATTTTCAAAGGAAATGCACTATACAAAGACAAAATCTTATGAAGTATTTTTAATCTAGTTTATATTATTTCTTTCATCTTATCTGCAATTTCGCACTACTTTGCGTTGGTTTATCACATAAAATTCCTGTAAAACATGAAGTTTGTGGCTAAAACCAGAAACTGTTCTCCTTACTGGAAAACTGTAAGGCTTTTGCACTGCGGCACAGTTTTATGGGGCAAATAATTTCTCTCTCAGCTTGGTTCTCTCACCCAGTGCTCATTGATAATATTTTCAAAAGCCTCAATCCTCTACAAGCCACTGTGTACATAAAACTGTATATTGCAAAAAACAAGTAAGTGCATGTTTAGTCATTTTCTTTAAAAAATCTTTTTCAATCAACATACACAAAGGCATTTTTGTCAACGTATGAGTTTTATTTATTTATTTATGTATTTTTTGTAAAGGACTCTGTCTGGTTTTATTCCTTTATTTATTGAAGTCTTGTCAGTTTGACATTTTTAAAAGCCATCCTTGTTGCGTTCCTGCTCTCCTAAAGTGCTGTACAGACAGAAGAATGAGTTTTTCTTCATAGCTGCTCAGAAAGGGGTTTTCCTCCCTGACAAATCTTAGTACTCTCACCGTTTCTGAAGCTTCTGGATGTGGAGCACTGGCAAGCACAGACCGCTGCAACTCTGGTGTAGTCTCAGAAAAACAATGCTTACTTGGAAATATTTCATTCTGATGGATCTACTAAAGCTGCAGTATGGACCTTTTATTAAAAAATGTTTTTTTTTTTTTTTACATATTTGTTCAAACTGTCACCATGTCATGACAGATAATTTGTGAAAAAGTTGAGTTTATCTTTTCCTACAGAAATACAGTGAGTATGGTAGATAAAAAGGTTTTTGTATTTCTCTGCCATTAGCATATTAGGCAGCGTGTACACAAGCATCATCAACAGCGCTAAGCCCCTCCTCCTGACTGATTGGAGCGATGCATTTCTGGAGACAATAATAGTAGCTCAGGGAAGAGGTGGATTATCTGTCTCACATTACACTGTCCAGGACATAGTAACTGCATTTCCATTACAAATGTAAACAAAACTTTGTCAATATTTAACTAAAATCGAAGAAACACAATTCCAAAATTACATTGTTTCCATTAAATAAGAAGCGCAATTAAAATTACGCGATAAGTCATTAAGGCCGTGGCGATGATGCCACGCGATAAGGCTGTGGCATCATCCTCCCACCACTTCCTGTTTTTTTTCTTTGTCATTTCCACCTGTAGTAAAACCCGGTTGTTGATCATCTGACTCGTGTGAAGCGGAAAGCAAAGTGTTTCCACTACAGATTTACAGAATACACTGATTTTGATCCAATCATGAAACCACCTCATGATAGCTCAAAATCTTATCAAAAAATGTGTTTGTTTCAATTAAGTGAATTTATTTTCATAATTCCAATTTGCACAATTCTATGGTCAATAAAAATATGTTTTTTTTTAGCAAATATGTAAAAAACATATTTGTGTAAAAGTCACCTACTGCAGCTTTGAGGCGCAGGGTGTTAATGTGCTAGAAAACCCCTTGGGCAATGAAAAAGAGAAATGTACGAAAACACTAAAACTGTTTCTGCTTTTTAAAATCTTCTTTTTCTCTCCAAGGCCACAAGCAGTCTTACCTCTGCTGTATCGACTGAAAGCAACAGCAGCAGTTCTGCTCCTGAGGGCAGTTGCTCTGTTTGCAGACAGAACAACGGATTTAATGAACCACCGTTTGATTTTCAAACTTTAGTTTGATGTTTCATCAAAAAACAAAAAATGGATCTCTGTTGAGGATGGGAGGTAACATGTACATTTCTTCTAGAAAGTTTGGTCTCACGCTAAGTGTATGCCTTTATCAAATGAAATAAATTGTATATGAAACCAGAATAAATTGGCTCTGGTTATTTACGTGAAAAAGCGACTGACCCTCATGAACTGTAGCTAAGCGGTTCTAATCAAGACTTTTTTCCTCTCTCTTCTTTGTCACCTCTGGTTTTGCTTTCAGCTCTCTGCATGTGTCTGTCTGCACACTTTAAAGAGAAACGGCGTTAAGCTGTTGACTGTGTGTAATGGGGATTGCCAAACACATCCCTCCCTCTGCAGCTGATGACTAATGGTGCTATTGTCAGCAATGTCAGCAGGATAAATAGCAACAGCACAGGAGGAGATAAAGAGGCGCCGTGCGGCGCTCGCTAGCATTAAAGCTGGGGCCAGCTAAATACAAAACATGTGACCATCTTGTCCCCAACACACATCAGACGCTGCATATGTACATTGATTACAGAGCAGGGAGGAAGGCAGCTTTCAGGGCTGAGGGGATGTGATAACAGAGGTGACTTCCTGTTTTTTTCATTTACACATGACCCTTTGACCCCTGCTGGATTTCAGTGTCATGATGTTCGTGTTACACAACATTGTCCTGAACAGGACAGAGCTCAGCCTTTCTCTGTGTAGTCAGCTGAAGGAAAAAAGGCCTTTTGCCCAAAAACCAGCAGCTGGAAATAATTTCAGTACAGCACTGAAAACAGCCAACATCTTCAACAATCACCTTTATCTGCTGTAAAACAGTTTAGTCTTCGGTGTGATTATGTTGGCCATAAGTTAATACTTCTGTATTAAAAATGTTTATTTTTTAAAACATGTCTTATGAAACACAATTTTTTGGGTGAAAGAGAATTTAGGTTTTTTTCATTATCTAAATTAAGGTGTTTTTTTTATTTAATTCCAGATATGAATTAACTTTTCATGATATTCTGACTTACTGAAAAACTCCTAAAACACAAACACAGATTTATTAAATTTAAAAGAATTCAGACTCAGTATCAGCAAATGTATTTTCCTTATTGACTTGGATATGTAGAAAATACAAAATAATCCTGATAGATTTGACACGTTAAAAAGAGGTAAATATAGAACTTTAATAGAATAGAATAGAATAGAATTACTTTATTCATCCCAGCAGGGAAATTATTTCGCAATTACAGCAGCATAGAGACAAGACACACAACAACCACCGCTGAGTAGCAATTGTAGACAAGATAAAATTAAAATAAAATATAACATGCTGTCAATATAAAAAGCTAGGATTTATAATAAGATGCATACCAGAAAGTTAAATCTCTAAATCAAGAAACAGACCCACAGTTTTAATTTTATGTGGATGAATTGTTAATTTATTCAAAACAAGCGGGACGATTCAGTCAGTTCTTTGAACAATAAAGAAAAGACGTGAAAATTAACATTTCATTTTCATGTCCAATATGCACCCGTCTGTCAGGCAGATGAAAAGTCAGACCTCTGAGGGAGTGGAAAGAGCAGCCAGCTTTGTTCCTGGTTTGGACGTTGGCGTAGAAGTTATGGTGTTTTTATTTAACACCATGATGTAAACTCACATATAAAAACATAACAGGTTCTTTTTTTTCCGGTTCATTGAACGTTTGTGGTCAGAGCTGGTCTGAGTCGGAGGCAAACTCCTCCCTCAGCAGCTTCAGCACGTTGTCCGAGTACTCGTCTCTGGGCCGCCCCGTCCCACCCAGCTGCAGGGGTCGGAGGTCAGGGTGGGGGGGCGACATGTAGGACGAAGGGCAGTGGATCTGGTTCAGCGTAAACCAGAAGCTGTCCGGATCCAGCTGCATTAAGTGATGGAAAACGCTGTGAAGGAGAAACAGAGCCGTTCTGTTTAATGTGGCACTAATGTTGATTCTGCAACTCACATGTTGAACAGCATTGAGACAAACAGTTGTTTCATAAGTCACTGCAAGTCTTATGATGACATTACTCATGGTCACAAAATGCTTCATATCTTCTTAGTTTTTTACAGAGCTGTAGAAAACAGACAGTAACGACTAAAATTTATTTCTTTTTGCTTTGTGTTCATAAAATAAAAGTTAAAAGAAAAGAAATATTGTTATATGTGCTTCATTTTTGCGAACATAAGAGAGTTTCAAAACAAAAATAAATGCACAAATCGTTTAACATCAATAAAATCTGGTGGAGATCTCACAGAGACAAAATAAAGGTTTTAATTTAACTAAAATAATGGTGTAGATTTAATTTAGTTGACTGGAAACAGCTCAGCTATTTCAGTTTCATCAAGATACTTGATGGAGGCTGGTCACAATAACAGATTTTGCTGGATGATAAATTGTCCCAGAAATCTCATAAACAACGATATTGTTGCTTCCAGAGAGTTTTTTAAGTATTATAATGGTAATGGCATAATGTTTGAAGAACACATTTTAAAAGATCCGCAAACTTTAAATTCTAACAAACATTTAACACTGGAAGACATTTTAAATGTCCAAAATAAATAAACAAAACAATAGAAACAACAAATAAAATTAATGATGAAGTTTCTGTAAATTAAATTGTCCTTCAGAAAATTATGTAGTTGAGATCAAAATACCAGACAGAAGATTTTTATCATCCAGTTTTTGGTAGAAAGAAAGAAAAGAGAAATATGATAAATCATCCAAATGGAAATTATTGAACTTGTTTTAATTTATCATGTGATTCATTGATTTATTGCGACAGGCTTGTATTTATGTAAGTTCTTTATAAAAGTATTAGTGAAGCATTGATCAGAGCTTTGGGGTCGACATCCGACAATCTAAAGTGTCTTTAGCATCTTATGTCAAAAATGTCAGCTAGCATTTTTAAAACAGTAGTTTCCAGGTGAACTTCCAAGACAATGTATGACCTTTATTATAAAGATCATTAAGTCGTCAGATTTTAACTTTGAAAGTATTGTTTTATTTGGCCATATTTTCCTCAGGAATGACAGCGCTACAGTTAAATACAGTATATACATTCCTGCAGAATCAACTTCCCTCCTCCATAAAGGTCTCACCTCAGACAGGCCTCCTGCAGCCTGATTGGCTGTCTGCAGCTCAGGTAGGGCAGACAGGCTTCAGAGACAACATCAAGGTCCGCCTCGCCTGCAAAACCAAACACAGACACCATTTATACCAACCTGTGAACACCAAACAGAACATCCCAATCACGACCCTTGCAAGGGTTTTCCAAAGCTCTGATCAAACCGCTCCGTTCCCAGAGTGTTGGTGAAACATGGCAGTAGGATAAGTCCAGCCTGGACTTTACCTCTCTCCTAACGAGGTCAGGAAAGACTGCTGAGGTGGTGGAGGGAAAATCTCCCTCAGGGTGGATTTCACACATACACCCTTCCACATTTAAGAAAAAGTGCCTGTTTCTCCTCTTTCCTTTCCCACATCTTTGTTTCTTCTTCTTTTGCACTTTGATGTAGTCAGATGCACCTGTCTCCATTCCCTTATCTGTCATTTTGCAGTATTTGTCATAACATTGCCAGCTTCTGCTCTCTCTCTCCACTTGACTTTCTCACCACTCTTTCATCGCCTTTCCCCTCCATTTGTGCCTCTCTCTCTCCCTTTCTTTTTCCATCCTTCCCAGCAGACATTTACCAATTCCCTAAGCTGCAAACTGGGCTGCCTTTCAAGCCTCATTTCAAAACATGTCTGCCTCCTTCTCTGCTTACTCTGTTTACCAATTCAGCCCACACTTGGCTGGCACATGCCTACTCGATGTGAGTCGAGAATAAAAGCAGCAGCGCACATTTCAGAGTTAAATGGGATTATTTAGCAACCGCTTTTATCCCCTTTCTTCTCTCCTTTTGCACTCAGTCTGTAGTCTTTCATTGAATCAAGGCTTTAGAGGGTGAGCAGCACTAAAAAAGGCTGGCTGCTGTTAGATGGTGAGGAAATGCAGCTGAAAGTTGAGCCGGGTTGGAATGTATCATTGGCTTCAGTCAATCAGTGGTTCTGTCTTTCCCTCGCTGTGACTAAGGCTTGGTAATTGGCTTGCTGCGAGTGTCCCAGAGGTGAGCGGCAGCCAAATCGGTATTCACACAAGTGAGGTTGCAGCCGTTGACTGTTTCTCTTCTGCTCTTTCACATTCTCTTCATCTCTGACACTAAATCTCTTCCCTTCTGACAGAACAGGGGAACAGAATTAAGTTCTAGGCAGGAAAGCCAAGCAGGAGAAGCATGGCCCTTTCTTTCCTCAGGCTGATAAGACAGATGTTTACATGGTTCCAGTTAAATGAGGTTTACAATGCTCTCCAATGGGTAAGAGGCTGAGTTTCCATCGTAAGGCTCTGGAGCACAACACCACTTTTTATTTGATGAAATGAACAGAGGTTCTGGGAACCCCACTACATTTACTAATTGATGTTCTCAGTGATCAGAGTCACTAGCCACAACTAAAACTAGTGATCAGGTCCAAATCAGGGTGTAGCGATCAGACCTGACCCTTCTGAGACACATAGACTGTTACAAAGTCGGTCTTCTAACACCTGAACAGCTTTCCAGGCTTAAAGGACGAATGTCAGAGCAAGATCAAGAAAAACTGAATGGCTTAGAAACAAAATACATTAAAGATCTGCTGCTGTTGTATCAGCCTTTCAAACCAATCAGGACTTTTGGTTCTGGTTCTGCTCTGAATCAGAAACCAGAACCAAACACGCAGAAGCAGCATTCAGCTTTTATGCACCACAAATCTGGAACAAACTTCCAGAAAACTGAAAAACAGCTTAAACACTGAGTTCTACAAACCCAGCTACAAACCCAGAGGCCTTTGATTAACAGTAAGTGGAACATTGATCAATATATTTGGTCAGTGTATTTCCTTAATGATTTTGATGATGGTATATTGACTAAATGTAATGTTTATTGCTTGTTTCATAATTAGTTACTGTATGTTTTTTGGTGTAAAGCACTTTGAGCTGCCTTGTTGCTGAAATGTGTTGTAGTACAAATCAACTTAACCCTACAATAGCGGTAAAGGTAAGTAGTAGTACAGTAACAATGTTCATCAACTATTAATGATATTTAACACTGTGTATGACTGGTTTATGTGGATACAAGATGTCTGTCAAGTAGAACTACATTTTATACCTGAGGCAGCCATATTGGATTTCTGGGTCAGAATTTGGGGCAACTGGTAGACCCAGTTAATGGATTAATATTGGTGAAGCCGATATGTCAATAAATATGAGAGTTCATCCATTCATCCGTCTAGTTAACAATTTCAGTTTGTTTAACAGTTTACATCCATATAATGTTTTCCTTCCAGTGAACATTTTCCATCCGTTTGTTTTTCCCTCCTTTCTTCTCTATTTTCTCCATATTGCTGTTTTTCACTGCTTTCATGCAGCTGCCAACTCCACATTTTCAAAACAGTTAACACATAGGCATAAGCAGTGGCCCTCATGGTCAAAGTGACACATTTTGTTTGCAGAAGTGCTAACCATATCAAAACATGTAAAATATGAAATGAAAGCAAATATTGAATTCAACTACCAACTCTGATTCACTGCTGTTGGGATGTTTTATCTCCAAACTAAACGAGTCCTGTTTCAAAGCTAAATAGGACCTGGTAGATAACATGGGCTTCAAACAGCAGCCTATCAGAACAAAGACAGGGAAGGTGGTGCATGTTTTCCATGTTGATTTACCATCTTATTGGTTCAAGAAGAAATTTGTGATTGAAAGAAGCTTAATGGCAGAGGATGTTTTGGGATCAGTGGAATACAGTTCAGAAAAGGCTTGTAAGACAATATTATGAGGGAAAAGGGAAAAAATTAGGCTATATTAGAAAAAACTTCATTTGTTCAGAACAAAAATCAGAGAGAAAAATCTACAATTTAAATAAAACAAATTTGATTTCCACTGCAGACCTCATCACTGTTAAATCTAATACCAGCTGACCAGACAGCGTTGACACTCTGTGTCACAGGCTGCTAACTCCTCATCTGTCAGTGATGGGTTTCAGACGGAGGGTGCGACACTCCTAATATCACCATCACCCGTTTCACTTCTCTGCTGTGAAGTGGGGAGCAGGGCAGAAAATCCACACTCGGCTTCAAACCTCCATTCTCTCTAAACAGACTTCAAACCAGTTGAAAATCTGCAGAGCCTCTAAAAAGTAGTCTGTCCCTTTAAGCATTTCCACATTGCACAAAATCACTAAAACAAACTTTCCAGGGATTTATATGAAGAAGTTCTGGATGATTGTGACTGAAAATGTTTTATGCAACTCATTTCTTTGAATTTTGATGATTGTGGCTTACAGCTTATAGAAATCTAAAGTTCAGTGTTTCAGAAAATGTGTAATATTTCAGAAACTCAAACTTAATCAGCTGAGACTGGAGACGACTGTCCACACTGCCAAAGGTACCACAAGCTGGTCCAACGACCATGGCGTTCCTGTTCTTGATTGGCTAGCAAACTACCAAACTCTCCTGACCTTGACCCAGTTAAAAATCTCTGGGTTGCTGTCAACATGAAGACAAGAAGCATCAGACCCAACAAGCCAGCTGACCTGCAGGCAGCTACCAAAGCAATCTGGGTTTCCACCACACCTCAGCTGAACCACAGGGTGATTGCATGCGGGGCACGGCGCACTGATGCACTAAGTCATGTAAGTACATTGTGCACAGAAATGAACATACTTTTCAGAAGCCTGAAATTTCTTTTTAAAATATATTTTTTAATTGATCTTATCTAAAATAACCAAGTTTTCTGAGACACTGAATTTTGAGTTTCCATTATGTGTAAGCCATAATCATCAAAATTACAAGAAATAAATGCTTGAAATGTCTCATTGTAAATGTAATGAATCTAATTAATCTAACTTTCTGAAATGGGGGACATAACATGCTTAATTTTTTCATAATATTCTAACTTTTTAAAGATGTACAGTATGCACAACTTTGAAAAAACAAGTGACAATGAAATGTGTGGCTGTAATGAAATTTTCTACAAAATGTAGAAAATTTCAAGACTTATGAATACTGTTGCAACATACTGTACCTTCAAAGTATATTTCTAAAGCTGGTAGTTATGCATAGATGAAAATTCAGCTGCTACTTACAAAATTGGCAACTTTTACTGTATATTTTGAGTTTATATGCTCAAAGTTGGGCTTAAATTCAGTAAAGAGGAAAAACGCATCACCAGATGTAGAAGTCAAATAGTCCTACTTCCTGGTTTGCTGATTGCACATTTAGCAGTGTTGCTTGCTGCACTGCTGTGTAATGGAGCTTGTGAGCGGGCTTTACTGCGTGAGCAGCGGAGGACTCGCTGGCTTCCTGTTGGCTCAGCTGGCTGGGCTTTGAATCTTCAAAGTCATCTTTAAAATATGCTGAACCCAAACGCTTCTGCTGCCTCCAGGCTTTTTCACTAATGATTTTCCATTATGGTTTATGCATGAGAGCAAATTGAATTTATAATTAAATTTTTTAAAATAAAACAACATACCAATCTAGAAATCAGAGGGGATGCTGACTCTGATCGAAAGCACCAACCTTCTTCCCAACACTAGCGGCCCTGATTATATGAACTCATGTGGAGATTTCTACCCATGAAAAAACTAAATCATAGATTTATGTAGTAAATATTAGCACAGAAACAGAAAGAAGCACAAGTTAGGTTGTAATTGTCAGTGATATACAACACTGCCACGTGGTGGTACAAGAGTACAACTACATAGTGCCCAATAATGTGCTAAATCTAATTAAATTAATAAACAAATGAGGAAAATAGCCTCATAAAACATGTAATGATATTTATGCTTATTCAAGCTGAATAAAACACCCACATAGGAGGAGATCTCCATTAGTCTTCATAAATATCTCACAATTTTAAATTTCACAAATCAGGCAATTATTTGAAGGTCTTAGACAAACAAAATAAAATCATCCAGGTCTAAAGAGGTCAAATGTCAGACATGCGCTACCTTTGCAGATGTGTCTGGTTTCTCTTACCCAGATCCAGTCTCTGACACAGCGAGCCCAGGCCCTGCAGCACTGCCAGCTGCAGCTTGTAGGCCAAAGTGTGTGTGTAGACCGGGCCGGCCTTGGCGCTGACCGGAGCCTGCCGTGCCAGTGAGGAGCTCAGCTTGGGTAGCACCTCCTTAGAAACCCTCCTTCGCAGGAAGTCACCGCAGGTTTCACCCAGCATACACAGCACCTAATTGTGGAGAAATGTTTAAGTTCAAATCAATTTAAAAACGAATAAAAAATAACTAGAAAAGGCTATGTGAAAACAGGTGCTACCTCTAAAAACATGCTAGTTATTAAGGGTAACCAAAAAGTTTCAGGGTTTCTGCAGGTTCAACCAAATCAAACGTAAGACTTTATTACAACCTGATGGATGAACTTTAAGATCTGTGCCACGACAGAAATGTACAGAAGAAAATTACATGTTTTATATAGTAGTGCCAAGCTTTTTGTGCCAAACCCAGGTAGCATCGTACAGACTGCAATAGAAGTGAGCCGTTGGCAAAGATGAACGCCGACTGGCCAGCTGGTGATAAATTTACACTTACCAATGATGGACACAAAAAAGCTAGCCAGCTACACTAGTAAGGATTTACTAGCAGCTAGTTAGCGGTAGCCACAACCACCTTGAGTCATAGATCGTAATGAAGACGTTCGTCTGACTCAAACCTTTTACTTTTTAGAAAAGTGAACTGCATAGAATATACGTAGAATATAAAATAGTTCTTCCACAATAACAGCCTGGCATTAACATTTAAGGCGAAATTAAATTTTCTAATGATTTTAGACATTTTAAGGCCTTGATTTTAGATGCTGAATTTAAGACTTTTTAAGGGTGTGCAGACTGCCCAGGTTTAGAGAATTTACTAACAATTTTACCTAAAATGATCCACACTTTGTCTACAGTCCTTGTTATGTGTAAAATTTATGTTGAGATTTCTCTTCTGATATGCTTTAGACTGCATTTTGTTCTAATGTTTAAAAAGCTCGTCAGACAATCATAACTCTGAGTAAGTTGTAAACCAACCCTGAAGGCTCTGAGGACTGCTAACGGGTCATCAGCTGTGAGTCTCTGAAGTAGAGCCGGCCAACAGCGATGAGCCATGGGCAGCAACTCGTCTTCCCTCTCACTCAGCACGTACACACACAGCTCCAGCACATCCAGAACCTTTTGAAGGAGGACAGAGTCAGAAATATTATGACCACGCATAAGTGTGAATCCTTGAATACTAGATTTAAGAGACCAAAAACTTTTGACCTTATCTGACATCTTATTTTGATTTCATTCTATAAGGTAGGAGAGTGTTCATCAAAGTCTGCTGAGGTTCAGCTAGAGTTAGGCAATAACATGTGTCTGCAGATTTCAATTTAATAAAATTTAAGACCGGGGGCGTGCTGTGGTGGCGTAGGGGATAGAGCAACCCACGTTTGAGTCCTCGATGCTGCCGTTGCGGGTTCGATTCCCAGACCCGGCGACATTTGCCGCATGTCTTCCCCCCTCTCCTTCCCCCTTTCCTGTCAGCCTACTTTCATATAAGGGACACTAGAGCCCACAAAAGACCCTCTGGAGGGGAGGGAAAAAAAATAAAAATTTAAGACCGGAAAACTATAAATATAAAGATTGATTGGAAGCATTGTGCTGTATTACAATCAAGCATAGCAAAAACTGTGAAATGTCTGAGGTATGTTGGTGGCTCTTGGTAGCAGCTTTTGTGCTTCTCATCCTGCATGTGGCTTTCTACTGCCTCACCTGCTTAGTGCCAAACATTGTTTATGTAGCAGAGTGCGCCTCGCCTCATATGGGTTTGCAACAGAAATGAGACAGTAACGAAAATGAACATCGTCCAGCCAACTGGTGATAACTCTTCACTTACCAATGATAGATGCAAATAAGCTAGCTAGCAAGGATATATCAGCTGCTACTTTACCAACATCCATCCATCCATCCATTTTCTGTTCACCCTTGTCCCTAATGGGGTCGGGAGGGTTGCTGGTGCCCATCTCCAGCTACGTTCCGGGCGGGAGGCGGGGTACACCCTGGACAGGTCGCCAGTCTGTCGCAGGGCAACACAAAGACATACAGGACAAACAACCATGCACACACACACTCACACCTAGGGATAATTTAGATAGACCAATTAACCTAACAGTCATGTTTTGGGACTGTGGGAGGAGTACCGGAGTACCCGGAGAGAACCCACGCATGGGAGAACATGCAAACTCCATGCAGAAAGACCCCGGCCGGGAATCGAACCCAGGACCTTCTTGCTGCAAGGCAACAGTGCTACCAACTGCGCCACTGAGCAGCCCTACTTTACCAACAGTCTCAGCTGAATCATTGATGATGTAAGTACTCAAACCTTTGCCTGACAAAAAAGTGAGCAAACTACATATACAAAAATTAAATAGGGCTGCTAGTGTCAAAATTAAGGCCAACTTATGGTTTTTGTGAATTTAAGAAATTTTAAGGTATTAATTTTAGATACAGAAATTTAGAACTTTTTAAAAACATTTTCAAAATGAGCAGTGTTCAGTAATTTTACTGAACTCAGATCCAGAAGTGTATGGCATTCTGGGGGATGTAGGCAGAGGAAAGGCCTCTCACAGCTAGATATGCTAGGTTGGTAGCATCAGCTAATTCACTTATACTTTGGTTGCCTAGCAACTACCTGCTGAGTAGTTTCATGTTTCACCACTCAGCCTCATAACTGCTGAAAAATAAAAAAAACTCTAAAAACTGTGGATAAAACAGGAAAGGTCACATCATCTGTATTTCAGATATTTAAAATGAATAAATAAATAACTATATTGACCGATATGAAACGTTTCCAATGTGATAAATATGTTAGCCATATCGTCCAGCCCTAGATTCAGCTGTAATACTTGACCACATGGATTAATACCTTCATCATTAAGTGACCTGGACATGTCCTGTTGGTCTACTCACCATGGCAGCATTTAGTACAGAGAATGATCTCTACCTTCATTTGAGACCTACTTTTTCTAATTAAGAGAAATCTAAATCTACAGGGCCTTGCTGGAGATTGTATATGACATAATAACAAAAAGAAGTGCATGTTAAGTCGAAGGAAACTGATAAATGCTTAAACGTTGCAGGATGGTAGCTCTGGAGGATTGGACTTTTCTGCCACCCGTCACCTTGAGCCTGAGTCTGAGGCTGGGGTCAGACAGCAGGTGGACGCAGCGCTCCATGACGTCTTTAGCAATATTGAGGTGTGGTGGGAGTTGTGCCTTCATGTCGGGTCCATCAACAGTTTCCTCACACTCTGCAGGAGGCGGCACTTCTGGAAGACAATTAGCTTTAGCTGTAATTAGCTTCCTGGTTGAGTCCTGCCTCTTTAACCTAAATTTATTTATATAAACCACGTGTCAAACTCAATACTCTGGCCTGCCATAACGTTTTATGAATAGAACCTTAACAATGTCAGTTTGTGCTTGGTAATGCCTAAATATTACCAAGGTCCTCCGTCTCATCCGCTTCGATCCCAATGCCCTCTGCCAACTCCTTCTGCTTTTGATAATCCAGCAGGAACTGGCAGATGTCAAAATCTTCCAGTTCAGCAGAAATTCTAGAACTGGGAGGCTTACTGGTCCTACAGCATGATGGAGGGAACCAGCTGGCTAAAAGGGGGAAAAAGACATTACTATCAATTCAACAACACATTATTTATTCAGAAAATGACAACTAAGAAATGGTCTGCATGGCACAGAACAGCAGAGGTGGGTAAAATATGGACTGCCCAAACCGGTGGGTTTGCGTCAAATAAATAAGTCATACATAAATGAATTGGATTAATTGTGATGAATTGATTATTGAAATAATCTTCAACTAATTTAATTATAGAATAATTGGTAACTATAGAGCCTCTAAAAAAGGTATTTTTTTAAAAGAACGCAGTCAGAGCAATAATTAAGCCAAAACTGAAGCCAAAATTTTTATTTAAGATTTTAAAAAAATAAATAAACCCTTTTTGTAAATATGTTCTACCCACAACTCGTCAAGCTGCAGTTCTAGCTTCACCTGGTTCAAAAAAATGTCCTATTAAGCACATTTTCAATACATTTATTAAATGGTTAAACCAAAAAACAGTCATCAGATCAACCATACACTAAGTGGAGGTTTGAGCCTGGAAGTATTGTTAGAAGTATGTTTTAGCTGCATCTTTCGCTACAAATGATCAAGTGTCCACTAAATGAATATATTATTGTATTTTAGGCACCATTTAAAAAAGGAATTTAATTATTTGTTTATTTGCATCTTTTAATGTATTTCCAATACTGAACAAAAAGGGTTAAATGAAAACTTTGCATACTGCTTATTACTGAACCCATACTGAAGTATTCAAAGCAATGTTGAAGCAATGAATCGTGAATTGAATTGTGAAGTTCTTAATTTATTAAGCAATACAGACGAGTGTGATGTAATCAGCTAGCATCTCCTTACCCAGTGCCTTCATGAGTGCGAGCAGCACAGAGCCAAACAGAGTGGCTGACTGGTCATAGCTGAGATCCAGAGCCATCAGAACATCATGTACGATGTCCCCAACCAGAGGCAGCAGGCTGCAGTCAGAGTGAGCCAGCATCACCGTTAATACCCGTGGAGCCTGGTTGGTCGGATGGGAAAATGGCGTCACAAGGTTAGAAATGCCTAAACTGAGGCTTGATAATTGTACTCCTCTGAACCTGAGGAGTACCTGTGGGTGTTGACCAAGCCTCTGCAAGTTCACTGAGACGTCGTTGAGCAGGTAGTCCGAGTTGTCTCTGATCATCTCCTTCAGGGAGGCGTAACCACAGGCCGTGCCGACCATCGTCATGGCACCCAGCGCCGCCTGGCTAACGAGCAGCGACTCATCGCTGGCCTTCTCCAAAAGCGGGTAGAGCACTGTCATCAGCAGCGGGCGGAAGTCGCGCTGCAGCGCCTGGGCAAAGCAGGCCACACCCTCCAGCTGGATGCACAGCTGCCAGATGTTGCTGTTCAGCTGGTGGATGGCAGATGTAGGCGGTGAGGTCAAATGGCAGACGGATGAAGAAGGAACTGCTTGATGAAGAGGATTTGAGGTGTTCCTGATGATATCACCGCAGGAGATGGACTGGAGACTGAAAGGACTCAGCAGCTGAAAACAATGACAAGTTGGCCTGTGACGATGAATGATGCTGGACAATACATCTTTTTTCTTCAGTACCATCAGTGTTCACATTCAGCTTGAAGTTCTTCTGGTCAGTAATTATTGTAAGTGCAGTGCTGAAAAATACTCTGAAAACTTTGGTTCACTCCGTCCTTCTTTCTTTCCTTTCTTGTAGCTGAATAAGAAACTAACTGCGTAAATAACAGAATTTAGAAACAGCTGATCTTGTTATCAGTTTTCTTTGCTGGAAGCCTCACCTGCTGATCCTGACGGTCTATGTCTGTCTCCTCGCTCACAGTCTTCAGGTGCCAGTTGTTCAGGCTGGTGTATTCCTCCATGATAGACACCACCACTGCTTTCAGGTCTTCCTTGGAGGCAGAGGGGGCCGGGCAGTCCCCACTGTCCAAACAGCTGGCCGGCGCTGCCACCGAGACGCTGGCGGCACCGCCCACCAGCTCGTTTAGGACCATGGCGGCCTGCTTCCTGTACACACAGGACTGCCGATACAAGTCCAACAGGTGGTCGGTGAGAAGGTAGATGTTGCCGTAGTAACCTGGAAAATGAAAAAGTAGATGAAGAATAGCTAAAATATGTCAAAACTGTGGTAAATTGTTGTAAAGTAAAGCTTTGTGGCTTTTGTTCAGGGTTTTTCATTTATTATTGACGTTTTTTCTTCATCAGACAGAAACCAGAGTTACACGAAGGAATCAGAAGTTATTGTGGAGTTTATCTAATTTTTATGGGTCTAAAATACAGGCTAAAGTAAGTTTTATTTAAGTTTCGTTTGTTTTTGCTGAAAGTGCTGCATAAATAAAGCAGGACTTAGCTGAACTTAATCTTTTAATCTGGTCCTAAAACATCGGGGCCTCCTGGCTTCATATTAGTGATCAAAACTGATTACATTTATCCATTTCTGTTGTTTGACGGCCTCGATTAAATTGATCAATACTCAGTAGAACTACTGAGTGTTTTACTGAGTGAACACTCAGTAGGTGAATAACACGGTGAATAAAGTCATAGTAATACAAAACTAAAATCGTAATATAATATGACTTTATTCTCGTGTGATTTCAACATTATTCTTGTACAATTTTACTGTTGTAGCATTATGACTTTATTGTTGTAATTTGATTACTTTATTCTCGTATTATATTTTTTTAGATTACTCTGTCGTATAATAGTACCTAATGTTCGGCAGATTTCCATGAGCACGCAGTAGATCTTGTCGTCGGTGAAGAACAGGAAGTGCTTCCTCTGAGTGTGAGCGCTGTCGGAGTGGTGTGAGTCGGAGCTGCTCTCTATGGGATCAGTGGAGCTCCGCTCCTCCACAATACGAACATCCATCACATCCAGCTCCAGCACCTGCACACACATTTTAACAATCATTTAGGATAAACTGAGAATTCTCCAGGAAAAGACCAGAAAGTCCATTAGAGCTCATGTAATGACCAATTTTATCTCCAGAGTTTGGGCTATTCCAAAACCTTAATTTTGGTTTATTGAGATGATGATATTAAAAAATCTAATTTTGCCTTGTGAATCCACAAAAAACGTTCCTAAAAGTTTTGAAGATCAGCAGGATTTTGTTGAGAAATGTAAGATGTGTTTGTTTTCGGCCAGCAGTCACTTTCACCTTGGAACTGGAGGTCATTTTGGTCCAGCGTCTTTCTTATTGAGCTTAATCATGAACACTAACCTTAACTTAGGCAAGTGAGGCCAGCAGAGCTTCAGCAGTTGTTCTGGGTTGTTTGTGACTTCCTGGATGAATTGTCAACTCAAGCTGATGTATGAAAAAAACCAGGCAGATTCTGTTTAACTAATTTCTCATGTAGTGAGACTGTACCAAAACTGTGTGAGAAGGGCAAATCAATTTTCACCCAGTGCCTGGTTGGTTTGGATAGTTTTTCCTCCTAATAAATGAAATCATCATTTGAAAATGGCTTTTTTTGTGTTCGTTAAGCATTTATTTGATGGTGTGAAGCATTTAAAATTGAGAGAAAATGGTGAAGGTTTTTTAAGACTTTGCTCATTTACTTTTTCATCAAGTTTGCTTTATTTCCATCTGCATTCATTCAAAAATAAACAAATATAGAAATGATACATTGGCTTCAAATGCATCTATAAAGAAAAATAGAGACCATCTGACTTTCACCATCTCTTTGTTCTTATGATGTTAGTCTTTTAAATTGTCATCCACATATAGATTTGAACCATTCTGTCTTTAAATAGAGGGAATTTGACGTGTTGCGTCCTTTATTAAAGTTTGAGACGAGAGCACCACCTTGTGGCTAATTCTCCCAGATAAATGCATCTTCCTCCAATTCATCCCCTCCTACTTATAGATTTATTCACATGTAATAGGGTTATGATCACAGAAACAATCCATTCATTCAACAACAACAGACACAATTAGTATTAAAATTAATTAAACGCTTTCCATTTTGGACATTTAGGCTATTCTTATTATATTGTTCCAATGCAATAAATGCAACATGTTTCTAAAACTAAATGAGTAATCATTAAATAATCAAGTTTCTTTCAGTACTTTTTTTTTCTGTAATTGACCCGTTGATTAAAAAGACCAAATCTGATGCAGCTGAGAGGGGATAAAAACAAAGTGGAATGTTCTATAATGTAAAATAATATTTCAGGAAATGTAACGCAAAAGCAAAGAAACAACATGAACACAGAAAGACCCAACTTACTGATTGACATTTTCATTACAACTACACACACACAGAAAACAGATTTTAAGCTAAACATGTGAAACATTTAGCATAAATAAAATTCTTGAAAAGTTCATTGAGGAAAAATAGTTAATAATCCTCCCACAACTAGATTTAAGACTTGTGATTAGCATATTTAAAGATAATTTGCATTTTGTCTTATTTATTTTAAGGCCTTAATTTTAGGTACATTAATTTGAGGCTTTTTAAAGATGCGGGAACACTTAGGACTGGAGTGGAAAGACTTGGGACTTATTTGTGACTTGCAAAACGACTTGGTCCGACCATTTAGAAAATAGGCTGTGAGAGAAAGAGGGAGATGTGTGCCAAAGATCTTAGGGGTATGGGAACCGAACCCAAGACTTCCCCCTTGCACCACCTCCACATATTAAGTCTTTATAAGTTCAATTCTGAAGAGTATCAAAATACTAAACCACACTGTTACCTGCATTAACGCTTTAGAGGTCCTGTTCAGGTGTGCAGCAGAGTTTAACACCACAGAGACAAGTGGTCCCAGGACTTTCAGGTAACCAAGCAACACGTTGAGGACAAACAGCTTCTTCTGGTCATCGGCAGTCCTCATCAGCCGGGGGAGGGAGGTGGCTAAAGAGTGGAGGTTCTCAGATAGGATGTCAGTCAGGTTCTTACTGCTAGTGGCGCTCTGACTCCTCTGGGATACGTCTCTCAGAGCAACCTCACACCTGAACAAGAAGACATCGGGCTCCAGTCGGGCCATTCTCATTCTTTTTCCACTCAGTAAGAAAACAAAAACAAACCTCTGTCTGACTCTGGGGTCTTCGTCATTGATCGCTCCCACCAGAGCTTCCAGCAGTGGACCCAGACACTCTTTCAGTGACTGACCGCATGCTGCCAGCAGACGGTCGGCCAGTTCCACCGTCTCCAGCCTCACCCTCCAGTGCTGGTGGGCGGAGCAGCAGGAGATGATCCTCCTCAGCAGCACACACAGCTTCCCCGCCGTCGCCTTCACCCAGTCCGCCTTCCGCTGCACCACCAGCTGGCCGATCCTCCCCAGCTCTGGTGACACGATGCTGCAGGACTCACTGCGCTGCAGCTGGGCATCCTCCATGACCAGAACCACACACCCAGACCACACCTGAACCAGAGCAGGAATTTTATTTTTCTACGGTGTAAACAGTATTCATGACCCTTAAACTATTCACAGTTTTGTTTTACTATTTTCTTTGCACATTATTGTGATCTGTGAGCAACGCAAAGTAGTACATGGAAATATCAGATTACTTGATTAATCGTCAGAATAATTGATTAGTAAAATAACTGTTAACTGTAGAGCTACTTGGTGTTGGTCTATGTCATGAAATCCAAGTAAAATGCATTGAAGTTTGCACTGTAACATGATATCATGTGAATGAGGTTTAGAGCTGTAACTAATCATCATTTTAGGAATGACTTACTCCATCGATTATTCTGACCTTCTATTCTGACCTAGAGAATGCGTTCATTTTTTTCATTTCTTTAAAGTGAAAAAAATGAACACATTCTCCAGGTTTTTATTAAACCACCTACAGCTTTTAAAACAATATTAGAAATACAAAAGAAAATGAACCAATAGTTCAGTTCCAATATTTAAATAATAAATTAAACATTGTATTGCCTAAAGTCCAATAACATGTCATTCTTTTAGCGAATGCTTAATCATTTGTAGCAAAGATGCATCTGCAGATAGAAAACATTTTTAACATCAACATGTAATTGATCAGAAAAGAGATTCTTTGAATGTTTTAAGGAATTTGAATCTATGTCACTTGAGGAGTTCTGGGTAAAACTGATTTACAGATAAAGAAGGTTTTTCATCAAAGATAAAAAATGTATATATGCATCTTTCATAATCTTTTTTTACTCCTTATTCTACAGTTACCGATTACTAAATTAGTTGATTATTTCACTAATCAATTAATCGCAATTCATTCGATTAATTGTTTCTGCACTAATATAGTTGAGCAGGGATCAATACTTTTGCAAAGCACTGTACACCAGTTACTATTGGTGCTCTTTCATAAACAACCAACATTGTTGACATATCATGTTCATCTATCTTAAATTCAAGAAAATAAGTCCATTTTAACAGATATGTGTGAATTAACTGATGCAAACTCATGTGAGGTGTGCAAACAATAGTGCAGAAAACTGCAGCTCATCATGCTAAAATTCTGAAAGGGATTCATGTTATTTTGAAGAAGACTAAAGTGTTTTTACCTTGATGGCCCTGACAGTAACCGCATGGCCTTGCCTCAGATCTCCAGTGATGATCCTCGCTGCAGCCGAAGTGACCCCAGGTAAGAAGGAAGCCATGGTGCTGCCTACAGAACATCGCTCATCCCACAATGGGGCAACATGCTCCTGGTTGCAGTTGCAATGTAGAATCAAAGACTGGAGGCACTTCAAGGCCGCCGTCTGAATCTCTCTGGATTTGTCTTTCTCTCCTAAAGCCAACAGCAGCGACACAGCAGCACCCAGTCCGGGCAGCATCGAGGGTTCATACAGTCTGAACACTATGTCGCCATAAGCGGAGTGGAGCAGAGCATCCAGGCACTGCAGCACGGCAGATTTCAGCTCCTCTGACGTACCTGCGGGTTGGCCCGGGTCTGTGGGGGAGCAGAGGCAGACGCAGAGCTCAGAGAAGACATCACGCAGCATGTCCCAGCTCCGGACACATGTCCTCTCCAGAACGTAGCTCACTGCCTCGGCCACAGACTGCACCAGCTTTTCCTTCTTCTGCCCCGGGACTTTGAGGACGAAACGCAAGGGGAAGAGGACATACTCTTGCAGCTGCTGCAGCGAGGCATCGTGGATGTCTTTCAACTGCTCGCTCAGCGACTCCACATTTGTCACAGAGGGCTCCTTGGTGAGCAGAACGCAGGCTGGGCGCAGATAAGCGAAGGCAATCTTCGGATCATTAATCTGAGGCATGGCTGGAGGCATCACAGCAAGGGCCACTTCTGTAAGAGAGCACAGGGAGCTGATGTAACACCTTCAGTACTGTTCACTTTAATGAATGTGTTCTTCAGGTTATTTTATATAAAGTCTCACTGACTTTATATAAAATAACATACATATATATATAAAATCACATATATAATTTAAAAAGATGAACTACTGTGCTTTCATAAAAGCTTTTAATAATAAATATTTCTCACAAACTACTATAAACTCCCTTGTGCCTTGTACTGTTTTCATCAAAACACCAGCGCCATCTTGTGATGTAATGAGAGTAAGTCAAATCAAATTTTGAATACACAGAAGTGGAGGTAGCAATTAATCTGCTGTTTTGGAGGAAGAAGCCAATTGGAGTGAGGAAGAAGAGAAAGCTGGTTCTACTGAAGGACTGCAAAACATTTATTTGAGCCATATAGTTTTATAAAGAGAGAATGACTTCAACGTTACTTGAGAGGAAGAGTCAGACAGTGAAGGGTTGGATCTGGACATCTGTCCAATGGTAATAAACAGATCTGTGTATATGATAATTACTCATCTTTAATTCTGGTTTAATTCCAATAATCCAAATATTTTAAAGTAACTGATTCAAGTTCTGCGCATGGCATTCAGTAATCAGTATTCTTATTTCTCCAATTTACAAACTTGACTTTGATTTTTCGACTTCTGATAACGGTATAGTATTAGAAGCAGATGTTATATTCTTGCTATATTCTTGTACAGTATGGAGGAATTATCAGTCGACGTCAAGCTGTGTGTTTACTGTGCTTGCTGCCTGTAGAAAAAAAGCAAACGTATATTATTAGAACTACAAAGTTAGTTTCGAAAGTCAAACATTTTCGACTTCTCAAACTTAAAAATGTTCATGTTTTTTCTAGAAAATTTCTAGAAAAAGCATTTGTTATGTTCTATCTATAATGGCCCCATCACGCCGTCGTACATCCATCCTCTTTACCTACTGAGAACACAGACATTGATGCTGATGGTAATGAATGGGTTAGCTTATATTTTTCTCTGCTCTTAAATCTTAGCTGGGTTTAAAAAGAAAAAAATTGGTAAATTTGGTTATATTCTTATACTGCATGATTTAGTATAAAAATAAACGCTTTAAAAACACTAATAAAATAGTGTTAGTAAAACGTGATGTCGCACCTCAGTGATTAAACTAGGCTAACAGCTTCAATACTAAAGAGACACAGTGGAAAAAACAGCTTACCTTCATGCCAGCAACAGTAAGGCCTTGTCGTTGAGACGTCACTGAGAAACTAAACTACAGTAAAAAAATAAAGAAAAACATATCGACCCGAAGAAGTTACCGCTGTACTCGATGAAGTTTCCGTCATCATTCTGTGTCAGTGACGCACATTTGTGACGGTAAGTAATAATTTCCGGCCCTTTTCAGAATTAGATCCTTCCAATACAAACATACATATAATAAAGAAAAGTATCTTTACTAACTCTTTATTATGTCTATGTTACAAACTACTAAAACAGAATATAATAGAAAAATGTATGCAGTATATATTATTAGAATATAATTACATTTAAAAATGTATTTAAAACAGATTTCTGATTGTTGATTTACCTTATGGTTTCATTTAGATTTAAGCATAAAGTAACTCATTTCCATCTAGCCATCCATTGACTTCCACTTACAGGTCCAGGAAGAACCACAGTCTCCCTGGACGGACACTCCATCTACTCTAATGTTACCCCCAATCACTATTATGCAAATCACACCCCAGAATAAAGAAGTTTTCCTAAATTTATTTCTTAGGCTTATTCTGAGTTAGGCAGCTAATTTACTACTGCAGGCCTTAATCTAGTTATTCTTGTATTTTATACTTGTATTTTAGACTGCTTGATTGACCTCTGACCCATTCAGTTTGGAGTTCTTTGCATGTTAGTTTATTGATAAAAGACAAATTCACAATTAGATATTGATGAAACTATGCTCGCTGTACCTCCACGACAAAAGTAAATAAGAAGCTAATTTAAAACAAACGTCATCTATAGGCACTTCCCACAATACACAGGTCCAGTACAGTCCGAATCAATATTATTATTCTGACTCAACGGTAATTGGTTATACTGTTGTTTTGCAGCAAATATTCCTGAGCTCTAATCCTGACCTGAGCTCATTCTCTATCTGTTTGCATGGGTTCTCTCCAAGTACTCCAGCTTCCTCCAAAAAGTCCAAAAACATGACTCGTCTTTATTGGTCTGTAGTGTGTGTATGCTTGACTGTTTGTCCTGTGTTTATCTGGTTTGTCCTAGTTCAGGATGTACTCCTCTTGCCTAGTGGCCACTAGAGTTTTATTTTATTTTTAAATTAAAGAGCTTCAATAATAAATCTCACATTTGAAATAGAACAGCCCCGTGTGCCAATTGTTTAAAAGCAGTTAGCTCAGTTTTTACCTTTTCAATGGCTGTAACTGTCTAGGGAACGCGAAGGCTTTGTTTTATTGTGAAAGAACAGCAGTTTGAACGGAAGTCCAGCCTTTGCTCATTTTTTCTAAGCTGACCCCGGTCTGTCCTGTCTAGAGCTTTTTTGCCTGGCTGTGTGTTTATTAAAACAACCACCATGTTGATGTTACTTTTACCGGAGCCAGAGCTGATGACAGAGAAGCCGACGACTTACTGTGGTAATAAATGAATAAATGTGGTTTTATAGCCATTATTGGTCCAGTCTAACCGGAAACACGGCTAGCAGCTTAAACAACATCTCAATTGGTTTCAGTCTACAACAGTAAAAACGTTTGACTGTAGCTTACTTTATGGCATAATAAGTGAGCTTATATTATCCACACAGTCAGAACACAAAGCATGTCTCCTTACGTGCTTTGTAAGACTAACCCGACCCATTTGTGTCTTTTTTACTGGCAGTGAAAAGATGTAAATCTGGAAGACGTACACCTTCTTGATGTACATCTTCACACCAAAAAGTTGTAAAGAAGTGGTTTACCACGGAGTAAAACACGGAGGGAAATGTTATAATGTTATAAACCAAAGTTATGGAATAAAGTTTGGATAGAAAGGGAAATAGAAAACAAGAAAATTGAAAAATATTTGTTCTTCCAGACTTTATTCCCTTTGTGTCTCATTGTGAACATAATAAAAATCTGATCATAAGATGTTCCAACAATCTGAAGGCTTGAAAAGAAATGAAGTGGATAAAAGTGTTTAATCCGTCCCTCTGTCCTTCCATTAAGTCTGTACATCACTCCATTTATCCATCGGTCCGTCCGGCCGTCCATCCATCCATCCATCCATCCATCCATCCATCCATCCAAGGGCAAGCAATATGGACTTAGAATTACATCACTATATTTTATTGCACTGCTGTGATAACGATATAAACGAAAAACTATGTATTACATCTTTTTTAAGGATATAGCAGTCATAGCTCCACAAATACAGCTATTGAAAAAGCTTCCATTTTAAAAAGCCTTCTGCAGGACGCCACTTAAACAAGTGATTTATGTCACAAAACTTCACACAGTAGCTACAATCATATTTTCAAATTTACTGATATTTAGGGAATAGTTGAGAAAACAGTAAAAATAATAACATTTCCAGTAATGTCAGTTTTGTTTTTTAACAACATTAATGTAAATGTCAAGACAAATCAAAATTCATATAAGAAATGTTCCCGATACATAATAAACGATATGATAAATGCCCACCCTACATCCTTTTCGTGATCCTGTCTAAATCATCTCTAAACCTCCATCCTCTTCTACAGTCGGCGCAGTTTGATGCTGACCTCTCCTGCCCGTCCCAGTGCCAAGCTGTCGGCATGGATGAAGCGACCCTGGAGGCCGCCATCGCCGCCTACGGCGCTCAGCTGCAGCAGGTGGAGATGGCCCTGTCTGTGGGCCTGGACCCCAGCCAGCAGCCGGACCTGCTGAAACTGAAGGAGGACCTCTGCCAGCTGATAGAGCTCACAGAGGCCAGCCTGGTGTCCGTCAAAAAGAGCCGGCTGCTGGCCAGCTTGGAGGACAGTAACGAGCCGCATGGGAACACCTGCGAGGTGGCGGCCGACACCAGCAGGGTCGACGAGAACCTGAGCGCAGAGTTTGCCGCTTTTTACTCGGAACTGGGAGAGTGTTCAGGCAGCGGCTCTGACTCCAGAGAGAAGGATGAGGAAGGCAGAGAGGGAGATGGAGAAGAGGAGGAAGACGAAGAGGGAGAGGACGCGCTTAGCGGTACCAAGGTGAGAGCCCCCTACAGGACGTCCTGGGGGACGCTGGAGTACCACAACGCCATGGTGGTCGGGGCAGAGCCGCCGGACGGAGAGGAGGCGCAGGTCCGAGTGCTTTTCGTTTACCCCACCCAGAAATCCATGAAACCATGTCCCTTCTACCTGGAGGACAAATGTCGGTTTCAGGAGAACTGCAGGTATACCTTTAGTGACCCGTTTTAAAGTTAATTTAATGTGAACAGATTTTCTTATTTCTTCCATTCTGAATAAAATTGGACTTCTGAAACTCAGAAATTTCCAAATTTATTTTAGAAAATTTCCGAGATTAATCTCAAAATCACTGAGTCTTTTCTAGTAAGTTCTCATCTTTTCAAACTTTGAAATTTCCATGTTTTATTTCTTAAAAGTTTTTTAGATTTATCTGAAAATTTCAGAGTTTTTTGGCCACAAATTACTCATTTTTTTTGCTATCTAAAATGGCCGTAGTAGCTATCAAACTATTCATCCCTTTTAATTTACCATAGGCAGTATGGTACATACTGTCCAGTATGGTACATACTGGACACAGCCTCTGGGACAAGATTAGACCAAAAATATTTTATTTGCCTAAAATTCAGACCAAAATTATTCCGTCCCTGGACGAATTGGATTTAAGCTGATTTTCATCTGATGAAATGGGCATCTCTGAAAGGAAAATAAAAAAATTCTAAAAAGATTACTTTAATCTGCCTGTAGATAAATGCTGTCTGACTCCCTGTCCCCATCCCACCCTGTTCCCTAAATATGAGTTTGATCAGCAGCCTCAGTGGATTAGTTTTTTTATAACCTCCATTTCTTCCGTGTTTTCTGATGAAGGTTTTCTCATGGGGAGGTGGTGTACGTGTCCGAACTCCGGGAGTTCTTGGACTGTGACCTCAGTAACCTTGAAGAAGGTTCTGCCTGCTTGGCTCGACATGAGGACGGCATCTGGTACCCGGCCAGGATAAAAGGTAATTCTGAGCTGTTGATACATAATAAAAAAAACCCAAAACACTTGACTCTTAGACTCCTTTGAGGCATTTTGTCCTTTTAAATCCTGAAGCTGCACTGGGATTTGTATTTCTAAACAGTGACACTTGATTAAACAGTGACGATTAACTAGTGACGATGTCAAGTTCAACAGATTCTAGACCAGGGGTGCCCAAAATCGGTCCTGGAGGACCGGCATCCTTCATGTTTTAGTTCTCTCCCTGGTTTAGCACACCTGCATCAAATGATTAGAATGTCTAAAGAGAACAGTGACTTGCTGAGGAGGTTGTTACTACCACTAGGGAGAGAACTAAAACATGCAGGATGCTGGGTCTCGAGGACCAAATTTGGGCACCACTGTTCGAGACATTTCAAAATAAATGGATTAATTAAATGAGTGCAATAACGTGGCATTTTATTACAGTACATAGGTTTTGTACTTTTTTGCCATACAACCACAAATATTTCGATAACATTTTTTTTAAGAACTTGCCAAATGAGAAGCAGCCCAAATTTTAACAACCTGCCCCAGAGTTGTTTTTTCCAGCCGAACATATTCAACAGAGGCTCAATCTGGCAACACAGAGTGTGAGTGTGATTGACACTTCTAAGACCCGTCTCCTGGCTCTGATTGGCTGTTTCTGACCAGGACCATCTTTCTACTGACAATCAAGGCCAGGAGTCCCCAAAGTCGGTCCTCGAGGGCCTGCATCATGCACATTTTAGTTCTCTCCCTGGTGGTACCAACAACCTTTTCAGCAAGTCAATGTTCTTCTTAGGCCTTCTAACGAGCCATCATTTGATCCAGGTGCGTTAAACCAGGGAGAGAACTAAAACATTCAGGATGCCGGCCCTTGAGGACTGACTTTGGGGACCCCTGATCAAGTCAGTCTTTGATTGACTAGGAGGTCAATCAAAGACCTGCTAGTGGTCTTTGATTGACCACTAGGAGGAGCCAAAGAAGGACGATTCTTTTCACAGATTATCTGTCTCAAATTCTACTGTCAGGACCTTAACAGTTTCAACAAACATGTGAAAAATAAATGTTTTATAAAAGTTAAATATCACATAGACCATGTTATCTCATTGATTTGTAATGTTTTCTCTCCTGTCAGAAATGGACAGTGGTTTCTTCACAGTAAAGTTCGACTCACTGCTTATGAAAGATGCCGTTGTCGAGGCCGACGGGGTCATCCCGCCCCTCAGAGAAGACGACCCGCTCTCCTCTGACCCTGATTCAGACGATGCTGGAGATGCAGATGCAGTGGGATATGCAAAAGGTTTAGAAATGCCAATAACGTGTAGACCAAATATACTATTTAAATTGAACCTGTCAATGTTTGCTTCAACCTTTCCTTTTCTGTTATTTTTCGTCAGTTCTCGACTCTGCCACAGAATCGTCTGAAGCAGTGAGCAGTGCTAACTTTGGGGGCTGGGAGGCTCATACCAGAGGCATTGGATCCAAACTAATGCTCAAAATGGGCTACGAGTTTGGAAAAGGTGAGAAAGACTAACACATTCCAACCAGAAGACTCATTAATCGAACTTCATTAATTGAAATATATGTATTTCTGTTCTATAAATCTGAACATGTCAGAACACTGACAGCAGTATTATTACATATATACGTTTTTCCAAAATTAATATCAATTGAGCATAATTTGCTTGAATTTAATTTGTAGTAAAAATTTTGCAGCTCATTGAAGTTCTACTATTGTGTGACTTTATTCAAAGTTTTTCCGTAGACCTGAGGGGAACGTTCCAGCGTGTGGCTGGGATCCCAGAAACAAAAGATTCATCAATGCAAATTTATAGCGATGGGCTTCATCTGCAAAAAGCTTTGATCCATTTATAAGGCTTAATAAATGAAAAGTCCTTCAGGCACAGCCTAAAAAAATAAAATTAAACATGCTTGAAAGTAAAATTCTGTCTTGGTGCCAATTAAACTAAAGTCAATCTGTACCTGAACGATAAGAGGAAAAACATTTGAAATGGACTTTAAACAGGGTTTGAACCCAAGAACAGAAGATCACGATCTAGAACCCTAGATTCTAGAGTTGCTTATGGTGGCGGCTTGTTGGAGTAGATGTGTTAATTCAGATTTGTTCTGTTGTTAAAGATCTGTTGTTGTTGTTGTAGCCAACAACAAGTGGTCAGAAGACAGCATTTAGCAGCATTCAGTTTCTATGCACCACAAATCTGGAATAAACCTCCAGAAAACTGCAAAACTGCTAAAACACTTCAGCAGGTTTTATTCTAACCGGAATAAAAACTGTTTAGAGTTACCTTTGGTTTGTAGTTAGTGAAACACTGATCAACATATTTGATGTGTATTTGCTTGATGATTTTGATGATGAGATTTGATAAATGATTTCTGTATTATGACTTTTATGGTGACTTGTTGCTGAAATGTGCTATACAGTTAACTTGACTTGGTTTAATTTGAACTATGCAAACACATTGGTGTAAACCAGATGCATTGTGTTTAAGCCTTATTGTAAATATGCTCATTTTCAATGTTTGTCTAAAGAAGCAACTTTTAATTGAGGAAACAGAACTAGAAGTTACTAGAATCTCTGATCAACTTCATATAGAAAAGTTGAAATATTAATAAAAATATTAACAGATTATTTAAATATTTTAAAATTGTGCCAGTGCTGATTTTTTTTTAAAACACACACACAGAAACAAATATTTCAGAGCTTGTTTTGCCTCCCCAGGCCTAGGGAAGCTGCAGGAGGGTCGGGTGGAGCCGGTGATGGCCGTGGTCCTGCCCAAGGGAAAGTCTCTGGATGAGTGTGCTGAGCTGACACAGAGGCGTACCCACAGCATGGCTGCTCAGGATGGTGCCCACACCAGCCGGCCAAAGCGCCGCAGAAAGCCGAAAGTCTCCACCGGAGGGCGCCGTACAGTCTTTGATTTTTTAAACCACAAGCTGGGAGATAAGAGCTCAGATCCTGCTGCTGCTGGGGCGGCGGGAGCGACCGGGGTGGAGGCTTACAGGGCCGGGAAAAGCACCAAAAGGAGCCTTAATGTGAAGCTCTTCCAGGCCGCAGAGAGGGTGGCTCAGACTGAGAGGGAGATCCAGAAACTGAGCGAGTCTCTTGGCAGACAGACAGGCAGGTCAGTACTGAACATAGAGTCATTAACTGCTTCTGTAAAATCTGGAAACAATAAGAACCCTGCCCTATTTAAGTTACTGTCACTGTATTCAGTGACAGTAGCACTCAAACGTGTTTATGCTTCTGAATTTGATAGAAAAATACTCAGAAATCTTTAGATTAAATTCAGAAATTTTCTAGAAAAAAGCTTTCAGGAGTTTCAAAAGTCAAAAATGTTCAACTTCTGAAATCTTTCTTTTTGGCAATTTTTTTGACTTTTCAAGATGAAAGTTTTCGGGGTATTTTTCTTGAAAACGTCTGAAATTAATCTCACCATTTTTGAGTTTTTTGGTGGAAATTCACTCCTCTTTTTTTCCCTATTTGCAACGGCCCTAATCCACCATCTTATTATTTTAAAATTGTTTGGGAAGGGAAAATTTTTTTCCATTTTATGTCATAAAAAGTTTTGAAACAAGTAGAAGTAATAAATTCATATCCCCCAAACAAGAACTGTGGGAACAATGTGAACTGTAACTAAGGTGGGAACATCTTGTGAAGAAACAGTGCTGCTTAAACCAACCTGACTTGTCATCTCCCCCATCCGCCTTCACACCTATTTGTTGTTTGTGTTTGTGCAAAGGGATTCATCCAGAGTGAAGCAGCTGGAAGAGAAGCTGTCAGCGGCTCGCTGCCTGCTGGCCCAGCAGAAAGCACACGAGCTGTCCATCCAGAGGGATCACAAGAAGGCAGACACACACAAGAAGATGACAGAGTTCTAACTACACAGACAGAGGGCCTGCTGGCCTCTAATTAACTCATATTCACTGCTTATTGTCACTTCTCTGCCTTGTTTCTTTTTCTTTTTTCTTGTTTTTTAAAGGATTCCTCCTGGATGATTTGCTACCAGCATCATGGCTTTTGGCTGACAGCGTAGTTCTTTTTTTAGTTGTTGTTTATTGTGGATGGTTTATGGAAATTTAACAATGTTGTTAAAAATAAATTTTTAGTTGTCATGAACGACCTGTTTTGTATTTTTGGTTCTGATACCACAGCTGGACATTTGCCCCACATTTTGTGATATCACAACAACAAAGTTCATAAAATAGTCTTTAATTCTGGAAAGAAAAAAAAACTTGGGTTTAAAAACTTCAGTAATTGTGGTATGCAAATGTATTCAGCATCCTCACAGCATGATGCTGCCACTGTTATGTTTTAACATAAAAATTGTGCATCTAGGTGCAACCTTTACAACCCATCGAGACGTTTTTACCCTCAGTTTAGTTACAAAAACATTTAAGAACCACATGCACTTTAGAAAAAAAGAGCAAATCATTTCTGGTAAATGTCTATAATAGGGCTGCACAGTGGCGCAGTTGGTAGCACTGTTGCCTTGCAGCAAGAAGGTCCTGGGTTCGATTCCCGGCCGGGGTCTTTCTGCATGGAGTTTGCATGTTCTCCCTGTGCATGCGTGGGTTCTCTTCGGGTACTCCGGCTTCCTCCCACAGTCCAAAAACATGACTGTTAGGTTAATTGGTCTATCTAAATTCTCCCTAGGGGTGTGTGTGTGTGAATGGTTGTTTGTCCTGTATGTCTTTGTGTTGCCCTGCGACAGACTGGCGACCTGTCCAGGGTGTACCCCGCCTCCCGCCTGGAACGTAGCTGGAGAGAGGCACCAGCAACCCTCTCGACCCCATTAGGGACAAGGGTGAACAGAAAATGGATGAATGGATGTCTATAATAGGAAATGTGTAGTCATATTTAAGTAACCACTTAAACCTTTACAAAAAGAAGATAGTGGGAACTGATATAAAAAACATAGTTTTCAACATAATGACAAAAAAAAATCAAAAGTATTAAGGTGAATGTTTATGCAACATACTAATAAACATTCATCTGTATTTTAGTGCTTTCTACCACTTCTCTGAGATGGGTTCTGACTGGCTGCTGTGGAGCTTTGTGCCATTTACTGAGTATTACAGAGTTTTTACTATTTCATCGCCAGGAGTATGCATCGTTTTAAAGCAATGCCCATACCTGATATAACACACACGACATCTGTGAAACCACAATAACCTCCCAGTTTAATAAAAAGTCTGGGCAGCAGCTTGGCACACTATCTCCAGGCAGGTTGGCTGCTGAATGTCTCCTCCGCCACAAAAAGGCTTAATACTGCTGCTGCAGATCAAATATTTATATTCTTAAGTCTTTATTTTTGCTCCATTTTCATTTTAAGGAACTGTTTTCGGCGCTGGTGGGCTTTATTCAGCATGCAGTAATTCAGCATGAAGGGATCACAGATCTTCCCGCGCTACTGCGCCACGCGACGCCACGCGTTTTTCAATCCTAGCTGCGGCCTCGCGTGGCGTCGCGTGGCGCACTGGTTAGAGCACGAGCATTGTATACAAAGGTTCCAGATCTCGACGTGGCGCTGCCGAAATCGAATCGAATCGAATCTAAAGACATTTACTGCAAGTCTTTCCCACCTTCCTGTCAGATTACTGCTGAATAAAGTCCACTACTGTCAAAACATCAGGAGGACAAAGGGGAACAACTGCCATCACCAATAGAGCCCTGCTCCACCTCATTCCCCTCCAATTTGTTGTCCTTAAAATCTTACTTATAAAAGCTAAATTCATTTTTGTCCGGAAGAATGTTAGAGCCTTCAAATTAAACATTAATTCACAAAAAAATCCTCTGAAGTTAAAGTAGCACTACTTCGATATATTTTTATTCAAGTAAAACTAAAAAGTAGCTGTCCAAGAAATTATTCAAATGTAAAGAAGTAAATGTTAGAAAGAGACTGTAGAGTAAAGGTTGAATTATCACAACTGATTTAATATTTAGCAATGATGGCATCAAACTGACAAAAGCATAAAGTTAAGTTAATTCTGGTATTCTTATGAATTCTGGTATTCTTATGAATACCAGAATTCTTCAATATTTTTTCTCAAATATTTGTATTTGAGAAAAAATTCAAATAATGACAAATTTTAGTGCATTTATAACTAAAACCTATCTTTGTTTTCTTCCGAGACACATTAACTGTGTTTCCATTAACCATAAAATTGAACAACTTGAAATTACAATAAATAAATTTATTTAATGGAAACACGGCAAGTTTGAAAGTACATATGGTTTTCTGTAAGAAGTTGTGTTAGGATTAGGATGCGATGTTTTTTCAGAATTGATTTAACAGCAAAACTGCAACGGAAACACTTTTTTCGCATCACACGAGTCACGTGATCAACATGGGATGTTACTACTGCCGAAAATTGCAAAGAAGACGGCAGGAAGTGGTAGCAGGATGATGTGTTTTCAGACAATGTGCAGCTGGCTCCACCAGATCTCTCGCAGGATAACAGTTCATAAAGAGTTGTGTTATTCCAACGTGTCAATTCTTCTTTGACAGAAGAATTATGAATTCTTCTTTGACAGAAGAATTCTGTAAAAGAATTTACAGAGTGGTGCCCACACTACCAAGTGGGTGGTGCTTATCGCTCTAATGCCTGAATAAGAGGCTGACATCTTCTCTGATTGACTGATAGATGATGAGCACTAGCGCCACCATGGCTGATTTCTGAATATATCTCATTAAGTGTTTACATCATTGTTAAAGTCTTATCGCGAGAACAAGCTTATTCACATGTGATTTTCATTTCATATCTTATTTAATGGAAACACCATAATTCAGAAACTCTGTTTTTTCAGCATTAGTAGAATACAGACAAAGATCTGCGCACATTTGTTGAAATGCAGATGGTGATACAATAAAAAGTTTAGTGTTTTGTGGACTTTTTGTTGCCTCTATTTACATCCAGGGGGTGAGATTTTCACATTGTTCACTGAGGAGTTCCAGCATTGCCCCCCTGCTAAGACCTCTTGCCACTCCCTTGCCCCCAAGGTAAATATTTCTACATCAGCCCCTCCAAAACAAAGTTAGAAAAACACAAATGATTTCTTCCCAACAGACTCAGGAAAGGCTAACTCAACTAAAGTTCAGGGATAGCCTGAGACCATGAAGGACAGTTGCCGGAGAAACTAATGGCTGTCAGCAAATCTGAACAATCTCAATAGTCCTGCAGGCGGAGAGATAACGGCAAACTTCATGTTAAAGTAAGAGCGATCTCAAAGAGATACAGTTTTAGTTGAGTGGATGGAGCCGAGCGTTTGAGCTTTGTTTCTGATGAGTGGCAGCTCATTGGCTGCTGGTGACCAGAGGGGATCACTTGGAATTTGCTGATTGTGGGAGAAAATGGCCAAATGCACCATGTGTGTGGATTTAATGGGATCCCTGGAGGGTCCGAGCTTCATGCCTTCCCCATTTATGAGCCTCAAGGTTTGCAGGGAAAGGAAGGGGTAACAGATTTACACTCCCCTATTCCCTATCATCTGCATGCACCATGCAACTCCTGCAGACATCTGTCAGCTGACCTATTAGGGAAGTTTTTGCAGTTAATCGGCGCTCATCACGGCCAGCATTATGAGATTAAGGAGGCGTGATGGGGGAATTGATTAGGAAGCCAAGCTGACAGGCATATTATTTGGGCCGGCTTATTAAGCTGCTCACCTGAAGGTATTATAAGGCTGCAGAGTTTTGTCTGTGACTGTGCAGGCTGAGTATCTTTTAGGAATTAAGCTTTGTTGTACATTTAATTGGCATGAGTTGCTTCAAAAATCCAATTGTCTGTGAAACTCAGAGGAATGAAATCAAGACTACGTTTTTTTTTTCTTCCTTTTTGCTCACTCTGGTAAACTAAGCAACCAATGTTTTAACATTCACTGCCTTACAAAAGCATTAATATCCATTACATTTTTTAATATTTTGTCACATGCAACCACAAACTCCACCATACTTTAGCATAATGTCACTATACTAATTAACATCAGCTTAGTCCATTTAGTTTGTTAAATTTATATCAAAATTAGCTAAAATGCTACTTTACGTAAGCATTAGCATGAATACTATCACTAACATGATAGATCTCCATTAATGTACTCAATATTGTATGCAAACAGCCCGGTATCAGCTATAATTAGCAAAAGTAATAAAGTAGAAACTGTGAACTCTTGTCTTCACATCTCTTCATGCTTGTTGTGTTTAGGCCAACGTTCTCCTGGGGCCCCAACGTCAGAAATCTGACCTGACATCGCTCTGGTGTTTCTTTCTTCAGTCATCCTGAAAGGTGAGTCGTCAGCGCTCCATCTGGTTCCGGACTCTTTCCTCTCTTTACATGTTCTGCAGCAACTTTGACCTACCTCTTTAATGCCCATAATTTTTCAGACAAATACCTTGGAGTTGTACTCAAACACAATTATCACACAGAATTTTGAATGTGTATTAATATTCCAACGTGCTTTTATTTTTTATTGTTAGTGCTGTACCTAAAATGTTTTCTAAACGGAGATGCTCACATTTCCTAAAAACAACTATCAAAAACGTGTTGCAGGAGGGGTGCTATGATGGCACATACATGGTATGATGGCCTTCATACATGACCCATGTATGGAGGCTTTAGTCCTCGTGGCGGTAGTCGCAGGTTCGATTCCTGGCCTGATGAGGCAATGGAGAACCTTGATGTTTTGGGCTTGATCCTTTTTGATCTTTATTGGGGCCACCATTCTCCTGAAAACACTCTAAAAGTCAGTGATTTTCCACCCATGGATCCTAAACTATATGCCAGCATCTCAGTAAAGTCTGGATCTAAACAAACACAGATGAATTACCAAGACTTATTGTACCAAACAGAGTCATACTGATTGCAATCTGGATCAGGAGTCAAATGTTCTTCATGTTTGTAAATACAAGCTGTTTATCTTCAGTACTTTGTATATTCAAATTAGTGCAAATACTCAAAAACCCTGCAGTTTAAGTCTTCAATCTCAAATCCAGTGAGAGTGCCAGGAGAAGTTTTGAGTACAAGAGTTACAAGTTTTGAGAAGAAAGACATAAAGTCCTGCTTTCAAAATTAAAATTTACGCAAAAGTATTAAAAGTTTTGAGAACAAAATACATGCAATCTTGCTTTCAGATTGAACATGTGTGCTCTTGGATTACAGCAGAAAATTTCCCCCATATCAGAGGAGACTAAGGCGGAGCTATTTGGCCACAAGGACTTAACGCTCAGTTATGCCGCTCATTGTCTGCACTCTGAATAGTTGTCATGGAGATTAGTAGTATTTCTCAAACATGCATGACAGAGTCAAAGCAACACTCCAGAGGGAATAACAATAGAAGATGATGTAAAAGTTAATTTTACATAATATTCCCACTTTAAATGTATATCCTACTTCCAACTGGTACAAGAACTGTTCAAATAATTTCTTAAAGTCTCCTGTTCAGTCTCCTGAGAATCATTCATTCAAACAGTTGACTTGAGGTTTAAGCAGCCATGACAGAAGCAGCATGTTGGTGTCTCTCTGACCATGACTGTACGTGCATTGCATACGCCCACAGATAATGCTCTGCACAGAGAGATAATTGTTCAGGAAACAGCTTGTTCGATTATCATGTTGGTCTTCGTGGGCCGAATCTCTAATTACTGGGTTTGGCCAATAATTAAATTAAAATGTTTGTCCAGGTCCAAATTAATTCCTGAGCCCAAAAGCACATGATCTTCATAGGTCATAACTGAAATTAGCATTGAAGGCAAGTTCTTTATCTAGGTAAATTTAATAACATGACATTTTAGCTGTAATTAATAACATGGTGACCTTGCATAGCATTTCGCGCACCTCTCTTAGGGAAGCTGGTGAAAAACACCTTGATGGAGCTCCATCTTCATATTTAATTTATCTCTTTACATTTGATTCTAAATGTGAAATCAGAGGTTTAAAAAAAGGTATTTGGTATAATTTTAGCCAAGAGCCATTCTCAATAAAAAATGTCTGGATGGGATATTGTTCAATGCGTTGTGTTTTTATAGAGATAAATTATCATTTTGTACCTCCTGTGAAATCTGCATAACGATCAGTGGTGGCTGCTCTGCTGAGCTGGTGGAAATACAATAGTTTGTTGGTTCAGGTGAGAATCAAGGTCATAGCGTTGGGTGTAACATTGCATGCTTTTTTAATCCAGTCTGAGGTTTTCTCCAGGTAGCATGGCCAGACGCTGATGTATGGGAACCAATTTAATATAAAGACATGTAAATTAAAGCCTGGTGGGCTGCTTTCCACATGTTTAAGTTAATCTACCTGCCACCACTTTAACATTCTGCAGTTACATTAAGCGGACAGAGTCGGCATAATTTGACATATGATTAGCAATTTGAGGAAATCCAACAGCTTGTACATAAATAGCAGCTCTATCCAGACTTTCTGCTTTTCCACCCGTGATAATAGGCTGCAGCAAGTTTTGAACAAGATATGAAATGAAAATGAGGGAAAATGCCTTGAAAGTGTTTCAGTGCCAGGTGAAACTTCTGCTTCATCCACCTGTTTAGAAGCTGATTTCACACAACAGGAGTCCACTTTGTTCTGACCCTGTCACGTCTGTTTCAGTCCTCCTGTCATTAGGTTTTGAACTGTGTGCTTTTCCACATCCCCTTTACATGCCATAGGAAAAAATGTCTCCATTCTCTTTTTGCATCAGTTTTGTTTTTCTTTTTAAAAACCTAAGAATATAAATAACATGGTGGATTTTTTAAAATCCATATTTTTTCTATTGCTAAATTATCTAAAGGTCATGTAACATTTGTGGCTTTAAGAGTTTTATTTAGTTTGACTGAGGGCAAAAATTACTTTTCATAAATATAAAGGCACAATTTTCCCTAGTTGAAGTCTTAATAAAATTCTGGTAATTGAAAATCATTTGGTAGCTGACCTTTTAACATTTTTTTAAAATCACAAAATACTGTCTGGGTAGAATTTTAATTCTTTTGTCTCACAAACTCAAACCATCTCTAATCATGCATTTCTAACTTTTGTTAGGATTATCCATCCTTTACTTTTTAACGCTGTCTGTTCTCACTCTGCAGTCTCTCACCTCCCACATACTTCCTGCTCCAACACTTCAGCAAGTACTCCAGGAAGACTTTGTCCATAAAGCTGTCAGAAACATACAGAATATGAACACTTTCAGCCTGGCAGCTTTATTCGCAGATACTTTTGTTTAGTTTAGTTAGTTCAGCCATAGTTTGATTGCAAGTCAGTATTCCCAGTCAGTATGGATTGAATCCTAAATGTGTTGGTACTTTTAAATATTTTAAAAGCAAACACAGGTGGAAATAAGGTGTATGTTGGACTCTATACTGGTCATAAAAACCTATGTTCTCAATGCTCCCTCAAAACTTTGTCCTAACCTAATTCCTAGCATTAATTAAACATTTTAAACTTTAACCAATGTAGTAAATGTGTGTGTGAAGCTTCACAACATTTCAAACATGAACACAAATGTAGATAGAGAATGAAGTCTTAGTATAGATTCTCAATTGGATTTCGGGTTTGGGCCAAAAAGTTTCAATTGTCTTCTCTGACATGTTTTCCTGTGTTTCAGTTATGGTTTGTGGCAAAATGCAAACAAGACTTCAACTGGTTTTCTTTCAACAGTGGTTTTCCTCTTGTCACTCTTCCAGGTCAGATTGGTGAAGTGCACAACTCAACATACCTTTCTTCATCCTTGTTTCATACTACTTTTAGTTCTATTAAACAGCCATGTTCCACACAAAAGCCTTTTAGAGAACAGAAAAAACATTGGTTTACACACTGTCTGCTCAGAAAACAAGACAAAGATACAACTAAAGACTAAAGTGAGTTGTTACAAGAACTTCACTGCTGTCTTGAGTTATGAAATTATCTATATAGATAAAAAAACTAATCTCCTCTCAATATATTTCTTTAACATAAAATGTTGTAGTTTTTCTTCTAGTAGACTGAGACTCTGTCATTTCCAACACTGACATATCGTGGTAAAAAGTGTTCCCTTGTTCTACGTTTTGCTTGAAAAATGATTGCCTGCTAAATATGTGACCTCTACCAAAGTTTTAAAAGAATGGATCTGATATTGTAACAGTATTGCTAACATTTGACTATGACGTACGTAATCTGCCAGCTGGGTGAAGGTTACTGGAAATTGCTTGTGTTGTAACCAACCCTGTGTATTTGCCAGCAATAAAATGTCTTAGACATACACAGACAGAATGACCTTCCTCTGTTGCTAAAACTACAGGCAGAATACAACTCTAAAACAGTGCAAAAATCAGCATCATCATTCACAACACCTTCAGTTTGCTGATTGGTCCGGTTGAAAAATCAAGTTCAATGGGAGAAATCCCACTCAAAGCACTGAAGAGAGATTACAATCTAGCTGAGTTGCATAGGAAGGCAACAACCAGAAGGTTAAGCCACTGTTGGGAAAGCATTAGGTAGTGATGACAGGTGAACATGTTTTACTAGCACTAGAGAAGGCATTTGGTTGTACTGGAATCTTTTAGCGATATCAGAGGGTGTGAATACTTTGAGCATGTCCATGCAGTGGTGTGTTGTCAGGGCCAGCAGGGCCTTCTCTGCTGGCCCTAGAAAATTGAAAAGTGTAAAATGTTTTAATCATATTTAATTTGAACCATAATTACATTTTTACTGTACAAACAAGTTTCTTATTGGTATTATTGAGGTTTTACTTCACTTTCCTACTTTAAAAAGTGCCTTAGACGCCTCTGGCGAGCAGCTCCACCTCAGGACCTGCTGTATAAATTAATTTACCCTCCAGTCAAAAATGCCGTGCAACAGGCCATGGTTGGCATCATAGACATATATAAAGAATAGAAGCCTCATGTACCTCTCTTACCTATTGTCGCTGACAAGATTTAGGGCGGCCATCTTGGCCACCGTATTTCCTACGCCAGAGCAGCCAATGCCGGGTCTACTCTTTATATTATGTCTATGGTTGGCATGACTGACAGAATTATCAGCCAATCAAAATTAACATACAATGACAGTACGTCCCACTGGCCTTGCCACTGTAGTGAACATTTTGGTATTTACAAAATGGTAGCCACTTCAACTCCGGTTGACTTATCAAAATCGCATTTTTAAAAACACTCTTTCACAGATAATTTTTTAAAAAAGCACTAAAAATGGAAAATCCACACCAAACCTGGATTCACTAACACAGACCAGTAAGAACTTTGTAAAGCGCTTTAAAGTCTTTAACTATAAGCGCTACGAGTGGCTAACACAGCTAGCACTAAGCACAACAACCTGTGTTTAATTTAATTACAAGTAATGCGTGAGTGATACTTTTCTATTACATTCTCATACAAACTTTACTTAATATTTTTTCTTTAAATTCTTCACATATGCTATTTGACCAGTATGAATTGATGTTGAGCTGAACTGGGGAACATAGAAAAGTTTTGCTAAATTGCTGGCTGTTCAATTATGTGCATTCTTTCCTGCACTGATAACAGTGCACATATACACAGTTATGTGTGCACTGATATCACTACATATCAGTGCAATGATATATGCATTGTTGGGCTCCATTGTTGCTTTTTTGGCATATTTTTATTTATTTGCATATTATTCAATACCTTTTGCTTGGTGTGTCACATAATTTTTGCATTGCCCTGCACGTGTGTATTGTTCAGGTATAGTTGACATCTATTGAAGGCCCTGACTAAAACCTCATGGCACGCCACCGTGTCCATATGTACACTCATCAAGGAAAATACTAAAAGTGTATGTGTTTATCTGTGCATACAGCCATTAATGAAAGGACAGAATGCTTATGAAGCCTCAGAGAATGGATACAATTCAACATTTAACACCAGGTTACTCACATTTACCTAAAACAAATAAAATATCCATACCAAGGAAAAACTCAGACAAATTTTCACAGAAACATTACTTTATGGATATCTCATGAATATTTCATGACATCAGTTCATTGTCAGCTTTGTTCCAGCCAGACATTGTTGGGATGTATTTCACCTCATATTGTCCTATTATTAGCAATCTGGATGTTGAGTCTTCTGGTGTATTAGGATTCGGTTTTTGACGTTTTATCACAGCGTGAGAGTTTGAGCTGTGCAGCTCAGAGTCAGGATGGTGTGGCATTGAAGTGTATTTTTGTTGTTGACCTTTTGCCCTCATAAAGAATGTATTTGCCCACAGGGATCAGTGATATATATTCCATCTTGTTTCTCTTATCCTTTGTATCCTTTTGATTACAAAGGATAAGAGCAAAGACTGTGACATGGAGTTCCCAGAAACAAAGAAAAAAGATTCACAATAAACTTTTTTTCTTACAACATGTGACAAGCCCGTCGTCCTATCAGCTCTCATGTTCCTCAAAGCTGCTAGATCATCCCAGCCAGCCAGGGAGGGAGGAAGAGTCCCACAGATCCCAGAATACACACCAGTACAAACATCCAGAGGAATATCCTGTCAATGACCATCGCCACGTACTTCCAGTCCTCCTTCACCTGGCAGAAAGAACAAAAAAAAAACCTCAAAGGGATATTTCAAATTTCACACCACAACACTTTTCCGTTTAGCAGCTGGCAGTTTTCACCGTTGATTGATCTGTCTTGAATGGATGATGCTGTTTTTCAGCAAGAGGCCGCTTCCTTCTAAATGTCACTCAATCTTTGCCATGAAATATTCATGGTCAAATTATAGATGTCCTGCTGTTTTATGACTGGCGTCCTGTGTCTGTAGTTCATTGTAATGTAGTATTTCTGCTTTTTCCACTCTCAGGCAGCTGTTCTTCCTGTGTCGGATTTCCAGTGCTACTGGATGGAAAGCAGCCTATCACTGCTACGTCACCAGCTGAATTTCCATTATAAATGTACACAAACAACACAACATCAAAAAAACACAACTTCGCAATTGCTGTCTTTCTATTACATAAGAAACACAATTAAAATCCCACACGTCAATACGTTTGTTCACGCATTACGTCATTAAAAAACACGCCTCCCGCCATTCTCCAACCACTTCCTGTCGTCTTCCTCGTGGTTTGCACCAGTGGCAACATCCAGTTGTTGATCATGAGACTTGAGTAATGCAAAAGAGTGTTTCCAATGCAGTTTTGCAAAATAAACCAATTTTGATACGGCCAAAAACACAGTTTTTTCAAAAATTGACAATTTCCATTAAGCGGATTTATTTTTGAAACGTCAAACTGCATGTACATACATTCTAATAAAAAGTTGTGTTTTAATTCTTCCATTTTCAATTCTTTACAAATTATATTACTAAATTTTTGCTTTTCTGGACACTTTAAAAATGTTATCCACAGTGCCGTGCAAACGTTTAGAGATTGTTGTTTATTTGAATTTTACAATTTTTAAATATTTTATAAAAAAACAAATTCTAATAGACAAAGATAACATAAAATACAAAAAAACAACTTTTAGCATGAAGGTTCCATTTTTGAAGAGAAAAAGCTTTTCAAACTAACCCGTTTCTGTGTGAAGAAATACTTTAGCCCCTAAATCTGAAAACTAAAGTTGGCATCAAGCATTTATGATAACACCAACTGGTTCATTTAAATCGTTGTGGTGAAGTTTAGACCCACTTTACTTTGGAGTTATGTTTTAACTCAGCATCCCTGTAGATGTTTTAAGTATGAGTCGCCAGTTCAATGCTATGACACTTCATCTTAATTGGATTAAAGTCTAGACTTTCTCCTAACTGACTTTAAAAGAGACTTCTCTACTTCAGGGATGGTATTGACTACTGATAACCAGAGTTGGATGGGAGCTTTCAACATTATAAGTAGACAATATTTCCCAGGAGAGTCTGTCTCTCTAAGAGCTTTGTAATTGCTGTCATTATGGGACTTTGTTAGGTGATGTAAGTATATGTTACTCCTTCAAATATGAAGGCGAGGGATTCAAGCTCAACTCCTGTTGTGTCTGTCTGCTACTATAAAAGGAGTAATTCTTTAGTCGTCCTCTTCTGTTGATAATGTTAGCTAAAAAAATGCGGAAACCTCATCAAACCTCGTCATTGCAGAAACCTCCATCACTTTCAGATAATTTATCTGGCAACATATTGAGCACTTAATAGGAAAAAGAAAGAGTGACAAAGAGACAGATAAGATACATGACAGTGAGAACAATTTAATTTAGGTAACAGTCAGCTGTTAATGGCTCTAACATTAGCATCTGCTTCGTAGCTAGCTAAATTAAATATTAATATTTAAGGTTTTTTGGTCTGTTTTGCACCTGGCCATCTTATGTCAACATGTAAAAACATATAAAATGCTTTTTAATGCTTGTTATATTACGACTATGTCAGTATTAGACAAGCATAAAAGTTGTGATATATGTATATACCAGAACATTGTACACTGATTACAGATTCTTCTGATGTATTTCCTTGTGTCATGAGCTGGATGTATATTTACAACCCAACTCCTCCATAAAACTCAAGCCAAAAAGGTAAACTAAAGGTAAACTTTTAAGCAGCTATGAAATCTGAATGAAAGTCTAATCTTACTGTAAAAGGATCCTTATTTTTGTCATTACTGCTTCCAAATGAAGTTCCTCTTTGGTTTGTTTTCGAAAATGAAAGTATTTACCAAAGTATCCAATATCCTTAATCTGGGGTCGGTTTTAATTAGTTTTTATGAGTTGTTCTTTCCTGTAATCTGAGTTTTGAGTTTGAATGTCTTCGAAATTAAGACCAAAGTTTTAATAGCTTCATAAATTATGAAGATTTCAACAGTGAGTGCGGGCTAATAAGACTTGGAAGTATATTATTTAGCATTCTTTCAAGAAAAACATGCTAGACAGCAAATGCTAAAATAAATAAGTCTCAGTTAATTCCCGGCTAGAGGTCCTGATCATTCATTTCTTAAGAATCATAATGGGGTAAAACTCAGTGCAGTATTTATGTTTATGTCAGCCACACACTCCACAAAGTTAATTTTATTATGTGCATCACAAAAACAGGTTTGGACATTGTCTTGTTGACTGAATCTGAGTCAATTAACGCTTTTTTCAAACTTTTTATGTCTATAACATATGACTCGCTCTTCACTCAGCTGTCACATCCCACAATGCAGCAGGAACACCTTTTTAAGATGTTCAGAACAAAATACTTCCGAAGCTGGCAGCGTTTTTGTCCACTCACCACTGAAATGTTGAACTCTCTTATGAGCCGTATAATATGGCTTTTGTTTGCACTGCAGCCTATCCAGGAGCCTGATTCATTTTCCTTGTCGCTGATTGGCTGTAACCCCAAGATTGGAGATGAGGAAGAATGTGGATGTTAGCTTCTGTGATAAAGCTAAAGACTGTTTCCATTGTGTGTTAAGGTTTCTTTGTTGCTTGAACTAAATAAATGGGGAGTGATAAGTGTTCTTAGAGGAGGTCTTGAGTATATTCAGTTTACTGTAGTTCCTGACCCCTGCAGATACCTGCCATACTGAGGCTGACCTACAGAAACTGGTTGGGACGAATTCTCTGCTGCAGTAAGAAAGAAGAGTTTTGGAGGAAAAATAGAAAGGATGCCCTATCCAGAATGTCATTGGTTAAGAAATGAAACTGCACTTTAACACTGCCGTTTTCAAGCCAAAACATGACTTTGATTGTTTTTGTTTTTTTTAATATTTTTATTAGAAGGGAAGGAGACATTACAGGCAAAATCTTTACTCTTAACAAAGTATGCCGTGATACACATCTTCTTTATGGCATCGATAGAAACGAACAGGTTACAGAAATAGAAGAGGTAGAAAGTACCTAACTGACAAAAGGCATACAATTTACCTCCAATGAGTATTTTTCTTTTTCATACCAGAACAAGACACAAGAACAAACCTAGTAAAAAAAAAAAAAAAAAAAAAAAAGGGGTGGGATGGGGTGTAGCATTCAATCTGGGGGAAGAGACTGAAGAGAGTGAAAGAATGTCATGAGAGGGCACCATAAGTTATAAAATTTGGCTGTGTTGCCTTTCACTGAATATCTAATTCTCTCCAGTTTTAGAAAGGACATGGTGTCTTTTAGCCACTGATTGCTAGAGGGTGGTTTAGTTGATTTCCAGTGGAAAAGAAGATGGCGTCTTGCCAATAAGGAAGTAAATGCTAAGACGTCCAATTGATTGGAAGTGAACTGTTTGTAGTTAACTGGAAGCCCAAATATGGCAACATGGGGAGAAGGTTTAATATCCAATGAGAGTATCTTTGACATAGTAACAAAGTAGGTCTGCCAAAAACTATGAAGTGATGAACAGGAATAAAACATGTGAGTTAGATTACAGGTAGGCGCACGACATTTCTCACAAATGTCAGTAACGGAGGAAAATTGCGACAATCGATTTTTAGAGAGATGAACCCTGAAGAGAACTTTAAACTGGATAAGAGAAAGTCGAGCACAGATTGAGCTTGAATGAATTTTTTTAAGGGCATTATTCCACCAATCCTCTCCCAAATTTAGACCAAGTTCGAGTTCCCAAGCAGCCTTAATCTTAGTAATGGGTGAAGAATTAAAAGACAGAATTTCATTATAAACTTTAGAGATATATGACCTTTGAAGAGGATCCCAACTCAGGAACAGCTCCCAGTACAGGTTTGGTGGCCTAGAGGGAAAACCGGAAAACAGAGCCCTGGCGCAGTGTCTGATTTGAAAGTACCGGAATAAATGGGAAGGGGGGAGATTAAATTCTGATGCAAGGTCTGTAAAGCTGCGAAAAATACCTTCTTTGTAAAAATCCTTGAAACATGACAGCCCTTTATTATCCCATGACAAAAAGGCGGGATCTGTGAGTGCTGGTTGAAACAAGTGGTTCCTCATTAAAGGAGCAAGTGTAGATGCTGAGTTAAGTTTGAAATGCCTCCTAAACTGGCACCAAATTTTTAAGACAGAGCGAACTACTGGGTTGTTCGTAAAGCCAGAGGGGTTGGATGTAGTGGGAGAAGTGAGAAGAGCAATTAGTGAGGATTGAGAGCATGATTGTGCTTCCAACTTGCACCATGGGAAGTTCAGGGATCCAAACCAAAATGAAATCTTGTGGATATGGGCCGCCCAATAATACAGCAGGAAGTTTGGAAGTGACAAACCACCGTTGAATTTGCATCTATGAAGAGTGGATTTGCGGATTCTGGGTGATTTACCACACCATAGGAAGCCAGAAATAACTTGATCCAACGTTTTAAAGAAATGTTTCAGCAGAAACAGTGGAAGACTATTGAACAAAAATAAGAATTTAGGTAAAACATTCATTTTAATTGCATTGATTCTACCTATAAGTGAAAGAGGTAAACTATTCCATCTTCGGAGGTCCAATTTAACTTTAGCAATTAAAGGCAAAAAGTTAGCAGCAAAAAGAGAGCTTAATGACCTGGTTATACTGACGCCCAGGTACTTAAAACCAGAGCAGCTCAACTTGAACGGAATGTCGGAGTGTAAAAGCTTTAATGCAGCCGCGTTGATAGGGTAGCATTCACTTTTAGCAATATTTACTCTGCAACCAGAAAAAGATCCAAACCTTTGAAAAGTAGATAAAATTGACGAGATGGAAAGACTAGGGTTTGAGACGTACAGCAATAAATCGTCAGCATAAAGAGATAGTTTGAATTCTGTGCCTAATCGGGAAATTCCGGTGAAAGTGTTAGAGGACCTTAAAAAGATTGAGAGAGGCTCTATAGCCAAAGCAAACAACAAAGGGAATAACGGGCATCCCTGTCTAGTGCCGCGGAAAAGTCTGAAAAAACTGGATTGAATACCATTGGAGGAGACACTAGCATGAGGGGAAACATAAAGGAGACGTATACAAGAAATGAATGCATCACCCAGTCCAAATCTCTTTAAAACTGCAAATAAGTAATCCCATTCAACTCTGTCGAACGCTTTCTCAGCGTCGACCGAGATCACAACTTCAGGTATTTCAGTGGAGGATTTAGAGTAAATAATGTTCAGGAGTGTACGGACATTAAAGAAGAGTTGCCTCCCCTTAACAAATCCAGTTTGCTCATGTGAGACTATAGTTGGTACTATACTTTCCAGACGATAGGCCAAAGCCTTAGCAAGGATCTTAGCGTCTACATTTATTAAAGAGAGAGGTCTGTATGAGCTACAAATATTGGGATCTTTATCCTTTTTTAAGAGGAGACAAATAGAGGCTTGTGTTAAAGTATGAGGGAGACTGCCCTTTTGTAGTGACTCTTTGTATACCGCGTGGAGAATTGGGGATAGCTTGTCTTGGAACTTTTTAAAAAATTCAACAGGGAATCCATCCGGTCCGGGAGCTTTGCTACTTTGCTTGCTTTTCATGGCAGCAACAATCTCCTCTATGGTTAAAGGCAAGTCAAGTTCCTTAGCAACATTTGGGTTTATCACAGGGAAGTTGAGGCTATCAAGGAACTGATTCATTTCAGTAGGATTAGCTGGAAATTCAGATTCAAATAACACAGAATAAAAAGACTGAAAAACCGAATTAATAGTAGTGGGATCCTGATGTAGAGTGCCTGACAAGTCCATAATCTGTGGGATCATGTGCGAAGCTGCCCGACGACAAAGCTGGTGAGCGAGAAGTCGGCTAGCCTTATCACCATGTTCAAAATAAGTAGAGCGTGACCGTAAGAGAAGTCGCTCTGCATCATTGGTGGTAAGAAGATCAAATTCAGTCTGTAAGTCAACCCGTTGTTTAAGTAAACCTGGAGAGGGGGAAATAGCAATTTGTTGATCCAGATTAGTAATATCAGTACTAAGTTCTAACAATTTCGCTTTGCGCACCTTATTCAAGTGGGCGGAATATGAGATAATTTGACCTCGTAAAAACGCTTTTAATGATTCCCAAAGTAAAGAATATGAAATTGGATTACTCTCATTTTGATTTAGTACAATGAAATCATCAATTTGAGCTGCGATAAATGTGTTGAACCTTTCATCTGAAAGAAGTAGAGGGTTGAATCTCCAAGGTGTAGCATACCGATGTTGAAGAGCAAACTTAATATCTAATGAAAGAGGGGCATGATCAAAAATAACAATAGGGTGATAATCAACAGATAGAACATTTGGAATTAATTTAGAGTCGACAAAAAAATAATCAATACGAGAGAAAGACTGATGCAAGTGGGAAAAGAAAGAAAATTTCTTGGATTGGGGATTATAAAATCTCCACGGATCAGCGCATCCATTCTTTGACATGAAATCTGAGAGTGATCTAGACATTAATGTAGGGACCAAACTGCGTGGGGCAGACCTATCTAATTTGGGATCGATGACACAATTCATATCCCCGCCTACAATAAGGAGATTATTATCTAAAGAAGGAAGAGATTCAAAAAGCTTATTCATAAAGTTTGGGTCATCAAAGTTGGGGGCATATATATTCACTAATAGAATTGGGACATGGAATAATTTACCAATAACAATTAAGTATCTACCATTTTTATCCGAAATAATTTTAGAAGCTGAAAACTGAATTGATTTACTAACTAAAATAGCAACCCCCCTGGCTTTAGAGTTAAAATTTGAATGAAATACATCAGAAGCCCAGGGACATTTTAGTCTGACCTGATCTCTGATGCGCATATGGGTTTCCTGTAAAAACACTAGGTCAGCTTTAAGATGTTTCAAATGGGCAAAAATCCTTGATCTCTTAAGTGGGCTCCCCATACCTTTGATGTTCCAGCTCAAAAATCTCACAGAAGACCCCGTTTGTGGGATGTTCACATTGTTATCTTTAGGAGACATGTTTCAAGACGATTGTAAATGTAGAGACAGGAAAATTGAGTATGGTGTACCGACCCCCACCACCACAAAACAAAACAAAACAAAAAAAAAAAAACGAAAAGAAGGAACCCTAACAAATAGAACAACAACTTCCCCCCCCACACCACCCCCGCAGCACTTACAACGACCCCATCCCCAAACGATGGGGAACCCAGTGCAGACCCCAAAAGGAGTCAGATCCCTAAAATGGATGCTCACGGTTTTTAGCAACGTAAAAGCAGAAAAGCTGCAGACCAAGCTCCCGCAAGCTCAACAACATTCGTCATTATGGCACATCCAGTTGAGACCAAAATATAACAAATTACAAAATGTTAATTACAAAAAGAGAACATAGGCTCTGTAAGGCAAAGAGAATAATAATAATAATAATAATAATAATAGCCAGTAAATGTGACACGTAGCTGCTTAATCAAAGCCGTGTACCTTTGCAAAGCTCTCTTATACTTTGAGGGACTTGATGAAGACGCTGGCCTCATCTGGTGAATTAAATTCCCTCTCCATACCATTGTGTGTGACCCGGAGTCGCGCTGGATAGAGCAGACCGAAACGGATCCCGGGGATCTCGCGGAGCTGACGGCGTACATCATTAAAAGCAGCACGGGCTCGGGCGGTCCTCGACGTGTGGTCAGGGAAAACAGAGATGCGCGTGCCTCCAACCGTGATCCGCTGCTGGGTCCTAGCTCGACGTAAAATGTCCACACAGTCCGAATGATAATGCATACGAACAACTATAGGACGAGGTCGCTCACCAGGTTTCGGCCTCGGTTGGAGAGTACGATGGGCACGGTCGACCAAGGGCTCTTTCTCCAGCTGAAAAGCCTCCTTAAGCAAAGTGGAAATGGCTGTAGATGTGGTGGAAAAATCCTCTGAGATGCCTATCAGTCGCAAATTGTTGCGACGAGATCTGGCCTCCAGGTCATCACATTTATTGTCCAATTTTTTCAAATCCGTGGACATCTGCTGGACCTTAGCCTGTAGAGTAGTGATATCGTCAGCGCACGTAGAGCATGATGTCTCCAACTCGCCCACGGTGTCCTTCAGGGCGCGCACATCCAGCTGAACAGTTGTAATATTGCTAGTCAATTCCGACTTCACTGCTAGGAGTTCAGCCTTTATACTGGACAAATTTTCAGTGAGAGCTGCTTGGAGTTCAGTCTTGAAGATAAGTGCCATTTCAACCCGAAGAGCCGATAGCAGCTCAGACTTAAAGGCCGAGGAAGGAGAAATGTCAGCGAGTTCATCCGAGCGAGTAGGAGAGTCACCACGCGGCGAGGATGTAGCATGAGAAGCAGGCCTCTGATGCTGTGTGGACGGTTTGACTTTTGGAGGCATTTTAATTAAGAGAAAAAAGCCAAGACTTGAGACGAGTGAACAAAAAAACACACCGAGAGGGAGTTAAAAGCTAGCAAAAATGTGCCTAAAATAACAATTATATCTAATAGTTGCGGGAGCTCAGCTACACGCGTCCTACCCCGCCATTCGCTCCACCGGAAGTCGACTTTGATTTTATTAACTTTAATAAAGTATCTCCTGACGCCTATGCATAAATGAAATGGATCCAGATGAGGAGAAAAGAAATCCTGAATGAGACATGCCTAGTTAAAATTAAATCTCTTCTTTATGCTTTGGTTCTTTATGCTTTGGTTCACTAGTTTTTTCTAATAGTGTGTTTATGAGGCACACAGCAGAAAAAATGCACTATGGAAACTGCAGAGTTGTATTTCATATGATGAAGAAATGATTTTGAAGACGTGTATTATGGACATTTTTGTAGCATCAGAAACGAGACACACAGAAGTGATAATTCAGCAGCAAACACTGGCTTGTCTTTAAATTCTGTTGAAAATGTCTCAGTTGGTTTACAAGCAGATGGAGGCAGATGTCTTTCACTTTACATTGCAGAGGACATCCTTCTACCTTTCTCAGATCACAGTGTACTCAGCTATATCTCATCTCTAATGTGGAAGGCAGTGAGAATAACCTTTCACTGTAAACTTACATTTAGGATGTTTGGAGGAGAAAGAAACAGAAAGCTTGTCTTTAAAAGAGAACACTTAATGTCCTCAGTCTAATTTACTTACTGGAGTTCATAGTGTCCAACATTTTCCATATATTTTGCTTCCAAAAAAGACAGATTTTGGTAATCTTTTGAAGTGCTCACTATAATAAGTTTCTAAAGGTTTCTTAAGGCCTAGGACTACCAGGATTTTGAGAAATTCCTATCTCTACCAAGAGGGGCCAAATTGGGTATCTTCCTAGAGCTACCGAGAGAGGGCCAAACTGGGTTATTAGCATCCAAATGTGGCCAAACTGACGACTCTGAATGGTCTAATTAGCATCCATGTAGATGAGCAGGGGGGAGGAGAGCCAAACTCACTACATCAACTTTCACGCTCAATACACAGCAGTTAAAGTCACCTTCTCCCCACTCCCCAATTCAACATTTAGGCGTATGCTCACATTTTATACATATAAAAATGACTGCAAACAGACGTGCAATTGCACTGTTTCTCTTAATTTTAAAACATTTCAGTTAATAATTATGTAAATGGAATAGAAGATAATTTATTTTTAAGATTTTTTACTCAATTTTTACCATTTGCATGTGAAAAAGGCAGAATTTTGTGTTTCATAGACTCAAGTGAAATAACCAGGCAGGTTTCCAGTAATAAATTATAGTCCACAGCTTGTGAGCACAGTATTATAAATATAACCATCACAATCCCTCTTCTCTTTAGTTCTTTATAAAGATTATACAGCATAAAGTGAATGTCAAATGAGCTGTTTCTTTGTGCATTAGACACACACAATTCACCCATAAAATGAACACATTACTCCATTTCAAAATAGGATCCACAGGAAGGGGGTATAAAGAGCTTAAGAATGGAGTAGAGAGTCTATCTAACAGACCTGGTATCAAATTCCAAACCTTAACATTGTGCCCTACATAAAGGAGAAATCATTGATGAGCACACAAATTACACTTCTGTGTAACTTTGTATTTACTGATATTGTACATGAAAAATGTTTGAAATGTATTTTTGTTCAATGCATTTGTGATTTTTTTTTCACAAGTGAATTGGATAAAATACACAGCAATCTTCAGCATAAGATAGCTCATCTTCTCCACAAGTTGAAAAAAATTGCATTTCCTTTCCCACTTATAACACATTGGCATGTGATGTACAAGATATTGAGAGTGGATTTGCACACATCTGCCACAGGTTCCCAGAGTTTCAGGAGAATTGGGGTAAATTCACACCAGCCCTCTTTAGCCCACGTTAATACTCTTTTTCATTTGCCTAGAAAATTTGGTTGATTTAGGGAGGTGTGAATGTATACTCAAACTCTAATGCGGACCAAAGAAGTGAACTCTGGTCCTCCTAAAAGCCTAGGTCTCGGTTCAGCTGAAGTGAACTGTAGTGCGGTTTGAATGTATACGTGAATGCCAAGTGGTCCTGAGACCGCTCCAAAAGCAGGAAACGCACTACAGCAGAGGGTACTTGTGTGAAAAACAACATTCTCCATAGTTTGATGCCTCATCCCCGACTCATGCTGAGCAGATTTTGTTGAACAGTGTTTGCTTTTTCACATTTACCCAAAGACAAAATAAACATCCAACAACAGCTAAAATCTCAGGCCACCCCACTTTTGCTTACATTTTTAAGAATCAAGTTGTGCTTAGTGTCTTGTTCAGATTTTGTTCTGTCATTTCCTTCAGTGATTCTTAGTGCAGCATTTTCACAGGCAAGAGGATAAACAAGTTGCTAATGGGGTTTCATTTGTTTAACACAATGCAGTGTGAAAGCATATCTTATCAACTTAAAATGTAACAGATGTTACAATTTTGAATGTAATGATTATCATGACATGTAAACAAAAACAGAGTCACGTCAGATTTTAGCAGTTGTATGACTTCATTTTTATCTTTGGCAAAAGACTACCAGCAATTCCTCCCGCTAGCGCAAGACATGCACATTTGCTTTGGTTTATTTATCCAGAATGCTTTGACCTACAATTCACGTTTTGCTTTTGGAATGGTATTCACTTTGCTTGGCACATACTTATGCATTCAAACCACACCTAATAACCCTGGTTATTAGGTAGACCAGAGTTTGCTTTTCGATTTCTTTATGGTTGCATGTCATAAATGCCGGGGGTTATTTCTGTGTTTTTTATAGAGATAAGAATAACATTGATGCTGTGTAAAAGATCGACAGCTTGTTGAGTATTTAAACCTACAAAACCAACAGCTGAAGAGGCAGTCAACAGACGGGGGTGAGGATGCATGCAGTGTGATAGGCTTAGACGTTGACAATTGTTGAAAGGATGTAGATGACCTGCATGGAACAAGTACTCTTAGTTTTCCTGCTAATTACTCTCTAATTCCAACTTAACACACCTGGAAGATGGCAGCTAACATCCTTTCATCGACATCATTAAATTGACTTTTCACCATAGTGTGCTGTGAAACCCCAGTCCTCTATTGCAATTTCAGAGAAGAAATTATAGAAAAGACCATAACCATCCACCAGTCACTACAACAGCTTATTACTAAATAATTAATATAGGCTAGTGGACAGACATTTCTGCCTATAGTACACATTTAAAATCAATTAAATGGTGCAGTTGTTGTTGCTTGTTAGGTTAACAACTGACCTAACAAAACGTATGCAGTAGATCATGAACAGTTTATTAGCTGATAATTTAACCACTAAGAAAAGACATTTAATTTTGTTGTAAAGTTTGCAAAAAAAAAAGCCGTAAACAAAGGATGCAAAATATACAAAGTTTTAGAGCGCATCTGCTATTAAACTGGTTAACATGTTGTTTAAAAAAGAAAATTGAGAGTCAAGACAAGATACTAGAGGGACAAAACTTAGAAAACAACATCAGGATTTGTTATAAGAATTACCATGCAAAGAGAAACTATGCATGGGACTTGAAATATACTGCATTTGGGTTGAAGCAGCCGATACCACAGAAAGGATTGCACAGAAAAAGCATTAGCAATTAGCATCCCTGTAGATGAGCAGGGGGGAGGAGAGCCAAACTCACTACATCAACTTTCACGCTGATTGTCCTTGGAACAGGATAGTAATGGCCTTATTTACATAACAAAGGCGCCTCTTCACACCCTCTCTTGGAGGGCCAAACTGGCCCCTCTCTGGTAGCTCTAGGGACAGGGCCAAACTGGCCCCTCTCTGGTACCTGGACGAAGATTCCCATTTTGGGAATCTTTGGTAGTTCTAGTGTTAAGGCCTTTCTTGTTCATTGGGTGTTGTTGGATCCGTTCCACATCCTGTGTGGGGAATATGAGCTCTTCCCCTCCAGTAGAAGGTACAAATCCCAAAAACTAAATTGGACTGTTTTAAATACTCTTTTGTACTCATCTCCATAAACATTTTGAATCAAAGTTTTAAACAGATGATAGGTTGCTGGGAGGTTAGCAGTACTTTGGGTTGTGTTGTCTTTAAACTGTGGTGTATGTTGTTCAGATTTCTAGCTATATATATGATGTGCACATGGATTTATTGTGTGTTTAGGCAGCTACTATTATGCAATATACACCCTGGAGTACATGACAAATTTCCTCTAGGGGACAAAAAGTCTGTTCTATTCTGTTCTATTCTATTCTATTCTATCCCATTTTCAGTCCACTGACCATTTCCAATTGAATGTTTATTTTGTTTGTTAAACCACTTCACTTTTGACATATGAGCCTGTAGATATAAAATAAGTGTTAAGTTGACATAAAACAGCATCTTGGACAAAGAGCCAATTTCTAATGGGATCTTTAACCATTTGTTCTTTAGCAGCTTGCCACAAGGACAAACTTTGTTCCCATTTCTTCAGTTAAATCTATAGAAAATTTACCAACAAGTGGATTTCTTAAGGGCAGTCAGCTGAAAAATTGACATAGAGCAGATGCAGCTGAAGATAATGGATATCTCAGGCCCTGAGTTGTGGCTTTGCTGGATTTTTTTCCTCTGTTTTCTAATGAAAGACTTAAAGAGTTTGTCTGTGGAAGAGAATTTTGTTAGGCCTCACACGTTTTCATTTGTCCTTTGCCTTTCCAGTGTTGTATAGTAACGAAGTAAAAACACTTCACTACTTTACTTAAGTATATTTTGGAGTACTTCATACTTTCCTCGAGTATGAAAATTTTTGATGACTTTCACTTTTACTTCACTATATTTCCGAACTTAATTGCGTACTTTTACTCCGATACATTTTCAATGTGTGGTTTAGTTACTCGTTACAAAAAAGTGAGAGAGAGAAACGCAAGTGTTTTGATCCCACCTACTGATTAGCAAGTAGCAAGTAGGCTACCGAACAAAGTTGGTAGCCTACTTGCCTGGGCTTGTTCATCACCTCCAATAGGATACACCTGTTTCGCTTCTCCCATTAAACACAAAGCAAGTCTCGCAATCAGCAGCAGCCACATGGAGGAGGAGACGGAGACCACAACGACTGCAACTACGTCGGACACGGCTCCAGGGGAACCACCAGCTGGTGATGAGAGCCCATGGCCTTATTTAAACACAATATACTCTTTCGTGGGTGTTAAAGATTCGTCGTACCGCATGCAGTTTATGTTATTCCTGCCCGAAGATGTGGAAATTCTATCTTACAAAAACTCCCCGTCCAACTTGAAGAAACACATCGAGGTAACGTCTTATGAAATGGTTATAATCGTCCTGTTTCAGTAACTATAGCTTGGTCACTAGACACTACTGTATTGTGAAACGTTGACCATAAATGAACTTTGTTTGGCATTGTTTCAGTTCCACACGTGGTGTATTTAGCTTAGGCCTAATGTTGACTGTAGCAGGCTACCTAGACTCCTCTGTTCAAGGGGGGACAGAAGCCATAGCGATAGCAATTTAGACGAAATTTAACGAATATAGGAAAGGCATGCAAGTTCAAAACCAGGTTTACAGATGCCAATAAGCTGCATTTCCCTCCCAATTTTTTTTTTCTTTTGCATAATGACCAGTTGTGTGCACCACCTACTGACTGTAGCATTGACTGATTCACTGATTTGTGAAGTAGAGTAATCGTAACAGCTCTTTTTCTTCATGTTGGCCGCATTTTCTGTACTATTTATTTTTCTCATTTTCAGCACTGACCTTACTTGAAGGGAAAACTTAAGGCTTACAAAAACTTTGTATTTTCTGTCCTGGAGGGTATACTAAGAAGCTGGTTCAGTAGTAAAGCAGGTTAAGTTAACCTTGTGCTATAGGTAAAGCACCTAATTTTCTTAACTAAATGATGCCTGCAGGTATATCTATTAGCAGGTTTAATTTTGCCTGCACTTGGTTGTGTACATTATTTTAAGTGTATTTGACAAGTTTACCAAAATATAAAAAATGTCATTCAAACTGCATTTGCTTTGTTTTACTTTTTACTTGTACTTTTCATTACATTACTTGAGTACATCCATTTTTACAGTAATTTCCATACTTAAGTACAAGAAGTTTCAGATACTTTAAGACTTTAACTCAAGTAACATTTCAGTCAGTGACTTGGACTTTTACCAAAGTCATATTTTGGAGAGGTACTTATACTTTTACTTGACTCTGAGATTTCAGTACTTTATACAACACTGCGCCTTTCCGCTTTCGCAAATTACTTTCCACAAATTACTTTCCACATGCCATGATCAGAATCACATTGAAAAGATTACAAACAAGCCTGGCTCTTTGGGATAAAAGGAAAAATGACCAATGGTTTAACACTTTTTGACAGAACTATTTCTATGTGAAATCTAGTCTGGTCACAGTTTGTTTACTGTTGGATACTGGAGTTTTTGGATCCGTAGGGAGCTGTTTTTGTGATCCCGTGCACCTGTGCGTTATCAGCTTAATTAACGTCAGCATAAGAGGAGCGGGCGGCCAGTTCTCCGGCGCCTGAGTGTTATAATTATTTTGGTTTCCTCTCGTGGAATTTGCCTATTGTGTTGCCCGAGCTTTCAGATCCATAACCAAGAACCCCAGTTGTGAATTCATCTGGAAAATTCATCTAAAACTGGAGAGGATCCGCACCTCGGTCGACCTACTGTCCGACTACCTGCCCGCCCTCAGACGTGCCTTCCTTCGGCAATCGCGAACACCTCCAGCCATCGGAACCCGGACCGCACCTCCCTCTTACGCAAGAACCCAGACTCTAGCATCCCAACCTTTTCCCTCCCTGGCGGATCCATTTCATCCCACCCAGTAAGCCCGTTCCATTACTCCTTCCGCTTAATTCTTACTACCCACTTACCTCTCATCTCCCCAGCTCTCAGATCACTGACGCTCCGGATCCAGTGGTGCTAGAAATTACTTACATTTCACCAACTGTTCTGTTCATCAATAAATTTCACTTATCTGATTCCTCCATCTCCTGTTTGTGTTCTGCATGTGGGTTAAGCGAGTTGCGTCCGCTATGACATTTACTTGATGCATAACTATAAGGTGCTAAGGTCTCTACCTTAACTATAAGCTAAAGTTACCTGCTCTTTGTGCTCCTAACTGCTTATTTTATCACCAAGGTTTTTTGAGTTTCTATAAAAAAAAGTAAATTCTTATAACTTACTGAAAAGTCTGCATCCTCTGCTTTGAGATGGTCTGCGATGTATTGAACTCCCTCTATGGCTCGTTGCATAGCTGGAGAAATTGCTGGAATAGGAGTATCTTGTTGGGTGCTTGCTTCTTTGGTTGGCACTCTTGTTGGGGATTTGGCCAAGTGCTCCTTAGAGACCATTTCTTTCAGCTGCCTTGGAAACCCCAGTAAGCCATTGTCATGCAGACAGCAGTACTGGAAGCTCTGTGAGCGGCAGAGATGTTCAGATGTTGGTGGAGCCTGATCATGCTGGTTGCACATTTGCTCCGCGCTTTGGGAACGGCCATTGAGGGACAGAGAACTTGGCTGCTCACTGGACAAGTTGTGAAGTGAGTCCAGAGCCAAAGTCGGAGGCAAAGACAACTGAGAGGCGCACATGGTCGCAGAGTTGTGTCTGCGTAGGGAATGCTTCTCTGTGAGGACCGAATATTTGGCGGAGGCTGATCTGTGGAAGATGTTGGTGCTGAGCGGATGGTCGTTACAGTGGTCTTCTCGGGAGGAAGAAGGTGGAGAAGGTGAGCAAACAAGGATTCTCGGACTGTCAGTGGAAGTTTTTGGGAGTGTGTTGTCTGTCTGCGTCATCTGTCTCAGCTCCATGTCCAGACCAATCCAAAAAGCCTGTGAGTTGTTTGTTGTGGAAATCATGGTCGGGCGGTGCATCATCTCGATGAGCTTCTTGCAGTGCTGTTTCGCTGTTCCCGGCGGACGTTTCATAAAGAGGACTCGAGGAACCAAGTCCAAGAAAACTCTGCGCACCCAATGAGGCATACCATGAGTTTTGGGCGACCGGTGATGCACATTCAACACAAAGACCGTGATTATGATGGAGAGTGTGACAAAGACCATGGTGAACAGCAGGTATTCACCAATCAGGGGGATCACCAGTGACGTGGACGGGATAATCTCTGTGATTAGCAAGAGAAACACGGTTAGGGACAGTAGAACCGAAATACATAAGGTGATCTTCTCTCCGCACTGGGATGGCAAATAAAAGACCAGAACAGTCAAACAGGAGATGAGCAGACAGGGGATGATCAAGTTGATGGTGTAGAACAAGGGAAGCCTCCGAATGATAAAGTAGTAAGTGATATCCGCATAGATCTCCGTACAACACTCGTACTTTTTCGTGTTGTACTTGCCCACTGCATTGACGATGACCCACTCGCCGCTCTCCCAGTAGTCCATCTGGTCCACATCGCTGGCCATGTTGATCAGGTCGATCTTGGCTCGGTCGTAGGTCCAGGAGCCAAACTTCATCTTGCAGCTCTGCTGGTCGAAGGGAAAAAATGTGACGTCTATGCTGCACGATGACTTGTAAATGGCTGGAGGCGCCCATTTTATTTGACCATCATAGAACAGGTGGGCTTTGGTGAGGTGAGTCACGGCAAAGTCGCCGTCTGCACTGAAAAAGAGAGGGGCATAAAGGAAAGACGTTTATGTCTCTGTCATGATGATAAAACATTGTGTGTGTTGTGCTGACTGTTTCTGGAACATTGGTCAAAGTGCATTTTGGATTGGCTGAGGTTTTACCAATTCTCAACCACATCTCTACTGGATTAAAAAAAAAAGTATAATGGAAATGGCTCCATTGTTACACTTGAAATTTCATACAATAGGTCCAAATAATGGCAAAATTATTTATGTTTTTATTCATTTAAATAGGATTTGGTCTGATTGTGAATACAAATTTATTAGTGTTGAAGAAACAACACAATATATTGATGTTTGTAATTAAATTATTAATGCATATGACAAAATATTATAAAACTACAAATTTAGATATTGGGTTTAATTTGTGTTGTTTGATAAGTATGCACAAAAAAACTCGTCTAAAGAAAAAAAAAGTTGTAGGTAAATAATTCATAAATGTTGTTTTGATGACAGAGCTTTGATCTGGCAGAGCAGCAGCTGCTCAACCCTCCTTTCTTTAATTATCTCCCTTTAGTTTATTTGGCTAATCTCTTTGTGGACACTAAAGCTTTCATTTCATTGCAGATTTGCCATCAAACACCTGAGCACCACACGCGCCCCATCATTTGAGTCATCTGAAGAGTACATCTGTCAAAGTTTGAAAGCAACAGCTCATCCTATATAAGAGCATTTTATAGTATGAAAAACAAAAAAAATATGTTGTTGGTCTCCTGGTATCTTAGCCACAGCAAGCTTTTCTCTGCATGATGGATTTTTTATCTTAATCTTCTTCTTTATCTGTATTTCCATTACAAATGGGAGCAAAAGTTTGTCTATCTTCTGCTATAGTCAAAAGACATAATTTTGCAATCGCAGCATCTCCATTAAACAAGAAATGCAATTCAAATCAGACAATGAATAAGTTTGTTCACGCAATAAGCCATTAAAAATGTGCTGCACCATCATCACCATCCTCCTCCAACCATTTCCTGTTATCTTGTTCTTGGTTTGTGCCAGAGGTAACATCTGGTTATTGATCATGTGACTAAGTGCAGCTAAATTACAGCACTCCCGACCAAAAGCAATCAAGCAGAGCCAGAGGGAGGGTTTTAACGCTGTCAATCAGGCTCATGTACAAGCAACTTAATGTGTTAATGGCACAGAAATGACTTACTGTTGCAATAAAACAGTTTATTTGTTGTTATTTGTGGCCATGCTAACTAGTGTTAGACTTCAGTGCAAAGACCCGCCTCCTAACTCTTATTGTTTGGTTCTGATTAGCACTGGGAGAAGGCAGAAGATCTTGATATTTTTCACAAATTATCTGTTGGGTAAATTGTATTATTAGTATTATCAAATATTTGTTGTATTATGTAGCCTTGTAGTTACATTTAGATAATGTTTCTGTGTGTTAATTAATTCTGATTCCTTCCTAATCCCTCCTTGGAAGAGAGAGGTGACAGATATTCTCAGCAGGACTCCCTGAGAGATGGAGGTGTTAGTTGCTCCCAGCAGAGTTTTACAAGCCTGACAATAAACTCTGCTCTGTGCTTCTTTGTGCTACAAAGCCGTTGCTTTGAAGCTATACAACGTGTCCTATTCGACGCCGTGCTTGGAGCAAGAAGGATTTAGATTGTAGATACCATGTGTTTAGTTTAGTGATTGTCTTGTAGCACTGCTTTGACCCCACCCCCTAGAGTTGCAGCGCCCCGTGTGGCAGGGTTCTTAAAATCAATAAAACAGAGGAGCGGGAGATGTGTTTTTCAGAGCGGTTGGAGATTTGTAACTGAAAGCATATCTCTGTCTGCTCTCCTCGCGAGAACAAAGAATTTAACTCTCTTGTCTTTCCTGTGTTTGTTTAAAATTGTCTCTAATAGGTATTTAGACCTGACATTATCTGTATCACAACATATTGATAGTTTTAACAAATGTGTTAATATATTTTGAAGTTAGTTGAATAGGTGTTTGGTTTGTCCTCACTGAGAAATCCCTATTGCTTTTTAAAACTAAAAATAAGGATTGAAATATTATGAAGAAAATCTTCAAAATGGTTGACCTGCTCAATTAAAACTGCAATTATGTGTAAACAACACTGTGTTTTTTGTTCCTGGAGTAGTTTTTTAAAATTTAGTTAACTTTCACTAAATTAGTTAACTAAATTAACTAATTTAGAAACGGATTTTGAATCCGTTTCACTGCAGACACCATAACTGCTGCTGCCACCTTAGACACAGCCAATTAAAGTTCATTCCTCACTCCTAACAGTGCGTATTACTTTCTAAGCTTTTCCATTAAAGTTGACCTGGTTCGCATTCATTTCCACCAAATTACTTCACGAAACGGGCAAAAGACAAGGAAAGAGATCCATCACGTTTTCCTCCCTTTGCGCCATCTGTGTGGAGTTAAGTCGTCAAAATCCGGAAGTGGCTTGACGCATGATTTTGAAAATGGTGACAGAGAAGTGGTTCTAGATTATCTGCTGAAACTGATCCAAACTTGTTGTAGAGGACGATATCAGGTCTCCAGATGATCTCTGATGGGATGCGTATTGACGTGACGTTTTCGTATTCCTCCGGGTTCCAACGGAGTTTGTAGTCGTTCCATTCCTGCAGAAAAACATGTTATGTTCATGCATTGCAGTTTTATATCAGCATTTATCTGGTTCTCTCATAATCTCTTACTTGCTTAACCCACACGTTTGTCGTCATCATCTGGTTCTTCTCATCCTTTTAATAGAAAGGAAAGTAGTTATTGCAGCTTAAACTTCCTTCATAGATAAATACATCAGTATTTCCAGAGGTTCATTGTGTAACACACCAAGAAAATAAAAATATCAGCTTCCTGCAGAAGCGCCCTGCTATTTTTCTGGCAAGCTGCATTCTCCAGCTCTTCCCCAGCAGCCTGTAAGATGTTGCAGTCAGTGAATACACTCCAGAGGAAAAGACAACTTCAGCTGGAGTTGACACTCACAACCAGGCATTTGGAGCAAGCGCTGTCAGCTAACCGAATGTCAAAAAAAAGAGGACATTTTTCCCCGAAAGTAAGGCAGGGTGCATAATGTATAAGGTCCTTTAAGCAAACTGTGTGCATATATACAACTGTGTTGCATGCATATATGAAAATAAAATACACATGGATGTGTTGGAAACTGTGAATGAAGATATTTTGGCAAGACATAATGTGACTGGATATCTGTTTGAATGACAGCTGTGAATATTTACTGCGTGCATTAGCATTATCTGGCAACTGGATTTAATTTGGTGGAAACTAATAGAATCTCCTTTGTTGTGGTTTCATTTCCGCTGATAAGTGATCTGTCTCAAAATGTGTTTTACTTTCTCGATGACGGTTTGTGCTGGCTGTAATGAGTCTGGATAAACAGAAGGATTGCAACTGAAAAGACACATTAATGCTGCAAAGGAACATAATGGCAAACCACAAGCCCCCCATGCAGTGTGATTTACTGTGGAAGCTAATCTGCTAATTAGCTATGGAGCTTTCAAATGTGTTACCAGTACAATTTAGCCAATATAGAAATATATGCCAAAAATAAAAAAAGTTACTGCAGATGCTACAGTATACAATTGTTTATCAATGTTTATACATGCCAGCAGAGGTGGAAAGAGTAAATAATGTAGGCTACTCGTGTAAGTGTCAATAAAATAAGTTTATTCTTGAAAAAATGTATGTTTATTTCTAAAAGATAGAATAATGTATTTTAAGTTGTTTTGTTCACGTTTTAAGATTTCTGTTAAATGATTGTACTTTATTTCGTGTCAAATTATTTTTTGTCGAAAGTTATCACAAGATTTGTGTACATGTGTGAGGCTGCGAGACTTAAATAAACAGAAGAAGCAGAAGCCTGGAACAGAGCTATGTGTAGCAGCCTCGTGTCTTGTCGTTGTCAAGGTATTTTGTAGTTATGTTTGTAATGTTGTGTGAATTTATTGGTTATGGTGTTTTAATTGCTTAATATTTTGGTTTAGAGTGAACAACGACAAATTAATCGTTAAAGACCTCCGAAGTGGCAGGCGTCCACGAGGTAACGTTTGTCAAAGCACGTGTCATCTGTCTGTTTGTAAATGTATCTATGTCTAAAGCTTTGTCTTTTATTTCTGTAGTTTTCACGGCATTTAATAAAGAGCCCGTCTTAAGGAAGCTGTGCCAGAGTTGTCACTTTGGAGCTACAACTCAAGTAAAATTACAGTTATTTTTGATTTTTAAAAATTCTGTAAATTTCATTAAATTTTTACTTTAGTTGCTTTATGATGAGCAAAACAAAGTTCAGTTCATCACAAAGGAAATGAGAACATATTGGTCTCAAACTGTTTTTATTTAAATGAGCACATTTATAAATAAAAAGCAACACAAAATATTACGTGCATTTTTAATGGACATTTGGAGTCGGTTATTTAAAACTATTAAATAGGAGTAACAAACAGCAGCTGACATAAGATATTGGAAATTAGTTTTAAATAACCAACTCCAAACTATGCCTGATTTTCTGTTTTCAGTTTTAATCAATACAGATTATAATCACAAGTACCTGATAAAATTGAGTTACTTTTGTTGTTAAAATATTAAACTTTACAATGTATGATAAATCTGTTGCCTTTTTTTATACTTAGAGTTAAATTGATGCCATAAGTACAGTAAGATGTTTTCTTTTTGTCAGAAGTTAATGTGAAATAAACTTGATGGGTTTTTGTTATTCTGTCTTCCATTGATGCAACACCATGACATCTTATTGAGAAAAAAAAAATTTAATGTAACAGAGTAACTTTACTCAAAACAAATTCAAGTTAAAGTAAATGGTCAGGTTTTGCAAACAACTTAAAGGACAAATTAGACAAATTGTAATTACATCAATAAATGTAAATGTAACTTATTACTTTCCACCCTGTATGACAGAAAATATAATTTTTCCACATTGGGAAGTGCTTCTACATTCTGCGTTATCCATACAGGTAGCCCATAGGACAGTAAAATATTAATGTTTTTATTTGTTTTGGTTCACACAATGAGTCTCTGATGATTTTCGTCATAGTACCGACAAGAATTTAAAACTACTTTCTCCCCTGGTCTTTAGTAAAAAACCATAAGTCGTTTCTACTGCTAGCACTAAACATGTGTGTTTGCTTTGTTTGAATTTACCCAGAATGCCATGTTCTGTGGGTGAAAGCCCAGTTGCTTGGAAACTTTAGCTTTGAGGAGGAGCATCATCCATGGAGATTGAAGAATTTCTCAAACATGCATGAGAGAATCAAATAATCGCTCTAGGTTTGTTTTTGATGATGGAATAACATTCTAAAATAATGGAAAGCTCAGAAAAGTTGATTTTATATAAACTGCCTCCTTAACTGTTTTGAAAATGTGGAGTCAGAAAGCAGTTCAGAAGAACTGTAACACAGCTGCTTGGTTTCACTCACCACATCAATTAGCTGAGCAATAGACAAGCCGAAGTGGACCAGCACCGTGTCTGAAGTGTTTTGCACAGGCCGAGAGAGCTTATTGTAATGCGCAAACAGATTCTGAAGAAGCCTCTCTTCAGCATGGGCACGAGGTCCAACTTGGGAGTACACTGAAGGAAAAGAAGACATAAAAAATCAATAGAGAAAGCTTTGACTTTCTGCTATGCATGTGCAAATTTCTTGCAAGGAGTTTCTGTTTTCATATTCATGCTTGAAATAGAGTAATCTCGCATTGATTCGAATGCATATTGCTTTTTTTTTACAACACATTTATCCTCTGTGAATTTAGCTGATGTGGCTCCGCTGAAGAACACAGACTGTAATGTGGAGGGAGGGTGACCTCTATTATACAGGTGGCCTGTGGTTACATGAGACAGTATCTGGGAGAGGAGACAAAGGGAGGCAGGCAGGAAAAGCAAAAGTGGACAGATGAGTGTTTCAGTCAAAAAGCCTCTCTGCCTCCTCTATTCCATTTTCATTGGAAATTATTAGATTATTTTTTTTCTGGTTTTTGATATTTCATTATGTTTGCCCAAAATACATTTTTCATTGTCTCGTCTTTCCTTATTTGAACTCATTGTGCAAAAATATCAATTGTACCAGAGCTCAGGGAGATTTTTCTGTCTCTAACAGTTAGCTTAGTGACCTGAAGGAACAGGAAGGAAAACCTTCAGAAAGTATTCACACCCTTTAATTTTTCCTACATTTTCCTACATTATGTATCACAGATAAATCAGAGTATTGTTTTTCTCAGAGAACTACACACTCTGTAACTCCCTTGCAAAAATAAACCTTTACAATTTTCTAAGTTAAAAGCTTGTGAATCCAGTGTTTTTAAACATTCAGGCATGACAGCTGTTTTTCAGTGTTTTGTTTTTTGTTTTTTACAATTTTATAGATAATGTAAATGCAACTAGTGTTTCTCTGTTAGTTATTCTTTGGAGCGTGGAACTGAGAAGTAGCTTGTGTGATAAGCTCAGCTGTTCCACCAGGTGTTTGCTAACTGCACACAGGTTTGTTTTTGGTAACAATATAAGAAAAAGTTGATTTTACATAATTATACCCCAGCTCCTGTTAAAGAGAAATATACTTTGATCCATTTTAAACAAAACAGGAAGTGGAAAAAAACCAAACTTGAAACAGTTAGGTTGTGTGAATACTTTCAGGATTTATTTTACCAGGTGTGTTTGAACATCATGAATTAAGATGTTTGTATTAACTCGTGTTTCCAGATTGGTGATACAGGTGTTGCCATCACTGTGCCTCGCTCACATCTGCTGCCCACTCAATCAAAACTGATGGACTGTCCTTTGGCTGGCTGAAGACTGGCTTCTGCCATTTTGAAAGGATTTGGATCAATACCTTATTAAACTGATATGTCTTTTTACCCACACCTCTCCACCATAACCCAACCCTTCGATTGCTGTTTGAACCTGAGTCTGTTTGACAAGTCCAGACGCATGATAACTTGAAATGTTTGTGCATGTTCTGATGGAAAAACTGATGTTTTTTTGTTTTTTTTTCTTATGCATGCCGGGTTGGAGACATGCGGGTTGATGTGTTTATTAAAGAAGTGATGTTTCAGATGACTACAAAGCTGCTTTGCAGCTAATGGAATTGGATGGGAGAGCTCCTGTCCTGACAGTGTGTGTGGGACTGATCAAGACTTGTTTATTGTGACATTCTGTAAATCTTGGCTCTTTCTGATCACCGTGGCACCAGCAGCAAAACAGGGCATATTACTTTTAGGCTAGGCAAATGCATATATATATTATTTAATAAAGCTCCAGCAATAGTGGTTGCCCTAATTTAATTAAAAATCAAAACTGTAGAAAACACATTTTGTGTTCTTAAGGTTGTGCTTTTGTCAGAGATTATGAATCATATTGGGAGTTTAGCCTTCAGTGCTAAAGTCCTTACTCTCTTAATGAATAGCTGGACTGTAAAAAGATGACTTGGATTAGAAGAAAATTGAAAGAAGGGTTGAATTAAATTTTTCAGAAAGACAAGTCCCTCTGCTGCCTTGTTGATACATATAAATATTTTTTCTACAGTTAACTAGGGACAAAAATACATAGACAACATTGATATTCACTGGGGTAACGCACAGATACATAAAAACCTTGAATACTTGAAAACCCCTCTAAAAACACTTTCACTTGTCTATTTTATTGGTTCAAACACCAAATATATCTAAATATACATTAGTACACAGTGGAAACCATCTTAGGGTTAACATCTACAGTCTTCTTTACTTCAACTCTTAGCTCTACATCCAATCAGCACCAAGAAAACAAATGCTGGTCCTGGATTGGCTGCTTTGCAAATGCCAGCCAACAGCATCAAGTAACGCTATGTTCAGGTGTTTCACCTTCCCAAGTTATATTTTCTCTTGAATATTTTGATTTGAGCTACAAAAAAATTCACAAAAATGTGGGTTTATGGAGAATTTTTGGGAGTCACATTCAGAGGAAAAATCTGCACACAGGTGAATTCATGAATACTGAATCATTTAATAGTCAGGGTACACTGTCAAGAAAAATGAAATGTAAGCAATGTTTGGTGATTAATAGCAAATCATTAAGAATCAGCAACTGGAGTGCTTTCTCTGTTGAGGCATTTCATTTTGAATATTGTCATCTAAACTAAATAAGTATATTTTGTCAGTAATAAGAGTATGATCCCAAGCACTGTCAGATAGTGATAAAGTAACAAAGTGATATAATACGATTCAATGCTATTTAAAACACAGTGATATGATTAAACAATGCGATGTATGTTATGATCATTGATTGTTTTCATTTTGGTTTTCTATTTTTTGTATTTGGATCACTTCTGAATTCATTTAAAAGGAAGTGATGAAAAGGAACTGTGTTTTAGTTCATCCTCTGTCAGTGTTAGTGTATTTCCCTCTTGGTTTGTAGTTTCCTTTCTGCCTATCTCAGTATCGTATAGTACTATAGTAATTAGTATCAGCATCTCCTCTCCTAGCTGTTCTACATTCTTCTGATTAGCTCACCTGGATCCAGGTAAAAGTCCACTACTTACTCATTATGTAAGCTAAAAAACATGACTATATAATTCTGATACACTGTGATATAAAGATAACTAATGTGATTATTTGAAGCAATGCAATACAATACAGTATTTAATATGATACAATATAAATGCCTGTTATTACATGATACTATGACATACAATCTGGTTCAGTGTGATACATGATATGATACAAAGTGATATGTGATACATTACTGTATGATGTAACGCCCTGACACAATACGATATATGATTTGATACGATATATGTTATATGACTGTATATAATTTGACACAATAAAGCAATCTCTTGTGATATAATACAAAAATAATGTAATGACATATATAATAATCCAATACAGTGATTTACATACATACAGAGCAATATGATAGTAAGTAATGTGATGTAATCTCATGTATGATATAATATAATGTGATATAATGCATAACTATGCATTGATATGATACAATTTGATACTCTGTGATGTGGCAATAAAATTTGATACAACGGGATATGATGCGATGTAATATGATATGGTGTGGTGTGATTATTATATGCAAGGAAACAGGATGTGATAACTGGGATGCAATAAAATACATGATGGCATATTCTGTACTATATGATATAATTACAAAATAAAACAACAAAACAGAAAGCCATACTATTATATGTTATTACGTGATGCAATGCAAAGATTCATTGTTAAGTTTCTTTTTCTCTGCCTCTCTTTTTGTATGTTTGTTTTTCTGTCCCTTTAATATTTTTGGACAGTAATCTACATTACCAGAGGAAATCAGGGATGATACAGCTGAGGAAATGAAGTAGCTTACCTCTTGGAGTTGCAGTAATGAAAACCAAGCACAGGCAGGTGTGTATTTCCATTGTGGCTCCAGCAGTTTCCATCAGTGTCCCTGAACTTTCCTCTTAACTTCTTTTGGATTTCAGACCTGGCGGTCGCTCATCCTGAAGACTTAAACAGCTTAAAACTCTGTTAGCTCTCCTCAGAGCAGCTTCAACAGCCGGAGGGACGGAGAGAAATCATAATCATGTCAGTGTGTGAGTGTCCAGTTATCCTCAGGGCTCCATCTGTCCATCGCTGCAGCTGCTTGTTGTTTTTTATATATATATTTACAGCTGATCAAATGACCAGAGTCATGGAAAGTAGCCTCTCTGAAGCTAACTCTGAAAAGTCTCTCCTCATTCTTCTGGAGTCCTTCATCCAAGTGTAGCTCATCCTTCTCCTCCCTTTCTACATCATTCCCTCCCTCACTTCTCATCTCTCCGCCTCCTCACCTTGTCCCCCTCCCCCTGTCGCTCTCTCTCTCAGAGAAAAATACACTTTCTCTGTCCATCCCTTGCCTTCTCTTTCCCTTCTCTTTTTTTGCCTCTTCTTTGCTTTTTTTTCTATCCAGTGGCTGTCTTATGACAGCCACTGGATGGTGTGAAGGTGAGGAAAACCACATTGAGATCCCTAATGAGAATATACAGCATACATGAGCGCTGTGCAGTGTTTTCTGTAGGTGAGGACTGTTACAGTATGTGTGCAGCTTGCTACCTGTCAAGGTCCAGTGTGGTAAAAAAAACAAAGTGAAAGTGAGTCATAGCACATCTGTGCTCTTCAGGTTCTTCTCTATTTTGATTCCCAGAAGTAAATCTCCTCCACCTTAACCCCAACCTGACCCTCACCTGCTGCCAGTTTTACTACCATGATGGTCTTAATGGGGGAGTATTATGTAAAATCAACTTTTTGAGTTTTACATCATATTATAATCTTATTCCCTCTTCATAGAAAAACAAAATAAAAAAATAATCTCCTCTGGCAACCATTCAGCTGGTTGTTAAAGGGGCAGTATTATGTGTTTTCCAGACACATAGGGCCATTTATAGCATAATCGAGTAAATATATTACCTTCAGTTGTTCTAAATATAAGGATTCAATGAACTGATGGTGGGAGTCGCTGGGGAGGAGAGCTCTGTGAGGCAGAGGCAGAAGCCTCTGTTTTTCTGAGCTGAAAACGGCTCAGAGGAGGAGCTTTGTTCTCCAAGGCAGTGCTAGGTCCAACCAGGCGTTTTAAACGACTGAATGGTTGCCATGGAGATTAAAGGATTTCTCAAACATGCATGAAAGAATCAAAGCAACACTCTGATGAGGGAATAACATTATAACACGATCAAAGGCTTTAAAAAGTTAATTTAACATAATATTGTCCCTTTAAAGGGTTAACAGAGGAAACATGTTGTGTTTCCTGTTGCTTTAAGAGCAGAAGCTTCTTAACGCAACAGAGGCCAATTTTCAAGGCATTAAATAAGTCAAATTTCTTTTCAAGTCATATTTGATATATATAGCATTTTTATAATAACTGCAGGTAACATAGTAACATATGATTGAGCTTTAAAATGTCACTATGTGGCTGGAAAACACAAAGCACTGCCCCTTTAAAAAACTGATTTCTCTTTCTTTTTGCACGTCAGCAGAGTTCAGCACCAAGGATGGTTGTCTCTTTTCTTTAGTATGTGTTTACTTTTATTGCACTTTTTCTTTCTAATGTTCCCTCAGGTATAGGAGCAGGACATGTTTTGATGTTGTAAAGGAAACAGGAAACCTTGACTCCTCAGTCATGAAGACAGCTTTTTGAGCAGACACAACTACATGATTGAAAGAAACAAAGGAGTTCTGGGAGGAGACTTTTCTTGCTGTCGTAGGTGATTTTTTTTGTCAGATCCGCTTCCTTTTGGTGTGCTGCATGCCCACGAAGTGAAGTGCACTCCACAGTGCAGTGGTTACTTAAAGTCTTCTTTTCTCTGGGGATAACTAACTCTGACTAAACAAAATAGAGGCTTTTTTGTGCAGATATGTTTGCTCCATCTGTGATGATTTCTGTTTATTCGACTGAGAGTCTTGCAGGAATTTGTAAGTGGGACAGCAGAGGGACTAGAGGAAATCTCACTCTAGCTGTAAGGCCAGGGTGCACAAATAGGCCAACCAGCCTATTGGTTGACACGTTAGTTTATCTTCCACCCACATGTCGGCACACACATACAAAAGCTCAGATGAGAAGATCCATCTGTGCTGTGATTCTAAAAACGAGGATGCCACCGACAGCGGGTCACTTTGTTCAGCAGCCGCCTTAATAATTCAACCTGAACTGATATTGGAAAAACCTTTACTGATCCCACACTGATATATGTTTGACCTTTGCCACAACTCTACACACTGGCTGACCTCTAGTGAAAAACATCCTGAGAATAGAATAGAATAGAATAGAATAGAAAAAGCCTTTATTGTCTCACAATGGGGAAAAATAAAGTACTTCTATTCTATTCTATTCAGCAGCATAAGCTGTTAAAAGTACTTTATGTTAAAGCAATATCTAAAAAAAACAAGAGTAACAACAACAACAATACTACTAGTAGAAATAAAAACAAACTTTAAAAGCTATAATATGAAAAATACAGTGCAGTCATAAGAAATAGGAGCATTGGATTCACAATTAAAGGGATGTGCAACTGAGTCAAATCACTTTTTCAAAAAAGGTTCATACTGTGCATGTGTGTGTTGAACTTCTTTAAACTCTTCCGAGTTCTGAGTCATCATGTTATAACATTATTACCTCATCAGAAACAGACCTGCAGTGCTGCCTTGATTCTTTCAAGCATGTTTGAGAAATCCTTCAATCACCACGGCAACCATTCAGCTGTACAAAAAGCAATTTGATCTTTCAAAAATAAATGAAAAATGTCAAATTAAAAAATAAAAACTTTTGTTTTTTGATAAGTTTTGAATGAAGTGAGTGTGTTTTTGTTTTGGGTTTTTTTGGCAGCATCAAAATGTGTTTTTTTTTTTTTTTTTTAATCAAAACTGCAATGGAAACATTTTCACATCACAGGAGTCACATGATCAACAACCGGATGTTGCTGCTGACGCAAACCACGAAGAAAAAGATGACAGGAAGTAGTTTGCAGATCATGATGCAGTATGTTTTCACTAAGTTATTCATGTGTGATTTTTAACTATTTCTTATTTAATGGAAACACCGCAATTGCAGAATTGTGTTTTTTTTTATATAAGCTGAACATTGATAAAGTTTTTGAAACGTAGTTAGTGACATGGGTCAGCACCTGCAGACATTCCGTGGTCCTAGCAGAGTGGATCACAAAAAAATAACGGAAAATGACAGTTTTCTCAACTGCATGTTAAAAATTGCAAATATGTTCCACACAGAACATAGAGCAAATATGCTCCATGAGTTCCACCAAACATTCAATAACTGATCAGCTAAATCAAGCAGAAAGTGGATCAACTTTAAGAATTCAGTAATAGCCTTGTCACTCAGTTGGATCATACTTCCAAAAGTTAGTAAAGTTTAGTAAAATTAGTTTTCATCGAACTCATGTGGAGAATCAATTAAATCATATTTAATTGTCATATACGGTGGCCCTGAGGTGCAAACCACTTCATCAAATTGAAAGCACAATAACAAATTACAAAAGCACTACAACACTAACAAAACGGAAGAGGTATGTCCCAGTGGGAGACCTAAGAAACAGCTGATTGGACTACAGCTCTTTTTAATTTTGAACAGGAAGTTATTCTGGTGTGCTTTGTTTTAATGAGAAGCAAAGCAAGCGGGAATACGGTCATGTCGCCATGTATTGCCCAAACTGTGGAAAAGAGCTGATTGAGCCATCACCAAACTTTTCTAGCAGTTGTGGCAAGAGGCTTTGGATCACTGAGAGCATTAATGTTTTTAAAAAACATGTTAAAGCCAGAATAACTTCCGGTTCAAAAGTAAAAACGAGCTGTAGTCCAATCAGCGATTTCGTAGGTCTCTCACTGGGACATACCTCTTCTGTTTCGTTAATGTTGTAGTGATTTTGTAATTTGTAATTGTGCTTTCAATTTGCTGAAGTGGTTTGTACCAAGTGTGTAAATCTTCATTGGTGCTCAAGGAGCTTCTGCAGTGTGCAATATGAAATTAAGTAGAACTTTACAATAAATCAATAACCATATATATCATGATAGATGTGATCAATATTAATAGAAAATACATCTGATAGAATATTCAATAATTTCACTGATCCACAACTGCACGTGTTGCACCCTTAAAAAGAACTAAAAAACTCAAAGGTCTTCGCTTTTGTTCAACTTTATTAAACAAAATCCACGGTTCGAGCTTACAGTGTGTGTAGTTTTCTCTCTTTTTTGTATCTATTCACAGGTCATCATGCATTGCGTCTTTCTTAAACGGGTATTATCATGACAGAAATCTATGAAATAAAAAATAATAAAGTAGTTTGAGCACATATTTAGTCATAAACCAAATTAATTTTTCTAACTAAATACTAAATCAAATGAATGCTTGCCCAATAAGATAATTATACCTATTAATTTAACATTATCACGTTCTTAACATATTTCCAGGGCTCTACACCCGGCATTCTGGGGGATGTATGCAGAGAAAAGGTTTAGCTGCACAACCTCTCATGGGTAGCTAAGCTAGGTTGGTGGCATTAACTAACTCACTCAGGCTTTGGTTGCCTAGCAACAATCAGCAACAGTTTAAAACTGTTTAAAATTGTGCTTCATAACCACTTAAAAATAAAAGACAGATATGTGGAGTGAAAAATGGACAAAACAGGAGAGATTATGTCATAGTTTGGCAGTATTTCAGATATTCAAAACAAAAAACAAAACAGTAATTATCAATGTCTACTGATATGAAATCAGAGTGATCGTCAGCTATATCTCCCAGCCCTAAGATTACATGTTTATATCTAAAATAACAGATTTTTGTTTGTTAATGAAATGCGATGAGTCCATCTGCAGTTCACACATTGAAGTTTGTGATTGACAAAAATTCAAGGAATGTGAATATCTTTTACATTAAGCTCAAACTTCTTTAGGTCGTGTGTAGAAAAAAAAGATTAACAAATATTTTAAGTCTAAAATGAGATTCAGTTGAATAATATGCATTGCGATAATCTCAGTAGGAGGTGAAAACAGACATAATCATCTAGTCAGGAGTCACTGGGGGATTGAATCATATGTGAGAAAGGCAACGTTTCTGAAGTGTGTGAAGTACCTGGTGTATTGATCGGATCAGAGTGATTCAGCTCTCCTCTGGAGAGGAGAACTCCCTGAAACAGCCCTGGGTTCTGGGTTCACCTGTCCAGCTCTCACTCTGCAACCTCAAGTTTAACAATGATTCACACACATACACACATACACCTGGATTAATCCAATGCATACGTAAACACATTGCCCACCGGGTTGCCGAGATCAGCTGTCAGTCACAGCAGCTGAAAACATGAGTCCTGCTCCGCTGTTCCTGTGCTGTTTGCCTAGAATAAAGACTTTACAGCCTGCCTTAAAGGGATACCAACTGAAGTTTTAAATATTAACCACACAGTTCTTAGATTTTTTTCTGCCATGTTTACTTGAAGACCAGAGTCGGTTTTTACACAACGTTTCCCTGCAGCAGAGCGTGGATGCTGCAGCCACCAGAGGTAGATCTGGTTGGAGGTGGACCATGAGGCTGCAGGGCTGAGGAGAGCTGGCTAGTGCAGCATCCGGGGGGCAAAGGCCATCTGCTCACCAGGTAAACACACTTTGTTTTGGATCCAATGTCCAACATTCAGGGTTTTTCTGAAAAATACAGCCATTTTAAAAACAGGGAGTATTTCAACAACTAGAAATGAATACTCTGTTGAAGGACATTTTGATTTAATTTAGTATTACATCTTCACTCTCTGTTTCCTAAAGTTCTTCAAATCTATCAGATTCTGAGGATATCAGACTCTGGGATGTTTCAATAGAGGCAGGTGATATGGATTAAATTTCATCAAAATATTTTGTGTTAATATTGTGATAATGATAAACATGATAGAACTTTTTATTGCTTTTTTATTAACCTGTTTGGCAGTGACTCTGTGTTGGCGATTCAGTGCTGCTGTCAGCCTCCTGCCAGCCTTCCTGATTCGTTTCAGTCTTATCTTTTCATCAGTTTTGGAGAAACGTTCAATTTTTGCCTCGTTGCCCTAGCAACATATCCCACCAGTTATTGGTGACTGACTGCATTCTGCCATGATGTATATATAATAAAGGTGTTTGGATTCAGTTTTGTGTTCCGAGTGAGTGTTCTTCCTATAGAGGAGTTCTTCCTATTCGTGGGAGAGTCCAGCAAAAGGAGCAATCGGTCATCGCTCAAGTTAATGGTCCCATTTGTTGGTCAGAATCAAGCCTCAAGTTCGCTGGTAATTACTTTTCCACAGAGGAGCAGATTAGTTAGAAAAAGTCTTTCTTCCTTAATCACTTGAAAATTGTTTTTTGTGTTTATGTAGGTTATCGTTGTCTGATATTAAAACATGTTGGATGTTTTCAGTGAACTTAAAAAGGCAAGTACAAAAAATATTTGTAAAGCTGCAAAATATATAATTACAGCGCTTTGTAAGAGAAACTGCTGGTTGAACATTCATATTGTCCTTTTCTTCTATCAGTGTTTGTCAATTAAAATGTATTTGGAGACTCATTTTATTTGACTCGTGGTGAGGAGCAGTACTAAAAAAATGCTTTTTAATAAAACTGAAAAGTTTGAACTTTCAAACTGACACTATAAAAAAAGTTTTTAATCTTTAAAAAATTAAAAATGAGTCCGACTGACATTCAGGTTATTTGAATAGAAACTGGGAAACACAGAAAACCCAAAGTCCTACTTACACAGTAGTTTAACATAATTTCAGTCTGGTTCTGTAGAGACATTATGAGCAGAGTGTCAGGACTCTGGGTTTTTGGGTTGGTTTTGCTTCTCATTTTATTTAGCTTCATTAATGTAGTTCACTTTAGTTTAATCCTTCCTGGTCCTTTTGATATTATTATTATAATTTGAGGTATTTAGTGAAATAAGAATTCTCTTATTGCTTTCCTTATTTCCAGTCCTTTATAGTGTTTCTAGGTTTATTTTTTAGTTATCTCAAGTTCTGTCCTTGTTTGTCTGAGTCCATGTCAAGCCTTCTTTTATGACTATAGTTTAATTCAATTTTATCCTTCTAGTTATTTTTTATTTTCAGCCTCCCTGCAGTGTTTCTAGTAATGTTTATTTCTTAATTTTGTCACCTTAGGTTCAGTTATTCTTCCATGTCCGAATCTATGTATATCTTCCTGTAGTAATTTTAGTTAGGTTATTTCTTTAGTCCGTCTAGCTTTCCCCATAGTGTTACTAATTCTTATTTGGTCTGTTTAGGTTTGGTTAGTCTTCTTTAGTAATTCTAGTTAGCTTATTTCTTTGTTTAGATCTCCTAGTTTCTTTAGCTCTATGTTCCTTAGTTCTTATTGTTGTTAGGTCAGCCTTGTTTCTATTTAGGTTTGGTTATGATTTCCCTCATATCTTTCTCTCCTTGTTCATCAGGTTTTCCTTACTCTTAGTGTCTTTCGTATTGGTGGTATTTTTTCAGTTCCCCGTTTCCTCCCTTTTGTGTTCCCTGCAGATCTCCTTAGTTTCCCTGTGCCAACTTCTCCCCGCCCCTCAGTCAGCTCCTGTGCCAATTACTCACACCTGCAATCACTCCTCTCATCTAGCTAGGCCATTGTTCCATTTACTACCTCCCAGTATTTAAGCTCCTCTATCCCATTCACAACTTGCCACCCTGATTGTCACTGCCCATGCTTCCCTACCTGGAAAACCAAACAAACTGTTTCCAGTTTGTTTGGTTTTTGGATTTTCATGTACCCTTGGGTTTTGGATTTTTTGTTGTTTAATTTTCTTCATTAAAACATCTGTTTATTTCTACGACTACTGCCTGCTGTGTTTGGGTCCACTTCCACACCACATCATGACACAGAGAGCGTCTAAGTTAACCAATTGACTTTCATTTTAGATACAGAGAGAACAGTTTGAACTTCAACAACAGTAAAATCACATCCAAATGAAGGTTTACAGTTTAATACAACATTTCTGAGATTAGAGTTTTCAGGAAGAAAATCTTTTAAAATAACACATTTCAAAAACTTCTGTTCCTCTGAAGTCATCTTTAAAAGAAATCCTCGCTTTTACTTATTATAATTAAATACTTTTAAACTACATACAAGCATAAATAGTATGTTAAGAAGCTATCAAAAGCATTCATAAGATTTAAAAACAATAATTTAACGTAAGCCAGAAATAACAGAAGTGAACCTGCTGTAAAAATGGTGGCCTGAAAACACTATAAGACTTTAATTGGTTTTCCTGTGATTAAGCCGTGTCCATGTAAGGCTGCGTAAACTCCACAGACACCCGAGGTTTTAGTTAATGCAGCCGCAGACATTTACACTGTGGTGTTTAATTAGCTTTTAATTAATCTACACAACAGAATCCTCTTATGCATGCAACATTATGTGGTAAATCGCTTGATTTCACACTCTCTGCACAGAGACTCGTCGTAATGTAAAACAAAGCAGTCATTTAAACGAGCAGACTGACAGCCAGAGTTTTCATGTGTTCAGGTTTTATTGTGGCCCAGAGGGAGGAAGAATGAATCTGCCAGAAATGTAATACTGCTCTTCCTGACTTCCATCTGCATTGCAGTGAATATGTAAACACATGGGACACGCCATATTTACAAGTGGGAATAAGAAGCAGCCGTAAGAGTGCTACTATTGTTCTTCCCTAAGAGGCAGGTTCAGTTACCTCGGTGGAAGAACAACAATGATGATTAGATTGGAACTCTTGAGTAATTTAGTCCCAAGTAACAGCCCAAGCAAACACCGATTCTTTATTCCTGCATATTTGAGTATAAAATAACATAACATGAATATAGGAGCTTAATTATGATTAAAGAAAGTGATCTGCTCTTGTGTAAAAAAAATAGTTGAACATTTCTATTGTTTCAGTTTATTAAAAACGGGAACAAAGTCGAAAAAAAGCATTAATAAAAGTTGCTTTGCATCATATTTAGCTTTAAAGGGGCAGTATCATGTGCTTTCCAGGCACATAGTGCCATTTTATAGTACAATTGAGTAGCTATGTTACCTTTAGTTGTTGCATAAATGCGCTATATTTCAATTGTTTTAAAATAAATTTTACTTCCTGATTTAACACCTTGAAATTGGGCCTCTGTCACTTTAAAAACTCCTGTTCTTTCTGAAGCTCTGCCTTCAGGAAGTCATCCCAATATGGCTCCTCTATTGACCCTATAACAACAATTTTATCAATCAATCAATCTGTCACGATCTGTGTTTTTCTGTGTATTTATTTCAAGTTTTCTGTGTATTTGAGTCTCTGTGTTATCCTGTCTCCCCTTGATTATTCCCAGGCGTGTCTCATTCCCTGATTACCTCCTGTGTATTTAGTGTCACCTGTGTCTCTGTGTCTTTGTCAGGTCCTTGTCGTATGCACCAGTCTGTCTTGCTGTCCTTCAGTTACCTGTGCTACCAGTGCTGAGCTTTGTTTCCCGCTCTGCTGTGCTGACAGGGTTTTTGGACTGTTTAGGATATTCAGACATTTTCATCATTAAACTCCATTTTTTCACTTCTACCTGGATCCTCAGCATCTGCCTCTCCATCTCACACCGCACCTCATGACACAATCAGTTTATTTATAAAGCACCCTTCATACTAAAAGCAGCTCAAAGTGGTGTACAGACCAATAAAAACAAACCCACAAAAACACAGTTACCCACTCCAACCCCACATGGAAAACACACAACTGCATGGAAAATGCACAGACTAAGCAGAAATGATTCAGTTCAGGAAATACGGTGTTACTCTGAGCAGCAGCTCCTATAATGAGATCAGCAGTTCCACCAGGTGTTTGCTAATTGCTGCTGGCTAGTCTGAAGGAAACTCATTAGCTTGGAAATTGCAGTTCAAAGGAGGAGCTTTGTCCTTGAAGGCAAGGCTATGTCCAACCAGGCGTTTTGCACAGCTGAATAGTTGCCATAGAGATTAAAGGACTTCTCAAACATGCATGAAAGAATCAAAGCAACACTCCAGGTTTGTTTCTGATTATGAAATATCATTATAACATGATGTAAAGCTCAAAAAAGTTAATTTTGCATGATAATGCCCCTTTAAGCTTTTATTTTGATTGTCAGTCATCGTCACCAAAAAGAGACAGTAATATACAAAGGAAACTCATTTGAATATGTTTCCCCCACAGATTTACACCAAGAAAAGTGTTACATGTTTATGAATCATTGAAAGTGAAGATTTCCTATAAATAAAAGGCTTCAAAAATGGTTTTTGTCTGATCATTTGTATTTGGTGAATAAATTGTTTTCATGCAGATGCAGGTTGTGTATTACAATTCCCAGGATGCCTCCATACAGATCAAAACCTCAGCCAGTTTTAGTTCCATTAGTGACAGGTCCGTCACAAAAATCTGTAAACAACAAGTCCTAATGCACTAACCAACCCTCACCTCCACTTTGATTATAAATGGAAACTGTATCTATGTTCCTCTTTTCTAATGTTTTCTTTTATGTTCATAGAATTCATGTTCGGGAAGCTGGACTCTTAAATCTCTCTTTTATGATGTTACACAAACCAAAACTACACGTTTAGTTCTGTTCACACAAGAAATGATAAATATTTGATTCATGTGTCACCTCAGTGGTTTAACTGAAAGATGTGAATTGTCCGGGGGAAGTGTTGCTTGGAGAATATTGTTGTGTGGGGGGGAGTGTTGTGTGAAGTCCCAGGAAATGTTTCAGGTCCATCAGTTTGAAAAAACTTGAGGATCCTAAGAAACAAATGTGCTAATGACAGAGAAACAACTTATTGCTACAAGAAAAGCATTTATCCACTGTCATTGGCTGCTATGCTAACCAGCCTTAACATTCAGCAGTATACACAATGGTAATTGGCCATAGGCTGCCCCCTCCCCACTATGGAACAGATTTACACTTCCAGGCTCCACAAGAAAGTTTTGGACATTTTAAATGACTCTTCACACCCTGGCCATGGTCTCTTCCAGCTGCTGCCATCAGGCAAGAGATACAGAGCAATAAAAACCAGAACAAATCGCCTAAAAAACAGTTTTTACCCGATGGCAATCATGGCACTAAATTCAAAGGCATAAGAACTTCTGCTCTTGACACCACTTTGTTATAAATGTAAATTCTGTTGCGACACCTCCAGGCGCTGCAACCATCTTCTGATGTCTAATTATTTCTCATTTTGTACTATTCATTTCTTTATCATTGTATACTACGTATATACACATAACCCGCATCTTAACTCGAGTCGAGCAAATCTCAGTCTCGTTGTAATCTGTTGATGACAATGACAAATAAATCTTATCTTATCTTATCTTATCTTATCTAATTGACAGTCCTGAGACCCTCCTCCTGGATCTTATTGACTGGTTCTGACTGAGGTTTATTTCTGTAGTATGGGACACAGAGAGAAGGAGAACGAATTTTATCACAGATTATCTGTCTCAAACTACAACAGGATGGTTTTAAATAATACATAGAAACCTTTCTTATTTTTAATTTCTAATACAAAAGTTACATACCCCAGCTTTAAAACCGCATAATTTTCCACTGTATTATCCGGGGTTGAGGGTTAAGGGGTTTTAAGGAAGTAAATGGCAAATCCATCCATCCATCCATCCACCAGGACTGAACCACTGCAGACAATAACTGATCTTACTTTGGCTGATATCTATTACATTTATTACTTTCTCATTCCAGTTGATTATTGGGAAGCCTCTGAAAACGTTACTTCCAGCTCCAGTCAAACTGTATCTCCTCTCTGTCATAATTTTTCTGTTAAGCATAAATTAAAAGTTCAGAGGATTGCTGCAAACGGTCGACAGCCGAATTAACGAGACGCCTACGAAATGTCAAGAGAGTAAGAGGAAATCTCCAAGGCGCATTGTGGTGGTGATGTCTGTGTCTGTGCGTGTGTATGCGTGTGTGTGGGAGATGGGATGGGGTCATTTGTCTTGGACCATGTTGGTCCCAGGCGTCCAACACGGTGACACCAGGATCTTGAGCGTCTTTGAAAGCCTTGAGCTCGTAGCAAGATGCTCGCTCATTCATCACCAGCTGACTTGACGGCCTGATGCCGTTTGAATTTCACTGACCTTTGGCCCCCTGGACTCCGGGGCCCTCTTTTATGTCCGGCGGCGTTTTCTGGATGACATGCGTGTTTCTCTGCTTTGAATTCCTGAAGCTGCGATCTGAATCGACAATGTTTTCATATCAGGTAATATTTAATGTTGACATCCTCTCAGCTCAGCCTTATTAGCAAAGCTGCTTTAAAACTTGAACCGTGGCTGCGCTTTTATTAACCCCTAAACCTTCTGACAACTTAAAAAAAAACATTCTGCTGAGTTGCAGATTTGAAAAACTAAGTAATCCTATGATTTAACTAGTCAGTAGCTAATACTTGAACTCAAGAAGTTAATAGATTCAATTTTAGCAGCAATAATTCTCCGTATGATTTTATTAGCCTCATCTTTGTGGATGTGAAGCATATCTTCATAAAATTACTTTATTTCTTCAGACGTTGATTTATCCGCAGCTCTCTTAAAGCCGCAGTATTTCATAACAGCTTGATGGCTGGACTTTCACTAGGCCATTCCAACACCCTGATTCATCTCTTCTTCAGCCATTATGTTGTAAATTTGCTGCTGTGTGTCAGATTGTTATGCAGCTGATGATCCTGTACAGGCCAGTTTCGCCTATTGGACAGATGGACTCACGTTTTACTGTTAGATGCTTTGATATAAATAGGAGTTCATTAGTGATTCAGTAACTGTGAGGCGTAAAAATCCTGCAGAACCAGAAGCATCATCTGGCCACCATCTGTATCTGTGTTTTGGTTTTTTCTATGCAGCCCATTCTCAGGAGGAATTTCCAAGAATGCTCACTGCTGTGAAGGTTAGCAGCCGTCCTAAATGTTAGACACTAAATGATAATCAGTCTGACTGCAGAATGAGAGAAAACAGTCTTATGGCTCTTCGCAGAATGGCAGAAACTATTCAAGTCTAGTTTATTTATACAGCACATTACAGCAACAAGTATGAAAACATACAGCAACCAATTATGAAACAATCATGAAACATGAAACAAACATTAAACATTACATTTTGTCAAATGCCATCACCAAACTCATCAAGGACATACACACAAAATATATTCATTATGTTCCATTTATTATCCATCAAAATCAGCTCTAACCAGATGGGCTTTTAGTCTGGATTTAAAGGAACTCAGTGTTTTGGCTGTTTTGCAGTTTTCTTTAAGTTTGTTCCAGATTTGTGGTGCATAGAAGCTGATTGCTGCCTCTCCATGTCTGGTTCTGGTTCTGCTGCATTAATCAATATGACTAAAGATAAACATGGATGAGTTACTCTGACGCTGAATGTTCTTCAGATGATAGAAGGCTGGCTTTGGTACCATCTTTACGAGATTCTGAAGGTCCAGATTTTGGGCCTGGTGAGTAGATTCTAGCTGTAGTTCTGTGCTGACTCTACATCGTTCCTTTTTAGGTCCAAATATGATATCTTCAGATTTGTTGCTGTTCAACTGGAGAAGCAGTTATTTCTCTAAAGTCATTGTTTTTCCTCCTCAGCATTGCAGTTCTGCTTCCATAGACGTGTCCATTGCCACATGATCAACACATGACAGCTGCTGCTCTCCCTCTGTAGCCCTGTCTCAGCAGTAGGGTGTACTTTGTTTTTCTACATGATTGCATTGGCAGCATTTGGAACCGTTTTTTCCTAGAACTATATATGAGGTCGTTATTTGGGTATATAGTAAACTTCTGTTTGCATGGATTATTCAGTACCTGCTGTGTTCAGCCTCACAGCTCATCCTGAAACTAAAGACAGATCAGCTGCTCTGTGTTCACTGCTTTGGTTTTTTTTGTCTTGTCCTGTCTGTTGGTGCAGACACCAACAAACTGTGTTCCTGTCTGTTGGTGCAGAGACCAACAGACAGGAACACAGTTTCAAATCATGTCAGGAAGTCGCCACAGAAAAAAAAAGGTGAAAAAGTCTCCATCAGGGCTGTGTGACAGGAATGTTACCCAAATGTCTTGCTGCCCCAAACCCAAATCCATTCAGTTTGACCAGAACCATCAGAATATCGAGGCTGCTGTGTGTAATCTACAGCATTTTGCTTTTTTTCTGAGTTCCTGCAGCCTGGTGTCAAGAGACCATGTAGCTATGCCAGAGGTGGGGACTCGAGTCACATGACTTGGACTCGAGTCAGACTCCAGTCGTTAAAATCACGACTTGAGACTTGACTTGAAAAAATGCTCAAAGACTCGGACTTGACTTTGACTTTCATGCCATTGACTTGGGACTTGACTCGACTTGAAGCTGTTTACTTGAAAAGACTTGATATTTTTTACTCAAAGTCTTAAAATTTAAAACACATTATTTATAAAGTGGCGTCATTAATTAATTTCACTCATTCCGTATCAATATGCGCAGACCGTCACTATGGTTTTCCTCTCTCCTTATGTATGTATGTGTACGTAGCTGCAGCACAACCAATCAAATTAACAGGATTTGGACGTTTAAAAAAACGCGGCAAAGCTACAGAGCTCAGGGAACGAAATACGAAATAACCGCTCGAATATGCTTCCGCGAGTAATTTCTTTTGACTACGTAGGTTATGAACTTTCGACTAAAAAACGAACTGCAACTTGTAAAACATGCAAGAAGAGAATATCGGATGGAGATGCCACGACGTCCAACCTTGTCCGGCATTTGAAGCTTCACAAAGATCGGTAGGTGGCGCTTTTCTTTTGCTGTAATATAGTTGACTTTAGCTAACTTCGTGTTAGCATGTGTACTCCGGGTTAAATTGGTGATTATTTACCATAAATCCGGTCCTTCAAATGCCTCCACAAATAATGTGCACCGTGTTAGCTCAGGAAGCCGGTGGATAGTGAGCGGGGCTCCGGAACAGAAAGCAGATTCTGGACCTGAACACAGGGAACAGAGTCTCTCTGTCCCATCATGATGATGAGCCGGGTCTAGTATCATCTAAGGATGGTTGTTGTGTTTGAAGACATCTACGTTGGGAAATTATATTGACAATATATTATTTTGACAGGTCAGAGAAAAGAGGAAAAAACTGCTGTTATGGTTCTTTGTATTGTGCTGTGGAAATGTCAGCATTTTCGTCTTTTTTTATTGAATATCAAGTTTAACAGAACTGGGCAATAAAGTGGTCCAATTTAAAAATGTTTTTTATACTTTGTGTTCAGCTACACATGTTCTATCATTTGAGATAAATACATATTTTAAAACGAACAAATGGTCTATTATTCAAATTTTTTGTATAATTGCAAATTATAAAAAAAAATTAAAATAAAAACGACTCGAAATGACTTGAAATTAAAGGTTCCTGACTTGAGACTTGACTCGACTTTTGCCTGTCTACTTGAGACTTGACTCGGACTTGAGGACAAAGACTTGAGACTTACTTGAGACTTGCAACACAGTGACTTGGTCACACCTCTGAGCTATGCAATGCTGAGATATGTAATATAATAAGAACGTTGCTTTGAAAGTGCCTAACCTGTTTTTTCTTTTTATTATGTCTTTAACACACAAGATTTAGGGAGGGTCAGGAACAAATGACAGAGGTCTGACTATCGCTCATGGATGGGAACTGACAAGGAGCAGCTGTGAGGAAACAAACCTGCTCTGATTACACACTCTGAAATCAGGCAACACACACGCACACACACACACCCACATGCCAACCTGCACACAACTCTATTGATATGACAGTTGTCCTGGGTTTAACACTAAAATGTTAAAGTTGTTTTGTTCAACAATTTACGCTTCATTTCTTCTACTAAGAATGTGAGCTGCTTTTAAAAAACACAAACTTATGTAGTAATAGGGTCTTAATCATTTAAAAGCTAAAGTGATGTTTCATTAAATAATTTGTGAAAACTTTATACTAATAAAATGTTGTTTGAATCCGAGTGTAAATGTGATTCAATGATTTTACATGTAAATCTGAAGATAGAACTGGTTTCTGTCAGATTTTTCTGTGTAGGAAAAGATTCAGTGAAACTTAGATTTTTTAATTTTTTTATCTGCCAGCAATTTCAAAACTGAAAATGTAAACTCATAACCTGCTGAAGGTCAGATTGTGAGCTCAGCCTGAGTTCTGTCTCCTTCTGGTCTCTGGCTAAGTACAATTAAATCCACGTTCAGATTGTCATCTCTGTGTTGGACATAAACTCTGATTCACAGCAGCCCTAACTGTACGACGAGGAAACACGGCTCGTTCACGTCAGGAGACTTTATAAAATCTCACTATGTCTGAAATGTTTTTTGTTTTAGTTTGCTGAGTTGGTTTCTTATTATCTGCAGGAATAAGGCATGCTGAGGAAGCACATGTCAAACCTCCCACCCAGAGAGACAGAAGCACATGATCACCCAGGAATGGAGTCTAAATGAAGGCTTGTTTGTTTTTTCACCTTCTGTGTCATTTTGTGTGATACTCGGCCCCCTGGGGGACATGGAGGAAATGTTTTCTTTTGTTTGGGTATGTATTTAGTAGTCAGTTCATGCAACATCTTGAATACTGAAAGTCTTTCTCCTACAGTACAATGTTTTTGTAAAGATTTTCCATGTATGAATTCTGTGTTATCACGTTGGAGACTTATCTAAAGTTTTATATCTTTGCTTTTTGGATAAACACACCAAAATTATGAGTAAAATGCTGGAGCAAAACAGATCAAACATTGGCTTCCCATCCTTACCCTAAAACAGAAACATGACAGAAACTTTCTATAAGGAAAGAAAGAAGCAATGCATCCAAACTATTTGCATTACTTTTTACTAGTTATGTAATATCAATATCAGTTTGGTTTGTGTGTGAATGGATATGTGCAATATCATATTACATAAAGAAACATTAACACACAGTTAGAGCTGCAGTATGTAACTTTTACAAAAATATGTTTTTCCATATTTGTTAAAACAGCATAATATGAAACAGATAATCTGTGAAAGAATCAAGCTCCTCCTCTCTGAGTTACTATTACAGTCTGTAAAAATGCTCCACTCCCGGTGTTCAGTTTAGATAGATAGATAGATAGATAGCATTTATTGTCATTGAACAGAATTCAACGAAATTTCCATTGCAGCTCCCGTGCAAAAGGTCAAATATATACAGTATAAATAAGCAAACACACAATAATAATAATAACAATATATACAACTAAATTAACTAAAGGCACTCAACCACACCAAAGAAGTAGCAGCAGGTCCAATTATGGCAAAGTACAGATAATGTGACAGTGCAAAGTGCAGAACAATATGGCTGTGTGGGGATGGGGGATATGTATGTGTGACTGCGAGGTTATGATATGTGTGGGAGGGGGCGGCGGCAGGGAGTAATGGCTCTGACGGCTGTGGGGAAGAAACTGTTTCTCAGTCTATTTGTTGTAGTCCGTATATTCCTGTACCGCTTGCCTGATGGCAGCGGCACAAACAGTCTGTGGCCCGGGTGGCTGGAATCCATCGCTATGGATCCAGCTCTCTTCTTGACCCGGTCTGTGTAAATGGAGTCCAGGTCTGGGAGGGGGCATCCCACAATGCCTTGTGCTGTTCTCACCACCCGTGTCAGTTGTTTCCTCTCCAATGCTGTGCAGCTACCATACCACACAGTTGTGTTGAGGCAGAGGATGCTCTCGATCATTGCCCTGTAAAAGTTCACGAGCAGGCGTGAGGTAAGTCCAGCCCGTCTCAGTTTCCTGAAGAAGAGCCTTTGTTGTGCTTTCTTCACCAGGTGGGAGGTGTTTGTGTTCCAGGAGAGGTCAGAAGTGATGTGGAGGCCCAGGAACTTGATGTTATCCACACGTTCCACCACTTCTCCATCTATGAGAAGGGGAGTGTGAGCCGTCCTCCTGGACCTTCTGTAATCCACAATGACCTCCTTGGTCTTCCCTGTGTTCAGCACCAAGTTGTTGGCTGAACACCACTGAGTGAGCTGCAGAATCTCCTCTCTGTAGTGGGTCTCGTTGTTGTCTGAAATGAGACCCACTACTGTTGTGTCGTCCGCGTACTTCACGACTGTGTTGGTGGGGTGGATGGCCACGCAGTCGTGTGTAAACAGGGTGAAGAGAGCTGGGCTGAGCACACAGCCCTGCGGCGTGCCTGTGTTGAGGACCAGTGGGGACGATGTTGAGCCACTTATTCTCACCACCTGAGGCCTGTTGGTGAGGAAGTCTCTGATCCAGTGGCACAGTGAAGCGGGCAGCCCCACCTCGAGTAGCTTCAGCACCAGCTTGTCTGGGATGACGGTATTAAATGCTGAGCTGAAGTCTACAAATAGCATCCTGACGTAGGTGTTGGGATGCTGCAGATGGGTCAGGGCTGTGTGCAGAGTGATGGAGACAGCATCCTCTGTTGACCGGTTCGCTCTGTAGGCGAACTGAAGGCTGTCCAGGTTTATCTGTGCTACCCATAAATCCATCCTTGTGGTAATGCGCACATCGATGCTACATCACATTCTGCTTACTCTGCAGATTTCTTATAAATACATACCTGTGGAAGTCTTGTGTCATGTGTTTTTTTTCATCAAAGATTACAGTAAGCTTTATTTCATTTATTTTATGCCTGGCTTTCATTAAGCTGCTGTATAGCTTCATGTTTTTAGTTTACATTATAGGCAAATTGTAAATATATTTATGAATGGCTTTAGTTTGTTATGTCGTTACTACTGTAAACAAGTTATTGTTTGGCGGTTAATCAGGACAAAATATGTTGTTTTGTGGGCTATTTTCTCCCTATATTTTAACACTTTTTAGTTTAATAACACTCTTTTATTAAACTATGCTAAATAGAACATGGTGGGATTGAAGCTGTGTAATATACATTAAGCATATCCTGTCATTTGAGGGTCACAGTGACCTGCGCAGTTTGGTGGACACATTGTGGCTGCGCTGCATTTGATAAAGTCTGTCATACAACAGATTAATACGCAAAAGAGAATTACGGTGATCTGTATTTGTAGATGACTGTGTTTAATTCAATTCCAATAAAACAATGTTTCCCTGTCTGATACTGTTTTATTCTGTATTTAAAATGCTTTTAAAAAGGTAGTATATTCTAATAAAAGGATTAGTACATAGATCTATTCAGCTGAAGGAAGTGATCTTGTAGTTTTGTCATGTATATAAATTGTTCCAATGCTAAGCTTAGCATAACTCCTAAGCTTCCACTTCAGTCCCGTCACGCAAATAATGTTATCCAATATATATAACATCAACACAACACAAGCTTTCAGTTTGTAAACATGACGGTAGCAGTTTTGGATGCGTAGCACCAATAGAGAGACTTAGCTATCTATTCGTGCTACAGTAGGAAAATCTGACAAGGTAGCACTAATAGTTCAGAACACCGGTCACAAATAACCAATTAGAACCTGGAGCGCTTCTTTACGCTGTCAATCATCCCCCTGTATGCTGCTCAATGTGGCAATGGTGGATAAACAACTTTATGTGACAGGAAAAACATTTATCAGCAGTTATTGGTGACTGCTTACTAGCTTTGGCATATGTGGTTGTGAGCCAGCTGTAGATTAGCAAAGACTAGCGCTGTCAGTCACAGTGACTTACAGCGCTAAGACCCTCCTCCTAGCTCTTATTGGTTGTTTCTGACTCAGTGATGATTCAGTTAACTGGGAGAAGGCAGATCAGCTCAGGTTTTTCACAGATTATCTGTCTTATATTGTAGTGACATACTGATCATTTTATATATTTTTTAAATAAAAGCCAGTGTTGTATAAAGTACTGAAATCTCAGAGTCAAGTAAAAGTATAAGTACCTCTCCAAAATATGACTTTGGTAAAAGTCCAAGTCACTGACTGAGATGTTACTTGAGTTAAAGTCTTAAAGTATCTGAAACTTCTTGTACTTAAGTATGGAAATTACTGTAAAAATGGATGTACTCAAGTAATGTAATGAAAAGTACAAGTAAAAAGTAAAACAAAGCAAATGCAGTTTGAATGACATTTTTTATATTTTGGTAAACTTGTCAAATACACTTAAAATAATGTACACAACCAAGTGCAGGCAAAATTAAACCTGCTAATAGATATACCTGCAGGCATCATTTAGTTAAGAAAATTAGGTGCTTTACCTATAGCACAAGGTTAACTTAACCTGCTTTACAACTGAACCAGCTTCTTAGTAAACCCTCCAGGACAGAAAATACAAAGTTTTTGTAAGCCTTAAGTTTTCCCTTCAAGTAAGGTCAGTGCTGAAAATGAGAAAAATAAATAGTACAGAAAATGCGGCCAACATGAAGAAAAAGAGCTGTTACGATTACTCTACTTCACAAATCAGTGAATCAGTCAATGCTACAGTCAGTAGGTGGTGCACACAACTGGTCATTATGCAAAAGAAAAAAAGAATTGGGAGGGAAATGCAGCTTATTGGCATCTGTAAACCTGGTTTTGAACTTGCATGCCTTTCCTATATTCGTTAAATTTCGTCTAAATTGCTATCGCTATGGCTTCTGTCCCCCCTTGAACAGAGGAGTCTAGGTAGCCTGCTACAGTCAACATTAGGCCTAAGCTAAATACACCACGTGTGGAACTGAAACAATGCCAAACAAAGTTCATTTATGGTCAACGTTTCACAATACAGTAGTGTCTAGTGACCAAGCTATAGTTACTGAAACAGGACGATTATAACCATTTCATAAGACGTTACCTCGATGTGTTTCTTCAAGTTGGACGGGGAGTTTTTGTAAGATAGAATTTCCACATCTTCGGGCAGGAATAACATAAACTGCATGCGGTACGACGAATCTTTAACACCCACGAAAGAGTATATTGTGTTTAAATAAGGCCATGGGCTCTCATCACCAGCTGGTGGTTCAACTGGAGCCGTGTCCGAGTAGTTGCAGTCGTTGTGGTCTCCGTCTCCTCCTCCATGTGGCTGCTGCTGATTGCGAGACTTGCTTTGTGTTTAATGGGAGAAGCGAAACAGGTGTATCCTATTGGAGGTGATGAACAAGCCCAGGCAAGTAGGCTACCGACTTTGTTCGGTAGCCTACTTGCTACTTGCTAATCAGTAGGTGGGATCAAAACACTTTGTTTCTCTCTCTCGCTTTTTTGTAACGAGTAACTAAACCACACATTGAAAATGTATCGGAGTAAAAGTACGCAATTAAGTTCGGAAATATAGTGAAGTAAAAGTGAAAGTCATCAAAAATTTTCATACTCGAGGAAAGTATGAAGTACTCCAAAATATACTTAAGTAAAGTAGTGAAGTATTTTTACTGCGTTACTATACAACACTGATAAAAGCTACATACTGCAGCTTTAATATATTGATTTTAAACCAGTTTTCTGCACCAAACAGTTAAGAATGTAGAAACACGTTTTTCACTGAGGCTCTTTAAATCGACATTTGTTACTAACCATGTACAGAATAGGCCGGAGTGTAGTCTCAAATTTATTGCGAGGTAACGTAAAGAAAAACAATCCCCCATGTTTCCTGGAGGGTTCTGTATAGTTCTTGACAGTATAAGGAAATATTTCAGTGGTAAAAAGTTTAGTTCATGTGAACATGTCACTCTTTCTTCTTGTAAAGTTTTTATTAGACATCGTTTCATCTGCTCAGACAGATGACCTGATGCAAGTAAATTTATGGTTTGCTTAAAACTTCATCCACAGTCTTGTCTACAGAAACATCAGTTCCAACCCTGCCAACAATAAATTCATAATCAAACTTGTAATTAGACAATTACAAGTTTGTAACTGTCTACAATTACTAGTTGGAGCAACAATAAACATAATGAAGCCAGGCTAATGTTCTCCATAAAAGTAGAATGGAAAGGCGACTGACTGCAGGCAGCAGCAACTCCTCACTGACTGGGAGGAAGATATTGTTATTGCCCAGATAAATTTTTCAGTGTCAACAGCCTGGAGGCTTTTGTGCTCGTCCATATCCACTTCATTCATTGGTTGATTAAAGTGATACAAGAACAACAAAGCAGGCACTCTAATCATTGGCAGTATAACTCTGCAACACAGTCTCACTCCATAACATTAAATTACAGAAAGATGTAAGTCGTCCATCAAAGTGAGATGTTTGTCTAAAAATACTTTGAAGAAGAAACACAGATGGCAAACTGTACTGGTGACTCATTCAGGAACAATGTTTGTTGGATCTCTGCCTTTCTCACAAATAACTTCCTGAGATATAATCGAGATGACACTTGGGTACATGGAGTGTGTGCTGAGCTTAGCCAGTCTGTGTACACATTATGTTGCCTTTCTGCCTCCTGTGTCAACTTTATGTTTTCATTCCTTTTTTATTGTTTATCTTTTTTCTGGAAAACAAACAGTCTCATTATGTTGCTCAAAATCCACCTAATGTCATTTTAAAGGTAACCAAGGGAGGAAGAAAATTAGTGTGAATGTGTACATGTGTGTGTGGGCGTGCGGGCGCGGGTGGGGGTGTAGGTGTGTGGGGGTGTGTGAGTCCATCTGTGTCTTCTTGATCTGCTTTTAGAATAGAATAGAATTCAACTTTATTGTCATTGCACTGTCACAAGTACAAGCAACGAGATGTAGTTTGCATCTATCCAGAAGTGCTCTACGAGATATAATAATTATTTACAATTATAGAGGGGTCACACTCTTAAGCCTCCCTGGCAAGGTCTATTCAGGGGTCCTGGAGAGGAGGGTCCGTCGGATAGTCGAACCTCGGATTCAGGAAGAGCAGTGTGGTTTTCGTCCTGGTCGTGGAACACTGGACCAGCTCTACACCCTCGGCAGGGTCCTGGAGGGTGCATGGGAGTTCGCCCAACCAGTCTACATGTGTTTTGTGGACTTGTGGACTTCGACCGTGTCCCTCGGGGAGCCCTGTGGGGGGTTCTCCGGGAGTATGGGGTACCGGGCCCTTTGATACGGGCTGTCAGGTCCCTGTATGACCGGTGTCAGAGTCTGGTCCGCATTGCCGGCAGTAAGTCGGGCTCGTTTCCGGTGAGAGTTGGACTCCGCCAGGGCTGCCCTTTGTCACCGATTCTGTTCATCACTTTTATGGACAGAATTTCTAGGCGCAGCCAAGGTGTTGAGGGGATCCGATTTGGTGGCCTTAGGATCTCATCTCTGCTTTTCGCAGATGATGTGGTCCTTTTGACTTCATCAGATCGTGATCTGCAGCTCTCGCTGGAGCGGTTCGCAGCCGAGTGTGAAGCGGCCGGGATGGGGATCAGTGCCTCCAAATCCGAGGCCATGGTCTTGAGCCGGAAAAGGGTAGAGTGCCTTCTCCGGGTCAGGGGGGGTGTCCTGCCCCAAGTGGAGGAGTTTAAGTATCTCGGGATCTTGTTCACGAATGGGGGAAGAAGGGAGCGGGAGATCGACAGGCGGATTGGCGCAGCGTCTGCTGTCAAGCGGGCGCTGTACCGGTCCGTCGTGGTGAAGAGAGAGCTGAGCCAAAAAGCGAAGCTCTCGATTTACCGGTCGATCTACGTTCCCACCCTCATCTATGGTCATGAGCTTTGGGTCATGACCGAAAGAATGAGATCGCGGATACAAGCGGCCGAAATGGGTTTTCTCTGTAGGGTGGCTGGGCTCTCCCTTAGAGATAGGGTGAGAAGCTCAGTCATCCGGGAGGGACTCAGAGTAGAGCCGCTGCTCCTTCACATCGAGAGGAGCCAGTTGAGGTGGCTTGGGCATCTGGTCAGGATGCCTCCTGGACGCCTCCCTGGTGAGGTGTTCCGGGCACGTCCCACCGGGAGGAGGCCCCGGGGAAGACCCAGGACACGCTGGAGAGACTATGTCTCTCGGCTGGCCTGGGAACGCCTCGGGATTCCCCCGGAAGAGCTGGAAGAAGTGGCCGGGGAGAGGGAAGTCTGGGCCTCCCTTCTGAAGCTGCTACCCCCGCGACCCGACCTCGGATAAGCGGAAGAAGATGGATGGATGGATGGATGGATGGATGGATGGATTTACAGATGTACAAGACTATGTATGTATGGACTATAAGGGGTTATAGCAAGAGATATAGATATTGTGTATAAATACAAATATGGGAGCTATATGCACAGATTATACAGAATATATAAGAATGTTAGGGAATGGATTATAGATAAATAATGGCAGATAAAATTTACAGGTTGTATGTGTGTGTGAAGAAAACAGTCCGTGATGTGTGTGTGTGTGAGGATAGTCCATGTGTTATTGTTGTATGAGAGGATAGGGGAGTACAGTCCTTATAGTTTATGTTTTATGTCAGGAGGCGTTCAAAAGCGTGACAGCTGTAAGAAAGAAGCTGTTCCGGTGCCTGGTGGTTCTGGTCCGCAGGCTTCTGCAATGCCTCCCAGAGGGCAGGAGGGAAAAGAGTGTGTGTGCTGGGTGAGTGGAGTCCTTTGTGATTTTCCCGGCCCTTTTCAAACACCGCTTCCTGTAGATGTCCTTGATGGCAGGGAGCGGTGCCCCGGCGACATACTGGGCAGTTTTCACCACCCTCTGCAGCGCCTACCGGTCGAAGACAGAGCAGTTCCCGTACCAAGCTGTAATACAGTTGGTGAGGATGCTCTCAATGGTGCAGCGGTAGAAGTTCTGTGAGTTTGGTAATGAGTTGTGATGGGATGACAGTGTTGAATGCTGAACTAAAATCTAAGAACAGCAGTCTGGCGTAAGTGTTCTTACTGTCCAGGTGAGAAAGGACAGAGTGCAGCGCTATAGAGACTGCGTCCTCTGTGCTCCTGTTCTGCCTGTATGCAAATTGGTGGGGGTCTAGTGTGGGGGGGAGACAGGATCTGAGGTGTGCTAGGACCAGCCGCTCCAAGCACTTGGTAATGATGGGGGTAAGGGCTACCGGGCGGTAGTCATTGAGTCTGGTTGGGTTGGGATTCTTGGGGATTGGGACGATGGAGGTAGACTTGAAGCAGGTCGGTACCACAGCGCGGGCCAGGGACAAGTTGAAGATGTCCGTCAGCACTCCTGCCAGCTCCCCAGAGCACGTTCTGAGGACACGTCCAGGTATGCCATCAGGACCCGCAGCCTTGTGGGATTTAATCCTGCTCAGAGCCGCTCCTACGTCAGTGGGGAGGAAAGTCAGTGGCTGTTGGCCTGGGGTGGTAGCTGCTTTGGTTGCAGTTGTGGTATTCCCTCTCTCAAAACGAGCATAGAAGTTGTTAAGTTCGTTGAGGAAGGAGACATCAGTAGAAGCGGGGTTGGTATTGGGGTTCTTGTAGTCTGTGAGAATCTGAAGGCCTTGCCACATACGTCGGGGGTTGGCGTTAGAAAAATGATCCTCCACCTTCCTTTTGTAGTGATGTTTGGCCTTCTTGATTCCCTTCTTCAGCTCAGCCCTGGCTGTACTGTAAGTCTGTGCATCCCCTGACCTGAAGGCGATGTTGCGGGCCTTCAGCAGGAGACGAACGTCTCGGTTCATCCAGGGTTTCTGGTTGGGGTACATGGTAATGCGTTTGCAGGTGGTGACACGTTCTATGGTGGTGGAAATATGGTTCAGTACAGATGAGGCGTACTGATCCAAGTCTGTATTGTGGAAAATAGTCCAATCTGTATTCCTGAACCGGTCGTGGAGCACAGCTTCTGAGCCCTCTGGCCACACCTTTACTGTCCTCACGGTAGGTTTCACACGTTGGATGAGTGGTAAGTACCGAGGTGTGAGGAACAGGGAGAGATGGTCTGATTGTCCGATGTTGGGGAGGGGTGTCACATTGTAGGCTCCAGCCAGATTGGAGTAGACATGGTCCAGGGTCTTGTCTCCTCTGGTGTGGCAGGAGACATGTTGGTGGAATCTGGGAAGAACTGTCTTCAAGTTGGAGTGATTGAAATCACCTGCAACAATAAAAGGAGCCTCGGGGTATTTGGTTTGGTGTTTGCTAATAGCCGCATAGAGTTCTTTCATGGCTAGCTTGGCATTAGCATCGTGGGGGGGGAGGGTGTACACAGCAGTGAGGATGATCGAGGTGAATTCCCTTGGGAGGTAATCAGGTCTGCATTTGACCATTAAAAACTCCACATTCTGTGAGCAGTGACTCTCGGTAGTAGCAGAGTCTGTGCACCAAGCTTTGTTAATATAAATGCACAAACCTCCGCCTCTGGTCTTGCCGGAGTCATCTGCTGTCCTGTCGGCTCGGTGTGTGTGGCGTCCACTTAGCTGGATAGCATTATCCGGGCAGCTGTTGTTTAGCCATGTTTTGGTGAAAAACATGACATTTGAGTCCATAATCCGTCTGTCACTCGTGATGGATAGTCGTAACTCGTCCATTTTATTAGCCAGAGAACGGACATTGGCGAGGAAAATGCTGGGTAAAGGGAGCCGGTGTGGTGTTAGCTTTAACCTAGCTCGCACCCCTCCACGCTTACCCCGCCTTTGCTTATGTTCTCGTCGCGGCCTGCGTACCCTTCCACCCGGCCGGGAGAAGTGAGCAGCCTCTGGTGTTCTGGAGATCTCTGGGATGAGTCGGAGATCGGCGATCATAGAGTCAAAATTGTAGCTCCAAAGGTCCAGAAGTTCGTGTCTGCTGTAGTGCAGCAACGCTGTGCAATTCCGAAAAAAAAGTCCAGTCATGAATAGATAAAAAAACACTAAAGAGCAGATTCTGGAGAGATGCTGAGCCTCGCGTTGTTCACGCGCCGCCATCTTGGTCATACAGTGCTTTTCAGCTGTGTCCATGGTGCAGCAGCTGACAGGATCACTCACTTTCAAGGCTGCTAATGGTAAAGCCTCCAAAGAACTGTTTCTGCTGAACATAGATCTCTAGAAATTGAGCATATAGAAAAAATATTCACATTATTTGTAAGTTTCCTGACAATTAATGAACTTCAGTGTATTTTTATGGAGGGTATTGTGTAAAATCGATTTTTTTATGCTTTACATCATGTTATATCATTTTACCCTCATCAGAAAATAAAGTGTTGCTTTGATTATTTCATGCTTGTTTGAGAAATCCTGTTATCTCCATGGCAATCATTCGAGGTGCCTAAACGCTTGGTCTCACTGAGTGTTGCCTTTTCCACGAAGCTCCTCCTTGGAGCTGCAGTTTCCAGGCTCCTGCCTCACAGATCATCCCCATTTAGCTCCTTCAGACTAGCCAGCAGCAATTAGCAAACACCTGGTGGAACTGCTGAGCTCATCATAGGAGCTGCTTCTCATAGCAATGCTGGTAAAAATGTGGCTGTAATGATGAGGTGCTGAAGGAGGAGGGTAAGAAAGAGCAGGTGTTTCTTAAAGATACAGAGGCCCCATTACAAGGGGTTAAATTTCGAAGCCAAATTTCTTTTGAGTCATATTTGACCTCTCCTTGGGCTGCCACCTTATCGTGGTGGAGGGGTTTGAGTGCCCCAATGATCCTAGGAGCTATGGTGTCTGGGGCTTCATGCCCCTGGTAGGGTCACCCAAGGCAGACAGGTCCTAGGTGAGGGACCAGACAAAGCGCAGCCCGAAGACCCCAATGATGAATAAAAACATTGGACTTGGCGTTCCCTCGCCCGGACGCGGGTCACCGGGGCCCCACTCTGGAGCCAGGCCTGGAGGGAGGGCACGATGGCGAGCACCTGGTGGCCGGGCTTTTTCCCATGGAGCCTGGCCGGGCTCAGCCCGAAGAGGAAACATGGGTCCCCCCTCCCATGGGCCCACTACCCGTGAGAGGGGCCAAAGGGGTCGGGTGCAGTGTGTGATGGGTGGCGGCAGACGGAGGGGACCCTGGCGGTCCGATCCTCGGTTGCAGAAGCTGGCTCTTGGGACGTGGAATGTCACCTCTCTGGTGGGGAAGGAGCCGGAGCTAGTGTGTGAGGTTGAGAGGTTCCGGTTAGAAATAGTCGGTCTCACCTCGACGCATGGCTCTGGTTCTGGAACCAGCCTCCTTGAGAGGGGTTGGACATACTTCCACTCTGGAGTTGCCCAAGGTGAGAGGCGTTGGGCAGGAGTGGGCATACTTGTTGCTCCCCATCTCGGCGCCTGTACGTTGGGGTTTTCTCTGGTGAACGAGAGGGTAGCCTCCCTCCGCCTACGAGTGGGGGGACGGGTCCTGACTGTAGTTTGTGCTTACGGGCCGAACAACAGTTCAGATTACCCACCCATTTTGGAGTCCTTAGAGGGGGTACTGGAGAGTGCTCCTCCTGGGGACTCCCTTGTTCTGCTGGGGGACTTCAACGCTCACGTGTGCAATGACAGTGAGACCTGGAGGGGCGTGGTTGGGAGGAACGGCCCCCCCGATCTGAACTCGAGCAGTGTTCTGTTGTTGGACTTCTGTGCTCATCATGGATTGTCCATAACGAACACCATGTTCAGGCATAAGGGTGTCCATATGTGCACTTGGCACCAGGACACCCTAGGCCGCAGTTCGATGATCGACTTTGTCATTGTTTCATCGGATCTGCAGCCGTATGTCTTGGACACTCGGGTGAAGAGAGGTGCGGAGCTGTCCACTGACCACTACCTGGTGGTGAGTTGGCTCCGGTGGTGGGGGAGGAAGCCGGTCAGGCCTGGCAGGCCCAAACGTGTTGTGAGGGTCTGCTGGGAACATCTGGCGGAATCCCCTGTGAGACGGAGCTTTAACTCCCATCTCCGGCAAAACTTCAAACACGTCCCGGGGGAGGTGGGGGACATGGAGAGGGAAGTCTGGGCCTCCCTTCTGAAACTGCTACCCCCGCGACCCGACCTCGGATAAGCGGAAGAAGATGGATGGATGGATGGATGGATGGATGGATGGATGGATGGATGGATGGATGGTTATATTTGATATACGTATATAATAGCCTTCAATAGCATTTATATAGTTAACTGAAGGTAACTTAGTTACTTGATTGTGCTACATGCTGGAAAACACAAGGTTCTTCCCCTTTAAGCAGTAAATGACATAAAGTAGGGCAGAATTGTGAAATATAAAGATGAATGGTTTAAATTTTGTAGAAGCATTTTGTCTCCAGTTACAACTGTGACTCTATGTACTTGGTGACTTCCTAAGGCAACTAGATGCACTGTATTTTATTTTTATTTATTAATCACTTCCATTTTTATTTTATTTTTCTACAATATATTGAAGTTTGTGTTTGTGGCATCCAAGTTCAAAGAGTAGAAATTCTTTTAGGAGATGCTGCACCTGCTAATGCAGCAACTGCAAAGCTGACTGAACTATTAATTTGGAAAATGGTATTTCACCATGACTCTTAATTCCCTCAATTGGTTTAGTTGGTAATGAATACATACTGTATATACAGAAAAGTTTAAGCTTCTGAAAAGTAAGAAGAGAGAGGCAAGTTGGAAAGTTCAACAGTAGCAGCTTGAGTAGACCAGAATATGGTGGACAATACTCAAAAGATGTTTTTCCTTCTGTTTTCTGTTGAGTTGCTTGCGATTGCTTTTTTCACCCAGGCATGACAGCTGCACACACACTCATACATGCAGTTTTGACAGGGAGGATTTGGGGAAAAGAAGACTTTGTGTAATGAAGAAGTTTCTAAACACAAGGCAGAATAATAGAAGGTGAAGATTATCTCAGAGAGACTTCCCTGCAGACTCAAGCACATGGAGCCAAAACTGAGCTGAGATTCGCTCAGTTTTGGCTGAGCTTACACAGCTTACACAGGCAGAAATTTGCATGTGCATTTTTTTTTGTTTGGAACAGAATGGGTATCCTCAGTTCTCTTTTATTAATCTTTTTCTTTGTGAAAGAACTCACATGATCACGAGTAAGCCTGAGAAATCTTAATTCCTCTGACTTAGTTGTCATTAAAATATACTGTGTGGTCCACAAGTTGTCAGATGTGGTCATGAAAACAGCAGCAAAGATGTCCCGATACCAATACTTATAGCAGTTAAATATAAGTATTTGATGATCTGGAATGAAAAAAGAAGAAAAAGAATAAACAGAAGAAGAAGGGAGATGGTGTGAGGGAAAGAAATTATCTGCAGTTTAGAGATATTTGGAGGAAAACACAGAGGAGACTAAACAAGCAGACTGTCCAGTGAGCTCAGCTCACTGCAAGAGGAGAGGAGAAAAATAAGTTTAGATCAGAGCTAAAGAGTTTAATATGTACCAACTGGATTACTATTCTGTATTGATACTGGGAATCGACATGTACCTAAACTGAAGAAATCATATTCAGTCTGGTATTGGGACACCGATGCCAGACTTTTATTTGTTTCTTTTCAGATAAACTTCCTCACAGGAATTACCTTCATTCACTTTATGAACCTTCTGAAATGACAAGGAGTCATAATAAATGATCCAACAGCAGCTTTTTCTCCTTAACTTTCCAACAAACCTTTGGCTTGAGGAAAAAAATGCAGAAGCTTCATTAGTTTGGTGCATTTTAACAAAGCCCTCATAGGCACTACTTATGATTTTTAATTCCAAGCAGTAAATCAGAAAATGTCTGCTTTAGAAACACCTTCTCCACATTCTGGCTTCATTTCTGTATAATAAATTCTTCCTGACAGCTTTTTATAAGTTATGCTTTTGATTAGTATCACCTGCATTTATATCATTCTGCTACATAAGATGTTTCTAATTAAGAAATTATTATATTTAATATGGGAATAAGGAGAATTGTGTGCCACAACAGTAACTCGACAACAAACTTTAAGGAAATATATTAAAATAAATCATAAATCACAATAAATTAGGGAAATCCCAAAGAGGTTTTTGACAGTAATGTGAACAGAAGTCCAGCAGTGAAGAAACTTATTTTATTCAGAGGAAAATCTGTGAAGCTCATAAGTAGGTGAGTAATAACAGACTCTCTGCTGCAACCAACATCAAGGTTATATTTAATAACAGTATCAAAAGAGTTATGATAAACATTCATTTCAATGAGACAAATTCAAGACATTTTCATATTAACATTAAAGGCAGTATTATAGAAAACAATGTTTTTTACATTTACTACTCCTCCATGATTTCCCCACGCAGCTCCTCCAGACTAGTGGGATCAGCAGTTAGCAAAGAATTAGCAAACACATTATACAAACTACTTCTCAGCTCAGTGTTCCAAACAGTTAACAACATAATGAGAAGCATTGTGATGACTTGCTGAAGAGTCGCAGCTTCTCAAAGAGACAGAGTCCCAATTCAAGGCAGCAACATATAAAATTTACTTCAGGTTTCATATACACATTTTTATAAAAACTGAAGGTAACATGGTAACTTGATAAAATGGTCCTGAGTGGCTGGAAATTATATGATACTGTCCCCTTAACACTAGGAGTGCTAGGTTTTCGATTTCTGGGGATTTCTCCCCAGACTTGCTGAAACAGTGCCAAAAGACCCTGAGTCCAAACTAACGACTCTGATGGCTCAAATTAGCCTCCATTCATCCATTCTTCCATTCTTCTATTCTTCTATTCTTCTATTGTACATGTGGTCGTTGACCGTCAGGCCAGAAGGTAGGAGTGTGAATAGTCCATGTTGGGGGTGGGTATCTATGATACCTACAACTAGTCAGTTTAATTTTGAAGCATACATGAAGTGTTTTTGGAGAGATGTGACCTTTTGCAGCTGATCCATGATGTTGTGCTGCATTATCCAGGTCATTTTGCCAAATGTACATAGAGTTTGCAAAACATACAATCTGTTTCAAAAAATATGCAAAGGTTTTTCTAAAAGAAATTAGTAATGTTTCTCTTTGAAATAAAGCTAAGAGGGTATAAAATGACAGTTTAGAAATAAACTAACCAAATTAATTGTGTTGATCCACAATTGATCCAAAAGAAATCTGGGAGACTTTGCACATGCAAATTTGCATGCAGCCTTTTGTGCTGTGGAGGATAAATAGGTGACTGCTTCACTTATTTAGTTCACAAGAACTAATGGCATTTATTTCAGTCATAATCTTGCGGGGGGTGACCAAGGTTCCATCACTATGTGACAGCTGGTCAGCAAACCTGGCAAACATGATTGACATGGCAGCACTGAATGCACATGTGCTTTATCAGGCATGCATTGGGGTGCGGGAGAGACGGGTGGACTTCCTGGTTGAGCTTGCAAAAGAGTTCGGTAACTCTCATGTGAGTTAGGGAGCTAACATGTCCGTCTCGGTTCATCTGTCCATCTGTAGCACGTTTCTCCCACACTCTCTACAGAGAAGCAGTGGTGCATACTTGTGACATCATTAGCGATACTAGAGTATCTTAAAGAGACACTACACAAATACGACTGTTACAATAAGAAGCTAGAAACTTAGAAACTCCAGTTAGAAGCAGCTTTATGAGGTAATTAGGCTCATCTGTCTCTGAATGAATGAATGTAAACTATTAAGAAGAGATGAACCTTCCACTGCTTTACTGGAATATTATGCAGATGTCCCTGAACAAAGCTGCAGCTCTGCCTTTAGAAAGCAAGATTCAAATCATTTCTCTGTTTTTGTCAGATATTTGCTCCCACAACTCTTTGTTGCTCTGTAGTTCTGGAAACATCTCAGTTATGTTTTTTCTGTTTTTGACTTCTAAGATTTCAGATTTGTGTAAAGAATTTATATTGTTGTGTAGATTGGTCCAATAGAAAAAGAAGAGCAGGTAACTCTCTGTGAAGGTTTGGTTCATAGATAAAATCTTCCTGCTGCTCAGCGATCAGCCTGAACGTCTGTCCTTTAGTCAAGGAACTCAGAGTTAGAGCGCATTCATCAACGAGTCATCTTCAGTCCAGCATATGATTTATTCGGCCTCAGTTATAAATAAGTAAATAGCGTCCAGAATAACTTAGTCATCTGGGACCGTGTCACAAAAACAGAACCAAAACAGCTTCGCAAGCATGATTTATACAGATGAGATCATTCTGCTTGTTCATGCTCAGGCTGGAGATGGTAAGTTAGTTAAGATTAGAAAATGAAGCTTCAACCATTAAACTCATTCTTTCTCCTTCATCCACTAACTGTGACACAGCTGTTACACTTCAATACATCTTTTCTGTCAGTAAACATGGGACACAAGGTGAGACCTTTGTAACCTTTTTGGTCCAAATCAGAGTTCTTAAATGCATTCACACCTTCCTAAACGAACGGTGTTCAAACCAGAATTTGATTATATTGGACTAAACAGGGCTGGTCCACGAGAGTGTAAAATGTCAAACTGGCCTCAGAGGAGGGACAGACTTAAAGTTATTAATGATCTCCATGCTATGAACCACAATGACAGGCTAACCTGACCTGGATCTGAGAAAAGCCTCAACAGCCCAACCTTTCCACTAAACCATGTGGAATACCAAAAGGAAACCATGACAACCCACCACATGCAGGAAGATGTGAAGTAGTTCATTCCCAGTTCAGGGACTGTAATCACATTTACTAAACTTTAGGAACAAAATCCACATCACTACCTGCAGTCATGAGATTTCTTTCTATCTTATTTAAATAAAATTGTGAAAAAGTGTTTGAATTTTTCAGTTGAAATGTTGGAAAGCAGGAGCCGAGTGGTTTTTCTGACTCTGAGCTGGATGTCCCTGGTGGAACCAGAACCACCAGTGGATCCAGTCTCCAGGAAACCGCCAGAGACTTTCTGCTGCTCTCACAAAACGGAGGGAATCCTTTTGTTTTCCTCTGTGTACTTCTGCTACTTTCGTCTTTTCTGTTTGTTTGTTTGCAAACTGTTAGCATTGGTAAGGTTCATGTTGATATCTGTTTTTTTGATGATGAAGTTTTCCTTGGGGTTGACCTTGTGGAACTAAACCTGTAATAATGACAGTCACTGTGGATCTTAATTCACACAGACTTTTTTTATTACTGTACTCTTGTGTTTTATTTTACATACTTTATGCTTTATAGTTTTGGTGGTAGGATGAAGTGATTTTTTGGCCATATCGAAATTGGTTCATTTCACAAAACTGAAAAGGAGAGAATTTTTTTGCATCTGGTTACTGAGGACAGAATAGTAACAGGTACATTGGAGACACGTGTCACAATTGAATTGAACAAACAATCAACTTTGTTTTGTAATGTGGAGGAGATTTGAAAAATTTTTAAGACACCATTGACAAACCAACTTTCAGTTTTGGAAATCCGACAAACTAAACTTTAACATTCCTCGTTGTATCCCTTGTAAAAATGATCAAATGAAATAGAAAAGATATGATTTCCAGCAAATTAAATAAATGAAAACATCACCTGCACCAAATCCTGCATGGGAAAAAATGCATCACCTTTTGAATTCTGTCCTTTGATGAACCTATAAGTCTTTCATAATGCATGTGGATTACCCAGTTTAAAGAGCTTTAATTAAATGGGGAATAGCATAGTGTTAAGTGGCTAATCCTGCTCCCCTGGTGTTCAGGTTATCACCTTCGGTCTGGTGGCCGTCTGCGCTGCACCTCCACCTTCCTTTAACACCAAAACGATCACATAATAAGTTTGTGCAACGCTTTCTGACAAAGTTTTTCCTTTTTTTTTCTGATCGGTCTATTTTTAGCCGTGCTGATGGAGACTGTGAGTGCTGCCCAACCACAGCTCCAGGTCTTTACACTCCTCCTAATTCATTTGATGAGTCTTGGGCACTCATGCTGTCAGGCTCTTATCCAGTAGCATTTTTAATTTAATGGAAGTAGTTTCAGCAGTGTTCATATTAAAGGGACAGCTGTTTTTTTTTTTTTTTAACAATCTCTATGAGGTACCAAATTCTATTATTTTGCATTTGAGTGCAAAAATTATTATTTAGTACTAAAGGTTGGAGAATATTGTGAGAAATTATTTTTAAAAATTAAGCCTGTAAGGAAAGAAAATTATGTCCAAAATCATGAAAATTGAGAGTTAAGCACAAAAACATGAACTTTACTATAATTACAGATTAAAGTGCAGCTAAATAAACACTGTCTGATATTTGACAAACAACCAACAGACATACCAACCTGCAGACAGCAGAGAGTTGTGTCCTTGTTGCTGCATTAGAACCAGAAGCTTCTCATAAACTGGATTTATGATCCATCATCAAAGCTTTAGCAGCCAAAATGTAATCATTTCACTATTGGATTTATAGATCTCCACAGAAATCGACTTGTGAGACGTAGATCCGCAACACCAGATACAGGAACGGAAGTCAGGACAGGAGTCTGTTGGTGAGGAAGTCACATGACTGCTAACAGCTTGTTTTCACAATATTTGTTTCAATATTTCAGAAATATTGGTAAGAAATAGATGGAAATAATCTAAAATGAAGATAAAAATTTTAAGATATGAAGATGTTGCACATTTTCATGTCAGGTTGGTGGATCACGACCAGTTTCTAAATGTAAAGAGAAGAAGCAGAACGGAATAGGCACATTTTAAAAACTATATCTTAATATCAGACAGTTTAGCAGTTAATCCAAAGAAGGCCTGGGCGAAAATATTGCAACAGTTATTACAATATTTTTTTATTATTTTGATAACGATAAATATGATAAGAACTATTTATTACATCTGTCTCAGGAAACTGTCTGTCTGTTTGACCTGCACAAACCTCTCAGGGCTGCAGCGTCAGATACCATGAGACAGTCACCTTTGTTTAAAAGGAGTTAGCATAGCCACCAGTGATGGTGGATAAACAGCTCTCCTGGAAAAGTTGAGTTGTTTCTTTGCTACTAGCACATTTAGCAGCGTGTACATGATGTTGATTGACAGCACTAAGACTCTGCCTCCTGCCCCTGATTACAGATGAAGGAAATCAATCTTTTCCCAGATTACTGTGACTACATGTTGACATTTTATATAAAAGTTACTGCAGCTTTAAGAATGGCGTGGCAACAGAGGAAGAGGAATCTGCCCAGGAAGTTTCTGTTGGAGCAGAATCCACTCAAGGACATTTGGTTTTCACTCTTAACTTTGTTGGGCGTTAAATATTCTGCTGTTTCAGAGGTCTTGCCACTCATTTATTTTGTGAGGAACTGGTCTCATTTCTAAATCTACAGTAATGGATGTACATAGATTACATACTAATCTATCTTACACGCTGTCTAAACAAGGTGAATTAATCATTCAGCATCATTTAACACTAGAATAAACAGAACTGCACTGGCTTGTTTTTCAACATCATGTCCCTCAACTGTTCAAGGTCTGAACTGATTATAGTGGAGCAGATCCAAGAGCTTGGCTCGCAATCAGCAAATACTTACCTAATAAACACAAACTGTCCTAAAGACTTAAGGTAGTCATAAAGGACATACATTGTAAACAAACAGTTTACAACATATGTAAACTGTTTTACATAAACTGTCCTATAAATGAGAAATTTATAGAGTTATTGTAAAAACTGAAAATATTAATATTTGAAAGAAACTTGCCCTTCTGGTATTTTAAAAATATGTTCTTATCATGTGCACCTGATGTGTTAATGTGTCATTTTAGCCATTTTGGCAACGATCCACTGTGTTTTCAATTGTAAGTTTTGGAATAGTTACATATATGATAGAAAAGTAATAACAAGTTTGATTATGGTTTATTTATAATATACTGTATAGTTTTCTGGTGCTAAATATAATGGTTGCTCTTTAGTAACTTCGAGTCAGTTTAGATGTAATAAACTTCAAGTTGGAGATTGCTGGAAGGTTAAGTAACGTAACTTTAGTCCTAACAAAAATCTCATATATTAAATAAATTCATAAAGTATATTTCTGAGTAGAATCCAGCGGTGCTGCTGTGGGTGTTGGGGAAGAACATGATGGGGATTCAGAGGAAGCCTTGTAAGAACAGTTATAGCTCATCTATCTTTAATATCCTATCATTTTCTCCCTCTCCTCCTACAGAGAGGTAATATTATCCCAGCTGGTGTCTGCTTCAGAGAAATCAGACCTGCTGCCTTTCAAAAATGATTGATGTGGACAAAAAATACCAAGAAAACAAAAAGTATTTAGATTGTTTATCTAAAAGTATTTGGATTCTTTATCTAAATACTTTTTGTGGGGGGAATCCCCCTGTGGGGGAATACACGCTTCTTTGTGACAATATTGCTCCATTATATGATAGTTTATAAGATCATTTTTTTGATTATGCCATCCATTAACTCTGGTTTCATTTCAAATACAGTGTCTTTCCTTTCCGCAGATCCTCAGTGGTTTGGCTCAGTGAGACTCCGTCTGCAGTTTGTCGTCTAGAAATATGAATCTTTTTCTGTTTCTCATTCAGGGAGAAAAAAAATCAATTAAAAAAAAGGATAATTGACTATATTCATATAGTGAAGTGACTTCATTATTTATTCACATATTGTTCTGAAAGTTGTCACTGAATTGCACATTTGGGAGAGCGCTTACGCTTACCTTTAATTAACACAACTACCGAAAGTCTGAAATAAAATGTCATTAAACATTTAAGACTTTTGCTTTTTAACAACTTTTCTTGAAGGTAATGGTTTTCAAATAACTTTCAAAGTTTTAATTATAACTTTAAGAAGTTTTAGAAATTTCTGCTGACTCACTTTTTGTTTTCTTGATGCCAACAGATAAAAAAACTTAAATTTTTATTTTTTGAACAAGAACTGTTTATTTATCTCCCTGTATTCATTTTATGTTGTACATTTTATTTTAGTCAACTTATAACAAATTCTCAATACTGTATTCTTCCCATACTATATGGGAAACATTATAGTATAACATGTTTGTTGTGTCAATCAAGAGGCATGATTGACAGCGCTAAGACCCGCCTCCTGGCTCTGATTGGTTCTTTCTGGTTTGCACTGGGAGAAGGTTCAGGAACTTGATTTTTTTCACAGATTATTTGATTCATACTGTCACAACATGGTTTCAACAAATAGGCAAACAAATATTTTTCATAAGACTTACAGGGATGCTCAAGCAAAACGTTTGGGGCTCTGGTTTAGGAGTTCTTCCCAGCTGAATTCATAATCTGAGCAGAAAATTTTTCTGTGGGTTTTCTGCAGCAGCAGCTCTACAGAGACACCAGTAGCTCTGAAATATTCTGCACAGAAAGAACTCGATTCCTGTTTTGGCAGAGTTGTGTAGAAATCTCAGTTCAGTGCTGTGTCACTGTTTGTTTAAATGTTCAGTTTTTGTTTTTGATTACAGTGTTGGGATTTTTAATGACTTCTTGTTTGTTAAAGTTTGCTCAGTGCATTTCCTGAACTCTTTTTATGATTTTTTTTTTCATCTTGTTTATGAAATGTGCCTGCCATAATGTTTTACAGGAGATCGCTCAGACTTTCCTGCAGATGTTCTGTTTTTTCCTGACAGCAGCTGCCTCTCTACATCAGATCGACTCTCTGGAAGCTTCCTGACTGAAAGCAGAGAATTTGACCCGGCTGCAACCTCTAAATGCAATCTTACCGATGTCACAGTCACACTTTAACACGTGTCGGGTTGGAAAAGTTTTATTACTTAAATTTGTTCATTTAATGTGTTCATATCATTTTTCCTTGAGCTTCATCTCTTATGCCCTGAGTTGCACCCCTTCACAGCTTCTTTATTTGCTTTTCCTCATTTTTTTCTTGGAAACTGCTAACTTGTTCTTTGACCTTCATCTTCCCGTTTTTACATGGGACAGAGGCATTAAACCTCTTCGCCCTCCATAAAGCCTTTATTTTTTTCTTTGAGGCCACAATGTCTGAACCTAAACCACAGATACTGTTTCGTTTTGAAAGCGCAGCAACTTAGATTAAGTTTGTGGAATATGCTAATTATGCTTTTTTCCATCATCTCTTCCTTTTCACAATCTCTGTCCAGGTCACCAAAGACCTTTTAGTTTCAGCCAAGCTGTTAACGTCAGATGGCAAATTGCTGAGGTGATAATTAGGGAATTATTTTCTACCTGAAGTGAAAAAAGAATGAAATCAAGAGCTACATTCACACTTAAACATTTCTGGCTGCCTTTTCTGCATGAGTTTTTATTGCCCCCCTGTCAAAAACAACAAAGAGCAAAGCAGTCAGTCTCCTGATGCCTCTTCACTCATCCTTTTCAAAAAGACTCTAGTTCAGTCAGACTAGACGGAAAACATCTGTGAACATCACTTTTAAAGTTTTACCACAGATTCTCCACTGGGTTCAAGATTTGACAGGGCCATTCTGATTGAGCAATATGTTTAGATTTAAATCATTCTATTTAACCTCCAGCTGAATTTATACTGAGATTACTTATCTTCTTCTATCTTCTTCCGCTTATCCGGGGTCGGGTCGCGGGGGTAGCTGCTTCATAAGGGAGGCCCAGACTTCCCTCTCCCCGGTCACTTCTTCCAGCTCTTCCGGGTTCCCCCCAAGGCGTTCCCAGGCCAGCCGAGAGACATAATTCCTCCAGTGTGTCCTGGGTCTTCCCCGTGGCCTCCTCCCGGTGGGACGTGCCCGGAACACCTCACCAGAGAGGCGTCCAGGAGCCATCCTGACCAGATGCCCGAGCCACCTCAACTGGCTCCTCTCGATGTGAAGGAGCAGCGGCTCTACTCTGAGTCCCTCCCGGAAGACTGAGCTTCTCACCCTATCTCTAAGGGAGAGCCCAGACACCCTATGGAGAAAACCCATTTCGGCTGCTTGTATCCGCGATCTCGTTCTTTCGGTCATGACCCAAAACTCATGACCACCCATAGATGAGGGTGGGAACCCTCATAGATGAGGGTAATCGACCGGTAAATCGAGAGCTTCGCTTTTTGGCTCAGCTCTCTCTTCACCACGACTGACCGGTACAGCGCCCGCTTGGCGGCAGACGCTGCGCTAATCCGCCTGTCGATCTCCCGCTCCCTTCTTCCCCCATTTGTGAACAAGATCCTGAGATACTTGAACTCCTCCACTTGGGGCAGGGCATCCCCCTGACACGGAGAAGGCACTCTACACTTTTCCGGCTCAAGACCATGGCCTCGGATTTGGAGGCACTGATCTGAGGATCGAGTGTGAAGCGGCCGGGATGAGTCCCGGCCGCTTCACTCTCGACTGCGAACCGCAGATCACGACCTAATGAAGCCAAAAGGACCACATCGTCTGCAAAAACCAGAGATGAGATCCTAAGGCCACCAAAACTGATCCCCTCAACACCTTGGCTGCGCCTAGAAATTCTGTCCATAAAAGAAATGAACAGAATCATTGACAAAGGGCAGCCCTGGCGGAGTCCAACTCTCACCGGAAACGAGCCCGACTTACTGCCGGCAATGCTGACCAGTCATACAGGGACCTGACAGCCCGTATCAAAGGTCCCGGTACACCATACTCCCGGAGAACCCCCCATAGAGCTCCCCGAGCCAAACGACCCAATGTACAAGCGCAGAGATGGGGAGCAACAAGTATGCCCACTCCTGCCAGACGTCTCTCTCCCTGGGCAACTCCAGAGTGGAAGTATGTCCAGCCCCTCTCAAGGAGACTGGTTCCAGAACCAGAGCCATGCGTCGAGGTGAGACCGACTATTTCTAGCCAGAACCTCTCGACCTCACACACTAGCTCCGGCTCCTTCCCCACCAGAGAGGTGACATTCCACGTCCCAAGAGCCAGCTTCTGCAACCGAGGATCGGACCGCCAGGGTCCCCTCCCTCAGCCGCCACCCATCACACACTGCACCCGACCCCTTTGGCCCCTCTCACGGGTGGTGGGCCCATGGGAAGGGGGCCCATGTTTCCTCTTCGGGCTAAGCCCGGCCAGGCTCCATGGGAAAAAGCCCGGCCACCAGATGCTCGCCGTCGTGCCCCCCCCTCCAGGCCTGGCTCCAGAGTGGGGCCCCGGTGACCCGCGTCCGGGGAAGGGAACACGAAGTTCAATGGTGCCGTTCATCATAGGGGTCTTCGGGCTGTGCTTTGTCTGGTCGCTCACCTAGGACCTGTCTGCCTTGGGTGACCCTACCAGGGACATGAAGCCCCAGACAGCATAGCTCCTAGGATCATTGGGGCACTCAAACCCCTCCACCACGATAAAGCGGCAACCCAAGGAGAGATTACTTATAAAAACTAAATTAAAACTATACATGCTTTTCCTTCTACATCAGTTATACACTACTAAATAGGAGATCATAAAATATATTATAGTTGTTATTGGTGGGGGAAACATTAGACATTTGAAATGTCACCTTCAGGAAATAGATGAAAAATCTTTGTCAGAATTTGTTGGAAATAGTCCCTCTCATATTTTATTGAGCCGTTTTATCTTTTATTGCTCACCTTCTCTGTGGCCTTTCAACAAGCTTCCTCAATGTCACAATGTTCATTTTCTGTTGAGAGTTGCATTGTTTCATTGCTGGGATTTTTGAATTATTCAAAGGCGAGTCAGACTCTGTTTAAAGTCATCCCATTGTTTCTCAATGACATTATTTTGTGACATAATCCCTGTTTAAAAATAAAGTATCTCTCTTTTTAATCCACTGCTTCCCAGTTTCAAGCAGTTTTCCTTCCGTTGTCCTCTTGGGGCAGCCAGCCATGTTTTGTCTGTGCCACCTATCTTCACTCCAGCAGTCATCGTGTGAAAAACTCACTAATCATTGATCATAAAATTTACACAATCTGACATTTCAAAAATAAATTTGATTATGGACACACACCAACTTTGAAAAAACGTTTCACTTGTATGATGAGGTGGTTTATTGGTTTATTTTTGCATAACTGCAATGCAAACACTTTTTTTGTTGATTCGTTTGATCATTGAAGACCTGTATGAAACTAACTACATGGAGTGTGTTATTTCACTTTCCACTGTGAAGCATCAGCAAGGTTGCACACCTCGTTGCCTATGGAAACAGAGTTTGAGGTGGATATCATCACTTCACCTTAAAGCTGCTGGTTAAACTGGATAAGAGGTTCAGTTAAAATTGTCTCAACAGAACAAGAATCTAAATTGTTCATAGAGTATAGCAGGTAAGCAACTCTTTGGTCCATCAGGTGGCCAAGAAAATCATCATAGTATGTGAGACTTGTAAATAACCAAGATAATTTTTACTACCGTAAAATGAAATCAGTTTAGCTTGACTTGGTTTTCTCAAATGGGAAGTTTTGGATTCATAGTTTAGGTTCTGTATGTAATGTTCAATTATACTGTTTCTTACCAGTGTTCACACATGTTGAAACAAACAAAAAAACATTTAGGCTGCGTTCATACTGCAGTCCCAATTCAGATGTTTTTGACATAATGCGACCTGCATTTGATATTTCCTTGACAGTCTGAATAACACAAGTCGAGTTCTTTTCAAATGAGACCCAGGCCACTTGGATAAATGATACGTATCCGATGAGAGACGGCAGGCTCATATCCTGCTATATCTGACTGAAATGTGACCTAACGTCCAGGTCGCATTCATCCGACCTGAGTGCCCCTGATACTCGACTAATGTCACTATTCTGTGTCCTGATATGCGCAAGTGGGAAGAAAAACAACCATTTCGGACTATAATGAGGATTAAGTTGTTAATATGCTGCTCTGGTCGACAACAACTTTAAATGTAAGCTAGCCACCGTTAGCCTCCATGTTTACTTCTGCAAAAACTGAGCACTTCTTTTTATGGCGGTTGGGATAACACTGAGAACGCTGACATTATTGCGCCCTCTCCTGTGCATGCGGGACACTTTCAGTTCATTTGCCCTTTCACACTGCAGAACACATATAGGTCGCAAATGGAAATGTGAACGGCCATGGCAAAAAAATCCGATTTGACAAAAAATCGTAATTGGGTCACCTCAAGCTGCAGTGTGAATGCAGCCTAATTCTCCTCATGCGTCTCTTTCTGAGAAACATAAGAAACATCTTGACTGGACGTCTTTGCTTTGAGTTGAATTATTTTGCGTTCTCCTTGCAGAAGGAATATAGTGACTTAGATCAGTGTGAGCTGAACGACCCTAATGGACTCAACATCTCTGCTCATTCTTTAACTGACTTCCTGTTACACTTCATTAATGTGAAAGACCTTTATGCAGAAACACACCTTATAGATAATGTACAGTCCAAACCCCAGGATGCATTCAGGTGCTGCTATGTGTTCAAGTCATTCTTGGTTTCGAATCAAATTTGTTCCCTGCAAAACATCTTCAGCTTGTATAACATGTTACAACATGAACGCCACTAAAACTTTGCAGAACGTCTCCTGCATAGCCCTCTAATTAATAGAGAGGATTCTGGAAGTGTCACAGTTGTTCAAGACCACACACGCACACATACACCACACACACGCATGCGCACCCCCACACACATATCTTCAGTTTTTGTTAGTTTCATAAATTTTACAATGAAACAATTGATTTGGAAAACAGATTTTTTGCCTGATTTTGCTATTTTGCAATTAAGTTACTTATAACAATTATTTCCCTTTTGATAATTAAAATAACAAAAGTTGTATGTAACTTTATTTTTGGTCCACCTGATGATGTAATTTTTAGATGTCAAATGGTTGATGTATTTGATCAGTAGTACTTCAGTCGCCTTTTTACCAAATACTTTTTGTCTTTCTTGGATGGCTATTGTTAAGGAAGAATAATTTAAAAATTAACTTTGGACAAAACGTTTGGCTCTCTCTTCCTTAAACTCCCGGGTCCTTAGCGGGCGGCATGCAGCGAGCAGGGAAACAACAACACTGCGCGTTGACGTCATAAAATCACAGAGTTTAATTCCATACAAAGCAACGCATGAATCAATCAACAAAGCTGCAGAGGTACAGAGATATGCATTGTTTACCTTATACAAACAAAGACAGACAAGACAAAGATGAACAAAAAACAAAACAAAGACGAACAAAAAACAAAATAAAGACGCGTCTTTGGAGAGAGCCGATGGAAAAAAGCAAAATAGTGGCAGCTCTCTGAATTTTTTACTCCTGACACTAAGTCTTATACTAAAGGTGTGTCTTGTCTTTTTAATATATGCACTTAAGGCGTTCCTCTAGTTGACCAACTGGAAGCTACCTTGGACACTCAGAAAAACTTAGGAACTCCCCCTAATTTACGGCAAAGATCAAAGGGCCATCTGGTCTCTGGTAAAATAAAAGAGCGAACAGCTACGTCCTGACCCCCCTGTGGTTCTACGGTCATTCGAGCAAAGAAAAAAAACATGAGATAAGATTTCACACCACCCCAGATGTTGGCCTCTGGCAGGCCTCCGATCTGCTGTGAACAGAACAGGCCTCTCACCCCCAAGCTCCATTCATTGCCCTGCAGGAAATGCTAATTTTATGGCCTCGTGTGCTCTGAGTGCTTGCCCATCTGGTTAATTTGAAATCCTCAACACAAACCTGTTCAAAATAAAGAAATTTGTTCAAAATAAGAGTGTTGAATATACCTTTTACACATGTCGTAAGATTAACTGTATTAAGCACTAAAAAAATCATTTTTCCTCAACACTATATCTAGAAGTAGTGCTATTCTTAGTTGAATTTAATTTTTGGCTGTACTTCCTCTGTGGACATCTGAGGTGAAGCTGCTTGTTAACCTTTGAATGTAGACCTGGGAATGACAGAACATTCAACTAGACTGTTCCTGTTCCACTATGTAAAATTACTGGAGATGCTAACTGATTAACTCAATGACAAGTTAGCTACACTTGTTAGTGAGCAAAGAAATTAGCATGCTAGACAAGCTAGCAAGCAGTTAGTTAGAAGAAAGCAGCGGTGTTTCTTTGCCTTTTCTCTGTCCAAACAAAACAACATGCTCACTTGTAGAGGCAGCAATTTAATCTACCCTCAGTTATGACTTCTAAGGTTGACTTTACGTTTCAACATTATCAAGCTGTGATGAAAACATGTTTATTTTACAAGACTCACATGTAAGAGTCCATCTAAAATCAATTTTACACATAGCGCCTGTAACTGAACAAATTATTTCCCAGGTGTCTGAAATGCAGCATAAGTAGCAAGTCATATACATTTGAAACATCAAGCTAAATCGTGTGTTCATTCTGAATAGCTAACATTGCATAAGTCTGCAAATGACATGCAAAGATCTAACAGACACTGAGAGGCAGAGTCAAAGTAAAGAACATCAAGAAACAGAGATTCCGTTCCAAAGAGATGATTTGAATCCCAAAGGACAACAGCTGGTTTCAGCAAGCAGGAACAGTTACTGCTGTCATTTATACGCTGGAGCTAATTCAAGTAACTGGGGCAGGTGTGATAAGAGGAGCTGGGTCAGCTCACTGGCAAAGGGCAGAACAGTCTGTTTGGGGTAGATCCTTACTGAAGATTAGAAAATAAAAAGCAACTATAGACAAGAGAGAAGACTGAGGAGGGAAATGTCAGTAACAGCTAATAGTTTTTTCTGTTGGACATTGGGCCACATGATAGCTAAAACTGAAAATAAAAGCAGTGAAGATCAGAGACTAAAAGACTTAGAAATGTGAAATGTCTTGATATGTGTGGCATAGCTGTAGAGACAGCGTTTGAAAGGAAGAAAAAAATACATTTGTCTTTATTGCTGTCAAAGCAGTTGTTACTCTGCCTGCTCGCTTTATATGTAATGTGTGCTGATGTTACATGTAAAGGGATACACCTGAAAGTGATTTTCATGAAAATAATTTAAACTGTTGTATGGTTTGTCATTGCTGATGTGTAAAAGGTGCTAAAAAAACCCTAAACGATCATAAATCACAGTAATAATGAACGTAAACAGGCAACCTACATGACTCTTTAGTTTTCCTTACAAACAGCCAGTCAGTGACTCTGCAGTCCAAACTAATGAATGAAGCTGATTTTTCCAGTCTCTCTATGCGTCAATAAAATAGTGGTGTTTTCTCTCTGACCCGATAAGCGGCTGGGCCGCATTGGTTCTGGTAAAAGCTTTGAAGATCAGTCAGCATGAGTGTTTTTTTAAATACTGTTGATGCACGACTGGAATACTTTTATTCTTCCAGAATCTTTTACTCTTTAAGTTTTACACCTGAGGAGAAACATTTATAGTAGTATAAATCCCTTCATAAAAGCTGTGTTTCCTATATGTCACAGTGTAATTCTATGTGCATGAATTCATGTTTATTATTTACAGCTTCATATACAGAGTCCTATTCCTCTGTAGTCACATATCAGTAAAGCATTACAGATTGCTTCTTGTCTCCTCCAAAGGCTTTTTTTCTGAAATGCAGCCACTGTGTAATGGCTGTAATTGAGATTTATGCTGGCCGATATTATTTCCAGCACTAATGACCGTGCCGGCCCTGATGCTGAGTGGGAAGGAAGGTCAGTTGTCTTGGTTTGTCCTCCATGGACACTGAAGACTTATTGGTGATTTTAACCCAACACCATTCAGAAATTCAGAAAGAAAGTGTTTACATGGAAACCAGCAGAGCTGAGAACAAACACCAGTGAAATCAAGGACATCCAGTTATTTCCTCCACTCGTCTGGAAAAGCAGATTGGCTTTTAATATTAGAGCTCTCGGTTTGATCTGAGCTAATTTGGTTTTGCAGTCTTTTCGTCTCTGAAGTGAAAGACTAAAAGGTGGTAATGGAAGAACAAATTGGCTTTTTTTTAAAAAACAGCAGGAAAAAAACATAGAGTTTGTATCAACATGCATCCTGTCAGTCTGTTTCCACTGGATATTTATCAGATCTCTGTTGGTCCTGACAGACTTCTCTCAGGACTGTAACAGTTTCATTGATTGCTTACCCTTCACATCCATCAGAAAGGCCTCAGTCTTCTGTCGCTGCATAACACTGATTAAACACACGTGTGCGCACCTCCACATTCCGACACGCTGACACATACATACGTTGCACAAACATATACAGGTAGCTGAAGGTTTACCTATGCAGGAATTGGATGTAAAATTCTCTTGCATAAGGCTGCACAGTGGCGCAGTTGGTAGCACTGTTGCCTTGCAGCAAGAAGGTCCTGGGTTCGATTCCCGGCCGGGGTCTTTCTGCATGGAGTTTGCATGTTCTCCCTGTGCATGCGTGGGTTCTCTCCGGGTACTCCGGCTTCCTCCCATAGTCCAAAAACATGACTGTCAGGTCAATTGGTTTCTCTAAATTCTCCCTAGGTGTGAGTGTGTGTGTGAATGGTTGTTTGTCCTGTATGTCTCTGTGTTGCCCTGCGACAGACTGGCGACCTGTCCAGGGTGAACCCCGCCTCTCGCCCGGAACGTAGCTGGAGATGGGCACCAGCAACCCTCCCGACCCCATTAGGGACAAGGGTGAACAGAAAATGGATGGATGGATGGATTCTCTTGCATATGATAACCATCTAGGTTATCATAAACAAATCTATTTTCAGTCAGATACAGTCTGGTATTGTGCAGCAATAGGCAAAGGTAGGGCATTGTTATGTTATGTAGTACAGTCACAGATCACTCTGGTCAACTCTTTCTGTGACGTCTCATTAAAAACCTTTTGAACCACATATTTATGACAGGGATCATTTGTCATTTTTAAATGGCATCTTTGTTGATTCCTGAACCTGTCCCTGTCAGGATTGTTAAAAAGAAAAACCCCTTCCTGGTGTTGTTTTGTTTTTCAGTAAGATATTAATATTAATGTTTATATGCACAGTTTGTCCTTTAGTGGACGGTGGCATAAAACATAATGTTTCCTCCAAGAAACCAGACTCTTCAGGCCTTCTGTGGATAAATCAGCTATTCTTAGAAATTATTATTTTAAATCTTATTTTCAATCCAGAGTGTGGTCATTTGAAAGGCATGTTTTGTCTGTTTGTTAAGCTACAAAAATGATCCTGGCCTTGAATCATTTATTATTTTTACCTACAACAGTAATAGAAATCAAAAAATCTTTAAGGCTTTTATGTAATGTGGAAGGAAAATGATGCCGCGTATTCAAAACTTTAACAAATAAAGTGTTAAAAGGGTGGGCACGCCTTCAATCTCAACACATCTAGAGACTGACTCAGCTGTCTTCTTTAATTGCTCAAGCTTGTTCAGATTAGATGGAGATCATTTGTGAACATCAGTTTATAAAAAAAATTTGCAATTACTTTGAGGTCTTGACTTGAACTAGGCCATTCTAACATTTCAATATGCATTGATGTATATTGAAATGTTCCATTGCAACTTCTGGTTGTATGTCTAGGGCTGGAAGGTAAACCTCCACATCAGTCTCAGCTCCTCCACTGACTCCTGACAAGTTTTGGTCCAGATTTAAAGGAACAGATTTTCACTACTGAGCTGTGAATCTCTGCAGCTGATTCAGAGCTCTGCCTGCTGCTTCGATTAATGAAGTTTATGTTTGCAGTTTGTGCCAAACTGTGTCAGTTTTTGGAAGATGGACTGAACGGTTTGTGGGATTTTAAGTTGAGCATAATTTTCCTTCCACTTCATAGTTAATGCGTGTCACAAAAATATCTATTAATCGATTAATCTGATTTTAAAAACACATTTTAATCGATTGACAGCACTACATAAAATATAAAATATTAAATAATTTCCCTGCTGGGATGAATAAAGTAATTCTATTCTATTCTATTCTATACTGAAGTTTGTAATGTGACTAAATGTGGAAAAAGTTCAAGTGTGAATGCTTTTGGAAAACATTGCATTCTAACTAACGAACCAGTCAAGCAGAAAAAAGAACGACTCCTAAACTGAGAAGAGATTATTATTTTTGTCTCCACCAGAGCATTACTGTATCTTTAATTAAATTGGTGAAAATACAGAGGAAAATTTAATTTTAGTTCCAGCAAGCTGATTCCCAAAGAGTTGCGTATCGTAGGCAATGAACGGAAGAACTGTTCCAGACCACTAAGGTTTCATATTCTGTTCATCTGCAGTCTGCAGAATGACTCAACATGAGGTTTTACAATACTGCAAAATACAGTATGTTATTCGTAGTTAGACTTTTTGCTCTGCAGGTACCGTTCGAAGTTATGTTCTCTGTCGCCATCTAGTGAAACATTTCCGCTATTGCACAATGGAGACGTCTTTGTGAATAGGCATTTATCGTTCAAATATTTAAAGCAGAAGCAATAAAACTCAAACTTTTCAGTAATGTACAAAGTTTTATTCTTGAAGAAGATGATGGTGCAGCAGTTACATCGTGTTGAACTTGAACCCGTTCTCTGGCCTCCAAAACCTTTTAGATTTAATCCATTTGCTATTAAAAACATGCCTGCAGGTTTCTGTCTTTATTTTTCTTTTGGTAAAATGTGGATTTTGTACTAACAGTCTCTAATAAATGATAATTCTTGATATGATTTTCATGTTAGAGTTTTAATGTTAAAATGTTGGGGGTTGGTTCTAACAAATAAGAGCTATTAAATGCTGCATGTTAGAACTGAATTGAAATGAAAATGTTTGATCTGTTTTTTAAATCAGACTGACTGAAGATCAACTGTCACCTCTTTTACAAAACATTAAAAAATGAAATAATTGATTTATTTATAAAATGGAGCCGGTTGAAAATAAGGCTTTGAGTGTTTAAAGATGGTTCTCATTTGCGCTGTTTGCTTCTTTATTGCATTTCCTTTTTTGTTGTAGAACCAAAGTAGCAAAAGAAATTTTACTGGAAAAATCAATGCAGTTCAGGATAACCACCATCATGTCTGAGTAAAGTTACACAATCCAACTCCAAGGATGTATTTGGTGTAAAACCCAGAAAAATCTACAAGCTGCATCAAACTCAGCCCTTTTTTTGGTTATATTTAACATTGCACTCAAGTATGCCCAAAAATGTTGTGTTGGTTTTTGAATTTTGCAAGCTCAAGCAGCATTTGCATGATTGGAAATCAAGCAAAGCCTTTTAGGAGCATTAAAAACGCTAGCTTGAAACCACTCGTGCATGCATATCACGAGTGGTGCATATACTTCATGTTTTATGCACCCCATTGTCTCTGCAGAACAGGAAATAATGTAGTTGAAGTGACTTTTTTGCTGCTGCTGCTTTGGTTTATAGTCTATCTAACAGTCCTAAAATCAACCGTTTAACATGCCATGCAGGAGGTACTCTGTTTTATCGCTTGGTATTACTTTAAGGGGAGTTGCTTCTTTGTCTTTTTCTATTTACTGCAGGCTGAATTAACCATGTTGTAAGCAAGCATATTTGTTTTTACTCTGCAAGAATCTAACCATTTACCATAGCAACAGGTTTGGCATCATAATACCTCAAGTCATTCAAAGATATAGAGGTTTACAGGACGTTATGCTAACAACTTTGCATTACACAAACTCTCAGTATTTTTTTTTCAAATGCAAAATGTTTTTAACATAAAAAGTGGTATTATGAACCACAGATTTAAAAATCTTTGACAATCTAAATCATATTCAGATATCAGCAGAATGCAAACGGTATATATTTCACTCTTTACCTAATAAAATGTTCATCAATCTTATGCCTGGTCTTCACTTTTCCACGTAATTTTATAAACTAATGGAAAGAAAAATCAGCATTTGTGATCTGTGATTCCAGTCAAAAACGCTGTAGTACCTCAGCTGTGCCAGTAGGGGGCAATAATATCAACATTAACACATCCAAATTCAAACCTTGGCACTGGCTACCATTTGCTCTCAGTCTTACAACGTTTAGAATTCCACTTGAAGTTTATAAGGAAGAAATATTAGAGAGGATAGAGGAAGATGTTAGAATAATCTCCAACTATCGAGTTAAAGCACTAATGGAAATTTCAAATTTTAAATTTGTGGCAGTTCTGGATTTGTACTGCCAGAACAGTTGAACATTATCTTTTTACCAAAAATCGGTGTTGGTATTGATGGGGCCTCAACGTTAATCCAATATTTTAAATTCCACAAAATATATGAAGCAACTGTCAGTAATCATTGCTAGTGAAATGTTTGATTATTAACAGAAAAAGTGAGAAAACATGACCTCTGATTTTTCGAAGGTTATCTGAAACCTTCTGAAAACTTGTACCAATATAACCTTTGTCATAAAGCGCGGCCGCTCATGTGAATCCACTCAGAATTGTCTAAATCATCATCATAGTGGATGGTAAGCCGGTTGGACAGGAGGTCTGATGATCTCGTCTTGGCACTGATGTGTCATCTCCAGCCTGAGCAGAGTATTCCTCTGGCCTACTTCAATCCAAGCCAGCCCCTCTCACCACAGGACGTCTCTCCGGTGAAGGACAGCGGCGACGGAGCGTACAGGTCTGAGTCAGTATCCGACTCCCCTTCGGCTATGAACGGTCGGACCCTGGCGCAGATTGAGCGTCCGCCTACAGCTTCAGCCGCTGCACCACCGCCTCCTCCTCCTCCTCCTGAACCCGCAAAGAAAGATGGCCCAAAGAAGTCCTCTTTCGTCTGAGAGATGCTGAACCCGCTGAAGGAGCGCTCCAGCTCCTCGTGGTCAACAGACGGGATGGAGAGGGAGGTGTCACTCTCCACGACCGTGGTGTCGTGCTGACACCTGTGCCTCCTGTGGCGTCGCCTGCCCTGAGAGCTGCTCTCCCTGCCGCTCCCACATGCACCCGAGGATGACCTGTCATGTGTCGGTGCGGGCGGCGGAGGCAGGCGGAAGACGGGGGGTGACTGGTCACCGGCGGCTAAGATGGGCGAAGGGGTGTTGGCCATGCTGCTGCCCCAGGCAGGCTGGCTGAGGGGGTGCTGCAGCTGGTGCTGCCAGGAAGTGGAGGGGCGGCTGTTGCTGCCGGATGGAGTGCCAACCGACCGTGCCACGGACTGACCGAGTAAAGGATCTTTCTTTTCCAGAGACCTATCAGAACGGGAGACGTCTGCCATGGCGGAACACGTGTTGGCTTTCTTTTCCACCTTGGTCGCATCATCTTCGTCCTTCTCTTCCTTGGTCTCCTCCGGGCTGTGGTAAGGCGGTGCTGGGTACGGCTCCTTGGAGTTAAAAAAGGCCTCTGTTTCTGAATGAGTGATGCCCATACGCTGAACATACACATTGACCAGAAAATCAAGTTTCCTGTCCATGCAAAAAACCTACAGGAAGAAGAAAAAAAAACAACACAAATATTACAACTCAGAATTGGAACAAGGTAACCAACAAATACCTTCTTAAAGGGGCAATGTGCCATACTCTAAAATGGCACTTTGTCAAGTACCTATGTTACCTTCAGTTACAAAAATGCTGTATATATCAAAAATTACTTATATTTGACTTTGTAATTTCACACCTAGAAATTGGGCCTCTGTCTCTTTAAGAGACAGAGGCTCTTTCTGACACGTCGCCTTCACCACGTCACAGCAACATTCCTCCATAAAGTGTTAACATTTTTACCAGTGCTTCATGGAGAACTAGCTCGTATGATGAGATCAGCAGAGCAGTTCCACCAGGTGTCTGCTGATTGCTGCTGTCGCTAGTCTGGAGGAGCCGAGTGGGGCAAGAGGAAGCTTGGGTGAAGCTCCAAGGAGGAGAAGTTTTTTGTAAATGGGCGGTGCTTTGTAGGAGCTAGCGTTTAGGCAACCCTGAATGGTTGCCATGGGAGAGTCAAGCATTTCTCAAACGTGGACTCCAGGTATGTTTTTAATGAGGGAATAAAATTATGATGTATGATGAAGAGTCAACTTTACATAATACTGCCTCTTTAAATTTATAAATACTGAAAAATTTTTTAGCCATGTCACACAATCCGCTGGACTTAGCGATGTTTATCGGCATTATATAACAGAATATGGGGAAGTTTAAACGGTATGAATACTTTCACAATGAACTGTGTAGACGGTCTCTGTACTGGTGGACAGTTGGGACACGCCCACCTGTTTCTCCACTTTGACAAGTCGTCCCATCATGCTCTGGTCCTCCACTCCCTCTCCATCCACTTTGGAGCCTTTGCCAACGATCTGGTCAACTCTAGTGTTTTAAAAAAAACTTTTAGTCAGATGGGATAAAACAAACATTTCCATGTCAGCCAGAAAACTTCAGAAATTTACCATTAAAAATGTTAAAAATGCAAAGATGTGCATGAGTCTGACATGAGAAAATGAGAAAGGAATTTCGTCTTCAAGCTCCACATAAATAACGGCGTTTTCAAAAAGCTTTCAATGAAATGTGTGGATCCATGCATTATGAGACAAAGTATGAATAAAGCCTGCAAGACATATTCAGTCTGAGGCCAAAATGCATCACTGGGCATGCCTCTGAGGTGCTGGTCATGCTTCATTTCCATTGCATCCTATGGGGGGAATCTCTTCATCTGTCTCTCCGGGAGAACAAGCATCTAGCACTTCAAACCCCTGTTGAGTGAGGCCATTGGCTGTGGCTCATTAAGATATGTAAGTATTAGTTTAAACTAATTGGTTTGTATCTCCTCCTCTTATTGGTGGCAGGTTGTAAAATATAACAAAGAAAACTGTATATTTGACCTTATAAAGCTGCAAATTTGTTATTCTGGTAATGTAATGAGACAAATCAAGAAGCTGAAGCTCAAAAGGGGTTCATCATTCAAAATAATAATGCAGCACGTAACTGCTCCAATATTTGAGCTATGGTACACAGAGAGTAAATGCTGATAAATGGTCTAAAGGTGCAGTCTATTAACCTAACCTAGGACCTTCAGTGGACTTCTTATGGCGCGGTGTTGTTGGGGGAGGGGGCCCCACAATCATATCTATCCTGGCAAGGCACACAGAGACGATATGAGTGCAATGCAAAGTGAAGCAACGTGTGAATCACATTAGCTATGAAGAACAAGTTTTAATATATTCCTCTCACACACACACACACACACGCCCATGCACGCAGGCACACGGTGAGTCTGACTTGCTGCATGGATGAAGTGTATGCATTTCACTGCTGGAATATATTTTTTGTGGATGTTAGACCTTCGGGGCGTCAGGATTTTGAGGAGGCTGATAAAATTGATACAAAACAAAAAGACGACAATGTTACACTGGATACTTTTGTGAAGGAGTGAACTGTACTGTGGTGCTGGACAAAAGCTGCAGATACAGATCTGAATACAGCACATGTAGCTGGACAAATGAAACAGGCAGGTCAATGGCGAGTGTTTATCACAACATGTGTGTATCTGCTGTGAAGTCCAGATTTCAACAAGTATCCCACAGAGTAAAACATGTACTTGCCTGGACTGCAGATTCTTAATGCGACACAGCATGTCCAGGTGACCTGCAGAGTACTGCTCAATCACATCCATCACATCATAAGGCCGCAGACTCTCCTTGAACCTCCTCTTTGACACCAGGAACTTCATGACGCTGTGGGGGATGACACCTTGTTTTCACAAACCAAGTGAAATTATTTGCTATTCAAAATATCAATGTATTTAAAGTGACCAGCTTTAAAGGTGTGATTGAACTTTTGTTTGTGTTTGGACTGAAAGAAGTCATTTATTTCAAACATGAGAAAAACTAATCAGAGCAGAGACCACCAGGTAAGACTGGGTTTTAATGGACAGGGGTGAACCGGAAGGGACATCAGGCTGGTGATAGGAATCTACCAATGTCTAATGTTTAAGGCCAGGACTCTAATGTGTTAATATGTATCAATTAATCACATACATCTTAACACGTAAACATTTTAAATTAAATTAATCACATTTATTTTTATGTACAAAAGTGAAGAGCCAGAACCCTTGCATTCGCTTGTTTCTAGTATGCCCGTAAATCTGTCGTACAAGACATCCGCAGACAACATGGATGGAAAACAAAGCCGCTTTGCTTGCCTCACTGTGGTTAATTTTTGCTTGAAAAGACAATCTGATGGAACGCTGAAGAAGACTGTTACTGTGTACAAGTTCTACTAAAAGGAGCTGGCCCACAAAACTATTCAAGCATAAAATACTCAATACTTCATGTTGAAGCAGCACAAACGTCCCCAGCACTAATGTCAGCATCGACAGCACACATTTCTAAAGAAGTACTTTTTCAAAGAAGTTGCATGAATGATCAAACTTCCTGAAATCTGAATGGGTACAACAGAACTAATTTGATGGCTAAATAACCTAAATATAACAGATTAAAAACAATGAACATCTTTGTTGTTTTATTCATATGTCTGTTTATTCAATAAAGTGAAAACATTGCTTACTTTGTCAATATATGGTTTTTGATTAAAATGCAATTAATTGCTGATTAATGAATTACAGATCCTGCTATTAACTCAATAAAATTTTTTTGATCTAATCCCACCACAACTATTATTAGATAGATAGATAGATAGATAGATAGATAGATAGATAGATAGATAGATAGATAGATAGATAGATAGATAGATAGATAGATAGATAGATAGATAGATAGATAGATAGATAGATAGATAGATAGATAGATAGATAGATAGATAGATAGCATTTATTGTCATTGAACAGAATTCAACGAAATTTCCATTGCAGCTCCCGAGCAATGGAACACAGCAATTAGCCTGTTTTGTTAGCAGTTAAAAGTCTAGATAAAATGCTAAGGAAAGAGATCCTTACCAAATAGCCCTAATAGTAACTTTGAGTCCTGGAGGTAATTCCTGGGTGAAAAACTCACAGTGGCAGCTCTTATCATCACCGATTTCCTCTCCGGGGAGGCTCGCCTCTGGAAAGCAAAGACAAACAGAGGGAATATTTTTACCTTTTCTTGCATGTGGACTACGAGCAACAGAAGCAAAGCGTGGCTCTTGCTTTTATCCTTAGCCCTACAGGTTACACTTTGGTGTTAAGCCAGTTAGCCTGCTGTAAATGCAATGCGCGAGCTTTGAGGAGAACCACAGTGTAAATGATCATGTGGAGCAGAATTGAAGGATAGAGCTGGAGTGATAAAGGAAGCTACTGAGACCTTTAATGACATGTACTCTCTTCCCACCACCAACTATTGGATTAGCATAATCAGCATTGGATTTCACATGTTTAGCTTAGCCACTGGGATAAGCTAAACATGCTAAAGGTGTCATAAAGGTGTCAAGACCTAACTGCAGAAATAAGCTGAAACTTTTGTGGTGAAAATGGGTCATTTTTCATGCAAAATAAACCTGGATTTTTGACTACAAATCTGTGTGAGTTTGTCTTAATGCTTGACTTGAACCCTCTGTTAGCTTATTTTCCGTTTGCTGTGGGGGTTGGGGGGAGAACAAGCTTCATAAATGTGTGTTTTTCAATATTGAGTAGAGGTATTAAAATCATACCATGCTTTCAGATATACTCATGCTTTACAACCTACAGTGAAAACAAGGAGAAAATAAACATAATAGAAAATTATAGAGGGGTTCATGTCAAGTCAACAAATTTCAGCATGCAGTTTTCTCAGAAACAGGTAAAGCCAATTTTTTTCTTGTTGTTTTTATATATATATATATAGTTTCTCTGTAAAAGCCAACCAATAAAAAATACTTCCAATATCTTACTTATTAAACCTTCAATTGCTGCAAAGAGAAAAAGAGGAGAGACATGAGGGGAAAAGATTTGTTATGGATTCTGTAGTTGGATGACAATGGTAGACAAATCTGTTGTAAACATGGATGCATGTGGATCCACTAAATAGTTTCTGCTTCAGGTTTAAATTGCCTCTTCTGTCTTATGGCGACCAACTGGTTGGTATAAATTTACAAAACATTGCATACTAAAGAAACGTACAGATTAAATCAGAGGTAAAAACTCAAGCCATTTTCATGGTGACTTGTCTAACCTGGAGAACTCTTCAGTCCAAAGTCTTCATCCTGCATTTCAATCAGCACTTTAACAAGTCATGAGGTGAAAGAAGAAAACATACAGCTGATGAGAGTTGGTTCAAACTGTTCAACAGAAAACGTAAAGAGATGATGAAGAAACTTTCTAGATTTGTGTCGTGGATGATGCATGGATGTAAAGTGTAGCAAACAGCCATTTTAGTCTTTAACCTGGAAAACATTTTTCTGAAGCTGTGAATTTTGAAAAATTATAGACCATCATAATATAATTAATATTTTATGTCTAATTTAAAGGAAGATTACTTTTTCTAATGGGGTTTCAGATCTAAACAGACAGAATAATATAATCCATTAGCCGTGTCCACAGCTTCCTGGTTTGAGCAGGTAAAACAATGAACTGTTGTTAACTCTGATATGGCTGAACTCTCAGGGCGGAAAGGCCAGTGGGGTGGCATGAGTGCTCAAGTGAAAAAATTAAATACATTAAAATGACAAATTTTCTCAATAGTTTTTCTGCATGTCCATTCAATAGTTTCGTGAGTTTTACAATGTAACATATACATATACAGTGATGTAAAAAAACCATAAGTATTCATGTTTTAACATGCCAGTTTAGTACGACTTTGGTATACTTCAATCAAGAAAAATTAATCCAAATGTATGAGTTTTTATTATTATTATTCAGTCATTAATAAACAATAAACTTTTTATTTTAAAAATAATAATATAGTTCTATTATGTTCAAGAAAAGACAAAAAGTAGAATTTTTTTCCAGCTAGATCAACAAATGATGCAACAATAGAACCACGTGAAAAGGTCAATGTTAATGTTTAGAAAGTTTTTAATAACAATGTGCCCATTTCTCAAGAATAAACTAATTTAGATCAGTTTGGAGTTGATATTTAGACAGCAGGCTCCTCTGGGCGCGGTGCCCTGCATGTTTTAGACATTTCTCTGCTCCTGATTCAGCCTGTTAATCTGCCATCAGTAGATTCAGGTGAGCTGAAGCAGAGAAACATGTCAAATAGAGGAGGTCAGGTCCAGTGGACCCACTGCCATGCTGCTACTTTTAGAAACATTTCTTCTCCAACACACCTGAATCAAATGAATGGCTCGTTACCACGCCTCTGTCTTTGGCCTTATTAAGGTAATAATAACTTAATAATGTTTCACACATAACTGTTTTTGTTGTTACTGTTGGCTATAAGAAAATGACAGAAAAAAATTAGTTGGTAAGAAAACAAATGCATTTTATTGAATGTTGCATTCAATATTTACTGAAAATGAAGACAAGGATGTAGTTTGCAGATTTATGACAAAATAATATTTGTTCCATTGGTGCCCTTCTGTTATGGATTTTCAAAGCAGATATTTCATCAAAACCAAGATAACTGTTAAAACTGAGATTTTCATTAAATTTATAGTTATTTTTATGTAATATTTGTCCAAAGCTGTGGAAGCGCCAAAGAGCCACATGAGGTCTGGAGCCGGCGTTGTCAACCATTGAGAACGATGAGATGAACCCACAACAATAACAGGAAGACTTTCATTACGTTCCTTGGTTTTCTTCACGGCTTTGGAGAGCAGAACAAGTCACCGTCCAGGAATATTCTCTTTCTTGTCTGACATACCTCACTTTTTGAAAAGGACTAAAAAAACGAATCTTACTCAGTTATGAAAACACTGAAACAGTGACTGCCACAGCATTGAACCAGACGTTCAGTTTAGTTGCTGTTTTTGATTTGAACTCTGAACTTGAGCCATTTTAGAAGATCTTTCATCTGGATAAGAAGGACTTTTATCTTTTATCTCACTCATATGCTTGGCTAGACTGAAATAGATTCTTATTAGACTGAACGGGATAAAACGGTCATGCTATGCCTTTATTTTCCTCAATGAAATAGATTATATTTTATTTTTCAATGATTAGATACAACCCTCTAAGTTTTGAACAACACATGGAGTCTGAGTGACCTGTTCTTTGTATTTGCTTTGCTAATTCTCACAGGTTTGCCAATCTGCTGTAGACGTTTTGATCTCGTTATTTCCAGCCACTGCATTTTGTTCTGTCTGCCTCTGTGTGCTAAGATGCACAATACCCCCAGAAGCATTAGACACCGCTCCAAATAATTGAATTGAAATGGTCTTAATACAATTCCAAGGGTATGCATTTAAAATAAAGCACCCAGGCATTGCTTCTACAAACATTTGGTTAAGAATGGCTCATGATCAGGAGTTCAGTGGACTTCAGCGTGTTTCCAGCATCCAGACGTTTCATCACTAACTACAATCCAAAGGGCAGTGATATTTTAGAGTGCACACTCCAGCTGCACTATAAAGCAATGAAAGGTGACCTGTGAAGTGACAAATCACACCTCTCTCTCCTTAGTAATTTTGAGCCTGGGTGAACCAGTTGTCAGGTAAATGTAACAACTTTAGAAAATGTGCTTTAATTTTTTATTATTATAATGTTTGAAATTTCACCAAATCCTGATTAACACTGAGGAATCCTATTTCTTTCTTATATTTTAAGAATATTATTATTTTACTTATTTTGATAAGCACTAGTACCTGTACTGTCACTTTAAGAGATTGTCTTATGACATCAGCACTGTACTACCTTCAGTTGGCGCTAGGCTGCCTGCGAAGAGGTAGGAAATTTTCTTTGCTTTTGTTTACTTTTGCGTTTTATGAAATATATAAAATAATTGTAAGTGCATGCAGCTGTGAATGTTAATTTGTTTTAACACATACAGAGGAGTATTCTTTTTGACAAGTTAAGAATTTTTTTCTTAAATGTTAGAGCAGATATTGTTGTTAGTTAGTCACAGGGTTTCTTACGGTGGCCGACAGGTGCAAATGCGCAGCAAAAGAGAAAACATGCAAACAAAAAAAAACACGCGCACAAATTAAATGCGGCAAGCAAAAAGCGAACAAAATGCAGCAAACAAAAAAGAAAACACCCCCGAATGAAATGCAGCAAACAAAAAGAGAGACGCAAACAAAAAAAGAAGACACCCCCGAATGAAATGCAGCAAACAAAAAAGAAAACACACCCGAATGAAATGCAGCAAACAAAAAAGAAAACACCCCCGAATGAAATGCAGCAAACAAAAAGTGTTGAAAACGGAAGTGCTCCAGACCACTAGGGGGAGTCAAAGAAAATCGAGACCGAGCTCAGAACGGTATGACTGACACAAAGTCTATCACGCTACCCATAAATTATTCTGTTATTCTATAATATTATAAAAGACGGCGTATCTTTTTATAATATAAGTACGTATAGTATTTATACGTACTAAATATAGTTATATAGTACGTATAACTATATTTCTGAAAAGAAATATAGTTATACGTACCTTTACTTTCTTTCAAATTTCTTTCTCTGAATCTTGCATCTGGTCCCATAGAAATGAATACTATTTTCTTTGACTCCCCCTAGTGGTCTGGAGCACTTCCGTTTTCAACACTTTTTGTTTGCTGCATTTCATTCGTGGGTGTTTTCTTTTTTGTTTGCGTCTCACTTTTTGTTTGCTGCATTTCATTCGGGGGTGTCTTCTTTTTTGTTTGCGTCTCACTTTTTGTTTGCTGCATTTCATTCGGGGGTGTCTTCTTTTTTGTTTGCGTCTCTCTTTTTGTTTGCTGCATTTTATTCGCTTTTTGCTTGCCGCATTTAATTTATGCGCGTGTTTTTTGTTTGTTTGCATGTTTTCTCTTTTGCTGCGCATTTGCACCTGTCGGCCACCGTAGTTTCTCCATGTGTTTGTCTGCTAGGGGAATTCCGACTCCTGTGAATGGAAGAGCTGCATCTTAAAGGGCATTTTTATTTCTATTTGTGCAGGTATGTGTATTTGGTTCTGTTCTACAATGTTTAAGCTGGTTGTATTTAGGGAACAAAACATCTGATTCAGAGTTTTTTATTTTTATTTTACAAGAAATCTACCTTTTTTATTATTGTGGATTTATTTATGAGAACAATAGTACTGTACTAGCTTGAGTTGGCGCTAGGCTGCCTGAGAAGAGGGGAATTCCAACCCCTGTGAATGGAAGAGCTGCATGTTAAAGGGCATTTTTATTTCTATTTGTGCAGGCCTCTGCCAGCAACCTGCATTAAAGAACAACGAACAACTCCTGTGGTCTGACTCCCTTCTCCATCTGAACACAACGCAGAACACATCAAGGTTAACCGACTGTATAAGAGTAGGATATCAGAAAAGAACACTAATAGTATACACCGGTTACATAAACAACATAACCCTGAATGCAATGTGTCAAGTGCAACATTAGGTGCAGAGAGGAGCGTAATGAGGGGCTGTTTTCAGAGGTTGGTTTTACTGCTTGGTTCCATTACAAGGAGCAATTTTAATATTTCATCACAGTCATTTTAGACAGTTTCATGACTCTTAAGACAGGGCCGGGATGGACTTTCCTGTTTCAATATGAGTCATTGCACCAAAGGAGCATCTGAATGGGTTTGGTGTTGTCTGGCCTCCATATGTTCTTCACCTGAACCAGTTCCTCCAACATCAGTAGCTGCGTTTCCATTGACCATGAAACTGGGCAAACTGAAATTCTGAAAATATATTTGCTTTGTGGGAACACGGCAATAAATTTTTTTTGATAAAACGTTTTTCAGTAAGATCAAAACACTTTCTTCGTATCACAATGCACGCGATCAACAGCCGGATGTACTACTGGGGAAAACCATGAAGAAGAAGACAACAGGAAGCGACCATTTGTTTTTGTTTTTCAGACAGTGTGCAGCCGGCTCCACCAGCTCTCACAGCAGCTGCATGGTTCATAAAATGTTGTGTGTCTGGAAAATCACCAGTTTCTGCAAATTCAAATTCTATTGAAGCAGAATTACCATTTCAAACAAACAGACCATATATTTTGTAAACCTACAGTTTATTGTCTCATAATGACATGAGATCGATCACATTTAAAAGATAAAAAGTACCAATAACTTTTTGTCCCCTGATCTAAATAAAAATCACTGAAAATCATGCATGCTATCTTCATCTCAGCTGCACTCTTTGTTATTCAGTTTTACTGCATTTTGTTTTCTTACCATCTGAGTTTTGGCGAGAGGCGCCACCCCGGACTCTGCTCCAGCTTTTGGTGCCTTTGCTCGGGCTGGCTTCAGCGCCGTCTTCTGCCCCCGGAGAGGGGGCTTTTCCCTTAATCACGGGGGCTTTGGAAGGACTGGGAAACACCTTGTCCTTCAGACTGGCTTTCCGACTACACAGAGCAAGTAACAAGAAGGAATATTCAATGAATGTGACTGATTTATTGCTGTACATCATGCCCAAATAAAATCATATAAAATGTATTTATCTTTGTTGTTCTTTGCAAAACCTTTGATAAATTAGCACTTGCGATAATTTTTCTTACCTCAGAAGAAACTCAAAAAGGCCAAAGTCCTACAGCAGAAGGAGCCATGTCCACATACGAGCATAGTGGAGCATTGAGTGGGTCAGGCAAGAAAGCTACAAGCGGGCATGCATGTGAAGCAAAGTTGCAGCTGTGGTCTCACTCTATGCAAAAAAAAAAAATTAACACTAATCATGCAAAAAATAAATCACCCTGATACTGTATGCTCTGTCAGATACTCTGGAGCTGTTAGGCACTCAGCAGTGTGCAGCTGCCTGCTGAACAGAGTTTCACAAGGGCTGATCTGGCAAAAAAAAAGGCAGCAAGCAAATTAACTGCATAAAGACATTACTAAACAAAACCATAAATCAACAGTGGTAGGGATCTAAACAGGGTGAATATGTGCATGTCCTCTGAGGGGGAAGAAACACGTGAAAGGCTGAGGGAGAGTAGCTTTTGGTTCTTATGTACAGATCGCTGACAGAACTTCTACCTCCTTATAATCATCTAGTCCAATCTTAACCTAAAAGCACGTGTACTCATTGAGCCATCTCGGTTTAGCTTTAGTTCAAAGAAAGAAGGAAACAAGGTGGGGAATGAAGGAAACACAAGAACTTGCAGTGCAGCTTGTTAGTATCTGTGCAGCAACTATACCTAAGAGTTCTTGGGCAGCACCCACAAAGTCTGTCTTTGTGTGCATTTTCACTACTGGAGTGGTGGGCAGTAGAGGAGACACAAAAAGATACAACAGCAGTGGAGACAGTCACAAAAACACCAGAGTGTGCCATAATATGATGTCAGTAACACTTTACTATAACCACAGTGTAAAATTCAATTTAATTTACTATCCCTTTTGAAATGATTTTCATTATGTTTTTTTTTTAATTACGTTAGAGTATTCAACAAAATTGGAATTATCTAACTAAGGGGTTAGCTATGATAAAGTGTTACTACATCGTCAATTATTTCACATGTTTTCTTGACCAAAAACAGTGATGTACAGTTCAAGCGCAGCTCTTAAAGTGATCCAAAGAAATAGTGCTGAGGCAATGCTGGAAGCTGGAGGGGTGGGGTCAAAGAGCAGCTTCTTTGTGAATATTTAGGGTGGCCAGGTGCCCCTCTTATGTGAGCCTGAAAAACAGTTTAATACCTTCTCATACAATTTCAGAAATGATCAACATTTTCCACCTATCAGAAGCAACGCAGCAGGACGACACTTACAAAAGGAAATTTATTGAGGGGTGTCAGATTGTAGAGCACTACATACATATACTGTACATGCCACACGTTCTGGTTTTTGTTTGCTAATGGGTTTTTTTTAAATAAAGTGTTTTGCACCCACTCATAAAGGGAGATGATGAACTGTATTCACATGAAGAAGATGAGATTTTAGCGATGTTATTAAATTAGCTTATTAAATGTTATTAAATCTGATCAGAGATTTCAGAAACCAACCAACTCTATTTTACATAATTTGTAATCACTGTGGAATATTTTGTCCTCGGGTTCTGAATACATAAAAATTGAAGTTACTGGGAAGTTACCATTGGATTAAGAATCTCTTTTTCAAGGCCGAGCATAGCAAAGTAGATTTTTAGTTTAGCTTTAAGTTAAAAATCAAATGCTAATTGCAGTGTTGCTAGCAGCTAGTCTGTAACCATATTCTAATAGGGATCAAAAATCATTTGTATCTTGTCTTTCGCTGGTTTTATTTTATCAAGATCAAAAAGTTTGAAGTGGTGGGAACTTCTTCTGTGTTTTGGTAACAAACTCTTGTGAACTAGCTAAGAAGCTAGCTGACAACAACCAGAGGTCTTTACTAGTCGACTCTTCCTAAAAACGGAGACATCTGCTTCCTCTCTTCAAAATAAGTCGTAAACATGTAGATTCAACAAGGTGCCAAGCAGACAGAAGTGACAGCCGTATCCGCAGCCCAATAAAAGGAGCTCAGTATTATTTTCAAACTACAGATAAAAATGTATTACCAGTGATGCCATTTGTCTGTAACTGACAACACAACTGCTACTTCAGCGTAGCAGCTGAAGTCATTGCCAAACTGCAACACACTATGGCACTATTATACAAATTTTTCTCAGACTTTCCTTGCCTTGCCTTGCTTACGCATCATACACAAAGTCTCACAGAGAGTTCGTCGGGATCTGGTCACCCTGTGAATATCTCATAAAGCTGTGAGAGGCCAGAGTGAGCTGATCTTTGAGCGAGAGAGCAAATGCAGCAAGACCATTCTTGAAGGAGGCACTTTTATCGCTCAGCCACGATCATGTCCGACACACACACACACCCTACACACACACACACATACACGAAGATATACTTCGCACACTCTCCCCCAAGAAGAGTGCCTCAGCAGCATCTAAGAGCCAAGTTGAAGTGAAGCCAAAGGAAGGTGAAAGATGAGAATAAAAAGGAATCATTTCACAGACCTGGGTGAGGTTTCTGCCTGAGAATCTTTCCTGTAAGGAGAAAAAAGGCACAAACTATCAGTTGCAGCTTCTCTGTGTTAGTAAATGATTGATCAGCATCGCTCCATGATGTTAGGGTGGAGATTCTTTAGAACTACAAATGAAAAAACAAATGAAGAGGACATAAATTATTGGACCAGGAAAATTTTATCTCCTGCAGTAACAGCACAACATGTGAATCTGCAAGAATTTTTTTAAATGAAAAAAACATCTTTGTTTACAAATATAAAGAAAAAACAAAACGTGAAATAAAGTGTGCCAGGAGTACAACATTCATATCTACTTACAGCATATTGGTTTGTATTCTTGGAAAAAGTGAATAAGTATAGTCTGATGTAGTTAACCAAAACTATAAAAAATGGGTGATGATGACAGAAATTTACATTTGTAAACATGAAATTCACCAAATATCATAATTAGATTAATTGCCAGTCATCCAGCTGCATTCATATTCTTTCCATGAAAACCAAAAATAATATGCCCATACCTTAGTGAAAATTTTATATCAGTATTACAAATAATAAAGTAATTATTTTCAAAATGTTCCAGAGTAAATGATGTCTCCTATGAAACACATGCCAACCAGCAGGGGGCAGCAGTAGCTGCATGAGTTTTACCAGTTACACATTCACTGACACACAGGTGAAATGCTTAAACACATTCACATACTGTGGCACAGCTAGTAGCACTGTTGCCTAGCAAGAAGAAGGTTGTGAGTTTGAATCCCAGCCTGCGTTTACCGCATGGAGTTAACATGTTGTGTCATGCATGTTCACAGTCCAGAAACATGACTGGCAGGTTAACATATATTATACATAAATCATATTCCTACCTGAATGACTTTCCCTTCAGATTCCTTAGCAGGTCCAGTTGATTTAGCGGTGGGATGATTCTAGGAACACAGAAATAGGATTGCATCTGTGAGGATGGTTTAACCAATTTAAAATGGTTAAAGCTTGCCTTCAGGGTCCTTTCAAGCTTATCACATCAAATCTGCCGTCTAACCGTCACCCTTTCACCTCAAATTCCGATTTAAGGTGAGAAACAGCACAAAATATTTCCAACACACCTTGAAAGTCACAAATCTGTTGTGTGAAAGTGAAGCTAAATGCTTTTTCTTTTTTTTGCTGAGTCATTGCAGCACTGGACATCGAATTAATTTCTCAAAGTGGCTGTAGGGAGAATCGTCTTTTAAAATGTCTTTCAGACAGATATCTCTGCCAAGGCTCCGCTGGGAGAACAGGCAGCCACACCTGATCCCACAGAAAGACTCTGGATGGGAAAAGGATAGTCTGCGTTCTACCGTGCTTACAACACCAATAATTGTAGCAGAATGTGATACAGTAAAACAATAGGATTTTCAGAAAACGCTGAGTAAGCAAGCTGCGCTTGTAAGCCATCTCTTACCTGTACATGGGAACAGCGACAGTCTGCTCGTAAAAATCCCAAGTGCACAGCAGATCTGTACGGGAGAGGTTAGTGGCATAAAACCTCCAGGCAGCCTGCAGTGAAACAGTTACTTTAGCGTTCAACCGAAAGCAGAAAACACCAAATTTGGTCTGAATATGTTGTGATGAAAATTTTCTTTGACAGATACTTGGATGAGGCCTGCTGCAGGGTTACGTCGCTTCTCAAAGTGTTTCTGCCTGTGCTGCTCCTGAACTTTGAGGGCGAAGCCAGAGCCCAGGATCCCCTAATCAGAAAAAGATAGAGTTTAATCTGAAAGAGGAAGAACGTTACACCCTGAAATAATCAGCTATACTCCTCAAAAACATGTCCGACCTTCAGTACCTAGTAAATTTAGTCACACAGTCTGTTTCAGTGTAATGAATCTAAATGAATTGGTTCTTTAAAGGTCAGAAGGTTTGAGAAGGAACACTAGTCAAGAAAAAGGGTCTATGTTGATAAAAAAAAACAAATAGAATGTAACTGAATACTAAAAATGTTGAAGTACTGGACTGAAATGAGTGAAACTGTAGGTGATTTACTCTGGGAAGAAATTTAACCTTCATGAAAGCACATTCAGAGAAATGCCCTTGACAGAACTTGATCTGCGGTCTTTAATGAAGACATAAAGCAGCAGCATCACATCAACAGGAACTCAGTCAGCGTTTGGGTTTAAAGCTTTCCCCACAAACCAACACACTCACAGCAGGAAGGGCAAAGAAAGCCACGCCTATCATGCTGAATGCAGCTCCCAGCAAGCGTCCATTCCACGTTTTAGGAACTTTATCACCGTAACCGATGGTGGTGAGTGTGACCTAAGAAAAAAGTAGAAATAAATTAGGAAAATACAAAAATATCAATCTAATTCAAGTATATTGATCAAGAGATCTCTTTGTAAAACATCATTCACATTTTTCTGTTTCAAAACATTTCTTTTCAGTTCCAATTTCTTTGTTTCAAACTTTTTTCAGTTTCAATTTCTTTTTTCTATTGAACAAACGTCATGGCCCCATTTAGCTCTATATTAACAACACAGTTATTCTGCCTTACCAGTCCCCACCACAGAGCATCAGCATACGTCTCAAACTCCTCATTGGACTCTTTTTCCACAGAATAGACCAAGAAGGAAGCCAGGATGAGGCACAGGAAACCAATATACCAGGCTGTGATGAGCTCCTGCAGGGGAAAACAGTACGGTGAGCATCAGGGGACATAAAGCAATAAAGTGGCATCAAGACAGGAGGCTATTGTCGACTGGTAAAACAATCAGCACATAATAATATTGGACACAATGATGTGAGCCCAAAGCCTTAAGTGGTGTTTCATAAATGTATTTATTTCCCTTGGTCACACACATCCTGCTTCAACTTGTCGCCTCCCGTAGGAACAGCAGCAGCGCCTGTTAGTGCAAGCCAACCATCTGGTTTGAAAGCACATAAATTACGTTTCCTCTCCACAGCAGAACTTTGTGTGTCAGAGTGAACACAAATGAATGCAGCGGCTTTTTGCTGTAAGAAAGTAAGAAAAGTTAAAAACTCAAAAGAAGTTCCAGTTACCAAGAGAAAAAGATTGTAAGTTTAATTCCAGATTTCTTCACCAGATGTAAATGCTCACACACAAGCTGAGCGTTTTCTTGCTGGAAGTCAGGAAACCAGATGGATTTATTATTTCCCAAATACAAGCTGATTAAATTATGTTTATTTCCATCTTATGTGTTTAAAAAGACTAAAAGAACATCACTACAAAACCAAATCTGCTGTTTTAAAATGATGAGATCATTTAACTGATAAACAATGTGAGCAAAAATATTTCCCTAATGAAATATTTCAATAATTCTCAGTAAAACAAGGTGTTATCCCAATATAGTGGACTGCCGCCACTGTTTCACAGTTCTGTATTTGGGAATTCACCAACAAGTTTCTGTAAAACGTGACTCCAAATTGTTTGGAGAAAACTTGCATATTCATAGTTGTTTTTGTAAAGTTTAAGAAAATACAGTTTAGGAAACTAAAATATCTTGGTGCAGTGCTGCTATTGGCTGGTGTTTACCAAGCAGCCAATCTATTCATTGGAGACTGATTGGCTGAACCTCAAAGAGAGGAGAAAAGGAAGACAGCAGGTATGTGCTAGCGCTAATGTATGTTACGGTATTTTGGTGTTTGAACCATTAAAATAGACAGTTGTAAGTATTTTTTGAAGGTAATCTCAAGTAATCATGGGTTAGCTATTCACAGACGTTTAGTTTAGTCCATAACTCCTCTGAATACCAGTTGCCCTCTTTATGTTGAGAAAATAAAATCAGTATTACTGTAAAATCAGAAAAAAACCCAATACGACAGGGTTCAAAGGAAACAGACTCCAGCAAAGGTCTAGTTACCTGAGCCACTATTTCCAGACAATGTGTTCATTTAACAAACTTTTTCTCAACATGATGACATAAATAAGTTGATGAGTATCTGGAGAAACGGCGTCTTATCTTCAAACACCCAAAACTACATTTGAAGAACATTCTTTGCTCAGCTTCTTTTGACTTCAATACAAAGTACATAAAAACAAACCCTGGCACTTACACTTACAGCTGCAGTATATAACATCTGTAAAAAAACATTTTTTCTACATATTTGTTGAAACTGTCACCATGTCGTGACAGTTTGTTACTCTGTAAGAAAAAGAAAAAAGAATAAAATAAAATCAAGCTCCTCAGCCTTCTCAAAGTGCTCACTGATCATACAACCAATCAGAGCCAGGAGGCAGGTCTTAGCACTGTTAATAGCAATCTCATGTGGCTGCTCATCTCCCCTCCCCTTTGTCATGAGTTGCGGGAGTTGTGGTGGAGGCAGACGCTGAGACCCAGGTAGGATGAATGATGGTGAATTTAATAAAGAAACAATAATCCAGGGAATCCAAAACACAAAGTCCAGACAGCACAAAGGAGCGGATGCAGAAGCTCACAAACAGTGACAACCGGTACTGGACAAACACGACGAGGACCCGACGAGGAACAAAGAACACAGGTGGGGTTAATTACACAGAGGGTAATGGAGGAGACAAGAAACACCTGGGAACAATCAAGGGGAGACAGGACAACACGGAGACTCAGAGACCAGAAACTCAAAATAAACACAGATAAGGAACAGATCCTGACACCCTTAGCCTCTTGCTCTCTGCTAAGCTGAAGCTAGCATAGTCTGTTGTGAATGCTAAGGGTAGTTAGCATGGCCAGTCATAACAGTGGATAAAGAGTTGTTTCTCCAACTTTAGGACATTGAGCAGCAAGTGCATGAGCATGATTGACAGCGCTAAGACCCTCCACCTGGATCTGATTGGTTGTTTTTGGTGCATTTCTTTAGATTGCAATAGCAGCTCAGGGAGGATGTTTTCACAGATTACCTGTCTCATAACAAACTGCCAGGACATGGTGACAGTTTTAACAAATACATAAAAAACATTTTATAAAGGTACGTACTGCAGCTGTAACATCTAGCTCACCTTACTGTGGGCATAAACAACAGATCCGAGGAGCTTCCAGGTGCCTCCACGGCGGTCCATCCGAAGCATACGCAGGATCTGCAGGAATCTCAAACTCCTGATGGCCGAGGTGGCAAAGACATTCCCCTGAGATCCGGCTGCCAGCACCGACACGGAGGCGATCAGCACCATTATGTCTGATGAGACAACCACAAGATGATATCTGTGTATAATAATTAATCCTCTTCTATAAAACAAAAGTCTATTGTGATTATTCTTCAAGGATTCATTGCGAGGAACATTGAAATAAAAAACCAAAAAGTCTGAGTTATGTTCAGGGTAAAATAATTGGCAAAACAAACTTGTTTCCTCACCTATGACACAGAAAGGCTTTCTGGCAAATTTTAACCTCCCCCTCCATCCTCTGTAGCGACAGCAACATCCAGCGGCCCATATCCGCACAATGTACTCAACTCCAAAAACCACAATGGTCACAATCTCCTGCAAAGCAAATGAAAACCAGGGAACAGCAGGAAGTCTGTAATGTGAATATGAAGATGACAAGAGAAATGAGCTTGTCTACCACACTGCTGTAGAGTTTAATGCTGAATCAGTTATTAAGTAATTATCAAAAGATTAGGAACAGTCTGAATTTATTTGCAATTTCTTAAAAAGTGTTAAGGAGGACAGTTTCCCAGGCTCATAAAATACAGAAATGTTTCATTTAAAAAGGGATTTATAGAGGATTTATTAAGCAAAATTCACATTTTGCATGTTTTTATATTTCAATTTTGGTCTCAACTGCTTCTAAAAACAGACCAAGAGCATTAAAAAAAAAAACATTAAGTCTTTCTTTTAGCAATAAGTTAATGTTTTTAATATCTGGAAAATGAGCAATTTCAAAAATCTCCCAATTGTTGAGTCACACTGTGCTGTTACCTAGCAACCCCAGCCGAGCCCTGCCTGTAACCTAACAACCCAAGCTGAGCTTCAGCACATTTGGTCAGCTGGTTTTACTGTTGTGTTCAATGGCTGCTGGAAAAGACAAATGTTCTGTTGTAGGTTTACCATTCACAAACCACTTGCTGCTCTTGTTGGTTAGTGCAGGACGCTCCACTTATGTTTTTCAAAGATGTACAATTGAGTTCAAAATAGGCAGAACTGAGCAGAGTAACATCTCCATATCTAACAATGATTTTGTGTAAAAAAAAAAATGAAATGAACATGTTTTATATAACTTATAGATATGTACATATACAGTATGTATACCTGTTCAATGGAACCATAATAGGTCACCTTTAACTAGTTTTTATGGTAAGACTTTACATCCATGATAAAGGTCTTATTCTTATTTAGGTTTCCTGCTGAGTGTCCATGAGATCAGATGACATAAGTTCTCATTCTATAATAGAGAACAGACTCAGAAGTGAGGGAGGGAGCAGCTTTTTACAGTATTTACAGCAATTAGACTTTGAAAGTTTCTGTAGCTAAGGGTCAAAACACAAAGCGGCACATACCAAGATGTACAAAGCGTTTTCTGAGTTGTCTTTATATTCTCTGATGGTGGCAAACACTGACAGGATAAGGCAGGAGAAGACCAAGAAGAAGCTGCAAAAGATGACAGAGAGAGGACTTTGTTAATTAGTTAGTTAAACCGCAGGAAGTACAGTTTGCTTCAACAAGGTGGCTAAAGGGATTTTCTACAAAACCTCACCAGAAACTCGTCAAATTAGAATGTACAAGAAAATATTAGCAATTTTAAAAAAAAAACTTTCTACCAAGAGATACAACACAAATTTCTAGAAGAAATTCCAGCATCAAAACCTTCACTGTTTTCAGTGAATGGTTTCTATTTTATAAATTAAACTCTAGGAGAGGATGTGATGATCATGTTTGAAAGGTTTGTTGAAAATCCAGTAAGTCACTAGTGTAAAATGAGACACCACTGCTGCTTTTGAGTTATGTAGTTAGCATGGCTCCAAAAGTAGTGTTTTCCTCATAAGGCCCTGTGACTGGATTGTTGTGCCATTAGTGTGGAAGAGTTTATTTTTGTCTTACACTTTCTGATATGAAACCTTTAGCTTTGTTCTCTGACTCTGCAAATATCTCCACTGATCAAATCAACTTAAAATGTTGCCTGATAGCCTGATAGTTTTTGAGATGGTATCATATTCATGTGAACAGTTCTAATAGCAACAATGTAGTTAGATATGCTGTCACTATTAGTCTGTAGGTAAAGAGTTAGTAAACCTCTAAGCTTTTGATGGTAATAAAGGTTGTTATGACAGTTCATTAAAACATTAAGGTTAAAATAGGCACCATGCATCTTCTGTAACATTAAAGGCAGAATATACAAAAATATAAAGGTACATTTAATTTATCAAACTTTATTCAGTCTATTTTAAGCTTTTCTTTCAACTTTAGCTGTTTTCTCAATTTTTTCAGTGCATTCCATGACATTATATCAACTAGGGTGAGCTTAAAAAATACAAAATAAATAAACATTTATCTACATTAGATGAACAGAATCTGAAATATATGAAACAGGGGAAAGCTTCAGCTAAGATATAAGACTGGACCTGTGAGGTGAAATCTTCTGATTATCTACTACAGTAGATAAGCTTTTATTTCCTTATTTTTGCTAAAATAATAATAATAAAATAAGGAAATATACTACTACTATAATATGTCTGTCAAACTGGGTCATTCAAGGTATTCTTATAAATTCAGCTAAAGAAATAGGCACAGTAAGCTTGGAAAAACAGCTATGCTTCACATAGCACTAGGAACAGGGAAAAAGACAGCCTGGCTTTTAGCACATAAAAAGCTTTTAATGTGTTAAAGATTATACACTTTATGTTTTTCCGTTACTTAAGTTACTCATTTATTTAGCTTCAATTGCATCTTTATGGAAGCTCGTTTCCGCCACTCTGTTAAAAAAAATAAAAAATTATCTCATAATAATGAGATAGTATCTCAAAATAATGAGATCATTTATTTTATTTTTTATCTCATTATAATTTTATAATTTATCTCATTATTATGAGATAATTATTTTTTTTTTAACAGAGTGGCGGAAACGGGCTTCCATACCATCTTCAAATGTGAGTATTAGCATTAGCACAGGATGCTAGCTGGGCTGGAGGATTTAGCATTTCAGCTCCATGGTAACTTGAGCAAGCAAGACCAAAAAATATTACAATAATGTATCTTAAGTAATCAATTTTGTTTCCAAAACATGTTATTTAAGAACACGTTTTTGGAAATGTGTCATCAGTATAGTAAGAATAATATAGTAAAGGTTTTTATCAGTACAGAAAATTCCAACTTTTTATGGATTTTTAAAGTTTCTGAATTATCAATGTGGGTGAAGCGAGATGAGCTGGTGTTGAAAATGGATTGATGAATAAAAATCTCATTAACATTAATGTCATTACAAGTTCAGTTTAGCTTAAGACACAGTAAATCCTAAGCCAACATTTCACATCATGTTTCAAACAAAAATGAACTTAAACAAAAAACACCTCATTCCTCCGTCCAGCTAAAAAATGCTGCAACAAATATGAATGTCCACTTGTTGTTCGGACCTCAGGAATGTGACGGCAGACCGGTTAGGATGAAGGGTTGCTGTTGTTGCTGAACAGTTTGCTTTTCCTTCTGGGCAGCACATGGAGAAACATTGATCTGTGGCGCTCAGCACAATGATGCCAAACAGCCTTATCACTACATTTAGACTGCAACAAACCCAGCAGGACTACATGGAGAAGGTTTCCACTGACCATGGAAACGTACAACAGTAGCGTGTGGTCAACTCATGACTCTCTCAGGGATTATTTCTGCATAAATGACACAGCAGTGATAACACAGAAATCCATCCATCCATCCATTTTCTGTGCACCCTTGTCCCTAATGGGGTCGGGAGGGTTGCTGGTGCCTATCTCCAGCTACGTTCCAGGCGGGAGGCGGGGTACACCCTGGACAGGTCGCCAGTCTGTCGCAGGGCAATAACACAGAAATGATTTAATAAAACCAGCGACTGACTGGTTTTATCTGTTAAAGGAAAATGAATTCCTTTTAAAGTATGGGTGGAAACCCCATGAGGGTCAGGGGGGTTTGTACCCCCCCCAATCTTAGAATAGAATTGTCTCCCCCCCCCCAAAATATCAAATACAGAAGGATATATCAGTTTTAATCCTCAACTTTTGCATTGAGAAAATGCTAATTTTGTGGAATTTTTAAAAATAAAATGACTAGATAATATAATAATCATTATTTTATTAGGACCAGCAGAGCAGCAGGACTTCATCCCAGTCAGGGCTAGAGCTCCTCACAGCCGACCTCTGTCCTGTGAAACATACACTAAGTCAAATCCTTGGCCTTTGGCAGCCAACATCTGTCTCATGTTTGCCCTCGCCTTTATTTCTTTCCTCAGTTCTTCTTCAGATCGCCAGCTCAGCAAAACGCAGAACTGGATCACGTCCTCAATCTGCCTCTCAGATTCATTAAACACAACGTGACTCTGCTGCCACTGATTAATCACAAACTGCAGTCTGAGTTCGCCTCCTCCTTACCGTCTGTTTCCATAATGTTCTTCCGCTGAGCTCTGATGAAGACCTGAGATAATTTGGTTTTGCTGAAGCTTCTCTCCCACTCAGCAATCAGGAAGGATATCAGAGCAGGAAACTGAACTGGAGAGATTTCAGATGCAAATATAGTCTTCAGATTTTTATGAATGGAATTTTTTTCAGTAAAAAAAGAAAATATTAAGGACAAGATTTAGATTCAGATTAAACTTTCTGACGGTGGATCAGTTTGTTTTCTCTTAAATAGGTTCTAATGAAGGGAAAATATGCATAAAAAGACATTTCCAGAGGAGAATCTGAGGAGAATTAGAATCCAGATTCTATTAAACTATAACTTTATGAACTTTAATGCATCAGCGTTAACAGCCATGACCTCTAACCTCTAACACAACCCATAGCTTTCTTTAGAAATAAATTCAGACAGTTTCAGTAAATGAACCTTAACAGAGCGAACAGTCATGGAGTTCAAAACAAACCGGCCAAGACAGAATCAGAGATGGCTGAAAATGTATAAACGCACAACAACAGATTTATTTACACATAGACACGCAAACGCCCCCCCCCCACACACACACACACAAAGCAACACAGATGATCTCATAACCCTCCATGTGGTGTCTGACAGCTCTGAGAGGGATCCAGACCCACATCTTTGGAATCAACAACAACACCAAAGATTTAATGGATTCTCTACTCCAGTGTGCAAACACGTTTTATACAACCAAATTTCTAATTAGTTGATCAAATTTAGTTTTTTGCACAGAAATGTACAAAAAAAAGAGCTAAGTACACTCACTGGACCAATAATCTGACAATCAAAGTTTAAAGGGAAACACGTCTACCCATTAGGTATAGTGTTTATTTGTCTTGTCTTTGGTTGGGCTACTGAAACGAACTTCATTGAGCTTGTATGATGACAATAAAACCTGATTCTGATTCTGACATAGAGGACGCCTCTGTGCAATACACATCATCGCCAGCAGGAGATGAGGCTTGACTGAGGAATGAGAAATATCCACCAAAATGGTTCCCACATAACCAAAAAACACAAACACACTAACTTATCCATAACTCTTGAAGCAGTTAGGTTTTAAAATGTTTTTTTTTCCCAGACCCAGATTTATAGATTTTTTCAACAGTTTTTAGAACATTCTGGAGATTTTAGGTTTTATCCTGTTTATGTTGAAGAAGTTTGGTTTCAGGTTAGAAAAAGCTTTTTCAGTGATTTTTCTTTTAGCAACGGACCTAAAATACATCAGTTCCATTTCAGATTATGTGACACTATAAAAGCATTCTAAGATTAACTAGTTTACAAAAATAAAATACAACATAAATTTGAAAAACTTTTGTTAAACTGTTGTTTAAAAACCACATTTGATTTCAGTTTCAGAGCTGCCTAAGCAACTGAGTTCTAAAAACAAATTTGTACATTTCAGAGGGGGAAAGTCACTAGATATCTCAGGAAACACAAGTATTTTTCAGTATCTACTGTAGAAATGAATAAAAACAAATTACACTTTTTCCAATGTGCTGGCAGTAATTCTTCCCAGCCAGCAGGTGGTGGTGTTTTCATGTTAAGTTTGTTATTGATAGTGATGGGATTTTCGGCTCCTTTTCGAGATGCGGCTCTAATGGCTCTTCTTACTGTGGAGAGCCGGCTCTTTCGGCTCCCAAACGGCTCCCCATATATATTTTTGACATTATTAATTAATTAATAGCTTAAACCTAATTTTATAATATTTTGTTTCATTATTGACATTGTTAAGCACTTATGATGAGTAAAAATGCCGCATAACAATGCTATAGCAATACCGATGCGTGTGATGTCCGCATGTGGCTGTGCAGGTTGTTTGTCGAGCCTGCACGATAGGAAATGTTGACTTTGCACAGTCTGCACTCTGCCCTGGAGCTTGATGTAGCATTAAAATGAGTCCAAATCTTGCTCCGTTTTCTGTCACTCATTTATTTTCACCTATTCAGTTCTCACACTGACTCCCCTTCTTTCTGTCGTGCTTCTTGACTGCCGAGTGAGTGTCTGTACATAAACACCTGCCGACGAACGCTATACAGCTTGGCCAATTGCCTGCCGTTTCCACAAAAAAGTGGAGATAAACTTTTTTTTCAGTGTTTTCCCGCCACATTATTAATTGAAACTATGTGTGATTGGTCAGATGTGTGGAGCACACGCTTGACATGAGGGCAGTGGACCGACCGAGGGAAAAAAAACTCTCCGCTCTAGCACTGGCAGAAGAGCTAAACGCGCAAGGAGAGGGAGAAGGGGAGGAGAGACAGCGAGGCACCGCAGGACAAAAAAAAAACGCCGCGGGGAAAACTATCGGCTCTGGCACTTGCAGAGCACAAGCACAACGACAGGGAGGCGTAGAGACAGCGATATACTGTAGAAAAAAACCCGGCTCCCAAATAGGATCCTAAAACGGCTCCCATTGTGGAGCCGGTTCCAATCGTTCACTTCAAAGAGCCGGCTCTTAGAGCCGGATCGTTCGCGACCGACACATCACTAGTTATTGAACAGTAGAATGAGTTCAGAAACACATGTATAATGGCTGACAGAGGCAGTTTATCAGTCTTCATTTAATCATTCTTCATCCTGTTTTGTTCTTTAGAGAAAGCACTGCTTGTAAGTATTTTGTGTTATTTTATTACATCTGAGACAACATTGAGCTATATTTGTGGGCATTTATGGTGTAAAAGGATGATGTTTGTAAGGCTGATTGTGACATGTTATTTACACAGTATTAAGCATTTGTGCCCTTACTATTTGCATGATTTGAATACGGTGGTATTCAAATTCATGTTTTTCATCTTTATTTGTAGTTTCACTCTTTTGGCAATTGAAAGCAACGTCAATTAAAGGGACATACGCCTGACAATCGTCTGAGAGTTTATCTATTTGCACAACTGTTACTTGGAAACACAGTGGGGGCAGAACAGTGAAAAAGCACAGATCTACACAACAAGCAGTGAATGTTTACGTCGAAGATCTACTATATAAACTAAAGATGTCTCAAGAAGCTGGAAAGGCTTCGTCAACTCGCTCCAGCAAGACACACCTGTCAAATTCAAGTAAGTCGTCTGCAAGCATGGCTGCTGTAAATGCAAGGGCGAAAGCTGAAGCAGCTCACACTAGAGCAGAATTTGCTAAAAAGGAAATTGCAATGAAAGTTAAGAAAGCAGAACTGGAAGCCACATTACTGGTTCTTCAACACCAGTGTGATGCAGAGGCAGCTCATGCTGAGGCAAACGTTTATTAGGCAGCTGCTAATGAAGAAGAACATATGTCTCGACCAGAGCAGCAAAATGATGACTCTTTAGAACGCACTGGCAATTATGTGAAAGAACAACTTGTCTTAAAAGGTAGTGTAACTCCATTTGATATTCTAGAGTACAATGAACTACCTGCAGCCATGACATTTTGTCAACCCAAACAAGAACCCATGACATTTTGTCAACCCAAACAAGAACTCTGAAAGACTATGTTCTTCCATCAAACATTTCAATCAATCATGAAGCTGTTCCTCAACTATCCCAGTGTAACCCTGTACTTAAAACGTCACCAAGCTTCAAACATGACGTCCAATCAAAAGACCAAGTTAACATGTCTGAACTAACAAGGTTCCTGGCTAGAAGTGAGCTACTCACTGGAGGACTAAGGAAGTTCAGTGACAAACCAGGAGACTACTGGTCTTGGAAATCCTCTTTCGAGAATGCAATCCGTAACTTACATTTGTTTGCCAGTGAAGAACTGGACTTATTGATCAAATGGCTTGGCCCAGAGTCTGTGAAGTACGCAGAGCGTCTAAGAGCAGTGCATGTCAATAATCCTGAACAAGGGTTGCTTAAAGTTTGGGACAGACTACAAGAATGTTATGGCTCTCCTGAAGCCTTAGAAAGGGCACTGTTAGATCAGATGCTACAGTTCCCTAAGATCTCAAACAAAGATCCACATCTCCTGAGAGAACTTGCAGACCTTCTACTGGAGATCGACTCAGCAAAGAGTGAAGGTTACATACCAGGTCTACTCTACCTTGACACAGCAAGGGGAATCCACCCTGTAGTCGATAAATTACCTTTTGGAGTACAAGAAAAGTGGATGAACCATGGGACTAAATACAAAGAAAAACATTCTGTGTCATTTCCACCATTTTCTGTATTTGCCAACTTTGTTTCCAGTGAAGCAAAAATGTGCAATGATCCCAGTTTTAGACATTCAGTCCAGCAACCACCAGCACCTCTCAAGATGTTTAAATATCAGGAAAGACACAGCAGGAAAGAACCTATCTCAGTAAGTCGGACAGAAGTTGTAAACTCTCAACTAAAACCTATGGCTGAGACAAAGATTGTGGATGTAGATAAAGAATGTCCCATCCACAGAAAACCCCATGCACTGAAAACATGTAGAGCATTCAGAGAAATGCCCTTTGAGGAACGAAAGATCTACCTTTAAAAGAACTCAATATGCTTCAGATGTTGCGCCTCTACCAATCACCAGGCTAAGAATTGTAGTACAGAGATAAGCTGTGCAGAATGTGGCATCAACAGTCATGTTTCAGCCCTTCATCCTGGTCCAGCAGTTTGGGCAACAAAACCACCACTAGCTGTAAGGCAGCCAGTGGACGTTCACGGCAGGGAGCAAGATCAACCATCACCTACTGCTATCTCTACCTGTACACAAGTATGTGGAAGTGAAATTGAAAGTCATTCTTGTGCCAAAATCTGTCCCGTGTTCATCTATCCAAAGGGGTCTCCTGAGAAGAAGCTGAAAACATATGCAATCTTAGATGACCAAAGTAACAGGTCCCTTGCTAGATCTTCAGTCTTTGATGCCTTCAGTATTACAAGGAAATCTTATCCTTACAAGCTAAAGACTTGTGCAGGAACTGAAGAAGTAATGGGGAGAAGAGCTCACAACTTCGTTGTGGAATCAGTGGATTGCCAGTCACATCTGTTGCTAGAGACGCTAATCGAGTGTGATATGCTTCCAGACAATCGGAATGAAATTCCAACGCCTGAAGCTGCTCAACACCATTCCCACCAACAGGACATAGCTGCAGAAATTCCCAAGCTGGATCCAGACGCTAGCATCTCGCTTCTCATAGGGAGAGATGTTGTCCAAGCACATAAGGTTATTGACCAATGTAATGGACCTCTAAATGCCCCATTCGCTCAGAAGCTGGCTCTTGGATGGGTCATAGTTGGAGATGTTTGTCTCGGCGGGGCACACAAACCTGACTATGCAAATGTCTTCAAAACCAATTTTCTGGATAATGGTCGGCCCAGTCACTTTCTACCGTGTAAGAATGCTATTCAGGTGGCAGAAGGCTTTGATTCCCCAGTTCCTCAAAAGGTCAGTTTCTGCACATCTACAAAGATAAAATGGTCCGACATCACAGACATAGGAGAAACAATCTTTCAACAAACAAGCTCAGATGAGAAACCTGGCTTCTCACAAGAAGAAAGAGCTTTTCTCCAGATAATGAACAGGGCAGTCTTTCAAGATAGTTCAAATAGTTGGGTTGCTCCACTACCCTTTCGTTCCCCTAGGCCGTGTCTTCCCAACAATAGGCAGCAGGCTACACAGCGCCTTACTTCTGTTCGCCATATTCTGAATAAACGTCCTAAAATGAAAGAACACTTCCTACAATTTATGCAAACTATACTCGATAATGGCCATGCAGAATTGGCACCCCCTCTCAAAGAACAGGAGTGCTGGTATCTCCCTTTCTTTGGAGTTTATTACCCTCGCAAGTTAGACCAAATTCGGATTGTGTTTGACTCCAGTGCACGTCATGATGGATTGTCACTCAATGACGTTCTTCTTACAGGCCCTAATCTTAACAACAGTCTCTTAGGTGTTCTAATGCGTCTCAGAGAAGAACGAGTAGCAGTGGCCGCTGATATTAAGCAGATGTCCGATTGCTTTGTCATCAGAGAGGACCATGGGAACTTCTTACGATTTCTTTGGCATGAAAACAATGACACGGAACAACCAATTGTGGAGTATCGCATGACTGTTCACGTTTTTGGCAACAGTCCGTCGCCTGCAGTTGCAACCTATGGGCTTCGTCGTGCATCAGAAGACCAGGAGAAACAAGACAACACAACAAGACATCTTGTAGAACGTCACTTCTACGTTGATGATGGCCTTGCCTCCTTTTCATCGAGTGATGAGGCGATCTCCGTTGTCAAAAATGCTCAACAAACTTTGGCTACATCCAATTTAAAGTTGCACAAGATTGCATCTAATGATATTGATGTGATGAAAGCATTTCCCAAGGAGGACCTGGCAAAGGACCTTAAAGACCTCAACCTTGGAACAGATCAGATCCTCCACCAATGCAAAGCAGCCTTGGAATAAGTTGGGACATCAACACAGACGAGTTTACCTTTCAAGTCTCAAATGAAGAGAAACCTTATACACGTAGAGGAGTGCTGTCAACTGTAAACAGTTTGTACGATCCGCTTGGATTCGCAGCCCCTGTGAGTATTCAAGGTAGAGCCCTTCTAAGAGAGCTTTCAACTGAAACCATCAACTGGGATGACCCAATTCCAGATAGGAATCTTCAGGAATGGAGTGCATGGAGTGCATCTCTAAAACATCTTGAACAAGTGAGGATCCCTAGACAGTACAACTCCCTTTCATTTCATAATGCAACAAACAGAGAATTGTGCATGTTCTGTGATGCCTCTACTAAGGCAATTGCTGCCGTGGCTTATGTCAAGATTTCAGATGCGGAAGGCAAAAGTGAACTTGGTTTCATGTTTGGCAAAGCAAAACTTGCTCCACAAAAAGAAGTTACCTTCCCGAGGTTAGAACTTTGTGCTGCTGTCCTTGCCATTGAGATTGCTGACATGATATCTGAGGAGATTGATGTTCCCTTCCACTCAACAAAGTTCTTTACCGACTGTGGAACTAACTTCCTAGGAGCATGCAAGGAACTTGGCATAACTCCAACACGCTGCAACAGTCGAGGAATTCAGAATTTCTTAAATGAAAATGAGTGTACATGGATTTTTAATCCACCTCATGCCTCACACATGGGAGGACGTTGGGAGCGCATGATCGGCATCACAAAGCGCATACTAGATTCCATGTTGTCAAGTACTCCAACTCAGCATCTCACCCACGAAGTGCTAGTTACCTTTCTAGCTGAGGTAACTGCCATTGTGAACTCTCGACCTTTAACTCCAGTCTCTTCTGATCCTATTGTCCCTTTATTCTCACACCTGCTACCCTCCTTACCCAAAAGACTGGGGATTCCTCTATACCTCCTGGAGACTTTGAGAGTGGAGGTCTTTACAGACATCAGTGGAGGCAGGTGCAACATCTCTCGAATGTTTTTTGGCATCGTTGGAGGAGTCAATACTTGCCTACCTTGCAACCGCGACGAAAGTGGCAATCAGAGAAGCCTAATCTTCAAATTGGAGATCTTGTGCTTTTAAAGGACTGTCAAGCCAAGAGGAACCAGTGGCCCATGGGCATTGTAGTTAATACCTTCCCTAGCCAAGATGGAAATGTTAGGAAGCTTGAAATAAAAATCAGTTCTGGAGGTACATGTAAGACCTTCTTGAGGCCAGTTACTGGAGTTGTTCTCCTTCTGAAAAACACCTGTGGCGAGGACACTAGTTGAACATAAGGTGACATCTTATGATGTCAGGTGGGGAGTGTGCTGGCAGTAATTCTTCCCAGCCAGCAGGTGGTGGTGTTTTCATGTTAAGTTTGTTATTGAACAGTAGAATGAGTTCAGAAACACATGTATAATGGCTGACAGAGGCAGTTTATCAGTCTTCATTTAATCATTCTTCATCCTGTTTTGTTCTTTAGAGAAAGCACTGCTTGTAAGTATTTTGTGTTATTTTATTACATCTGAGACAACATTGAGCTATATTTGTGGGCATTTATGGAGTAAAAGGATGATGTTTGTAAGGCTGATTGTGTATTTACACAGTATTAAGCATTTGTGCCCTTACTATTTGTATGATTTGAATACTGTGGTATTCTAATTCATGTTTTTCATCTTTATTTGTAGTTTCACTCTTTTGGCAATTGAAAGCAACGTCAATTAAAGCGACATACGCCTGACAATCGTGTGAGAGTTTATCTATCTGCACAACTGTTACTTGGAAACACAGTGGGGGCAGAACATCCAGACTGTGTTAGAATATTCTTAAAAAACTCCTGTTCTAACTTCCCATGGTAGCTAACTTGCTGCAGTGTATGCTGCTTATGTACAAACTACGGTTTGTACATAAGCTGACAACATGAGTTATTATTAACAGTGCTACTGCTCTGCTTATCAAACAAAACCTCATATTTGCTGCTGCTGCTTGAAAAGTCAGTGTTACATCCTGGCAGAAAAAACAGACTGGCTCTCAGAAAAGAAGACAAAACACAGCAAAAAAAAAAAAAAAAAGTACAGACACAAACAACAAGAATGGAGTTTGTACCAAACTAATGCGCCACATACTGGGACGTCACAGACTTTAAAATGAGAAAACAGATGCCATCCAAAGATGCCATTTAGTTTGGCAAAAGCTTTTTCTTTTACATCCGAGGGAAACAAAGGAAGAAGGCTGGAAAAGACGTGACTGATGTCTCCACGATAGCTTTATAAATCATCAGGGCTGAAGCAACGAGTCGGAAGATTAAATGAAGTGTGACGGATATGAATAATTCATAAAACAAATGCACAAAGTTCTGGTTTGCTGCAGAAATCCTTTGCAATAAGATTGAGATTGAATGTTTTCTGTGTGAAGCTTCACTTTGTGACAGCACTGCTTTCTTCAGTTACATTTACCAGTAAAATCAGATTTAATCACCTGAATCCCATTAGAAATAGTAACATTCAAACAAAGAACAACACTGGTCAGCGCAGGTCGCTCAGAGAGCAAAGCGGCTGTTAAAAAACTGCTTGCTGCTACTGGAGCAGAAAACCGTTAATATTTCAAAAGTCCCCTAGTACTGTGTGCATGCGCAGTGGGGGTGTGTGTGCAGGGTGTGTGTGTGTGTGTGCTGGGTCTCCAGGATCCCAGTGGAGCCTGATTGCTGCTGTGGCCATTTTCTCTGCTGGTTGGCGATCACAGTTCAATATCTGACCAAAGCAAAAAGCGATGCACGCTTTGAAACAAATCCAAACCTGTTTTCATCTGAGCACTGTACAAACCACAGGAGGTCTAAACTACATGACACTCAGGAGCTTTTTATATTTCCTTACGTCAGAAACAAACTTCGATGTATTTTATGAAGAAACTTTGTGATTGGCCACATAAAGTTTGTGCATGTTTGTGAATTGAAAGAAAGTATGCAATATGCAAATAAAAAGTTGCTTTTTTGCAGGAAAATAAAAAAAGAGAGAACAGATAAGATGCAGCATCATGAGGACAGATTAATACAGGAGACAATGAAGCAAAACAATATATGAAATAAATCTCACAGGTCTGTTCAGTCAGTAACCTGAAAGTGAAATTTTAGTTTCTGTCTTTCCCAGAAAATAAAAAATAAAGAAAATGTTCAGAGTTTGGCTGAACTACATGTCAGTGTGTGTAAATCTGGGAGACAGCGCTGTGATGGCAGCAGGGCAGGAGTACTTAATGAATTTGAATTTTTGTATTTTTCAGCTCTTAATTTGGAAAAACCGAGTTTATAAATTCATTAAAAGTAAATTGAGTGCTGAAGATCCGAGATGCAAAATATCAGGAGGTGTTTAAACTTTTTCAAGGTTCTACATTAGGCATCTATAAACTAAAAAGAGTTCAGACATATTTATTTTTAATTATGAAAAGCATTAGGGGAACCTTGTGCTATAATTCTTCTGACTATTTTAACAGATTTAATCTTAAATTATTGTGCTACATCTTTAGCAAAACATCCATCTGTTGTTTACTCGCTCATTTTGTTTCAGAAAATGAAATAGCAAAATAAATTTATTTAAATAGAAAGAACAGATCACAGACTTTAAAGGCTTTGAATAAGTATGACATTGTTCTCTTACAGAGATTATTTTAATGTAATTGTAAACTTTGAACTGATTATGGTTTATTAAACCCTGACAGTGATACATGAAAAGATTCAGTGTTGATTTTACTGGATCTCAGTTCTGAACTGAATGAATGTGATGCTGAAGAGAACATGAAATCCATTCTGAGGTTTTACTGTAAATATTGTAGCGGTTAAAGGGTGCTGTTATGTTGTTTTGTGTTTTTCCCATGAGGCTTGGCGGCAGAGAAGAGGGCAAACCGTGAGCGAAAAGGCTATCTGTCCGAATGAAAAGACCTGTGTGTTCCGCCATTAAAGTTGTGAATGTTCTGTGTCCGTGTGTCTTCATTGAGTCCTCAACAGAGGTTACAATATGTTCAAATTTCACTTGACAGAGTTTTTGTTTTACTTGGTATTTAGAAATCAGGGAATTAAACATCATGGTTTTAATGTGGGGTTCCTCATGGCACTCTTGTCTAGTCAGGCTCTAATTACACTGTTATTACATCATCACTGATGATGCACAACTTCCTGTTGCTTCTTCATCATCTTTTTCATTAAGCTTCCTTCAGTTTAATGCAGGAAAGACAAAACTTTTTTTGATCCAAGAACCAAGAACTCAGCTTGACTTAATGATGCAGAACTAAAATGCCAGAAAACTAGATGCCACTAATCAAACCTAAACCTTAACAGCCTCTTAAAGTCTATTAATGCGTCTGCCAAATACAAACTTGCAAAAATCTGACAGAAGAAAAAATATGTGGATGATTTCACTTTCAGTAGGTGAGATTACTGTGTAATGGCTCAGTCAAAGTTTATCAACCAGCTGCAGCTCTAATCTGGGGTCTCAACCTGGAAAAAAGACAACATCATATAGAATCTCTTGACTCTGCATGTCAAAGTACACATTTTTACATCGCATTACTGTTTTTTTTGCTGTTCTTCTAATATTTAGCCACCTCAGGTCATCAGGAATCTGGTAGCTAATAAATGTTCTCAGTAGCAGATCTAAACTATGAGGAGAAAGATTTAGTTTCTTTGCTCCTTGGGCCCAGATCCAACCTGGGAACCTAAAATGTGCAGAATTTTACCGTTTAATGGTTTTTTCCAACTGTTTGCTTAATCAGTTCTTTTTTTTTTGTTCAAAATAACATTTTACTGATTCTTTACCTGCAGTGCAAAAAACCATTTTGTTAATTTGTTATTTTTACTGCAATCCCTTATAAAATACTAGAAGCCTCTAATACTGAATATATATACACTGCTCAAAAAATAAATGGAACACTTAAACAACACAATATAACTCCAAGTAAATCAAACTTCTGTGAAATCAAACTGTCCACTTAGGAAGCAACACTGATTGACGATCAATTTCACCTGCTGTTGTGCAAATGGAACTTTGTACAGAACAAAGTATTCAATGAGAATATTTCTTTCATTCAGACCTAGGATGTGTTATTTGAGTGTTCCCTTTATTTTTTTGAGCAGTGTATATATATATATAAAGATATATATACATATATATATATATATATATACATATATATATATATATATAACCTGTCTTCTTCATGATCAGAACAAATCATAAAAAGGAAATAAGAACCCAGGCCACCTTTACCTTGAGTCGCAAAGACAAAAACCAAAGTTCTTGTAGTCGTTTAAACCCCATAAAGCTTCAGTTTGACTGCAGAAAGCGGTCGCTGGATAAGTGTGGAGTCATGCCGGAGCAGAACCTCTCTGCGATGTTCGGACAGAAGTACCGAGGCGGCCCGGAGCTGTCCGCACAGAGCGGTGCTGAAAGCTGCCGCATCATGACAACACGTGTTAGAATCAGCTTGAAGGAGCAGAACTGGAGGCTGAAACAGCGAACAGACTGGCTGACTGACTGACTGACTGACTGACTGCATGCAGGTGATCAGACCACAGCTGGAGTTAACCTGACATGCGCCATAGACTCCCCAAACTCCACCAAGCTTCCCCCACCCCGAATCAGTCAGAAAGGCCACGATAACCGACACAAAAAATCATTTAAAAAAGCCAAGTAAAACTGGACAGCACTTACACGTAAGCGTGGTAGACGAACGCCCATCCCCGCGGTCTCTCCAGCGCGTTGTAGAGGAAACTCTGTAGTTTCCGGTAGCTGGCATTTTTCTTCGACGGTCTGGGTCTCCCGCAGGAGATACTGGACCTGGGTCTGCTGAGGATGCCGCCCCGCTTGGTGCTGTCCGAGCCCGCAATGAGCAGCGCCCCGTCTCTGGTGGATTCCGGAGCGCCGGGGTCCAAGCCGACGAAGCCGACTTTGTGCTTTTTCTCTCCGGCTTCAGCTGGGTAAACCCCGCCGTTGAGGGATTTCTGCACCATCCTAAAGTCAAGACGACTCTGAGGAGTTGTCAGTGTCCTTGCCGCGGGGATGCATCACTGGCTGAGGGGTGTGTGCTGCTGCTGTTGCTGGTGCTGCTGCTGGATGAGGTCCGTGTTGGTCCCTGCAGAAACCCAATGTGTGTCCTGTCTACTTCTCTTTCCTTCCGGCAGCCTGACTGGCACAGCAGGAGGCATGCACATGAAATACAGTCATGATCAAACTAGAAGTAATGGCTTTAATGACTAAGATGTGCATTAGGATGAAAATTCAAACCCAACATGCAGATCAGGCTTTCTGTTCTGGTTGCTGATGCAGAAAATTGTCCAAAAAAATAAAATAAAATTAAATTAAAAAATCATTACAAGTTGTCAATATGAAGGAAATAACGGGTATCAGTCTACTTTAGTGAAAAGCATCTGCTCTGGTCTTAAAAACACAGCCTGATGTAACCCCGGTTTCTCTCCACTCAACTTCAGCCCAGGAGAGCCGCTACAATGAAAGCTTTCATTGGATGATGCAGGACTATGCAATATTCATATGTGCAGCTTTCTACACTATGAGAAATGGATACCAGAAGGTATATGTCCGCACAGAGCGGACATATTAGGACTGAGTGAGGACAGAGTGAATTAGGACTGGATTTCACTGGAAACAATAATGAAACAAAAGTCTATGCAAACACTTAAAATTATGTCCTCTTCAAACAGAAATACATTTATCCAATTTTCGTAATATTGTCACCAAAAAATGTATTTTATCAGCTTTATTGGGATTCTGTGCAACTGCCCCGTTCATGAAGATATTAAGACGTTATTACATATAGTTTACTGGTGTGCTGTCTAATTATTATTATTAAATAATTTTTATATTACGGAGTTTCCAGCATAGGTAAACATAGAAAATAATGCAAATAGAACATCCAACCCTCCTTTGGGGGTTGGATCTTTACACGCCCTGGACGTGTAAAGATCCAGGGCAGTATCTTAGTATTGTGTAAAGATACTAAATATGTAAAGAAACATATTTAACATGTTTTTTTTCTTCATTTGTATTCTCTATTAAATAATTATTCGTTTACCATTAATGCTGCCTCTGCCTCATACCTTCTGATTTTACTTGGCCGTGTTATGCTAACTTCAGGTGCAACGCAGCTTGAAAAATTTGACTGGCAGCCAATTAGGAAGATGAGCATGTAAAATAACATTTACATTTTTTGTTTTAGCTAGCTAATATTTCTAGTTCTTCCGTTTCCACTGCAGAAACCAGAACCAATGGTTCCTGCTATGTTAGTCTAAACGGTCTCAAGTCACAAAACAATGAAGTGACTGAAATGTTTGACAGAAATGTTCCACAAGAAAAAATATACTACATAGAACACAATGTTAAATAACCCCACCACTAAACGTGATTAACACATTTAAGGGCAGTTTACCTTTTCAATGGAGATTTCAAGGCGCTAGCTTTAGATGTGTGAATTTTTAAGTACATGCCACCCTGTGATGATATTAATCTATTTTTTAGTAATGTTGTGGCTTTCAGGAGGCAAATGGATGCGGTGTATGGGAATTAGAGTAAAGGAAAATGATCATAAATGCATGATATACTTTTCAGATTTGTAAAAAACAACAAGCTAACAAAAGCATATCAGTTTTTTCTCTTTGTAATATGTGCTACTTTGTGTTGGTCTACAGCATGAAATCCCAATCAGACCCATTGAATCTGTGGTATTAAAACCACAATTAACTGAATGGAAAGAGTGCTATTTTAACAAGGAAAACAAAAGTCAGTCTTACAAACACATACCAGGTTTATGGCACTGATAAACAATCTGCTGCTAACCTACTTTAAACATACAGTGCCTGGCCAAAAAAAAAAGTCGCCACCTGGATTTAACTAAGCAAATAGGTACACGCCTCCTATTGGATAAGTACTGCATAGGAGATTATCTTTCAGCTGGCAACAAGTTATTTAACCCCAGCTGATGCAATGAGTAACTCCTCATTTCTTAAACAACCATGGCAAAAGACACATCCTGTGGTCGTGGAAAAGACGTTAGTCTGTTTAAGAAGGGTCAAATCATTGGCATGCATCAAGCAGAGAAAACATCTTAGGAGATTGCAGAAACTACTAGAATTGGGTTAAGAACTGTCCAACGCATCATTAAAAACTGGAAGGATGTTGGGGAACCATCGTCTTCCAGGAAGAAATGTGGTCGGAAAAAAATCCTGAATGATCGTGATTGGTGATTACTGAAACGCTTGGTCAAATCAAATCGAAGAAAAACAACAGCAGAACTCAGGAGTATGTTTAATTGTGAACGCAAAAGCATTTCCACACGCACAATGCAAAGGGAACTCAAGGGGTTGGGATTGAACAGCTGTGTAGCCGTAAGAAAACCTCTAATCAGTAAGGCTAACCAGAAAAAAAGGCTTCAGTTTGCTAGGGAGCATAAAGATTGGACTCTGGAGGAATGGAAGAGGGTCATGTGGTCTGATGAGTCCAGATTTACCCTGTTCCAGAGTGATGGGTGCATCAGGGTAAGAAGAGAGGCAGGTGAAGTGATGCACCCATCATGCCTAGTGCCTACTGTACAAGCCTGTGGGGGCAGTGCTATGATCTGGGGTTGCTGCAGTTGGTCAGGTCTAGGTTCAGCAACATTGTGTGCCCAAAGAATGAGGTCAGCTGACTACCTGAATATACTGAATGACCAGGTTATTCCATCAATGGATTTTGTCTTCCCAAATGGAACGGGCATATTCCAAGATGACAATGGCAGGATTCATCGGGCTCACATTGTGAAAGAGTGGTTCAGGGAGCATGAGACATCTTTTTCACACATGGATTGGCCACCACAGAGTCCAGACCTTAACCCCATTGAGAATATTTGGGATGTGCTGGAGAAGGCTTTGCGCAGTGGTCAGACTCTCCCATCATCAATACAAGATCTTGGTGAAAGATTAATGCAACACTGGATGGAAATAAATCTTGTGACACTGCAGAAGCTTATTGAAACAATGCCACAGCGAATGCGGGCTGTAATCAAAGCTAAAGGTGTTCCAACAAAATATTAGAGAGTGTGACCATTTTTTGGTGGCGACTTTTTTTTTGGCCAGGCAGTGTATAACGTAAAATATAGACAGGGAGAATATAGAACGCTTCAGCAGAAGAGGTGAAAGAAGAAACCTCATCACAGGCCGGCAGCATTCACTCATCATCATATTGTAAGTGCAGAGATGTAACGATCCTGATTCCCTTCAGAGTTCAGTAATGGGTATTAGTTTAAAGGCAACATATTAATGGGTGGGACACACTGAAGAAAAACGGAGACAGAGTTCCACTAGAAAAAAACAAACTGTCATGACGAGAACATTTTATTTACTAACTTGTTAAGATTCCATTTACAATAATTTTAGAAAGATTCAACAAAAAGAATATCTTTGTACAGTTATTTTTCAACAAACATAAAATTGCAGAAGTATATATACAAAAAAACCCTTCAGAATTAGACAATAGTTTGTCCAGATATACCAACATGCTGCACTCATTAGCAACCTGCAGTGCTAACAGAGACTGCTTCAAGATCACTGAATGGTTTTTCCTCAGGTACAGAACTGAGATCATATAGGAAAATATGTTGATACAAATATCTGCACGTCTAATCATGTAAAATGATGGATGAGTCAAGCTCCAGGTAAAAAGGTGGATTATAACAGCATGTCAATATGGAACCAGGCTGTAAACAGAAACCAGCGTAAAGAATGCAGCAAATCATAGAAGTTTCTGGGTGAAGAACATTTTTAACAACCAAAAAACAGAAGGTGCAGATCCGGTGATGCTGGAAACAGGCAGGCAGCGTCTCTTCAATGCACAGTCACCAATAAAAAATATGTTTCATATACTATATTACTTCCATAAAAATAATCCAATATAACTTATAGCATTATTCTGTAATGACTGCACAATCTTCTGCTCTGACAATGTTACGTATTTATTTACAAGAAAATAAAATCTCCAGTAAACTAATGTTACTGTGTTTCAATCCTCAATACAATCCCTTTTGTTTGTTTTTGTCATCCTAAAACTGATTACAGTACTTTGTGTAACACTGAATGGACCAATCACTGTGCTTCTTTCAGAACACCTACAGCAAACAAACATAAGAGCCAATTTAAAAGTCAGATTTCAGAAAACACAAGGCAAACTTTCAACATTTGGATTAATTAATATATTAATATTTTAAGTGATTCAGTACTTAACGTTTTGACTTGGTTTCTTTGTTTTACATTTTGACCTGATTTGCATTGGCTAGCTTTAGTTACTCCATCCCTTGCCCTGATTATTAATGAAGCAATTACTGACATAATTGAATTCCACACAATTAAATAAAATGAAACACAAGCAGGTACATCTAAAGAAAACAAGAAATGGCATGCCATTGGTCTTTAAATACTGATCAATACATAGGCTGGAATGCTTTTAGACTCTTTAATACCTGATATTGAGAAAGTAAGCGATAAAAACGCTCCTTCTGGACACAATAAATAGCTATCCTTCATTTTGTGCAGCAATACAGTACTTAAACTAAACCTACAGTAATTGCACAGTCACCACATGCAACAGGCTCGGAAAAAAATTCAAAACAACTCCCTCCTCCCCCTCTGCCATCTTTTTTATCATCAGGCCCCTCAGTCCCTACTTCCATCTCTCTGTCTGCCTTTTGGACTTTCTGCGTCTACCAGCATAGCTAAAATGTTCTTCTTGACTTGTGGTCAGAACTGTGAGCCCTGGGGAACACTGGAGCACGCGGACAGAGCGAGAGGCAGTTCTCCGGATTTTGCAGTCCAAGGCAAAGTGGGTAAAAATTGTTATTTAAGACGTTGGTCAAATACAGGTAGTTTGGTTAATCCAGTTAACAACACAAGCTGATCCATGAGAACATCGTCTTCTAAATAAGTAAAGTAAGATTCACGTCAGAAGACGGCAGACGTAGTAATACTGTCCAGGATAATCTCAAAGCATTCGTGACCAGTTTGCTTTGGCCGCAGGAGTCTGGCTTTAGTTGGTCCGTTGTCCCTTGTATCGTTTGTCTGAACCGTCTTTCTTAGCTTGTACTGCAGACACCGGGTTGGTCCTTGTTTTACTGGCAGCGTCAAACTGAGAGGAAGAGATGAGAATTAAACTCATCCTCTCCTAATGTCCTCCACTTCTGCATTCACCTCCCTATGAGAAGATTCTCTGAAGTGCTCTCATAGTTCTCCATCTGAGGGTGGCAAACACAACTTGAAGAGCCTGTAAAAAGAGGAAATAGCTTTCAGATGACCATATATGGGTATTATGGGCTGATGATTGCATAATGCGGAGCTGTGCGGTGTAGGCATACCTTGGAGCTGATGGCGGCATCTGGTCCATCACCTTCAGGTTTTTAGCAGACAGCTCTACTCTTGCCCCCTGATAGAACCAAAAAAATAATTTACACATGAAAAACCTCAGGGTACAGCATTTTATATTTCCTAATATCACTCTGTACCGGATGAAAAATGTACCAAAACAGTACAATTTATTCAATATTTAAATAATATTAACCTAAAATATTAAAAGTAACCTCTAAGTTCAGGGAAACTACCTTAATATGGTCCATTAAAGGTCAGTGTAAGTTCTAGAAAAATAAATAGTATGTTTCATTAAAGTTAATGAAAGAAAATGGAAACGTTTTGGGAAAGTAGATTTTAAATTCCATGAAAGGACTTTGGAAGTTCTGGAAAAAGTTTGGGAAAAGTAACTTTTGTTAATTTCTTAAAGGTCCAAATAAAAAAATTTAAAAAACCTGCTTAATGACTTGTGGATGGTGGAGGGTAAGGGTAAGTTGTGGGAAAACAAGAGTTGTGTTCAGAAAGCTTGAAATGACCCTTGAATTGTTGGAAAGAGTAGCTCCTAAGTTCAGGAAAGTAACCAGAAAAGTAAAACATTTTCAATCATTTATTCCAAGGAAAGTAGTTGACAAGTTCTAGAAAGTAACAACTGAACATGAGCAAAGTTCCTGGTTTGTTTGGGAAACATAATCAGTTTATTGTCAGTTCCAAAGGAAAGTTCCAGAAACATTCCCTAATACAAGTCATTAAAATAAGTGACAGGTTCCCAAGAAGGTTTCAGAAGGTTTCACTTTCTGAAAATCCAGACTTACGTCTGAAAATCCAGACTTAAGAATTATTCATTATAGCAAGCACATTTATCTTGGTGAAAACTTACTTTTAAGTTAGTTTTGTCTTATTTCAAGTGTACTAAAATATTTGAAGTAGAAACTAGAAAAAAAGACTTGGCAAGATTTTATGTTTTGCAGTGTGCTATCTAGGAAAGAAGCAAATCTAAAGGTTTCATAAAGCTTTTGTAGCTTTATTCCTAATTATAATTTGAAATCTTATTGGAGGGGGTGCATAATAACTTCTTAAATCCTGTCTGAGGTTCACCTGCTTCCTCATTATGTCCATGGTCTGCATGAGGCAGCGCGGCAGGAGGCCGTGGTTCCTGGCCAGGATCATCGCTTTCTCCAGGGTCACATTCAGGGTACATCTGAAAGCAACATGAGGTCAGACTTTAACTGCCGTAATCTAAGGATGGATTCAGAAAGATTCAGACAGAGCAGCTGATGCTCAGGGATTCGCTACATATCTGCAGGCTGTTGTAAAAATATTAGAACTATGCAGAATGAGAAACACAGCAGCAGCAGCCTGACCTCTGCATGCCGGTGCCACACATGGTGATGTGGCAGGCTCCCAGCCGGTTACACAGTTCGGAGGACACACACAGCACGCTGACGCCCGACGGGTGGCCCTGCGCACTTGGACGCACGTTGACGTACGACTGCATCAGCCGACAGAGGTCATCCAGGGTGTTTAGGGGTCTGAGCAGCTATGAAAGAGAAACCAGGGTCAAAGAATGACACAGTAACGTCTCACCTGGAGGCCATCTTGGCAAGTCATTTACCTACAATTCAATGTCGGAACTGCTTTCTTTAAAGATATCGTTCTGTGCAAAAGCTCTGACACATCCATACTTTACCCTTTACTACCTAAGAGCCACTTCTTTGTTGATCAAACGTTCTTCAAGCTCTCTGGAGGTCAAACATTTCTCTTGACTGTTTGTTTTTTCATTTTCTTGTCAGTGACTTTTTGGTGAAGTCTCCAAAATGGACATTTACCAAAAAATTAAATGTTCAAACAAAAATCCCAGATATGTAAAACTGCCAATCCAACCAACCAAATCCAACCACTGTTCTTTAAAACAAATAAATTTCTGATCGCTTGAGAATGAATTTTGTCATGCCAAATATCTTCCTGGACTGGTTTTGCTCTCAGACTCCAGCTGCTGCCATGTTGCGTGTTCTAGCAGCTTTTCCTACAGTTCTTGTCAGTGAAAACGCTGTCTGTGACAGTTTGAAGTGCAGACAGACGTAAATATATATGGATCGATTTCTGGCCAACTGACAGGCCCATGTGGTGCTACTGCTGCAAAATTATATTTAAGCAGACTTAAATATTTATTGTGTCATTAATATTTCACCATACAATCCTTCTAACAATGTTTTTAGACAAAAATAATGCAACTGCTTCATTTAAAATCCCTGTGCTTATGAATATTACACACACTTTTATGATGAGTTGGACCAAATTGTGTTTATTTCTTTTACATTCCTAGATTTGTTCTAGATTTGGTCCAGAACACAAACAGCTGGTTTGACTGGATTTAAACTTGTGTTCAGAGGATTGCCTGAATCTATCCTTCAAGGTTTAATTGAGGTGTTTAATTCATTTTACCATGACTGTAACTGCTGCTTTAGATGTATTGAAATGATCCAAAAAGTAGTCAAACTCTTGAGAAATCTTGAGGAAAGATTAATTATGTAAAAGATTACAACATTGATTCTGTCCTTAAAAGTAAAAATAAACTCTAAATTCCTCTGATTGTTACTAGATTAATGAGATAAAAACAACAATATCACCAATATCACACAAAAAAGAGCAAAATGGCAGTGGAGCCAATCAAAGCTAATGAATAACAAAAATCAGAAATCATTGTAACAAAAACCCAAACTTACAGATTTCCATACAGACTGCTGTGCAGTAACTGGTTTGTAAGACGGAGCACCAATAAATATCTGGTTTGTTAACAAAAATCACCATATTTAGCAAACAGAGGTTTATTCCTGAGGTTTCTTAAAGAATAAAAATAAAAACGTGTAAATACAAAATGCTCTAGATTAAATTAAGACTATACTCTACAGATTTGATTTCAGCTACAGTCAGTGTGGGACATTAGAGGTCAGGCTGGAATTAAATTGGAGCAGGATGCTGATGCGTTCAGGTTAGTCAGAGTTAATTAGGAGGTCTTGATAAGCTAGTAGGGGTGGGGATGGTTTCCATGGGGACAGGAAGACAAATCGTTCCTCTTACTTTGGAAATGCTTGGCTGAAGGTCTCTAACTTCAAGGCCCAGTATCTGTGCTTGCATTTATATTCAGTCCCAACATGATATAAAAGTTGACTGTGATGACAGATTGCAGAGGATTGTACTGTACAGCAGTGAATGTGTAGATTTACCTGGTCTATTTTCATCGCAGTGGAGTTGGAGTCAGTAGGGAGGTTGGACTTCTCCAGATAGAAAGCCCTGTGGAAACACACACACTGGAGTTAGAAGCAGTTAGAAAATGACTCTTGTTTGTCTGAGTCAGGCAGAAAACAGAGAGAGACGATCCACTTCATGTTCATCTAATTCTGATGCTGCGTTATGAGTCAGGTTCTGGGAATTCATGTCATGTTTTATTCAGAGTTAGGAATGTTAAAAAGAAAAGCACGCAACACTCATTGGCACCCCTAGTGAAGATGATTAAAAGCCTAAAAAGAAATGTATATTTTAGCTGCATTCTAATCTTACAAAAAATTGCTTAAATTTAGAAGAGACATGTTGGCAAAATTAAAAGATTACGTAATACTTTATTTGAAGGGGTGCGCATAAGACTGATATGACACTGTCATAAATATGACATAACACCTGTTATAAACATGAAGGAGTATTTATGAATGTTTATGATTGTTGTCATGAAGTGTCATTTGGTAAATATTGACATAAAATTTTAACATTTAATGCATTTAATGCAAAGTTGCTCTAAAAATTTCATAAAAAGTCCATTAAAAGTGCCAACTTTGCATTATTTAGTAAATAATAACACTTTAAGCCTTATTGAAGTTATTTGAAGAAGTAAAGAAATATGCTGCGTTTAATTTGTGTTTGTGAAATAAAAGCATGAGAACGCCATCACAGTGAGCTCCATCAGAGTGAGCTCCATCAGAGTGAGCAGAGTGATCTGAGCTGAGTGTACCTGAGTCTGCGGTAGTAGGCCTTGACCTTCTCTAGGGACACGGCATTGATGCGCTGCTGGAACTCCTCCATGTCCACGCTGTCCTGCGGGGAAGCGCCATCTGGACGCTCCAGCGCTGAGAAACAAAGCATCCAGGTTTTTAACAATGCTGCTTCAGGGACACCGATAATTAAAAAAGCCGCATAAAGGCTAGAAATAAGCCATAATTTTTTTTTAAGCAGAAAAACCAAAAATAGAAAAATCTGATGTTGTAACCCCAAGGTGCTCTGGACTTCCCCCTAACTTGCAGTGAGGTCTGTTTTCCAGCAGGTGGCGATGTTTACCCACTGGGGTGTCCAGCTCAGAGACTCTGGGCTGTTTTGCACTTTGAAGCTCTTGGAAGAATCAGAGCTGTTTGATTGGATTAGCACTGCAGCTAGCACTTCCATATGGAAAATGAACGGCTGTTTGGCAGACTGAATGTCTTCTGACCGACACTGATGGAGAACTAAAAGGAGAGTTGGGAGGTGGAAGCGTCCAATAAAGAGCTTCAATCTAAACCCATAAAACGACTGAAGCCATCAGTAGATGAACGTGTGAGAGGAAGATGTTTCTTAACTGAATTAAAGTCGAACTATAATGTATATGAATGGTTTCCATTTCAGATGGCTTCTTCATGTGAAGTTTGTTTTAGGGTTTTCTAACTCATAGTCACTAAAAATATAAATGTTTCTTCAGGTTGAAAGAGATTAAATACGCTTTGTTTTTACACACATTTACTAGTAAATGTGTGTAAAAAATCTGCTCATGGGCGTGCCGTGGTGGCGTAGTGGTTAGCGCGACCCATATTTGGAGGCCTTGAGTCCTCGACGTGGCCGTCGCGGGTTCGACTCCCGGACCCGACGACATTTGCCGCATGTCTTCCCCCCTCTCCTTCCCCGTTTCCTGTCAGCCTACTATCATATAAGGGACACTAGAGCCCACAAAAGACCCCCTGGAGGGGGGTCTTTTGTGGGCTCTAGTGTCTTTTGTGGGCTCTAAACAAAAAATAAATACTCATAAATACAGATTCACCGATATGATATCAATATCTGCACTAGACCTGATATTGAAAACAATTCTAGATCAGTATCAGTAACAATGCTCCAGATTTATTCAGTCTAGTTCTATGCTTTATGCTCTGAGTGATGTCATGCTTTATTATTTATTTACTTTACATTATATTTAGAATTCCTAATTGCTCTTTCTGAAACATTTGAAAGGAAGTTTGTTGTAGTTTATTTTTACATGTTCGACCAATGTAGTCAACCTTTTGTTTTAGTCAGTTTCAGTTTTTTTATTTATTTTCCATTGGCTGTTATTCTGCTAACTGCACTGAACAAACTCAACTTGTTTTCCATGTTAGCTTGTGAAAGTATTGGTGTATTTAAATGTGCTGTACTGGTGCAGAGTAATCACATATATTAGTAATTCATTACATTTATGTCTGTGTTTAAAAAAACATTTTAAGTAAATTCAGCTGATTTTCTGTATTGGACTGATATCAGCTGATACTAAGCCTCAGATATTGGTATCAGAAGTGAAATTGGTGCATCTCTAATCATAAATACATCTTTTGTTGCACAAATTGCTTTTATTCAATCTTTGCCAATTTGGGTTTATCTGGAGAAATGTAGGTGGGGAAAAACAAAAACCCACATGTTTATTTAGTGAAGGTTTGGGAACGAAGATGACTAAGGATGAAGGTTGATTTTGTGTATTTCTATATCTAGTCCTTCACTTTGGAAGCTGTAAAACCTCAAAAGGAGAAAGAGAAATGACAGTTTTCCAATGTGTTTTTTGATTTTTTAATTTATAATTTGTTTAACTTATTTTCTCTATGTTTTTTTTTCTCTATGAGCTATGTCAGAGGAAATTGGATAATATTACCAGCTAGAAGTCACAGAAACTTAACCCTTTCATGCATAGTGGTCACTACAGTGGACACCTATCTAAAAGCCATTTTCTTGTGCTTCCTGTGGATTTTTATGTTATAAATGCACACAGACCACTGAAGTGGACACTAATGCATCATAAAATATAACATCAACTACTGGCCATCAGCTGCAAATTTAAAGAAATTATTTTTGTTAAATACAATATGGCCGACAGACAAAAACGCATGAGAACCGACCCGGTCCCTCCTTCTACTGTAGACGACTCTTGCAAGTAAAAGAAATATTGTGACATCAGATAACCCCTAAGGAACAATACTACTGATGTATTTTTCAAATAACAACTTTGTATTTGGACAAAATTACAATTGATCACATAAAAATAAAAAATAAATTATTTTTACAAAAAAAATTTCCTACCTTTTTTATGCCTTAAGAAAAAAATTTTAAAAAAAGGAAAAATCATTCTGACACAAAGGATCATAATTCATGCATGAAAGGGTTAAAAATATGAAGTACAAATTCAAAAATTTGAAGAAAAAAAATCTCTTATGTTTATTTTAAAAGGAATTATTGGGAGTGCTGATTTCTTTTATTTTGAAAACATGAATTAAAACGGAATTTCCTCCTCAATGTAATTAAAACAGTGTTTTGTTTTGCTGTTTTTTTTTTTTACATTTTTCAGTGTGAAATTTATGCCAGTATAATAAAATGTTACATTTATTATAAAGTGGTAAAATCAGATTTAGAATGGAAATGTTTCTGCTGCTCTTGTCAGCGATATGTCATTTTAAATCTAAAAAATGTCCCTTTAATCTGGCCCACCCGGCCCACCTTACCTCTGGAGAACAGGACCGTGTGGAGCTTCAGGCTGCCTCCATTCTGAAGCCGACTGGGCAGCTCGCTGAAATGACAACTGTCCAGGAACATGGTGACCCTCAGGGCCTGCCGGCTGCCCTCCACCTGGTAGCACACAGGTGTGTCTGAAACACATGGGGGAAGGTAATGAGACGCCATCGTTACAGGCCATGATATTCACAAGGTTTTAATTCCCAGATGAAACAAAGATGTTAACATAATTCATGTAAACACTGCTGTGGAGAATCTGTTTTCTGTAGCATACATTTTCATTTATATCTCCTTAATAGTCACATTAATTCGGTGTGTGTGGGCGTGCATGTGTGTGTGTGATGTGAATCTTTAATTCTAATTTTGCTGTCTTAAAAAAAGGTTCAACCCAGAACAGGTTTGAATTAGCCTGATTAGAAAACCTTAGTTTTGTTTGAATCATGTCATGTTTACTGTTAATGGAATATGCAGTAGAATCCAAAGCAACAGCTGCATTTCCATAAAATTCACCACAAAACTGCACAATTTGACATTTCAAAAGTAAATTTCCTTAATGGAAACATGCCAATTATGAAAAAAAAACTGATAAAAGTTTTGGCACTAGGAGGAGGTGTGTGTGTTTCTTTTGGCCTTTTTGAAATTGATTTATTTCACAAAACTGCAATGGAAAGACTTTCGATTCACATGAGTCAACAACCGGATGTTACTGCTGGCCTTAGTCACATGATTTTAATTGTGTTTTATTGTGAAACTGTGTTTCTTCAACATTAGCAGAACATCGACATTGTGATAGAAATGAAGCTACTAAAATCTGGAGACTTGTGCTGATCCTCTAAAATGTTAACATGAGTGACTCTGTGACCTCTGTGACAATTAAAAGGTGACCTTTACCGAGTCAGAACCAGAAACCCAGCAGGTTAAAGTCATTGGAATCGCTGCTGCAGACTGAACACAGTACCTCATGTTACTGTGGCTGACATGTCAGTAGCAATGGCTCCTAGTTTTCTGTTTGAGCTATTAAGAAAAAAATCAATGCAGCACAGAAAACCATCTACCTGCAGTGCAGCAGTCAAGAAACTTCTTCAGGAACACATTTTTATATTAAAGCAGCATGGAGGATCATGCTCCATGCTGCACCTATGATGCAGTTATCCATGCCTGTGATGTCTAGGGTTTGATGCCAGAACAGTTTTAGTTTCTCCCTGCAGCTCAGAGTATAGAGAGCAAATTTATGCTTAATCTGCAACTTTGCCGGCTAAAATGGGAAGCGCTTTTCCACTGCAATCTCCGCTGACCACGCCTAGGCCGTTCAAAAGACGGCCTAGGTGTCTTTTGAACCAACCTGCTGTTGGTTCAACTGTGCAGTGAAATAAATGCTTTCACCTTAAGCTATTTACCAACACAAAAACTACTACTTAACCTCATAATGCTGACAAAATGAATATTTATTAAACAAGGCACTTAAAGTCTTTGGATGCTGGAGGTGTTTATGAGTATTTAAAATTACATTTTTGAATAAATATGTAAGAAAGTGTAAATATTGCATTGTGTCTCGGAGCATCCTGTCAGGATGCATCAGTTTGGATTCTTTATTCAGTGAAATCTGGAGATCAATACCTCTGATCCAATCTAAAAGCACATCTTTACCTAAAGTAAGGATGGGCGACGTGGACTTCGAGTTTTATCACGTGCCACTGTGATAACGATAAAGATTATGAAAAAAAACATTGATTATGATAAGAATTTTTCCACAATAAATGCCCATCTCTAACATAAATCTGGTCAAACTGGACAGCTGCTTGTTCCAGGTAAATTTTGCTTCAAAAAGCCAGTTTCTATCAATCAAGTCTCTTACTTGCGACCAGACACTCGTCTTCCAGAGGCCTAAAGAACACACTGACTTTGTCCAAGTCCAGCAGAGCCGCCTTGGTGTCCTCCAGCATGGTGCGCTCCGCTTTCTGCCACAGGACAAACAGAATGAAAGCTCTTAAGTCCAATAGGACTAGTCAAAACCAGACCCATTCAGAACATCTGAGTCAAAAAGAAAACTGAAGGCCTTTTGAAAGTATTCACATAGGTAGATTTGATAAATAATTTGAGGATTTGTATCATTTTAATTTCTATTTTCAATAATGCACCACCTTCTGTTAATCTAGAAAAAATCATTGGGTTTGTGCAGGGCCATATTTACAAGAATAAGACCTTTCTAACATCTGGCCCAGAGTTGGTGGTTTCTGGAACAAAAATATGACCATTTGAACTCACTAGGTGTGGAGCCAGTGTAGACTGGAAGTGCAGCAGAACGCCGATGACGGATATCTGCTCCAACCACTTGCGGCTGGTCTCCTTACTGTCCTCCTGGTACTCTCCAGCATTGTTGAAGCGCGAGCGTAACGCTGTCAGCAGCTGCTCTGCCAGCGTGCAGAGGGCGCCGGCCGCTGCCTGGCAGAAGATCACATCCCGCCGCAGCTGCAGAGACGTGTCTGGACACGGAAGCAACAATAAGGTGAAGCTGGACTATAACCTTTAATGCCACATGGCGTGTGCGCTCTAATCTTCCTGATCTATAGAAGTGTGGTTCTGAACATGTTTTTGCTCTAACCTGTGCATTTGAGCAGAGCCAGGAGAAGCTGGTTTTTCCCATCTGTGGGAGCAGAATGAAAGTGAGATGAAGCAGCTGACAGTCTGAGGGAACACGAGAGCAGCTCGTCTTCTGCTCACCGTCCACGAATCTCTGCAGGCTCTCCACCAGGTTCTTGATGGAGTGGGGCAGATTCCAGGGATCCTCCTGGATGTTCTTGTGGATGACATAGCGACTGCGGGCGGTCCAGTCTTCAGTCTGGCGGAACTCTGTTCAAAGGAAAAAATGCATTAAAGGAAGAAGCAGCATGTGATTTCCTCTGTCAGAGGGTGGATACCTACCTGGCTGACTGTGGTCTGAGTAAAAGTGTTTGATCTCCTCACAGGCCTTCGTCATCACAGATCCTTTGAGGAGACAGTTGATCGATTCAACCTGCAAAAAGTTCAACAGATCAGGGGTTGCACCAACTACTCGACCAGTACACTAGTTGATTCTTTACTCTGCAATGACTTTTATGGGGCCAGACAAGTCACGATCATGTGACAAAACAGATTTCCCAAGAAAGTGAAAGAAAGTAAACTTGATGAGTTAGTCAGACAGCTCAAATTGTATAAAAATGTAAATAATTTACCAAAGAGAAACCAAAAATTTCAGCAAGGGCTACTGGAATAAGGACGCTGCGTGGTGCAGTGGTTAGCGTGGCGCCCTGCATGAGACTGTAGACCACAGTAGTCTGGAGACCGACTCCCGTCCTTGATTTGCTGGGCCCATGCCTCTCTCCCTTGCTGCCCTCTCCCTGTCCCCCTCCTGTTGGATTTGTCGTGATCTGTGTTTTTCTGTGTGTTTATTTTGAGTTTCCTGTGTATCTGTATCTCCGTGATGTCCTGTCTCCCTTTGATTAGTTCCCAGGTGTTTCTCGTTCCCTGATTACCTCCTGTGTATATAGTGTCACCTCTGTGTGTGTGTCTTGGTCGGGTCCTCCTCTCATTTGACTTCCAGTCTGTCGTCTGTTTACCCAGTCCTTCGTCTCATCCGTTTGTGTAACGGTTGCTACCGGCGTCGAGCCCTGGCTTCCGCTCGGCCTTGCTGCCCATTGTTTGGACCATGTTGGACTGTGTTATTCTGGACATTCATTATTAAAATCATTTACCTATCGCATCCTGGTCTACAGCGTCTGCCTCACCACCTCTACACCACAGTTCATGATAGAAGGACCCGACCAGAACATACGGTGAGGCACGCTATTTTACATCATGGACCCAGAGGAGTTACAAGAACTCATGGAAACCATTAGGGAGTATAAGGAGGCGATGGCCAAACCCTACGCTGCCGGCAGAAGGCTCGGTTTCGCCATCCGCAGGGGACTGTTGCTGGACTTCTGGGTTCCACGCTTTCCGCACCCGGGGTTGGTGGAATTGCAGAGGGAGGCAGAGTGGGAGCGTGAGGCAGCTCTAGCTGTCATGGCTGGCGACCCTCTGCCTCCCAAGCCGAACATTCCCTCCAACCGCTCCACCACCCCAGCTCCGTCAACTCCAGGTCCAGCACCTCCAGAGCCCGCAGAAGTGGATCTTCCGCCTCTCGTCGCTGCTCCGGATTTTCCGCCTCTCATCGCTTCTCCGGATCTTCCCCCTCTCGCCGCCGCTGAAGATCTTCCGCCTCTTGTCGCTGCTCCGGATTTTCCGCTTCTCCTCGCTGCTCCGGATCTTCCGCCTCTCGTCGCTGCTCCCGCTGCTGAGACTGCTCCAGCCGTTGTTCCCATGGTGATGGGATTCCAGGCGGCTCGCCTGGCTCCGGGCCGACAGGCGGCTCGCCTGGCTCCGGGCCGACAGGCGGCGCGGTTAGTGGCCTTTCCCGCCCCAGTTAGTGGGTTCTCGGCCAAAGTTAGTGGGTTCTCGGCCCCAGTTAGTGGGTTATTGGCCCCAGTTAGTGGGTCTTTTGTTCCCTCGTTGTTTCCCAGTGTTTCAGAGTTTTCCAGTGCTTCTTCCGAGCTTCCCAGTGTTCCCTCAGAGCTTCCCAGTGTTCCTCCAGAGCTTCCCAGTGTTCCTCCGGAGCTTCCCAGTGCTCCTCCCAAGACACCGCCTCTTAGTGCTCCTCCCGAGTCTCATCGTTGCCGCCTCCGTGCGGCCCCCCGGGACTCCTCGTCGCCGCCTCCGGACGGTCCCAGAGACTCCTCGTCGCCGCCTCCGTGGGGCTGCAGAGACTCTTCGTCGCCGCTTTCAGGCGGCCCCTGAGACTCTTCGTCGCCACCTCCTGCGCCGCGGACGGCCGCCGGACCACCTCCGTGGCTCCTGCCTCCAGCGTCACGGTCGTCCGCCGGACCTTCCCCGTGGGTTCTGTCTCCTGGGCTTCCGTCCACCCTGGTGGGTTGTTTTTTGTTTTTTTTTTGTTTTGGACTCTTAGCCCCTTTTCCCTGTGTTTCCGCCCACCCTGAGGGGTTGTTTTTTGTTTTGGACTCTGGCCCCCCGTCCGGCTCCCCTCCGCCCACCCTTGTTTGGTTTTTTCTTGTTTTGGGGTGTCTTGGAGGGGGGTGGGGGGGTGGCGGGGGTACTGTCGTGATCTGTGTTTTTCTGTGTGTTTATTTTGAGTTTCCTGTGTATCTGTGTCTCCGTGATGTCCTGTCTCCCTTTGATTAGTTCCCAGGTGTTTCTCATTCCCTGATTACCTCCTGTGTATTTAGTGTCACCTGTGTGTGTGTGTCTTGGTCGGGTCCTTGTCTCATTTGACTTCTAGTCTGTCGTCTGTTTATCCAGTCCTTCGTCTCGTCCATTTGTGTAACGGTTGCTACTGGCGTCGAGCCCTGGCTTCCGCTCGGCCATGCTGCCCGTTGTTTGGACCATGTTGGACTGTGTTATTCTGGACATTCATTATTAAAATCATTTACCTATCGCATCCTGGGTCTACAGCGTCTGCCTCACCACCTCTACACCGCAGTTCATGACAGGATTGCTGTCAAATAAAGGCAACTAGTGCCGAAAATATTCTTTAAAAAAGACTACAGGAGTGGGTGTGCCCTAGTGGCGTAGGGGATAGCGCGACCCATGTTTGGAGGCCTTGAGTCCTTGATGCGGCCGTCGCGGGTTCGACTCCCAGACTCGACGATATTTGCTGCATGTCTTCCTTCCTTCTCCTCCTCCTTTAAAAAAAAGACTACTGGAGTAATGTGAGACAATGCGGCATAATCCAGGCTATTTCATTCATCCAACTGATCAGCGCCACCCTGCGTATTGAAGCTTCTAACCTGGAAGCTTTATGCTCTTATAAAAGCTTCACTCTGAGGATCTGATAGAGGCGATCTCTGCCGCCGTCTGCATGTTGATTCATCCAGTCTGAGAACCGCTGCCGAGTTAGCGGAGCTTCTTGCTGTGCATCGGGGTGGAGAAGCAGGTGGCAGCGCTGAATTCAACTGTAACCAAACGGGATCCGTTCATAATAAGTTTGGTTTGTGATGTTTCAAAAGCACCATTGTGGTCAGTGTAATAATTTGACTCCTATATGTGCAGCTATTCAGAGATCATCAGTATCAGCTGGTGTTTTGAAAAAAAAGTCAGACCCGACATTGTGCAACTTTTCGGATTTTTCTCCGCTGCTTGCGAAGAAGTCCAAGATAATGTTCTGTTTCTTGTTCTTCTAATTCTGCATAATAGACTTAAATGTTAACACCATTTAAACATTCCAATGAAGAGCAGCTGCTCAATCTCAATGTCACTCGAAATATTATTATCATGAATAGTAGAAGAAATAAGTAAGTAAATGAGTTGGTTTGATTCCAAAAGTCCAACTGAAAAGAAGCAAAACTATTAAAAATTGAATTATTTTTAGATTGTCACATGTTGATTGGATACTGTTTTGAATGTCAACGTAAATCTATGAAATATAATGCACAGACTGGAACTCACCTGGTTAAACAGGTGCTCCAGGCAGCCATGTAGCTTGTCCTGCTTGTCAGAGGGAATCCTCATGTCACAGGGCAGTTCGTCTCCTTTTGGACCCAACAAAATGTTAAAGAAAAGGTTCAGAACAGGAAAGAAGAAACAAAGGCTAAGCATTTTTCATGATGCATTCTTCAATGAAAGCACACATTTAGAATGAAGAATCAAGGAAACAAATAAAAAGTTTCTGATGAATCTGATTATTCACCCTTAGCATCTGAAGTTTGTATAAACAGGAAACAAGAAACAAATCTGAGGAATTTCCATTAAATATTGACTTTCTCCAGAATGTGAAAGTCGTATGTTTTGTTCTGTCATCCAATTAACATCATGATAAAAATTACGTAACCAGAAATCCAAACACAGCAGAATATTTGTGACTGATTCGATCTTGTCCGTTACCTGATCCCATCTCATCACTCCCCAGGTAAGAACTGTTGCTTCGCACACTGGTGTAGGACAGAACTGAGTCCCGGTTGCTGTTGCATTCACTTCAAATATGCAAAAAAGCACAAGATGACCAAGTAAGTGTGTGTTATAAAGCATCGCTCTTAAATCACAGAGGATTTATACGGCAGCGTTTCATAATTATGCGTCCCTCTGATTGTATGTGACTGTTTTTGATTTACAGAGGCATAATTAAATGCTAAAAGAAAATTTGATTCACACATAGAAGCACCCATAAAAGTTTTACTAAGAATACATTCCTGCTTTTACAGTTTACATAAACTTGTTTCTTTAAAGCTACCTCATACAGGTTTCAGCAAGTCAAATTTAAGACTTTTTAAGAGCTTTTTAATGCCAGGTTGAATGAAATTTAAGACTGAAAAAACCCTGTAAATACAGGGAATGACTAGGGGATCTTCCTAGCTCGCACTGGTTGGCAACAGAAGTGGGCTAGCGGTAAAAACAACCAGCTGGTGATACGTTCGCACCATGATAGACGCAAAAAAAGCTAAGTAGCTACCTAAGGTATATTAGTAGCTAGTTTCAGACCACCTGGAGTCACAGAACGTCCTACAAGAAAAAAAACTATAAGACTGAACAGTCCTTTGATTAGCATATCAAAGACCAACTTTTATTTGTTTTAAATGAATTTAAGACCTCTTAAGGCCTTGAGTTTAGATGAATGAACTCAAGACTTTTTAATAATGTGTGGACCCCCTGTGCTCTGCTCACACAATTCTTACCTTCCCAAGACAGTTCTGTAAAATAAGGCATTTATGGTCATACATTACATGATTCAACATGATGTCTGGGAGTGTGTGGAGAATTTATGCGGCTCAAATTATGCACAGAGTTAAGCAAATGCTCCTGAAATCCCTTTAGAGGAGCTCTGAGTGATTCACAGCCTGTGTTACCAGGACAAAAGGCCGACCAGTGATTATGAGGTCCAAAAATGACAACTGTGGCTTTGTCTTCCTCTGGCATCAGGCTGGGTTGGATGAAAAAAGAAAATGGGGGAGCTGGGTCTGGAATTCACCTGCCTTGTTAGTCTGAGGTTTCCAGTGTGAATTTATGTGTGTCTGAGAGTGTGTATTTGTGCTGGTTGCCTAGTGGAACCGCAAAGGCAATAAAACTCGGGGGAGAGTTAATATACTAAGTTGGTTGAGTCCCCCATCTGGATATATGGATGTGCACTTGGAGTGTATTGGGGTGGCACGCACACATACACTTCCTGTGTGTGACTGTCTGAAACACACACAAAGCAATTTTCCTAATTTAGCCTCAGAAAGCTGCAGCCAAATGTGTGAGCGCCGCTGAGATAATTACAGTTTCTAGTAGCAGGTTTGCCTGGAACGTAAACCCAAAACAAATAGAACTGCTCACAGCTCAGATAGACTATACACAGATTAATTTATGTGCAGATCCAAAACTGTTAGGAGAATACAACACAAAGTGAGAAACAGCTTCATTTTGACATTACTCCTCTGTTTATCTTACAGACTGGATTTGTTGCATCATGCGTTGTTTTCTTCCAAAACAAAATGCTCATAAAATGCCACAAACTCACTGCAGTCAATTACATTTCCAAGGCTGACGCATCATCAATAAATGCATTTCAACAACCTGAAGAAGGATATGCAGTAAATTCTAACTGAATTACATCCTGCTGGCATTTAAAGTATTTAAGGACAATTAATCACCTCAGACACTCTGAACTGTAGTCTGTCACAACTGGATGCAGAGTTTAGGATAAAAACACTTTCTCCTGCTCGCATGAATCGGGATTTCTCAACTCTTCTGTGTCACCGAAGCGCATCACCATCACACTACTCTTAGCTATGACTTCACATCCAGACATACTTCTCTACAGAAAGGCCATCAAAAAATACTGTCACTAGTAGCTCTAAGTTACATCTTTTATTTTTTTAAGATTCTGCAGAAAACTTCACATAAATTTGGCCTGTCACAATACAATTTTTCTGGACAATAAATTGCCCCAGACGTAAGTGCGATAAACGATAATATTGTTCTTTTATGACCATTTTCAAGTAATATAATGATGGGATAATAATGCAAGATCACATTGTCAAATATAAATAAACTTTAATATATAATAAACATTTAACACTGAATCTGGAAGATGTTTTAAATACCTAAAATAAATTTTAAAAAACTATTAATTATGAAGTCTGTGTAAACAAAATTGTGCTTCAAAAAATGTCTAGTTGAGACGAAAGCAGCAGACTGAAAACTTTCATCATCCAGTTTTTGGTAGAAAGTGAGATAAAAGAAAATCATTTTATTCTGTGATCAATTGATTTATTGCTTATTACGACAGGTCTAACCTACATGTCACTTTCTTTGCCCATCTCTTTGTAAAAAGTGTGTATAATTAAATGTCTGCCACAAAGTCCTGCTACTGGAAGCAGTGATTTTGGAAAGGGACAGCAGCATCAAAGCTGAGAGTCTCTAGTTTGCATTTGAGTATTTTGTGGTCTGCCACAAATCGCCTCTTCTGAACACAGCAGCACATTTATTTGCATTTCATTTATTTAATTCCCTTTTACTGAGCCTTAATTTACTGCTACCTTTCTGTCCTTACACACCTTCTGTGTGCGTGTGTGTGTGTGTGTATGTGAGTTCGTGCATGTCGCGCTCCCCAGACCAGCTACGTTTTCCTTTGCATTTTATTACGATGAGGTGGCTGCGTTTCACGTGGCGGGCCTGGCTCTAATGACAGAGCTGGCGAGGGGGCCGCACCCTAAACAGTTTGGCTGTATTACACAGCGGCCACCACACCAACAACCAATAACTGCATCTTAGTGGGTGGTGTGGAAGGTGGGGCTTGGTGGAGCCCGGCCCAGAACACTACGCACGCACACAGAGCGCTGAATTAACTCACAACAAGCAAAATGACATAAGCAGCCCTGACCAAATCATTTTGAAGTCATTTTTAGCTCCCAGTCAGAATGCCAACATCTGGGACTAATTGTAGCCTGCAACAGGGAGAAATGAGAAGCATTAAAACTCAAAAAAAAAGGAGTCTGAATGTTGTCTATGTTTTACGGATGTAGTAGCTCCACAAAAAAAGAGGTGTCAACAATATAAACTCAATTTTTCATCAACAGGCTATCATTTCTAGGATTTATGGTGACCTAGTTGAAAGCATTGGTGAGTTTTAGGTGGGAACAGAGGAAGCTCACCTGTAGGAGTCCCTGTAGCTCATGGTGTCGTGCCCAGAGTCCTCCTGGTCCTCCTCGTTCACCTTGAAGCAAACCTTTTTAATGCCACCTGGCTCTGCTTTGTCCTGCTCACAGCCATCTTCGCAGGGGGCCAAGGGCTGACCCGACTCGTCAGCAGGGGGCTCCCCGCCCTCTCCCTCCAGCTGGGTGGGTTCAGTGATCGACGACAGGAGGCTGTGGAACCAAGAACAATGAGAAACGTTTTGTTTTTTGTAACATGATTACCATTTAGCCTAAGGTATTCTTAGTATCAAACCAGAGCAATGTGCTGATATTTATGTTTAAATAAACACTCCAAAGTGAAACAGACACACGCCATTCATTCACGCTTTCACACCCCTTCCTCGGCATAAATACACAATGTGCGTCTCTTTCTCTGGATGTTATCCTGGACTCACTCCCTGTTCCTGTTCTGGGTCTGCTCCAGAAAGGTTTTAGGGCTGAAGAATGTCCCTTCTGTAAACCAAGGGCAAAGGCAACAAGGCAAAGGGCAGACAAAAACATGGGCCGGCCGCCAAACGGCCCTGAGAGGGCGTGGCCTGGGATAACAGCAGGGGTTAGTTTCTTTGCAGACAGACGGTAAACTCTGACCCAACAGGTGATAATGATGATGATGCACAGCTCACAACTAGAACAGAGGAATGGAAATATTCTATCAATCTTCAAGATGATAGAAGATTCAATACAACAAAAATTATTTTACACTCGATTTCTTTTCTTTACGTTCCAGACAGAAGCGTACATACACTTATTGTGTGCATAAAAGTAATTCGTTTTGGAATTTTAAGTATGTTCCTTTTTCAGAGTGGAATGATGATACAATAAACAACTTTAATGATTTCTAAAAAACATGAAATTAGTGTAAAGTTTAAAATTTATTGTGAATATAAATAAACTTAATTTGGCTCAACGTTCCAGCTGACAGAATGTGTTGAGGTTGAGTCTAACGTTACCCTGCTTTATCTATTTATTATGTTTATGATTATTTTGATGTTGGAACACCCATTTGTAGAGAAATTGCCTACATTTCATCAGCTAAACATGGAAGACTTCCTCCATCCTCATTGTGCCACTCACTTTGTAAATTGTGTTCTAACTTTGAGCCTCTTTTAAACACACGTCTAACTACTAAAGCCAAACAGCTAAATCTTTGGTCAGACCTTTGGATAGGTACATTTATTTATACAGCACATTTTCAGCAACAGGGCAATAGAAAGTGCTTTACATGAATTAAAAGAAAATACAAACAAAATAACAAAAAAAGGAAAAGAGCAAAAGAAGAAAAAGAATCTAATAATGTTGATCCAAAGTATATAAACTAGACAGAATATGGCAGCTACCCCTAAAGGTGTAGTTTAAGAGCAGTGCTTGGTTCCTGGTGTTAAACTTCTCTAAACTGAGATGGAGCAGCTTCCACTTAATGACAAGCTGGGGCCTTTGTGGGATTTCAGCTGTTATAGTCATTTCTAAACATCTGAACCAATTTCCTTTCATCTCAGTAAGGCACTTTTGGTCAGACGGTGGAAACTGGAATCTGCTGTTCCTCCAAGACAAAGATCCCAAAGCTGGTTTGGGAAGGTTAAGCTTGTAGAACAGTCTTAAACCATATAAATGAAATTATTTAAATCTACAAAGAATAGTCTTCAATTTTCCAGCAGAAATTCTCCCAGAAGTTTGTTGGTGGCTAGAAAATGTGAATGATTTCCCAACAACTGGCTAATGGACATTTATCCAAATATTATATGAGTATTTCTTGATCAATTCCATCTTTATTTCCAGAAAGCTAGAAAACAGGAAAAAGGAAAGGACAGGGTAGAAAAGAAAAAGAAACGAACTGAAAGGAAAGGAAAAAATGTAGGACATGAGGGTGCAAGGCCTGAAGGGCACCTTGAGGTAGGATGACACAAGAAGGAAACAAACACAGGAGGAGGAAGGAAAGACAGAGATCAGGAAACATAGATAAACACAATACAGAGAAGAAGAAAGAAAACAACCAAGAAAGGAAAAAACAAGGAAAGGAAGAAAGGCAGAAAGGATAAACACAAGAAGGCAAGAACTGAAAGAAGGACGCAACAAAGTACACAAGGAAGACAGGAAGGAGTTGAGGAAGGACACAAGGAAAAGAGCAAGAACAAAACAAAGCACAAACAATTCTCAGACAATGGGAGAGATGATAAAGTCTGGAAAATTGCAACATTTTTCCTCTTTTATTTGCTTTCCTTATACTTTCCGAGAGTCCTAGGAATGCTGATGGATGAAAGCATCTGACCAAAACAATGCTGAAGAGATTTTTTCAGAACTATTTCAGGTCTTATACTTACACGTCTATTTGAGCAACATATTGCTTCATCTCCCTCACTGCAAAGTCCAGGCGGCTGTACAGGTGGATGTAGGCGTCCTGCGTCTCTGTGTCTTCCTGTTTGAGCAGGAAGCTCAGCCCGCCTTCTCCCTGGATGCCCTCGCCTCCGTCCGGGGTCTCCTCCGCGCTGCCGTCGGCCTCACTACCCTCCAGGCCAGAGCAGCTCCAGGAAGGAGAGCCCATGCTGGTCACACAGTGCTGGGTGTGTGACATGGGGTTGAGCTGAGCTGAAGGACAGGTGAAAAGACGGTCACACACGGACACCCCTGTGCACGAAGTGGCTGCTGAAATGAAGAGCAGCTTCCATCTCTGTCTGCTATATGGAAGCCAGATGTTAGAAACGTGCGAAGTGACACCGCTGTCTGGGCTCCATTTCCTCTTAATGGAAAACAACTTACAAAGCACAACTGTTATGGAGGAAAAATAGCAGGATGCAAAACTGTTTACTTGTGCTAAATGTCAAACTAAGGAGCAAGCTGAAAAATGTCAGAACTGCAGACGGAGTTGATTCGTGTAACAAACCTTAAGAGGGTTTGAACAAAAAACAATCTGTCTTTTATCGTGTGGGTTTAGTTTGTTTAAAATGTTGAAGAAATGGGTGTTTTTCTCCTGCAAATATATTAATTTACTTCTTTTTTTTTCCAAAAAACAACAGATTTGTCCTTGGTCCTTGAACTTTTTTTGGATGTTGTTGCATTATAAACACAAACCTCAATGGCCAAAACAAAGCAGTGCATATCTGCAAAGGAAATGTATCATATTTTCTATAACCAAATCTGTAAAATATTTTTATTTATACTCCATCAATATTTAGTTTTAGTTATAGCATTAAATATTTTGGTATGTCTTCACACAATAAGTGACTGAAATATTCACCCATTGTTCTTGGAAAAATAGTGAAAGCTCAGGTCATCTCCATAATAAATTATTAATTTTGAAGTCTTGCCGTAGATTCTTAATTAGATTTAGTTGATTTAATTAATTAGATTTAGATTTAGTCAAGTGTTAGTCTTTCTAACATGCTTAGTGATCAAGGAATGTATTGTTGTTTTGAGACCATTGTTCAATAATATAATGATAATGCAAAAACACTCCTTCAGAAATCAATAAACTTTCATTTCTAATGAACATTTAGCAAGGTAACTTTAAGACATTTTAAATATCCAAAATAAATAAACAAAGCAACAAATAAAATTAATTATGAAGTCTTTGTGGACAAAATGTCCTTAAAAAATGGCCTAGTTGAGACAAAAACATAAAATTGAAGACTTTAATCAACCAGTTTCTGGTAGAAAGAGAGAAAAGAGAAAAACAAATAATCATGCAAATGAAAATTATTGAGCATGTTTTAATTTATCATGCCATTGATTTATTAATTGATATATTGCGACAGGCTTAATGTCCATGCTTGGTTAGGTTTGCATTCATAGCAAACCATTTCCACTAGTGGATGATGGGTTGATGAGTGTCAAAGGTCAACGGATATTGTTTCATAACATAAACCTGTGTAAAGTTTCTTAATGTTCTCTAACAAACAGAGAACAGCTGCATTTATGCTGAGAGGAAATTAGACACAGTTGGATTATTTACTTATTGGCTGAGCTCTGAACACAATTGACTACTCTGGGGTTTATTTCAGGGCATCACTGGGATTAAAACTCCAACAAAATAAATTAAAGTTTGAGGTTTTAATGTGAAAAGATGTGGAAATATTTTTTTAAAAACACTGCAAAACTAAGGACCATCGTTCTGCTTCAGAAAGCAGATCATCTGACGATGATGACTGCTGGACAGATATCTGCTTCGCAGCTGGGGATTGAAAGAGAAATGAAGACAAGCCATCCTCTAAAAAGCCAGTGCTGCTGCACAGTCTACTGTCTAGACAGCTGTGTTGCATTTTCATCTTTGCTGAGAACAGATAGCTCAGCAGTTCAACTTAAAAACTCCTAATTAATACCAAGTTCTGTTGTGACAAAGCTGATCAGTGTAGCTAGCTGAAAGACAGATGCTTTGCTTCCAGACATGCAAGATTTCTAAGATCCTTGTTATTTTTTATGGTTAGGTACCAGGTTTTGTCTGTACTCTCGTTTTTACCCTTCCAGCAATGAGAGAATTTCAAACATCCTAAACTTTCTTTGCTGACATCATTCATTCTTTCGTAATGTTCATACTCTGGAAATAGTAGGAAGCTAATGGAGATCTAATAGCAAACCGCTCATCCAATTTGCAATGAGAATCCTTCTTGTGGTCGTACTATGTTACAGTGAGAAGCTGTAGTTGGTGTTCACTTCTCCATAACCCAGGAATTAAAGAGAAACAGATGGTAATAGGTAACCCCAACCCTGGAGTTGAACTCCATCGTCACAGATCATTGACACCGGTGTACTAGGGTTAAAAATCTTTTTATTTAATCTATGTCAGGGTTTCTGCAGGTTTCACCAACTCAAATTGAAGACTTTTTAATACCAGTAAGAATGAAATTCGGGACAGAAATCTACAAAAGGAAATCAAATAGATAGAAAAAAGCTAAGTATAAAAACTATTCAGGAAGAAATATGAAATTAACTATAGATCTAGTCACATTCATGCTTTAGTTAAAGACATTAATTAACGTACGAAGACAAAAATGAATGCCAGGCAGCCAAATGATGATAGATTTGCCCTTACCAAGGTAGATGCAAACAAAGGTAGCTAGCTTTTGTTTTGAAAAGCTAGTGTGGTTGTACTCAGCCAGGGCTGAGCTGAAGAAGAGAATCAAGAAGGCCAAACACCACTACAAAAGGAAGGTGGAGGATCATTTTTCTAACGCCAACCCCCGACGTATGTGGCAAGGCCTTCAGATTCTCACAGACTACAAGAACCCCAATACCACCCCCACTTCTACTGATGTCTCCTTCCTCAACGAACTTAACAACTTCTATGCTCATTTTGAGAGAGGGAATACCACAACTGCAACCAAAGCAGCTACCACCCCAGGCCAACAGCCACTGACTTTCCTCCCCACTGACGTAGGAGCGGCTCTGAGCAGGATTAAATCCCACAAGGCTGCGGGTCCTGATGGCATACCTGGACGTGTCCTCAGAACGTGCTCTGGGGAGCTGGCAGGAGTGCTGACGGACATCTTCAACCTGTCCCTGGCCCGCGCTGTGGTACCGACCTGCTTCAAGTCTACCTCCATCGTCCCAATCCCCAAGAATCCCAACCCAACCAGACTCAATGACTACCGCCCGGCAGCCCTTACCCCCATCATTACCAAGTGCTTGGAGCGGCTGGTCCTAGCACACCTCAGATCCTGTCTCCCCCCCACACTAGACCCCCACCAATTTGCATACAGGCAGAACAGTAGCACAGAGGACGCAGTCTCTATAGCGCTGCACTCTGTCCTTTCTCACCTGGACAGTAAGAACACTTACGCCAGACTGCTGTTCTTAGATTTTAGTTCAGCATTCAACACTGTCATCCCATCACAACTCATTACCAAACTCACAGACCTCGGCATCAGTCCACTCATGTGTAACTGGTTGCTCGACTTCCTGACCAGTCGACCTCAACATGTCCGGCTGGACAACCACTTCTCATCCACCATCATCATAAACACCGGAGTGCCACAAGGCTGTGTGATGAGTCCCTTCCTCTACTCCCTCTTCACCTACGACTGCAGACCTGTCCACGGCTCTAACACCATCACCAGTTCGCAGACGACACCACGGTGATCGGCCTCATCAGAGATAATGACGAGGCCGCTTACAGGGAGGAGGTAGACAACCTGCAGCTGAACACCGAGAAGACCAAGGAGCTTATCGTGGACTTCAGGAGGAACGCTGACCCACATCCACCCATCCACATTAAGGGGACAGTGGTGGAGCGTGTGGACACCTTTAAGTTCCTGGGAGTCCACATCTCCGAGGACCTGACTTGGACGACCAGCTGCTCCAAACTCATTAAGAAGGCGCATCAGCGCCTCTTCTTCATGAGGACCCTGAGAAAGAACCACCTGTCCTCAGAGATCCTCACAAACTTCTACCGCTGCACCATTGAGAGCATCCTCTCCAACTGTATTACAGCTTGGTACGGGAACTGCTCTGTCTCCGACCGGCAGGCGCTGCAGAGGGTGGTGAAAACTGCCCAGTATATCGCCGGGGCACTGCTCCCTGCCATCAAGGACATCTACAGGAAGCGGTGTTTGAAAAGGGCCGGGAAAATCACAAAGGACTCCACTCACCCAGCACACACACTCTTTTCCCTCCTGCCCTCTGGGAGGCGTTACAGAAGCCTGCGGACCAGAACCACCAGGCACCTGAACAGCTTCTTTCCCACAGCTGTCACGCTTTTGAACGCCTCCTGACATAAAACATAAACTATAAGGACTGTACTCCCCTATCCTCTCATACAACAATAACACATGGACTATCCTCACACACACACACATCACGGACTGTTTTCTTCACACATACATACAACCTGTAAATTTTATCTGCCATTATTTATCTATAATCCATTCCCTAACATTCTTGTATATTCTGTATAATCTGTGCATATAGCTCCCATATTTATATTTATACACAATATCTACAGTATATCTCTTTGCTATAACCCCTTATAGTCCATACATACATAGTCTTGTACATCCGTAAATAAATATTTATATCTCGTAGAGCACTTCTGGATAGATGCAAACTACATCTCGTTGCTTGTACTTGTGACAGTGCAATGACAATAAAGTTGAATTCTATTCTATTCTATTGTATTCTAAGGTTAAAGTCTTGTTAGATTAATAAGCTATATCTCTTTGCTAACTAGTTAGATATACAGCTATGTAGCTAGCAACTACCTGCTATATTAGCAGATAGCTACCAGTAGCCCCAATGTAACGCAGATGTCTGCATGTGACTCCAATAGAAAACAGACTCCGACAGAAAAGTCCCATAATTAAAGAAAAAGATACATAGAAAATACAAGATTAAATAGTCGTGTCACATCAAAATCTAAGACCTGAGATTAACGTATTTAAGGTCAGCCTACAGTTTTTTAATAAATTTAAGATATTGCAAGGGATTTTTTATATACATGAATGTGAGTATATTTCAGACTTTTTAAGTCTGCATGTGTGTGTGTTAGCAGTACCTTGGTCTGGGTCCATGCCATAAAGGGAGTTTTTGCGACCAAAGCGGATGCTGAAAGTCCTGCCTGCAGACGTGGCGCTTTTGGGATATGACACCTGCATCAGGTTGACATGGCAGTTTGTGGGGACAAAGTCCATGCAGCCCAGCGGGTGAGTGCGAACGCCAGCCTGCCTGAAGGACGGCCACACTTTGTTCCTCAGCTCCTTAGCAAACTGTAGCAAACAGTAAGAGAAAACATGAAAAGAGAAGCTGGAGGTGAATCAATCTGGTAAATGGGTAAAGCGTTAATTGATCAAAATGCAACATTTATGCGACTGTAGGAGTGTTGTCTCTGGTCTTAAAAGATTAGATACATGTGTTGTTGGACAGCCTGTGTGTATTTGAAGTGCAGCAGACCATTTGGAAGAAGCAAAAATAACTCATAGTGGATTTTATTTATATTTTTGAAAGGTTTGGGGACGTTTCAGGTTTTAAATACATCTTCCCAACCTAACAAAAGCGTGACTCAGTACCTCCTGATAGCTGCTGATACGACGTTTGACGCTCTCCAACTTGGTGTCACAGATTTGTCTGAACTCGTACTGTGGCATAGTAACGACTCGGTCGCTCTGGGAGATGAGCTGGCTGCAATTGCGTACAAAGAGGCTGTCATCACCAGAAAACGCCTCGAGGATCTGTGGAGATAACATCCACAAGACACGGAAGGGTAACAAATGAAAGTTTAGAATATTTGATGATGTCAGTTCCAATCTGATCCAAACTAGAAAATAGAACCAATAAAACCAATAAAATGGCAGCACAAATATCAAACTCTTTTGGTTTCATTTACATCACTTAGTAAAACAGCAAACATGACAGACAAAACGATGGAAAAAGTATCTACATCGTTTCACATTCTGTTAGGACCAGAACCCTCGATCTATATGAACTGGATTTTATGTGAGTCACCAACACAAAGTGGTGCCTAATTGTAAAGTTGAAGAAAAATTTATGGTTCCTAAATTTATTTAAATAAAGTGCAGAGAACATAAACTGTATACTGATAGGTGGAGAAAAACATAAGCCTGAAATAATCTTCTGTTAGCTACCTTAGCAGTCAGGCCGAAGCAGCCTTTGGGCTCCACCACCTTCTCCAGGACGTGGCTCTTGATTCCAGCGGTGCTCACGTATTCGTAAACCACTCCGTGCTCCAAGTGGACGTTATCCACCGTCAGGCTGACCAGGGGCAGATCAGCGGACAAGGAAAGTCTGCAGAGCCTGTGGTCTGAGGATTGATGTTATACCGGTTAACTTTGCACATTCAGAGACATCCTATTTATTTAAAAATTATCTAACATAAAAAAATACAATTATACTTGAATATCTAAGATTAAAAATTATTGTAATACAGGAATCCCCTAATTCTAGACAAACACAACTTTGAGTTCCTTACAGAGTAACACAGTGTGCTTTGGATAGGCATTAAGATCCAAAACTGACTTCAAATAAACAGTCATACACTAAAATAATAAAACGCCTTCTAACGATGGGCAAAACTAAAACTTTAACACATTACAAAAATTAAAAAGCAATTAACTTAACATATTAAAATCTATGTGATTGATTGTTTGAAATTAATGTGTTAAAGCAAAACGTTAATGTGTTAAAGCGGAACCTTTGTATTTGCATGTTTCTGGTATGTCCATAAATCTGACACACAAGCCACATCCACAAACAACAGTGATGGATGACAAAGCTGCTTCTCTTGGCTCACTGGGGATTCATTTATACTTTGAAAAAACGATCTGATGGAAAAGTCCATTGCTGTGTTCAAGTTGAGCTAAAAGGAGTTAGCATATTAGCGAGGATATTCAAGGCTAAAGCTGCATCTCTCTATGCTAAACATGTAACTGGAGAACGCTGAAGTATGAATGGGTCTAATAGCACTTTGCACCAAACTGATGGTTGAATATGTTAAATAACATATTAAAAACAATAAATATTTCGTTGACCTCCTATGTCTCTTTCTTCCATAATAAAGCAGCAAAAGGGGTTTTTGAATTGAGAATGTTGCTTATTTTATCAATAGTATTTGATTAAAATGCAATTATTTAATTACAGACACCAGAATTAACTCCATTAAAAATTTTAATCAAGTCCCACCACTAGACAACAGATTTGCATATATGATCAAGATTGCAGACTGTGTTTATAATTAAACTGAGCTAGCTGCAAGCTTTAGGAAAAATCTGTGATAAAGGTGGAAGTGTTTCACCTGTTCCATTAGTGGTGGTACACTGCTCATGGTTGGAGCCGTTCTCCACTGGGTAAGGCCTGAATGGACTCTCCTCCTTCTCACCAGCACTGCTTGGTCTCTGGAGCTCCTCGACATCCTCAAAGGCGCGATAAACCCACTGACACTAGGATGAAAAATAGATTTTAAAAGATTAAAGCTGTCTGGGGAGAATGGGATTTGTCTGAGTCCAGACGTTAAAATCAATCCACTCCATGAAAACTGGAGCAAATTACCAATGGTGATGCAATGGGATGCAATAAAAATAATGCCAATTTTTCTTTATTTAAAAGATTGGATTAAAAAAATTATACTGAAGACATTTTTCAACTGATCCATATAGAGTGATGCCTACTACACAACATTGGAGGGAGAGAATCTGGTTTTTGTGCCCTGTGGGGACATTTTCACTCTAACAGAAGAGCCAGAAATGAATGAAAGAAAGTATTTGATAACATCTGATCATTTATCCTGCTGTTGGCTGATCCAAACAGACCAGATTAGGCTGTTTGGCCAATACTATGCTGAAGCAGAAGGGAATAGTCAGAAAAGACAAGAAAAAACCCTAAACAAAGCAGCGTTTTACAGCATATGGAGGACATTCAGTGCTGTCTGCAGCCTTGTGAAATACCGCCTGGAGACACAAAGTGCTGCAACTGGAATGTCAAAACAGGCAGGGAAGAGCAGCTTGAGTGTGTGATAGCAGCCACGCGGTGTGGAGTTTAAGAAAGAGTTTAATGGTGAGTCAGCGTGCAGGAATCTAAACCAAACACTTGGCAAAGTCAATGGAATAGACAAGTTCATACAATGCCTTTTGAATCCAGGCAAGACGGCATCTTCAAGTAAAAAATTGTAATTACACTGATAATTTATGTAAGAGGGCTGCTCAGTGGCGCAGTTGGTAGCACTGTTGCCTTGCAGCAAGAAGGTCCTGGGTTCGATTCCCGGCCCGGGGTCTTTCTGCATGGTGTTTGCATGTTCTCCCTGTGCATGCGTGGGTTCTCTTCGGGTACTCCGGCTTCCCCCCACAGTCCAAAAACATGACTGTTAGGTTAATTGGTCTATCGAAAATTCTCCCTAGGTGTGAGTGTGTGTATGAATGGTTGTTTGTCCTGTATGTCTCTGTGTTGCCCTGCGACAGACTGGCGGCCTGTCCAGGGTGAACCCCACCTCCCGCCCAGAACGTAGCTGGGGATAGGCACCAGCAACCCTCCCGACCCCATTAGGGACAAGGGTGAACAGAAAATGGATGGATGGATGGAATTTATGTAAGAGATTGTTAAGCAGATGAAGTTTAAAAAAACAACGGATCTCTCTTGCTCTTTTGCTGTGTTTACACTGCTGTCCAAAACAAGAGCAACACATGAAGATTCCTCACTCTGATGGAAAAAGAAAAGCTGTTTCCTTTTACAGTTCCAGAGCTGGGCAGGTCTCTATGCTTCTGTACCTGATGGTTTTAACTGGTTGAACGTCTTTGTGTCAACAAGTAACTTCAGAAGTCACATGTGGGGAACCCTAAGGTTCAGTCCTGGGACCCCTCATATTTAATATGTACATCCAGTTGGCTCAGAAAAGTTTTTCTCTTATTACCACAATAAACTATGACATAACTAGGGATAGTAAAGGGTGGGTCAGAATTTAGTTCTTCTCAATGAAAGTACAAGTTCTGCAAAACAAAAATAAAAACAATCCAAAAGGCATGTGCATGTGAAGAACAGACTGGTGTTGTGTGTGTCCTCACTGCCTGGGGGCATTCCTGGTGTGTGTGCTGTGCGCTGAAGTGCTCCAGGACCTCCTGGTGATAGCTGCGGTTCATGTTGTTGCCGTTGACCTTCAGGATGACCTGGCCAGGCTGAAGCCCTGCTGCGGCCGCCTCCCAGCCTGCAGGAGGTCAAAGCAAAACCAGAATGTAAAATGCACTGCGGCAAAGCCAGAGTTACAGCAGACATACAAATAAAGTGTTTTAATGCCATCTCTGCCAGAGTATTCATAACTGATGAACTTTTTCACATTTTGAAAAGTTATTTCTACAAACCTCAACATATTTCATTTTATGTGAAACACAAAACGTCATCTGTATTTGTAAACTAGAAGGAAAACAATTTTTAACAAGTTTGCAAATAAATATCTGAAAATTGTGGCATCCATTTGCAATTATTGCCCCATTAAAAAAAGGCACTTCCACAGCATGATGCCACCACCATGTTTTTACTATAATCATTCTAAAGGTCAGATTTGTGGAGTGAACAACTAATATTTGCTGCACCAATAGATAAACTGTGGATTTCTGCAGGGTTGCAACGCTTGCAGAACAGCTGAAGTTATACTGGGATTAAATTCCAGACAAACTAACAATTTTTATTAGGTGACCTTTCAAAGTACATGTTTTAGGCCTAAAAGAAAGGTGAAGGAAAAAAAATGCATATTCCACTTCACATTAATGCCTTGTTTTATCTTGGTCTATCACAAAAATCTATCTGAACTACACAGAAGTGTCTGGTTATAATGTGACAAGATGTAACAAAATTGCTTGAATAAATCCAAATATCTTTTCTAAATCTGTGATGTGGCACTTAGAAGAAAGCAGCAAATGAAAGTGTTCCATGACATCACGTGAGGTTTCACAGCCTGGAAGTCCAATCAACACCTCTATCATTTCTCCTCACTGATCTAAAAATACTAGTGATGCCTTCACTTCCAGCGACTCTGGGCCGACTCAATCAACTGTGGGCCCAGTTTAAGAGGAAAAAATACTGGATTCTGAACCATTGGCTTATTGGGAAAAAAAATGAAGCTCAATCACCAACAGAGAGCCAGAGGTTATGGCTCTCTAGGGAAGAGAGAAGAGAGAGCTAGGTGAAAGCAGAGAAGCCATAATAAAGTGAAACTAAGGTATTGCATTCCATAACTCTGCGACTCTTTTCAACATGTTTGTCCTCCTGCTTCTGTCTAACTTTCACAGATCCATAATTTCTCATGTCATACAGTAAATCCCTCTTTATTCCACTTCCAGTCAGTCTAAGAAGTGTAAATATGTAGGCTGGAAGCTGTAAAGACAGCTGAGATTAGAAAGATAAGCGGTTTCATGAAGCATGTGCGTGTGCAGGGTGGATTACATAAAAGACCAACAACAGAAGAGTTAAAACGCAGAGAAAGTCATCTGGTCAACAGACGCCCATAAAATTAAAAACAGAGGGTAACAGATGGTTAGACACAACAGTTATCTCACTTATCATCCATGGTTTCTCTGATTTATTTATCATTTTGCCAACATGAACATATTGATATCACAAAAGAAAAGTAAAGTCGTGCATAAATCCTGAGTTTATGCATGAATACGGATGAAAGTTTATGCATGAATACAGATCAAACTCTTAGGCCTTGTGCTCTTTATAAAAACAAATATCTCTAACATGTCATTTGACAAAGGTAATATCGTAAAAAAATGAATCGGTTTCAGAAAAGATTTTATCCACGTGAATCTGCACAAATCTGACCAAGTGTTGTTTTAAACATGCCAGACCCACAGGGGCAGCGTAATGCAATCAGATTACTTTGAAACAACCTCCACCTCCTGTTAGGGAATTAAACATGGCGCCAGGAGAATCATTTGTGTGGACAGATAAACACGTTGAACTATTTTTAAAGAGCATATTAGAATATAAAGTTAATAAAACAAATGATGAAGTCAATATTGCCACATTATTTGTCTCAGACTGTAATGCTTAGGAATCTCTGTCTTCCCATTTACACATGCAAACAAAAATACAAAGTTTACTCAAATCTCCACTTTGGTCTGAGTTTTTATAAATAATTGTTTTTAGTGGTAAAAAACACAGTATTTGTGTGGATGAAAGGCCAAACTACATAAAAATCTATTCATTTTCCTAGATATCCAACTATATGTGGATGACTGTTTGTTGGAAATAAAGGCCGCACCTTCAGAGCTTTCGAAATAAATCCCATGAGGTCTTTCTAAAGTTTTCTTAGTCCTCCATATTTTTTTACATTTTGTCTCGTTCCCACCACCAACATCTGCATCACTCTTGACATTTTGTCCCAACATCTCAAAAACAGGTCAGTCTGGTTTCTCTTAGTCTCCTCCAGCTAGTCTCACCTTTCCTCACAGCGTGGACATGTGGTGGTTCTGACCCAGACAGCCTGAAGGAGAGGCTTTCTGGGTTGTCAGGGATCTTCACGATCCTAGACAAGGAAAAAAGACGAGTCAGAACAGCTTGTGCTTGGTGTCTGCTGAACACGTTCACCTGATTGATTCATGGCACTCACTCCTTGGCTTTGGTGGCGACCAGCAGCCGCAGAGAGCGTCGTATGCAGAAGGCCTGGTTGATCATGGCCTCCACCTCGGAGAAGGGCCGGAGGAACAGCAGGTCCTCGTTGATGGTGTAGATCTTCCTGCCCACCTGCAGGCCGGCCATCTGGAAAGACAGACGGACAGACAGGAGACAGAAGGCTCTTATTTATAGCTTGCAGCTTTCCTCTGTGTCTTCCAAAGCGTTGTTCAGAAGAGATACAGATGAACCACACTTAGTTAACAAATGCCCTGCCACAGCAAGACCTCAGCTGATTTTCCTCCATGTGAGGCAAGTTTTTGCCTGACTAGAGTCAAAAACACAAAAAGTATTTTTGTCTAGTTTCTAGTGAAAATCTCTGTCTAAATTTGAAATTAAAATTAAAACAAAACTAGCTTACTAGGAAAATATGGGAGTTTGTTTTGATCCTCTGGCAGATTTTTTCACTTATAGTAAAACATTTTTTCCACATTATAAGCTAAAAGTAATCCATCAGGGGAACTAAAACTTTTCCTTATCAATTTTCAGGAGTTCTTGACTAAAAACAAGCTCTTTAATCTTGCAGAAAAGTTTGCTGTAAGCTAGTTTTGTCTTATTTCAAGTGCATGAAGATAATTGCACTACAAAATTAGCTAAAAATACTTGGTTATGACTTTGTGTTTTTGCAGTGCAGTATGTTTTGCAGTGTTCAGCATCTTGGGCATCAAAAGAGCGGAGTAGAACCAAACAGAAAGCAAGAGACAAAAATAAAAGTATGCAGGACTATGCAGGTACAGAAAGTTGTGTTTTCATACAATAAGTGCATGTCAAGAATAATAGATATGATTGTGCTGCACACCTGGTTACTGCTGGATGGATTTGCACACATTTCCACACCAAGCTCGCAGCTCACAGTTTTAAAAAATCAGAATAAATAGGAGTGGCAATATGGACTAAAAATGCTATCGCAATATTTTATGGTACTATTGTGATAATGACAAGTATTATGGTTTGAAAAAAACTACTTATCACTCATTTTTTTGGTAACTGTATGGCACCATAAACAGATTTGAAAAAATATTCCCATTTGCAACAGGCCTCTTCAAGATGCCACTTACTTTAAAAGTGTTTTTCTATTTACCTTCAATAACTGAAATGTATCATGACAGTAATAAATCAAAAGTCTTTTCATGATGAGAAAGTTTTCATGATAACTGATAAATGTTGGGCCCTACCCTACAGGTTTTTAGTGTGATCGTCTTCTTTGAGTCTACGACCTTCGCCGGGTCAAGTTAACCTTTACACAGATTGGAAACATGCGACAACACAGTAACAGTTTCACATTTTGCTCTTCCAGGCTGTTGTTCGTTCAGATGGCTGCATGTCATCCAACGCTCTCGTTTCTCACATCTTCAGTCACGTTGTCAGAATAATGCCTCCTCTGTTTGCGGTGCTGAGGGAGCCCAATGTCCCAAGAACGGATCCGGTCGGGGCCGAGCCACAAACCCCGACTCTGGACCGCAGCCCAGCATGGACGCCATGGCGATTGGGAGGAGCCGCAGCCCCTTAGACGAGGAGAGGATGTATGTGATTACGCAGCATGGGAGCCGGATTACACGTGACTTTCTATTATAGCATCGTATATGAAAGACCTCAGTGTGTGTACGGGGGTGTGCATGTGGGGGTGCTCGTGTGTGTGTGTGTGTGTCTCAGCCCCTTTCAGAGCCCCATGGGAATCAGCAGAGCTTCATTCTCTCCTCTGGCACACAGGCCGAGTCACAATCAGCGATCCTGTTACTGCGGGAGGATGGAGGGCTAAAAGCAGATCAGCAGGAGGAGAAAAAAGAAGGAAGGAGGAAGAAGGAGAAGGAAGGACCTGGAGGAGCCTGGAGGCTTCATGGTGTTAAATAAGGGAGAGAACAGCTGAAAGGATAGAGAGAATGTAAAACTGGATTATAGGAGATAAACAGTATGCAGTACCTTGTAAGGATCTTCATCAAACTTTTAAACTTTTGCCCCATTGTGTCTCAAACATAACCACAAACTTCAGATTTGGTCTCATCTGACCTCTTTCCACATGTTTTCTGTCTCCTCTTCATGACTCTGCAAAGTTTTTGCTTTCTTCACCCCTCTTTCACAAATTCCATGTTTGCGATTTACTCATCTAATAGCTGTCATGACGACGGATTCTCCCAACTGAGCCGAGGATCTCTGCAACTTCCCCATCGGCCTCTCGACTGGTCTTTGACTAGACTTCATAACCGGTTACTTATGTTGTGTTTATAATCTAAAACACGGAACTGCCTTGTGGCTGAAAAGTGCTCGACAAATAAACTTCACCTCTCATTTCCTAGTTAGCTGCTGTTCAATTGGTCAGATTGAATAGCAGCCTCAAAGTAGAGGAGATAAACACAAATACACAATACATCAGATATTATTTTTATATTATTTTGCGGTTTTCAATGTCTTGAAAACTGTTTCCTTATGTGTCTTCCAGGTACTTTGGGCCATTTTGCAGCACAATTCAGTAACTGTTAAATGCTGTATATATCAAAGAGAACTTAAAAGAAACTTAACTGCGTAAGTAAATCCCTTAAAATTAAGTCTCTGTCTCTTTACACCGTGTTTAAAATTATTATGCAAGTGATATTTTCTCAGATTTTCTTAAATGGTCAATGCAAATGATGGTCAGTATAATTTTCAAGTCATGAACTATTACAGTATAAATCAAATTTTACTGAACAAAGCTCCCCGTGAGAGCAATATTCTTTTCAAGAATAAAAAACTCAAAATGCACTGTTCCAAATTATTATGCACAGCAGATTTTCTAAACATTTATGGATTATAAAGAACTGCAAATGGTCATTCTTTGAATGTGCAGCATTAAGTGGCCACATGTACTAAAATCAAAAGCTATTTCAATCAAAAACATCTTAACAGACCGAGTTCCATGTTAACATAGGACCCCTTCTTTGATATCACCTGCACAATTCTTGCATCCATTGAACTTGTGAGTTTGTGGATAGTTTCTGCTTGAATTCCTTTGCAGGATGTCAGAAAACCTTCCCAGAGCTGCTGGTTTGATATGAACTGCATTCCACCCTCAGATCTTCTGCTTGAGGAAACTCCAAAGGTTCTCAATAGGTCAGAGGAGGATGGTGACCACACCATGAGTTTCTCCTCTTTAATGGCCATAGCAGCCAATGACACAGTGGTATTCCTTGCAGCATGAGATGGTGCATTGTCATGCATGAAGATGATTTTGCTACAGAAGGTACGGCTCTTCTTTTTGAACCATGAAAGAAAGTGATCAGTCAGAAAGTCCATATATGGGTGTGCCGTGTTGGCGTAGGGGATAGCACAACCCATGTTTGGAGTCCTTTAGTCCTCGACGCGGCCGTCGAGGACTAAATTAATCTTCATGTACAGCTGGGCCCACTGCCACCATTTCTGCTTGTGAGTACTGGTTGGGGTGGCCCAATAGTAGGTTCATGCACCACAAGCCTCTGGAGGATCCTCCACCTTGAGGTTCCAGAGGCACCAGCAGCTTCAAATAACTGTTGCTGCTTTGTAAGGGCATTTTAATAGCTGCTCTCTTAATCCGATGAATTTGTCTAACAAAAACCTTCTTCATTATGCCTTTATCTGTACAAACCCATCTTTGTTCTGAATCAGCCACAAATCTCTTCACAGTACAATAACGCTTCAGTTTTAGTTAAATATCTAATGTTTTCATATCTTGTCATACGGCCCTACACTATCTGATGATTTTTGTCAGCAGAGATATCCTTTCTCTTTCCCATATTGCTTGAAACCTGTGGCCTGCTTAATAATGTGGAACATCCTTCTTAAGTAGATTTCCTTTAATTGAGCTCACCAGACAAACTAATCAACCCAGCTCCCTGAAATTAATTATAGTGGTTCAAAGAGCCCTGACACACAATAGCATCTATAAATTTAATAGCACAACAAAAAATTTAATCTTTATGACACGATTTGCTTATGATGAAAGAATAACTTTGTAACATGGTGTAAAGCTCAAAGAAGTAAATTTTACAAAACACTGCCTCTTTAACAATTAGACATTATTTAATAGGTGTTTTTGGCATTACTGAGACAAAATGTGAGAACCTCTTAGGCCAAGTGGAAACAGAAACTGATTACTAATTACAAATAAAATATTTCAGACAGGACAAAAGTTTGTTTTTTCAGATTGATCCATTCAGACAGCATATATTAAAAGAAAGCAAGTACGCTTCATCAATTTCAAAGATAAGTGGCTCTTTTTTATTTTAAAGTAATACACAAATGTGTGTTTTGTTATCTGGGAAATCATTCTGCAGCCAAATAGAGGAGAGCAGGAGACTGACAGCCGCCGTCAGAACAGAGGACGGCCATAACTAAGTGGAATGAACGCCCTGTGGCAGGAAGAGCGCCGTCTGAGTGTGTGTGTTACCTCCGCGTGTGTATGTGTTACCTCTGCGTGTGTGTGTTACCTCTGTGTGTCTGCGCGTTTGTTTGTAATAACTTGTGGGGACCATTTTCCTGACACATACTAGGTTGTAGGGACCCACTGCTCCTGGTGTGGACCGAAGCCCTCAAGAGGAAACACTGTTTTTGGGTCAGGGCTCAGATTTAGGACTAAGGTGTGAATTGAATTTTGGTTAGGATAAGGATAAGGTTTAGGCTGTAGAATTGAATGGAAGTCAATTGAAAGTCCCCACAAAGGTAGCCACTCAAACATGTGCGCGTGTCTGTGTGCATGTCTTTGTTACCTCTGCGTGTGTGTGTGTTACCGGCGTGTGTGCGTGTGTGTGTTACCTCTGCATGTGTGTGTATTACCTCTGCATGTGAGCCCCTGGTGACAGATTTCACCACAATGGCTTTGTTTTTCTCCTCGATCTCGAAGCCATAGTCTTCCTCCTCAGGGTGAATCTGGCACACAGACAGATTTACGCTGCTACATTGCGTGACAAATATGTTTTCTACACTTTTGCTAAAGTTACCCCCCTTTTTCCAAAAAGTGTCACATATGCATAAATCCGCATGTAAACATAAAATCCTTTGAGATTTTTGGGATTTTCTCCTCCCGTGTCAGGAGTCTCACATCCGATGATGTTCTTGGCTCCCCTCATCATACACGCCCCCACCATGAATTGAGTACGTCATCGTCAAAACCCATTAGCGTCTGCTTCTGCTGGGCTGTCTTCCTGCTGCACGGCCCTGATAAGATGGTGATCTCCTTTGTTGTATCAGAGGACATGACTGCAGTAAATAAAGAGTTCCTGCACTCCGCCTCAGTAACGGGGCAAGAGCAGAGGGGGGATCGGTTCAGCTAATCAAGTCAACGCCATTTCCACTTCTCATGGAAGGCCAGATAAGCGCGACTGCTTCCCACATTGGATGTGGAAAGAGACGTTGGCCATGCCTGTAGGCCTCCGCTGGACAAACAAGTCCCTTTCTCTTGCACCTTGTAGAATAAAACCACTCTGCTAGAACTGCTGGCTGACCTCATTTCACCTGGTAAATTAAGACTTGGTTGGACTCGTCTCTGTCTACCTCAGATTTATGGTTTTCTCAGAGTCAAAGGAACAGAGGATTCATCCAGGCTAATGCAACTGATGATAATGTGATTACACACATATACACTTTTACCTGAGGAGTGTAGCCGAATATTTGCAGAAAGAAACTGTGGCCTGTTTTTACCTCAGATACATGAAACCTCATTGTTTCCAACTAAAACGATGTTATATGTGTTTATATGGGAGAAGATAAATGCAGGGAAGTGGAACATCTGCCTGCCAGGTTTATTGTTCTTGAGATGTGTTCACAGTCATTTTATTATTAGCATATACAGTATATCTACGTATGTTCCAGATGGTGCAGATAGCACAGTGTGAAGCAGCTATTCTGAGCCAAGAAAGAGAATTTCTATAATTTGTGTGTAAATGTAAAATCTTGAAGGCTCACCACCAGGGACTTGGCCAGGATGTTTTCTATGAGTTTGAAGTCATTTCGCTGCAGCTGCTTGCTCTTAGTGCCGGTTCCCTCCGTTTCTTCATCAGCATAGAAACGGAAGAACTGCGAGTCATCTTTAAACTCGCTCTTCTCCAAAACTGAGGGATGAAAAGAAAGAAGAGCGCACGTGAATATAAAAAAAGCAGTAAGAGACAGTATGCACATCTCTCAGTTTCTATTGGTTGAATCTACAGCAAAACCAAAAGCTCTAAAATGTGATGTACTATAGAAGCAGGAAGACTTCAAAACAGAGAGGGCATTTGGTCAATTAGGTCATAAAACCATGATGCTCATCTGAGACATCTGGAGTTAAACACATCTGGGTAACAGCCTGGGGAACGCTCCAGAGAGCACAAACAGATATCTGCTCTGTGTGTGTGTGCATGTGCGCGTATGTATGTGTTAGAGCGCACTTGGGTAGAGAGTTGCTTTAACACATGGGGCACCTCAGACAGGTGAGCGCACACGGCTAATGCAAATTCAAACCCAGAATTTTTAGGAGCCTGAACTCAACAAAAACATTCAAAATCCTGCCAAAAATATCTAAATGAAATTTTATTGTTGTTTAATGTACAAAATGCTTTACATTAATTTCACCTCAAAATTTAATTGCTCTTCAGTGACATGTTTTGTTACGTCCTGAGGAATACTGCAGCATGTACTGAATTACTACTGATCTGAACTTGTTAGAAGTCCCACCAGGTTTTCTGAAGTAAGTGTATAAATTAACACTATTTTAGTTTGTCTCAGCAATTAAAAACTATATTTCGATAATCTTCCTAACAAAAAAAAGCTAAAACTTGGAAGACTCCAAGTTTAAGTATCACAGCAGATGCTATAGTTTCAGAGAAAATGAAGATGGAACATGAAATAATTTGGATTTGTTTGTCCCTTGCCAAATTTCTTTGCATTATAAAATATATAAACCTTTTATAAATATCATAAACAAGGCTACAGACTTTTGCAAACAATAGATCCACGTGTGCAATGATTTATGCAGCTGAAGTAAATTAAATCAAATTTACAGAAGTTTTAGTAAGAAAAAAACCCCTAAAAAAAATAAGATGTTTTTCCTTTGGCACCATCTAAAAAATGGGGAGTTTCTGTGTTTTAAAACTTAAAATTTATATGTGCAAAGTGGCTTGTTTTTTATTTTGTTTTGCTTTGAAATATCCACATTTATTTTTTCATTCAATTATAAGAAAACAATAAGAAATTGTTATATTTTACTCCAATTCAGATGTATTTTTTTGGAAGTAAGACATAAGAAAAATTACAACAAATTTAGACCCATTTTACTGAAGAAAAAAAAAACACTACCAAAAACTATGTTTTTTGGCACTTGCAGAGCTCCATGCAGTGTCTGGTCACTGGGCCATAAACTCAGACATTCAGATTCTTTTTATGAGCTTTGAGCCAAGAGCCTGATGTTTCCATGGGCACCAATTTATACTGAACAGCAGCATTAGATGCATTACACAACAACACACCTCTAGAAAACTAAACTACTTTCTCTGGATCACGTGTGAAATGTATTTTGTTGAGTGTAACTGAATTTTTTTCCAGGCTTCTGGCCCTTTAAGGCAACTAAATCAAGCAAATCTGAGCACTTAGCTGTTCAGAGATTTGGAGAACATCTTCCACCCAAAGACAAACTACACACACCTTCACACCACACCCTGTCAGAATGGCCGCACTCCAACACAAACCATTTATGAATATGAGTTATTTCCTGTGATTCATAAAGGCTGGGGGCCTTTAATACCTTTACACCACCTACTTAACTGAAAGGAGCGCTGGTCCGGAAACTGCTAGAAACAAGCGAGATACACACACACACACACACACACGCACCCTCCTGCGGACCCCCCCCACACACCTACAACACCCACACACATGTTTGTGTGTCTATCTTTGTGGGGACTTTCCATTGACTTCCATTCATTTCTACAGCCTAAACCTTACCCTTATTCTAACCCTATCACTAGCCATTACATACCTAACCCTAACCAAAACTCAATTCACACCTTAGTCCTAAATCTAACCCCTGAACCAAAAACACCAGTTCCCCTGGTGGGGACCAGGCTTCGGTCCCCACAGGAAGCAGTGGGTCCCCACAACGTAGTATGTGTCAGGAAAATGGCCCCACAAGTTATTACAAACAAACGCGCACACACATTTGTACATATTTGGAAATCATGTGCAAGTGTGAAAACAACCTCACTTAAGTTTATTTTGGAATGTGAAGCGATACGCTAAATTTTAAATTATTTTATCCAGTTATTTGATGCATCATTTAGTTTTTAATACTGAAAGTCTTACCAAAGTCGGACAGTCACCATTCATCATTAGTTTAGACAGTGACTGGAGTTTTGAATTAATTTACATTTCAGTTTAAAACTGCTGATCGGGTTGTGCTGGAGGGAAATCTGTGTTCGCAAAACATAATACTTACATTTTCAAATGTCATTTACATGCAGGATCCATTTAACCTGTCACAACATGGGGCTGCTGCAGTCAATTTAATCTGTATTTCGGTTTTTTCACATTGCATGCTAAGCTGTCTGAAAGGCCAACAGGCTTCAGGCTTTTATTACAGACAAGGACAGGAAAAGAAAAACAAGAGCAAAAGAAGAGTTTCAACAGACCTGCAAAAAGCAGCAGATGTGCTGACTAAGGTCTTGAGAAAGTGAATTGATTGGAGGTTAGAAGTAGCAACCGATTGGGAGGAAATGGGTCAAGGCCTTTCAGAAGGGCAGTGAAAGGTCAGAACAGGTGACACCTTCAAACAGATGGCAACGGTAGGAACCACAGAGGATCTGAGATTATATCATATTTAGCTAATGCTGCCTCCACTCTGCACTGTCACATTTTCAACAGTTTACATTTAAGTCAAAACTTTTCATTTTGATCTCATTTGACCAGAGCGTCTTCTTTCACACGTTTGCCTTGTTCCTTGTGGAAAACTGTCATGTCTACAGATTATCAACCAGTTCTCCAGCTGATTCTCTGTTTAATACTTTCCTGACCTTGTTTGTTAATTTTGGTGGAAGGTAATGTCTTAGTAGGCTTACAGTTGTTGCAAACATTTCTATTTTTAATTTATAGATTGAACAGATCTGAATGAGATAACCTAACCCTGCTTTAAACTTGTCCAAAACTTCCTGCTGTGTTTCTGTTTTTGTTCTTTGTGATAATGTTTCTCTCCTACAAACCTCTGGGGTCTTCATCGTCCAGCTGTGTGTTTGCTGACATGGGTACTTTAAACCCAGATAGACTAAGGATTCAGATGGATGATGAATGAGAAAAAATTCACAGCTTCATCTGGTTTTCACATTGTTATATATAAAGGTGCACCAAACAACATGGACGATGTGAAACAGTTACGACAGCAGCAAGCCGGGAGGCAAGGAGACCAAGATGTACCGCTGTGGTAATTAACACCAACGTAGAGCAAGGCATTGGAGGGATTCAAAAGTTTTCATGTAGCATAGATGACTGTAAATCCTACATTCTCTCTGTTTACTTTCCCACTGCCAGTGAACTCCACTAAGTCAACAAGACCTATGTTTTCCTACAAAGCAGAGATTGCTTGTTTAATCAGCACTAGAGTCCAGATAATCCCCGACACTGACACAAATAAAGCACAGTAGCACTAAACATCTTCCAAACAATTACAACCACAATCAGAGAAGTCTTAAAACTAGAATGAGAGAGAAACTTAAACTAGAGTGCAGTGAAATATGATGAGATGACAGAAGACTAAAGACTTTTTTCCCAGTCATATGAATAAGCAACACTGACCTTGTTTTAAATTGCCCAGTTTGAGTTAGGAAATGAGGAATTACTCTCATCATATCCCATTCTTATTCTGACACTTCATGCTTTAGAGCATCTCAATTTATGCTTCTTTGCGCCGTTCCAAGAATACGATAGCTGTCAGTTAGAGGTCCAAGCAGCGGTCATGGTTCAGGAGTCTGACCCAGACGGCTCTGGCAACATTCTGGGCTGGAACCCACTGCAGTGCATTGTGGTCAGCTAGGCTGTGAGAAATCAGACGGGCCATGCAAATCTATGCACCCTGTTTCTTCAAACAAATGCGGCGTATAAAAGGCAGGCGAAGATGAAATTGTTTTAGGTTGACAGCAGAACAGACTGAGGGCAAATACGGGACCAGATAATGAAGAGCAGCACCAGGGATGAGATTATTGAAACATAAACACTTCTGAATGAATTTCAAGTGCTTGTGTAAGAGAAGGAAGCACAGCGGACAAGAGATGATCTGCAATAGTAAAATGATTCACTGTGTTAAACAAGAGGCAGCAATGGTCTGCAAGTGTGTGTAGAGGAGTGAACTGACCGTGGTGCATGTAGCCACTGTTGCAGAGGCCCACACCCAGTGTCACAGCGTCCTCTCTGTTGGAGCAGTCTCCCTGGAAAACCAAACCAATGACGCAGTCAGTGGGTCAGTCAAAAGGCCTGGCTGCAGCTGCAACACCTGGGCTAAGCATGTCTCAAAACTGCCGTATGCATTCACAGCAGAAAGACGTTAAGATAACTGATCAATGAGCTTATTGATCAGTTTCTGCTGCAAAAAACTCCTTCATTGTTCCACAAAACTATACTGTACTCTGTAGACTGTACTCTTTGTCATTTGTCCAAAAAAAACCAAACATACTGACTGAATCTTTCCAGTGATTTTATAAAAATAAAACTCAGCTGGAAAAATGAAAACATTTCAACTGAATTTAAACAGGACCATTAGTTTAATAACAAGAACAAACAAATGAAAAAGCCTAAAACAAATACTGAATTAACCTCAATTTAGGTCCATTACCTTCTTGTTGCTTTGTTGAAGTGTAAGATGCTTACCTGTGAGATTAACCAGTCCACCAGTTTGCAAGCAGGCAAAACAGATTTAAAGGTTTTCAGATGGTGGTCTCTGTCCCTGAAGGAGCAACAAAAGGAAAAAAAGCAGGTGTAGTAAAATCTCACATTCATTTTTATCTTGACTGTTATGACTAAGTTTACTAACAGATGTACAATGAACCTCAACCTCCGTCCTGAATCGACGGTGAACCTCCTATACACTGCAGTGTTTCAGTGTGTATAGCAACAGACCTTTAATGTCCTTTAATGCCTTTAAGGTCCATTAAAGGCATTAAGTTCTTCACACCTGCATAATGCTATTATAATGGTGATATAAAGTGTAGACAGTTTGCAATCATCATTTGTAGCTCAGAATAGATTTTTTAACTTGTTTAAACAACCAAAAACAATAAAACAAACAAAAATAGAGAATAATAATGCACCTAAAAATCAGCTGTTCACATAAATTGGATATTAGTCAGGTTGGCCGACTGTAAACAGTGACTAGGTGGGCTGGAACTCAAAAATGCTATCTTCTTTTACTATCTTTTTTTGACCAATGAACACACCAGAGACCAGATCAGGTTGTGTTAATGAACACTGAAAGTGAAACTACTGAGGCGCTAAAAAAGGCGGCAGTGATGTAAGAAACTATTAAAAAGGTAACTGTATCTTCTGCTACGTTTTGGTTTGTCTGACTTTTGTTCAGGTGCATTCAGACTTTCAGCTGATAAAGTTTCTCTGTTCTGTCCTTTAGAGCTTTCAAAATCTGCCCATCATAAAATGATTTAAATTAAGAAACATTTTTGTAATCTTAACAATGAGCCTACAACTTTAGCTAGCTAGTTATGCTAACCACGCTAATTGCTGGAAACTGGTCATTTTTGTCTCACTTCATTTGTAAGCTACTAAAATGAAAATTAACATTAAATGCAATATCTAAGAAGTGCATATTTGAACAATAGAGTCTTTAATGCAGGAAGGGGGGGAAACATGAGTAATTATTTTATAAGTGAAGACTGCATTATTAGACAAATTAAATCAGAAGCAGCTTTATCACTCTGAAAGCTTAATAAAGCAGGAGGAGGCTTCATAATTATTAATATTCATTAATCAATAAATCACCTAAACCTTTTAATTAATTGCTGCTACAGTACCAATATAGTGCAGATTAAAAACAGAAAGACCCTGTTACATAACCGCAGCCTGGCAGAGGAACTGCCTTTGTGTGTTAATAAGATTTGTCCTCTTTGTTTGCAGCCTGAGCTTTTCAATCAGACGGTGAGCGATGGAGCCAACGATAGCAGACAAGATGGCGGCGGTTTGTGTGGAGAGACTTTCACATTACTAATTTTAAGTCTACAGTGCCTTTCAAGGTATCTCATTTAATATTTACTTGAAGTTTTAATATTAAAATAATTCAGATCAGAACCAGATATTCTTTAGAAATAAACAAAAATTAATTAATACAAATTAATTAATTTATGTAGTTTAATTAATCTGGTATTAACGCATATGAAAGCAAGGAAATAAACCAAAAGAATGAAATTTGTTTTTGCACTTCAAATTAGAAATGAACCGAAGTAATTCATCTACCTTGATTCAGTAAAAATTAAAAGTCCTTATCTTACAGTATATGCTTCCTTTAAGCACCTTCTTTAATTTAAAGTCTTAAAAAGTCTCTCACATATTCCAACATGAACAGCATAAACCTGGAAAGGTCACATTAGATGTCATGCACCCTGTCATTTCTGGCAGGGAGGCAGTTTGTTCAATGGTTACAGGAAAAGTGTTGAACTGGGTTAATGTGAGTCCTGACTATGAATATGCATCTGTGCAGCTGGAGGGCAGAAATATTAGCATATAGGAGGGGAGGGCATTAGGGGGGCAGGTACTTACTTGATGACGGGTGTGTGGAGGCTGTGGAGGCGGCAGTACAGCCTGACACCCTGTAAGAGAGGAGCATAGTGCTGCTGAGTCACAGGTCGCACATGAGTTGGATGAACATGTACCATCATTAACACAAGGCGAGATATGAAGAGTGCAGCAACTCTCCCTCAGGTTATTGATTCAGAGTCTACAACACACATTTGTTCCTAACGTTTAGATTAGCTCACAGTGAGGAAGAAGCTCTTTCTCAAAAGCATTTTTGGTGCCATGCTACATGTATAATCATTACCTTCTGCAGCTTCAAGTAAAAGCTACCTTCTGAAAATACATTTCGGTAAATTTCACACCCCATGAAATTTACCAAATGATTTCACGTAGCAATCACAAACCTTAATGTAATTGAAATCACATTTTATGTGATAGAAGGGGTGGCATTTATATTGTTTATCATTTATTGCGATAAATTTAGATAAGAATTTTGATTAAACATTGTCTCAATAAACTCCAATTAATTAAGTTGATAAAACAAAACATGTCTGTATTGTCGGAAGCGTTATTTTTACTCTTTTCTCCATTGCTTGATCAATTACAGTATCAATAAATATTAACAAATCTGAAAATATGATTAAATGCAGTTACTATGTGCAGTTTCCTTATACAAATCACACTTCGTTATGTGACTGGTTTTATAAATAGTTTTGTTTTTCATAATTCGTGTTTGTGGAGTTAAGATTGCTGCATCATGCAGTCGCAGCCGTACAGTTACCTAAAACATTAAATAGTTTCTATCAGCACATTTATCGTTATGACAACTGCACCACAAAATATCATGATTAAACTGTAAGTCCATAATGCCCACTCCTATTTGATGAATGATATTAAGGTAATGAATAACAAAAGAAAAAGGATACATTGCTTCCTGTGAGTGTGGCGTGCCACTGTACTGTAGAATTTATTCCTCTGCAGGTGGTAAATTAAATCCAATAAAACCAGCTGCCTTTAGACGTTTTCTCATTAGAAATTACTTTAATCCCAGAGTCAATCCAGAGATTTCATAAAAACCTCAGAGGTTTTCCTGAGGTCACACTGTTCTATGTCATGACATCACTGCAAACCTGCCAAGACCTGAAACAATTCATGCACAATCGGTCTTCATTCGAAAGCCAGAGATCATATCATCTACTACAATTTTTTTTTTTAAACTTAAATTCTGGTTTTAACAAGACAAAATAAAGTCTGAAACCAGAACTTAGACTCTACTTGATAATTCCCTCATTGAATCCCTGTAAAAGGTATTTGTCAAGTTTCATGTTGTAACTATAAAGTAACTATAGACATCTTTAGTCTTACTCCATGTTATATTTTGCTTCCATGCAGAAAAACATGTTTTCATGACTTTGTGTTTTGACTTTGGCTCTGGATGATTTTTATCTCATTTTAAGTTCAAGACATTAATCTTTTTACAAGAGTTTTTACTGTTTGATTATTAAAAAATGTAACTCTAATGTGATGAGTATAACCAAATATAATCTATTTTGTTTCTTAAAGAACTTTAAACTTTACTTGGTGAAAATTACTTGTTGTTTATTTACAATTTCTTCAGGTAAATCTTTTAAAGACAGTATAAATGTGTGACTCTGATAAAGTCGTAATCTGATACCAATGTTTAGCACAAAGAAGAAAGTTAATTGTGTCATGTTTCAGATCTTTTTACCTTTCAGATATCTGCTGCAAGTTACTATTTGGGTCTGCCACTTCTACTTTTGTTTTCTAGTTTCCTTACAGTTTAACACAAACATGGCACAATATGCTGACATGCTCAAGTACAAAAACTGAAGAGAAACTACAACCATCAGAATCCTGCAGAATTACTGATGAATTATTTATTTGCAAAAAAGTCCAAGTGCAAGGAGGAAAAAAAGGATAGAAAGGGCTGCAGGTATATTATCACCATTCTGACAATTGCATGCAATTGATGACAATTGTAATTGCAATTAATCAAAAAATTTTACACTCCTAATTTCCCATTATCACAATGTTTTTAATCAGTTGTGGGGATTAAGACAGTGTTTAATTGGCCAAGTACATTATTGGCAATGTTTGGAGGCATTTAAAATATGATGGTTTACCAAATTACATTACTGAAATAATTGTATAATTGTAATAGTAATTGTGATGTTGCTCACACGGTGACCACTGCAGCTGAACATATTAGGCAGCTCTGTCAGGCAGAAACCATCTTCAGTTTGAAATGTAAACAGAGTTTAAACTGTTTTTAATAGCTTCATATTCACGTTGTGATGTCACACATATCCACAGCTAGGAAATCAGGCTGCAGCCAGATTTCAGTTTCAACTGTTTTCATCAGACAGAGGAGAGAATTGGTTTACCTTTGACATGATATCTTCCAGTTCGCTGCGGGCCTTGTAGGTGCCGTCATCATAGCGGAAGCGGTACAAGACCTGTTCGTTCTTGAACTGGTGTTTGTCTGACACTGAAAGATCAGCCAAATAGAAAAATGGATTGGACTGTAGTTATTAAGTGACTAATCAGAATCCACCGCGTAAGGTCCTTGTGTCATGTGTTTGTTTTGACTTGTAAATATGAAATGATGGCTGTTAGAGGTCTCTGATTTTAATCAGTGGTTTGCCTGAAAGTCAGTCTTATGTCCGTTTTCCAGATGCATTATGGATGAGACTATAAATCTGAGTACTGCATACAAAAATGGGACATCGACTCTAGTTTGTGAGGAAACTGCAGAGTAAGACAAAAACATTATTAGTAATGCAAAAATAGAATAATTTATTTGTATTTTCTACTATTTTAGATTTTAGATCCAGATGTAGGCTGTTTCTGTATTCTGTTTAAAATCATTTTACATATTTAACTTTCTCAGGGTACAAACTAGGTCAAACATTAAAAGGAAATCTGCAGTTGTAAAATCTGTATCTGAAGAAGAAACAATAATGTTGAAATATTCAACAAAGCAAACAGCTGCCAATTCTCATAAAGCCACTACACCCCCAAAACAAGTTGCTTTTCACGAAGCCTCCGCCGCAGTGAGATGGGAAAACGATCGGCGAGGACATGACAGAAACAGAGGCAGATCGGTTCCACCACAACAAGCTGGCATTGACTCAAACAAGCTGCTGGTTTTGCCTTAGTCTAGACTTGAAATGCCCCCAAAAAAACTAAAGGAATGCACCAGGAAATGGGCTTTTGGAACGTGTTAAACATGGGAGTTATCGAGGACATGAAACCATCGTTGGGTTACCCCTGGTCCAGAGCAGATGTCAGAAGTGGGAACGTTGGCAATCAAACGTGTGTTTCAACGAGTCCAATGTGTAACTGAATGCAGAGATCAATGAGGCTGATTGTCTTTTATTGATATTACAACATGTAGGGAAAGGTTCCTTTTAAAGAGACTAACATGACTGTTTGATTTTGCCTGTAAGGCATGCATCTCTTGGCTATGAGGGGCCGTCAGTGAAAGTCTCTGGAGGTTTCCACAGGTTTTAGGAAACATGAATGTTGGCTTTCAGCAAATTTTCCATAGAGCGCCTTGTCTAAACTGTGACAGTGGATTGCACTTACAATGTGCCGCTCCAGCAACATCCTGAACAAATACATTCATGCATTATTTATGCGGTAATTTAGTCTGGAGAACCCAAGAGTGTCAATAGTAGAAATAATAAGACAAAAAAAAGGAATTTCAAAGGAAATTAAAATCCTGACTCAGGGAAACAATAAAAACTGAGTCTAACTAAAACAAACAAATCTCACACACACACACGCACCCCCGCACACACACACAAAGAGAACCACAAGTGGCAAAGAATAGTCAGAAGTAAAAAAGATTTTATGTAGCAAGTGGGAAAGAAAGAAAGAAGTAAAGGGGAAAAAAGAAAATTAGAAAGAAAGTGAGAGAGAGAGGAAGAAAGAAAGAAAGAAAGAAGGAAAGAGAAATAAAAACAAAGAGAAGAGAAGAATAGATCAACGTTACCGTGGTGAATGATGCCATTTTCCAGTAAGGCCTGTCCCAGGTTCACTCCCTCATCGGCGTTGCTGATCTCTCCGCTTTCAATCAGCCACGACACAAACTCACTGAGGGAGGAGAAGAGGAACCAATGATGACAGCCGTCTTTAAACTGATCCTCTGCTTATCGTTTAATCACCAAAACGGCAAGGCTTCAAAGCCATGAAGTGGAGAAATTACTGGTTTGAGTCTTTCAATACTAGAGATGTCAGTTCAATGTCTGTCATGTGAAACGAACAGGAAAGAGTCGGCCTGGTTTGCCTACAGCATCCCAATATGTGACTTAAAACATTCAGCTAATCAAGGGCCAAACAATGGGGGCCAAACGATAGGGCCAAATGATGGGGGCTAAAAGATGAAGGGAGGTGTTTCTGTTCAGTCTGTGCTGTTTTTAGCTCTCCTGTCCCCTGACTCCTCAGCTGGCCCACCTGTCCCCTGGGAAGCTTCGTGTTGACACGGCGGTGGAAGGTTATTTATACCCAGGGCCGTTTTTCTCTTCCAAGAAGAGCAAAATGATTTCAGTGTTTTTACTGAGACCACAGGTACAGGTGTAAAGCGTATTCTACAGATGAGCTCCTTCACAAAAATCTATCATTTCTGCCTAGATGCACTCTGGCCATCCATGTTGAAGCTCTCGTCTCGTTTCTGAGGCAATGTTGCCTAACAAATGTTTGAGGGAGAAAATGAGTTTGTTCCTCCTTCACCTCTCCTCATCTTCCTCAGATAATCAATCAGAGGGAATCTGAGAGACGATTTGTATTTATGGCTGCCATCAATAATCCTGACAAAGAAACAACATTAGCCAAAAGGTGTCTGGGTGTTTGAATCTGCAGTTCAGACTGTACATGTGTTTTCTGATATGTTTTGATTTTAATGTTTGTATGAATGTGTTTTTCACCTTTTTAAAATGGTAATTGTTTTTGGTTTGTTTATTTTATCTCTTAATCTCTTTTCATGCTCATTTCTAACTCAGGGAGTTTAACTGATGTTGAGAGGAGGAATAACAACACCAGGGGTTTGGGGGGCGTGTGCATGTGCGTGTTATGTAAGAGTCAGGTTAATTTTGCACCCAGATGTAAAGGGAGAAGATTTTATGAGCATGATGAGCCGAATGAAGGAATGTGATGGGAGACGGAAGGATGAAGGCAGGGATAAAGTAACAGTTGATTATTCATCTTGTGTTAATTCATTCTGCTGAACCTGCAAGAAAAAACAGGAAGACATATTTCCCTGGTACTTCTTGTTAAAGGGATCCTGATCAGAACTTCTCAAGGCTTTAATAAGCTTAAAAGTAAGAAAAAGTGAAAAATGGTGAACAAATGATATATTAGACATTAAATATCTATTTAAAGCTGTCACACAGTATCTAAAAGTCTTTAGGATTCATATTGTTGGTGGTAAAGTCTCTTTGTCTGCTAGAAAGGTTTCTCAGCTGCATTTTACACCATTCATCAGATGGTGATAAATGGACAAAATTGACGCAAGTTATTCTGAAAAGTTAAGGTTTTTTCCTGTCTTTAGCAACACTAAAATAAAAATTTAATCTGCATATGTATCATGAAGCAAATTGTTCTTAAGTTTTTTTTGTCAGTTTTATAATCATATAAAGATTAGCACGTTATGCACTGAAAGTATAAATAGAGATAATCCTGTAATCCCTTAATTCTGTTAAATTCAAAACTGCTAGCTCTACCAAAAACATGCAATGATTTTTTTGCCCTTTATGGTTATGGGGTTGTTGCTTTGTTTTTTTTACATTTGACAAATTATGCCCAGTGAAAGTTGTATTTGTAGAGAAAACTAGGAATCAGTATTGGTCTTTAACTTTGATTGTTGCTCTAGATTAATCTAAAAATATATATCTTATAACAGTTTTGTAATTAAAGTCCCGAAACATTCAATTGTTTTTCTAAAGTTTTCTGTTATGTGTCGGAACACCACCAGTTTTTGTTTGGATTTTCTGCTTTTTAATGTTTCCATGAGTCATAACTCAGAGTTAGTTCCTCATCAACCCTAAAAAAGCAATAAACTGTCAACTGCAAGGGGAATCAAAGTTTGGGGAAAGCATTCAAAACATAAAGAAAAACTTCAAAAGTCATCTGCAAAGACTGAAGAGATTTATCAAGACGGCTTTAACACTGGAAGTATAACGAAACCGGGCAAGATTTAAGACTTATAATAACTAATTGTGTTTTTTCTGTAAATTGGACAATAAGCATGTTTTCAACTTTCTGAGCCATTTCTCCACGTTTTCACACTAAATTGCCCAAGCTCCATTTGCTGTGTGCATCCGGCCGGGACTAGAGCCTTTCTTTTTGGAGCTAATTTATCGACTAGAACTCACAGCCTTCACATTTAGCAAGGAAGAGGAACAGACAAGACAACATTTCTCCTCATTGGAGGCAAAACCAAACCTGCAACCAAAAGATGACGGGACACAAGCTAACCCCATCATGAACCCAAATACCTGAAGACTTACCTGTTTTTAGCTGGAAGACATCTCATGGCATGAAAAAACAGGGGCAAGATGAAAAGGTAAGCTACAGCTTTAAACCCCACAAAGTAGTTTAAGTCACGAAATTATTTTAAAATCAGCCATTTGTAAGTTTGGACAGCAAATAGTTGATGGGATCAGGCTACAAAGACAACCAGTGGCTATCCAACTGGCAGTCAGCCTCTCATAATGAAATAAGGACTGAAGCTGCACTTATAATTTCATCACAAAGACAAATGCAGAGAGAGCACTCATCCACAGGACATGACAGCTGGAGACATGTGGGAGGTGCTTGATCGATAAGAAACACTGAGCCAGGTAAAATAAGGTGGATCAGACTCATAAGGAGGAGGAGGAAAGACAGAAATTACACTGATGAGGGTCATCTGTAATTTAATGCTGTTCCGAGATGAGCTGAGAGGTTTGGTACAAAACATTACAGAGTAAAGAGCATGATGCAGCCTGGGGACAGGTCAGAGGTAAAGGTGAAGTTAACCCAAAGCTGATATTTTTTTTTACCCATATCTGACTTTTCCACTGCAGTCTGAACGGCACAATGCTGACCTGTTCCCCCAAAACAACAATCAGTTTGGGGCCACGTTCATATGTGAGACTAAATCAGACATATTTAGTATGAATCTGATTGTTTTCAAGGCAACTGCAGTCAGTATGATACTGTCACTGTTTATCCGATGTTGAGGTTACCGAGCCGTTGTTACTAGTTTTGGTTTCTTTTTCTTAGCTCTCTTCATCTTGTTATGATTTGTGAACAGAGTTCTTCTACTGCACATATGGCTTGTTTTGGGGTCATAAACCGTTCACATAGAAGCAGTGGTGGGAAGTAACGAAGTACAAGTACTTCGTTACTGTACTTAAGTACAATTTTCGTGTATCTGTACTTTACTTAAGTAGATTTAATAATGGATACTTTCTACTTTTACTCCACTACATTTAACAGTAAGTACCTGTACTTTCTACTTCATTACATTTCTATATAGCGTTTCGTCACTCGTTACATCCAAGACGAATTTCAGTTTTTTGATTTGTTCGTTAGTTTGAAAGTATCCAATGGCGAGAGCAGAATCAGTCCGCTGAACCAATCCAAAGCGGGAAATAACCATTAGCCCCTCCCTCAAGAAGAGCAGCACAGTACGCAGGACCTGCAGAATCATTAACTCTCAGAATGGAGTCCAAGGATAGTCATCCTCCAGAAGACCTGCCCCACCCATGGCCTTATTTAAAAGATTTCTTTGAAATAACTGGGTCAAAAAACGCTTCCTGGAGATTCCAATGCCGCCTTTGCCTTCCCCGAAAGCATGAAATTCTATCTTTCAAAAATTCACCATCAAATTTGAAAAAACATATTGAGGTAAGTTAAGTTGCTAAACGCTATCGATGTTAAATTAATTTGTGTTAGTGAAGTTTTATGTAATCTTAGCAAGCTTTTTGTTGAACTCGACTGCAGTAAATAAATACGATTACTGTATATTGTTATAAGCTAGCATGAACTTGCAAGTAACAGTGATTACTGCGGTCGTGATCACGTCTCCCGCCATGAATGTTACATATAAGTTGACGCTAAACTCCTTCACGTCCTGGTTATTGAATAAATGTTAGCGCCATTAAAATAATCTCCATGTAACAGTTACAGTCATATTCAATAAATTAGAATATGGGTTCCAATGAGACGCAATTGTCGCAAGTCCGGCGACATTGGCGGACATGCCCGCCCACAGAGTCAGCTGTACCCCCCCTGCCTGGAAGGTGTTTATTGTCAGCCCCTTTCTGTTAAGAGTTCTCTCAAAATAGCTGGCAAAAAAGTTAAGTTCATGTTTTGTTAGGACGAAAGACTAGATGTTTCCAAATCGCTTGATGTTTGTTAGGTCAGTTTAAAGTCCCTGTTTTCAGGGAAACAATTTTCTTTGGAACGTGTTTATTTTGAATTAAATAAAACATTTCAAAGGTATAATAATTTCTCTCATTTTGCCTAATTACATGTAACCCTGCAGGTCATCCCTGGAATTCTGATGCATAGAATAAAATATCTAAATCTAAACTGTCACAGGGGGTAAACACAATAAAAACATGCTTTATCTGCAGCATTGCTCATTAAAATGGTACATTACTGATTTATTAAAACTAAATACGATAGGTACACTGAATGACATTATATAAGCCGTTAGGTATTATGGTCGGCAAGTACTTTTACTTTTAATACTTAAGTAGTTTTAAAAGCTTGTACTTTCTTACTTTTACTTAAGTAAAATAATAATGTGGTACTTTGACTTTTACTTGAGTAAATTTTTGTCTGTGTATTTGTACTTTTACTTAAGTACATTGTATGAGTACTTTCTCCACCACTGCATAGAAGTCTAAAAATTAGTGACAATGAGTTTAAATCAAGTAAGAGAAAGTTGAGTAAACCTATTCTCATCTGTATGGCCTCTTGAAAAAGCTCAACTAAACATCCTCCTCCAATAAAAGTCTCCATGTGTCACTGCATGCCAGATAATATGAGGATGCAGGGACCAAGTTAGCCCTTTTATAACTCGGGGCAGGGGGGCCTCATTACGGACAAGGAGATGTTGGAATAAAGCGCTGCAGGAGTTCTGCCAGGACTCTGGGGGAGAGACTATTGAAAGCTAGCTGATCTTACGTAACGTTTTGTAAAGATCCCCATGTGAGCATGCCCGTGTTCCAGTCACATTCCTGGAACGCAAAGAAACCAGACAGGAACGCCGACACTCACTTTCCCATGAAGCACTTGGGCACAATGCTGAGCTTCTTGCGGCGGTCCTTGATCAGGTGCCTGTTCTTGGTCATCATCATGTGGTAGAGTTTCTCTCCTTTCTCAGCGATCATCACGTAGGCGTCCCGCTCCATTCCCAACTTCAGACCTGGAAAACAGGCGAGAGGTGAGCCAGACCCAACAGGTTTTTCACATTTCACCCTCAGCCAGGGCCGAGGGGGTGGGAAAGATAACTCTGTATGGAGTGGAGTCGGTGTAAATGTGGGTGAAAGATATGAACAAGCCAAGAACAACATCCAGAAGATCCAGATATCCAAACTTGATTTAAATGTATTAAAGGGCAAAGGCAAACACACGTCATGGTGCTGTTAGAGGACAATCAGACCTTTTCCTCAGCAATCTGCCAGGGCCAGCAGAAACAAAGCAGGGTGTAAACCCCACAGACTTCAGAGTGAGTGAGGTTTAGGAGATCATGGGGCAGATTCTGATCCAGCTTCCAGGTTTTTACTTGTTAGCCATTGTTCCTGCACTGTGCAGTGGAGTCCACTGTGGTCCCTGTGAAACACTGCAGCATCTGAAGGGCTTAGATAGTGATGAACTTCTGAACTAGACTCAGTGACTTTGTGATTCAAGCAATTGAACTCCATGTCAATAGGACTTCATAATCTGCTTAACTCCTTCTAGTGGCATATCAAGCTTCTCAACTCCAGACTACAGAACTGTTGCTTACAACCCAGGAACGGTTGGATACAGTTCATTAAATTATAACTTTATGCTCTGAAAGTTTACCAATGCTAAATGATATAAAATGTTAACGCTATATTTGTGTCACAGTGACCCTTCTCCATGGCATACACACACTTCTGCACTTCACTTGATATAATTATAATTAATGAATGTTCACAAAGCTTGTTAAGCTACTGAAAATGAATTAATGCTTCAACAATAAAACAATAACTCAGATCTTCTCTCTTTAAGTTTAATTCAGTTGTATTTTATATTAAATTGAAGAGCTGAAAGCAAAAAATAAATGTGAGTTTTAGCACGTGGGAAAAAGCTGAAACGCTGACCAATACTCTTTTTTATAAAAGTTACATTTGATATTTGTTTTTCAACAGGAAATAATTTCTACAGAGAAAAGGCTGCAACTTGGGGAAAGTTTGGAGAAATATACATAAATCTTTTTTAATTGTGAACTTTCCAGACAGTCAAATTTCCAACTCAACCAAAAGTCAGAAAAATATTTCTAATCAGGAAGAAATGGAAATCATGTTTTCACAAGAAAAAGTAAAGATTGGAGCAGACTACAAGCCTGTGATCAGAGGACCTGTAATAGGTGATGTGGAAACTAAGAAGCCGTGAACTTAAAGTCTACTTGGGTCTGAAAGTTAAGGTAGGAGTCTGAAAGAAAATCCAATAAGTTACAGAGCCTATTACCAACCTCCGCTGATGGAAGCGGGGTTATATTACATTTGGCGGCAGCTGGAGCAGACTTAAACAATAAGTGTCACTGAACAACGGGGCCTCTCCTGCTGCTCCAGCTGCCACAGCTCGTCTTAAGGTGCCCTCATCTTCCTGTGGGTGCAGGATAAAACCAGAAACACTTTCACTGAGCTGATGTCCCTCACACTGACACACACACCTATGCTGATAAGACACAACACTCCCAGCTGGCAACACTAAAGACTTTCAGATGAGCTCCATGTGTCAAGAGCTCATCTGAAAGCTCCTGACACATGAAGCTTTCAGTTGAGCTCCAAAAAAGCTTCCGGTTTATCCTAAAAGGTAACAGCGCATATAAAATTAAAGGTGAAAACACTCAGCACTAGGACTAAAAACTTATATTTTTACCATCCATATAGGAGTAAAGAGTTAGGTACACTGAAACTAAAGTATGAGGTAGAAAGTGTAAGAGAGGAGCAGCAAGTGGAGAAACTGGGCAGTGTGACTGATCTGGCATCTGTTAGCCTCAGGTCAATTTCCGTCGCGGTGAAACTCAACACCATGAGCTGCAGCAGTCTTCAGACTTTATGAACTCCTTTCACTGGGATCAAACACTGCTATCGCCAACTTAATGGAAATTTTGCTTAAATTTTTTAAAGTTAAAACAAATGCTAATTTCATTGATGCCAACATTGGTATTAATGTTAGCATGAAGCTAGTTTATTCCCAACTAAGATAAGATAAGATAAGATAAGATAAGATAAGATAAGATAAAATAAGATAAGATAAGATAAGATAAGATAAGATAAATCTTTATTGTCATTGTCACAAGGACAACGAAATTCAAAGGGTGCCATCAGTCGGTGTACATGCCCAAAAACAAAAAATAACTGTCTCACAATTCACACACAACGCAAGAATCAACAAACAACTGGCAAAAAAAAAAAAAAAAAGAAAAGCAGAAGCAGAACAGAACCCTTTGACTTCATTAGTTTTGATGATCCAGTTTTGATCAATGCTATCAAGTAGCCAAAAGTTCTGGCACTGGCCGACACCCAGAACATAATCAAGACAGATGGTAGGACCAGAGCAGGTGGGAACTTAGTCTGAGGTAAAAGATAGAAGATAAAACAAGTAAAGGAGAAACAACAATATCAGCTTACACCACTGATCTCAGACCTGTAAAAATGGCTTACAATCATGAAGATAATCTTGACTGTAATTTGCAGCTGCCCACATCCACAAGCCAGATGCCTTGTAGAGTAAAGGTCAGATGGGAAGATGGAGCCCTTCAAAATAAATGTTTAGAGTATTTAAAGTGAAGCTCACAAGCCAGATGGAACTAGACCAACTGTCAACTGGTTTCTTCATGCAGACAACATGTTTCAGTGGTGCTACAGCCAAGTATTTTTAGATAACTTCTACTTATTTGCCTTCGGTAACTATAGAACTACACCTACTGTTATTCTATTTCAGGTATTTGAGATGGGTTCTGTTTTTAGCATCTCCATTTGTAAAAAGGTGTCGGATAAACAGAACAATGATCAGCTAGACATCTGCTTTTTCAATCATTTTGATTGTTGAATATTGATTTTTGCAGCTGCCTTTACAAGCTAATAATAATGGAGAACCAAGAAAACAAACAAAACAGAAATGTGACAGAAGCTTTCATTCTGTAAACCGTTTTAGGGATCTTGATTTAAGGGCAGGACACAGCTAATGAACACCAAACCATGTGTTACAGCTAGAGTTTTAAAGTGACAGCAAAAATAATAAGTTTACTATTTGCAATGATAGCTTATTTATATTTGCAAAATAACTTATTTAGGGAAAAATGAGCAGCATACATTTGGCAATTAAACATTACAAAAATACATATATATATAAAAATAAAAAAAACTTCCAATATAATAAAGAACCAAAGCAGATGGTAAAGGAGAGTAGACACCGCCTCTACAATAAAGTTGGATGATATACTGTAAATGTTTAATCACAGCTAGAGCATTCCTTCTGAAACCTCTGAGATTAAAATCTGCTTCCTGAGCAACAAAATCAAAAAAATAAAAACTGGAGGTAATGTTAAAAATTGATTTATTTTTTTTTTAAAGAAAAAAAAGTATTACTCACTCTCTCTTTGCTCCCGTTCCCTCAAGATGGCATCCAGCCACTTCTGCTTGTCCTCTGCATTTTTGGCCATGCAGACGAACCACTTGTTCTTAGCCGTGTTGTGAATCTTCCAGCCATTAGTCACTGTGTAGTTGTTGCTGTGATAGTCGGCTGGAAAGAAAAGAATGAATGAATTTAAGAGAAGAATAGGTGAACATGGAAAAGATAAAACTCGAGATTATCTCAACAATCCTTTAAAAATCCTTTTGGTCTGCTCTGCATCCCCAGAACCAGAACCAAACGGGGAGAAGCAGCTTTCAGCATCTATGCACCACAAATTTGGAACAGACTTCCAGAAAACTGTAAAACAGCTGAAACACTGACTTCTTTTAAATCTCAACTAAAAACCCACCTGTTTAGAATTGTATTTGAAATGTAATCAATTACAAATTTATTGATGGAACTTGACTTAATGCTGTGTTTTGATTATTGATTCTATATTGCATTGTGTTTCTGTGTTTGTAATGATGTAAAGCACTTTGAAATGCCTTGCTGCTGAAATGTGCTATACAAATAAAATTTGATTGATTGATTGATAAAAGTGTTTAGCCATCAATGTGACACGTGACAGCATGACAGGAAGCCGCTCTGCTCAGGTGAGGACTAAGGTCCACATGTAAAGGCTGTGCAGCAAAAAATCAGCGCTGCTGTTAACATACAGCTCACTGTGGTGGCAGCATCAGGTGAACATGCATCAGACTACAGGCATGTTACAGGTAAACCAATCACTTTCAGATGCACAACACTGGAAGAGTCATGATTTAAAACATTAAATCAGAATTCAGCAGACGGTGATTTTACAGTGGATGGAATAAAATTGGACACCACAACAGATCTGATTTTTAAAACATTTGGAAAGCATATGTCTTTGTATTGATAAATAATATCTAATCCCAATAACATCATATGTATTTATAACATAACATTCAGGTCGTTTCAAGGTGCTGTAAGTCTATTCTTTAACAGCTCTTTCTAGTTTTTTCATAAGATTTTTAAATTTTGTGCACTAGTGGCCTTTATTTAAAGGGACAATGTTATGTGTTTTCCACAATAGATAAATGCAATATCCACATACTTCATTATTTCATTATAAAACAGGAAGTATAATGAATGAAAACACACCAAGAACTTCCTGCTTTTACATTTATCAACTGGCATTCACACTACAAACACCGCCTGCAGCTTTAAATAAAGAAAATAATGTGACTAATCAAACTGCTGACATTGAGAGTATCTCTGAAGAGATATAAAGTCAAAGTTGAACATTAACATCTAATAAAGAAGATATAACAGCAGTAACGGAGCACTGACTTATGAGGATCTGTCCCCGCTCTGATCCATTTAGCTGCAGGTGAGCGGCCCTCTGAATAATGAATGACCACTAGTAATGGGGTGCATTAGTCTCGTGCTCAAAGGTCGTATAAATAGATTTGATACTTTGGGCCCTGCGGGGAGCCGCTTCTGCAGTAGAGCTGTGTGATCTGCCAGAACGGAGAAAAGAGATTACCTAAAAATCCCCCAAAGAAATCAGCAAACACAATCTGGACAAGTAAAAAAAAAATAAATGAGGTGGAAAGTGAAGTTCTCTTTTTTTCATCTCTGTTTCTAGTCACACCCGTGTTTCACAACTTTCATACTCCGTGATCAGACAACCTGAAAGTGGGACCCCCGGACTCTGCAAGTAAGGCTTGTTTTTCTCAGTGGTTTCCCTTTCAGAAACCAGAGTATGACAGCCAGCAGCTAACATAAAGGCAAAAAAAAAAAAAAAAAAGTCATGTGAGCTTGCAGAAATACACTTCCAGATTAGCGAATACAGAAACAGAGAGGGAGGGATTAAAAAAGAGGAAACATGTGAGAGGAAGATCAAGTGTTTCTACACCGGAGAACAAAAACTGCATCAATCCCAACAAACCACAATAACAGAAGAAAAAAAGGAGACCGTATCAGCAAACAGACGAGCTGCAAATCTTTCTCATATTATCTCAAACTTGAGCTGGAGCACATCAGGTTTATCAGCCGCTATTGAGATCCTGCACTTGAGTTTCACATGGATTCATAAGGCCGCCACGCAGCAGCTGACATCTAAAGGTGCACACAGCTTGCAAGCTACATCCTGTTCAGGACTCGGTGCAAGCATGGCGCTCCACCCAAACTGTCAACAAGTTCCCGATTCAAATCAGACCGGAAACAGCACAGCTAGCATGAACCAAGATGGAAAATGAGAAGGGAGAGTGAGGTGCACCAACTGAAAGGAGCAACTGTTGCTTTTGTTTTATCTTCTTCTAGAAACATAGTAAATTCATAGAAACATAGTAAATTTATATTCATTTGTAAAAACCATTACATCTTACTAAATAATTTTGGTCTAGTTCCCAGTTTAAATACCTCACAAGAACTTTTTATCAAGATACATGAGCTTGTTTTAAAGGGGCAGTATTATGTGTTTTCCAGGCATATAGTACCATTTTATAGCCCAACCAAGTAACTATGTTACCTTAAATTTTTATAAAAATGCTGTATACATATACTGTATATCAAACATGACAAAAGAAACCTGACTTTGTAATTTTATGCCTTGAAATTGGGCCTTTGTCTCTTTAAGAAGCTTCTGTTCTTTCTGAAGCTCCACCTTCAGGAAGTCATACCAACATGGCTCCTCTATTAACCCTTTAACAACATTTATACCAGCAGCTCTGAGCTGTAGCTTCTATAATGAGCTCAGCAGTTCCACCAAATGTTTGCTAGTTGCTGCTGGCTAGTCTGAAGGAGCTGAGTGGGAGGAGCTGCTCTGAGAGGCTGAAGCTGAGAAGCTGCAGCTCAGAGGAGGAGCTGCGCCTTTGGTACACTCAGGCGTTTAGCACAGCTGAATGGTTGCCATGGAAATTAAACGATTTCTCAAACAAAACTCCAGGATTGTTTCTGATGAGAAAATAATATAACATGATGTAAAGCTTAAAATAATTGATTTTACACAAACGTAATTTCTTAATTTTGATTAAACAAAATACAATGGATAATTATTTAATTCATAATGAGACATCTGTCCCATGTTAAATAATCAACCAGTGGAACTGTGACATATTCATCAATATAAAGGAAATATTCAATTAAAACAGCTCCTGCATCTCGCTGAAAAGTTACTTGTAAGTTAGTTTGGTCTTATTTTCAAAGCACTAAGATATTTGTACTAGAAACAAAAATATTTGGTAAGATTTAGTGTTTTTTCAGTGTGTTTAATAGGAAATGAGCTGAAAGTCTGGTTTAACGCATCCTGATATACAAACACAAACCTGTTCCGTCTTCCACGTTTTCCACCTCCATCACCTCAGTGTTGATCCGGCCTCTAAACACATAGAGAGGCCCGTTGATGGACTTGGTCCTCTTGGTGGATTTCTTCCCAGACACTCTGTGAGAGGGGACAACACTGCGGTTATGCTCCGGAAGAATAAACACCAGCTGATGCCAGCGCCATGCGCTACTAAAACAACCCTCTGAAAACATGCAGACGTCCAGAGTTCCTCATGCACAGGGTGTGTGCTTGTTTTGGTTCTCACATGGTAAGTAATTAGTTCACATTAACGGGAATGAACCATTTTTATTTTCGCGTCTCCTCAAGTTTGGATGCTTGGATACTCTCCTGTTTACTTCCACCAACACATGGTTCTTTTTCTCACCTGGACTTCCTTTTGCAGTAAACTAAAAGGTTGTCGAACAGAAAAAAAACGCGTTCCTGGATGTTGCCTGCCGAGATTTTCAGGAGATTTCCATGAAGGAGCAACTCCGTGCAGATATCCGTCAGGTTGGTTCCCTACAGAAACAAGAAAAAAAGGAGAAAACTGAAATAGAAGATTGAATCCAACACTGTCCAGTTCACTGTCAGCAGCCGCAGATTGTTTAATCTCAGCACAACTCTGCTGTGTGCATTCAAAACTAAAGAGTTTTCCCTTTCAGAAAACTCTTTAGGTAATAAAATACTCATCTTTTCCATCTGTATACCAGCTGTTAAAGTCGTTTACAATAAAGTGTACGTTTCTATTATTATTCTTTTAAGAATCTTTGACACCGAGGGCGGCTTATTGACATTCTTATTGTCAATGATAGGAAACACAACTGACCCCACCAAAAACATCTGCTGGCTTATATAGACAAAACTAAAATATTAACTGTTCTACTTCAGGACATGTGCATTCTTACTAGAAAAAAACAAAACCAAAAAAATAATAGCAACTGAAGAAGAGCTGAAACGTTAAAAAGAGTTGAAGTTCAGAGAAGAACTGTTCGTTTTGAGAGCTGAGCCTTACAGAACGAGTCAAACAAACTTCAACATTTTAGATTTACTCACTTCACAAAAACAAACTAAATCCTGCTGAGGTTAATGTTATTTTTTGTCTTGCATGTACCAGACTGGAGTTCAATCTCATCTTACCAGAAAACCTTTTTAAAATTTGCTGAGTCTCCTCTGTGGATTGTGGCAAATTGCAAACGTGACTTGTTAGGGATTTTGTTCAGGAAAGGTTTTCTTCCACTGGAGTTCTGGATCTCTGCAGCTCCTCGAGAGTTGGCATTATGGGTTGCCAACTCTTAATCCATCATGAGATGAATGGATTGAGATTGAAACTACTCTTGGTAGTTTCCTCCATCCTCTATTCGTTATCAGAAGATGGAGCATGGAGCATTCTGTGACATTCTGTGGATTCCTGTTTTACACTGTGGATTGCAGTTTTCAGGCTGATTACTGATCTTTAAAAGCTTGTCCATTCATATTTTAGCCAATAACCAATTTTTTTGTCTGAAAAGTTGCTAAAGTGGCAAACATGGGGGTGACTGTTATTTAGCTTTAACTACTTTTTGTACTTTTTATTTATAATTGTGTTGTAGTTTCCTTGTTTTATATTTACTGTTTTTATTGATAAAATGAGTTAGTAGTTGAGTCATTTTAATCTTGCTTGTAGAATCTTTGTTTGTTTGGAGCAAGACAAATTACTGATTGTCCAGGAATGAAAGATAAAAACTTCAGGCACATTTAAAAAAAAATTTATTAATGTGCACTGTCCCTCCCAAATAAATTAAATTATTGTTAACTTGTTAACCGCATATGTTCAGACATGACCTGCTGGGTAGGTCATGTCATGTTCCTCTCACAGCAGACCAAATGCAAACAGTGGCTGACTTTAGACACTTTTAGATAAGACCGGTTTCTCATGTGAGTATCGATTGATCTGCAAAATGTCAGGAAACATTACAGATGATGCTGCAAACTGAGCAGAAATGCATATTTCTGACTGTAATCTCTGCAGGTGAATTTGAGGTTAAATGCTTTCTGCTTCTGTCATGCAAAAAGGAAAACTGAAAAGATATAGCTAAAGCCTCTCAGCAGCTAAAATCTAGTCTGCAGCCTCACACCTTCACCGGATGTGATTGAATCTCAGACAAAAGCCTTTCCTTGTAAACTATCGAATTAACCACAAGCTATTAAAGGCAGGGCAGCAGTCTGTTACCGTCATCAAACCCAGATGGGTGGAGAGAGATCGCTGCTACAACGTTTTAGAATGAAATTATTTGCATAATCTTCATGAAAGAGAGGTTTGACAAACACATTTATCTTAATTAAAGGCATAAAGTTACTCTCAGTCACCGGATCACCATAGCTTGGTGTTTTAAAAAAAGGCTGATTAAAGGAGGCTGAACTGCAAAGTCGTTTACTGTTAATAGGCGAGAAAATTATTTTTAGAAAGCCATTTTCACATGTTCAGCTGTGGACTGGAAATGGATTTCACACATTAAAAGTCTGAGCAGCGCCTTCATTAACATGTTCCCTCCAAAGATGTGAATAATAAAACTTTGTCTTGCAGAACTGAAAAATCAACAAAACCAGAAAGCGTTTAGCTCAACACATAAAAGTGCAAACTAAAGACTGAAAGTGTCAAAACCAGGCTGCCAATCAGTTGGACAATCAGGATAAAAAACAAGTCATTACTTGTGGTTAAGTGGTTCATTCCCACCGGTTCATCTGAAACTAAAAGCCTCCATATGTGGACTCTGCAGCACACCGTCACCCATCCATCCACCCATCCACCCACCCAGTTTGGCCTCGTTCCTGACAGATTCAACCCCCACCATGTCACCTAGACCTGCAGCCTCCATAACTCTAGTTTGTTCTCCAGATAGATTGAGTTTTTTAAAGCCTTTATTTTAAGAAAACAAATCTTCCTTATTCTCTCTGATGTTAAGGTCAACACTCAGTGGGGGACGGGCTTCCATCTCAAAAAAACAATTCAAATTCAGGTCTGACCACATTACATCTGATCGGCACCACTGCTCCTCCATTATGGCTGGAGATGACCGAGCTCCCAGAGAGGCTGCAGAGGGGAGAGGAGAGCATGGCTAATGCAATTAGGTCAGGGCCTGCATGCTGGGGGTTAGAGGAGGGCTGCAGGGTCAGAGTAAAATGCCTGGCTGAGGTTCCTGTTTGCTGTTGAAAAGAAACCAAAAATCTGAACATTTGGAGTTTATCTGAGGCTCTTCTCCTTACAAACCTGATGTAACTTGATGCTTCAGCTGCTCTTTGGGTTCAGGAACAGCATTGTTCTTCATTACCAGTCTGTAGGTTAGCAAATACTGTACCTAAAATACAGTGATATGTTTCACACCAATTAATCTGATTAATTGATTATTGAAATAGTCATCAAGTAACTGTTATCTGGATCATAGAGACTCATAAAGGCATTTTGATGAAAGAGCTACACACTCAGAGCAGGAGTTAAGTTAAAACTTTACAAAACGTAAATTAAGATGAAAAACCTTCTTTATCTGAAAATGTTTTACCCAAAACATTTAATTTAGCTTCAACTGGTTCAAATAGTGTAAAAATGATCTCTTACTAAGCATGTTTAACTATCCAGTTATCAATCAGTTAATTGAAAATCAGTAAATAGATTAGGCCTATAGTGCACTGATAAGCAAAAAGGCCTTTCACATGTTGATAAAAATATTTTTCAGCAGCAGATGCATCCTGTGCAAGAGTTCACTAAAGGAAAGCTGTTACTGCATTTTAGATTAGAATGTTTATTTTCTCACTTAAAAAAGAAATGGATTATTTCTTTATTTGTATTTTATAATGTATTATAGAGATAATTATTTTTAATGTTGTATAAAATACACTTAAGCGGTTATATGAAAAATTGGCAGATTGTGTCAATTTCTTTATCCTATTAATCGGCAGAATAAGTGATAGAATAATCGATTGCCAAAATAACCACTAACTGCAGCCCTAGTATTACCAATAATAAATATACAGAAATATCAGATAGGGGCCAAAGCTGACATATTTTTATATATTTGCTTGCAGCTCTTTCAGTCTCCTGCTTTTGGTGTGAACTAGTCCTTTTTTGAAGGACAGAATTCATGATTAATTTTATTTCCCGTTTCAGGTGTTTTGTTTATTTCTTTTGAATATTCAAAACGTCCTTCAGTTTCACTGTTAAATGTTAGAAATTTAAGTTAACTGGTCTATAAAAGGGTGTACTTTTCACTTGAAAATGATCTAAAAAAAACATTATTATCGATTATCGCAATAATTTCTGGGACAATTTATTGTCCAGAAAAATGCATTGTTGAGACAGGCTTTGTGTTAAATAATGAAATGAGACAAATGGATGTTCAAATGAGGCCCATTCGAACTAAAGGTGGCACATATAAACTCCTCAAATATGGGGGTCTGCTTCTCCGGACTTTTCTGATTGGCCGGTGAGCCTGTTGGCATCCCCCCTCCAGCTCCCTGTGAACTGTCCCCAATTATGCCACCTAAGACAAGGGCCTGTTGTGGTGGATGAGGGAGGCATGAAAATGCAGCAGACCCTTCAGACCTTTAGGTAAAAGCACAGCATCAAAATACCGCGGCTGTAAAGGTGGAGGAGTGATGTGGTAGTTAATGTCTTTCAACTCTAGCTGTCTTTGTTGTGGTTTTATTAAAAATTTATTTCTCCTTTCAGTTTCCATGGAATAAACACGTGTGTTGCATTTATGACCGGCCTCTGAGTCTAAAATCTCAAAGATCTCAGATTCCCTTCCAGTCCAGACCTTCCACTCCAGGTGTGGCGGCTCGGCCCGCTCTTGTTCTCACCTCCCAGCCTTCGATGTGGGACTGCAGCTGCTCCAGAGCCTCCAGTTTCTCCATCTGCCTCTTGGTCTCGTTGATGTTGGAGCAGACGGCCTTCATGGCCTGCAGAGCCTCTTCCACGGCAGGGTAGTCTGCATGCTTCTTAGGAGTCCTTTTAAGTAGTTCCTATATCACAGAAAGAAGAAGTTCAGAGAATTAAGTAGATCTGCTAAATAAAAAGCACACAACAGAGTTTCAGGGAGGTAATTTAGGAGCATGACCTTTACCAGCCTCAGCTCCAACACTACCACCAACGGCATAGGTAGAAATGTGTCCATCTAATCAAGTTTAGGAATGAGTCATGACCTGAACTCAAACATAACCCTTTGGTTTTCAGAGTGTGCACAACAAGGTGCAGTGCTGCTGCAGCAGCTGCGGCAGTACCTTGAGCAGCAGAGGATACTTGCAGATCCTCTGGATGGGAGTGAGAAGGTAACCCTCCAGGGGAATGTCTGTGCTCTTCTTTCCTCCCAGCAGCATGCAGTGCTGCACAGGAAATAGAAGCAGAAACACGTTTCAGACTTGTGTTTTCTGGATTTGCATTGAAGCAATGACATAATGTGACTTAATGTGAATAAACAAAAGAAGTGAGAGGAGAAGAAGAGTGCCGGAAAAGAGTCCAGCTCTGCGTATAGGATGTAAAAGTCTAGCTTGGTTCCTTCCTGTGTCGATTTTAAACAAATCTCTGCCAGGGCGGGGAAAGTTGATGGTGGAAGTGAGTTTAAGGTTAACGCTGAAAATACATCACCAGACAAACAGCTGTACTTATATTATTATTTTATTTTTTATTTGACGGGGACAGATACGAGAAACACAGATCAGGACAATCTAAAGTCTGCTGCACAGTGTTTATAGTAAAAGACCCATGGACTAGCTGTGACTGATTCATGGCTTTTGTGAATTTAAAGATTCTTAAAGCTGCAGAACTTTTATTAGAAAATATCTTCCTAACATAGCAATTAAGTGCTACTTTGTGTTGGTGTTGGTGTCTCTTATAGAATCCCAATAAAAATTAATTGAAGCTTCGTGCTTAGAATGTGACTAAAAGTGAGAAGAGTGAAATTTCCATCTTTCTAAGACAGTACTCTGTAAAAAGTAAAAAAAAAAGAAAACTGTCCTTTAAAGTGACTTGTTTTAAATTTTTCTAAGATTTTTTTTAGACTTTCAAACCTTCAGACAAAGAAATTAGGGATGACTCACTGATCTAATATAAGTTTTACAGCATTTAAAGATTCTGTGGCTGTGCTTTCAAGTTGTCATGGGTATGCAGGCTTTAATTACTTATAGTTGTCGACATTAATTAGCTGTTGCTGTCATGTTTCAGTTGGCTGTTGACGCCATTTGCATCAGTCAGTCAGAAAGCCGGTCTTTAGCAGATCAAAGTCTGAGAAAAGATTTAAATAGGTTTTTATTAATAAGGATGTTGTTTTATGAGGCATGCTTTTCACACCTAAAGGTAAAATGTGATTTTAGAACCAAAAAGCCAACATACTGTATGGATCCTGTTGTTAGTGTGAAATTATGTTGAATATGTTTATTGTATTCTTTCTGCGTCATCACAGAAACTGCACAAAGCAGTTCTACAAATATCACAACTTTTAGTAATTTAGTAAAATTAAAAATAACCTCTAACTGTCTTTACCATGCAATTAAACGTTAATAAAATTTGTCATTTTCAGTAAATATAAACTCAATTTTTGAGATTTACCCACATCATAAGATATAACTAATATTTTCATACAAAGAAAATTGACTTATTAGTTAATTTCTCCTGGAGTTTTGATTCTTTCAGTGAGACAGTCACACTTTGTCAGCCCTAATCAAAACTCCTGCTAGCTAAACTTGATCCAGTCATTAGAATTGGACTCAGGTTCTGATCAAGGCGTTTGGAATGATTGCTATTTTGATTCCCTGACTAAACTGAGCTAAATCCAGACACTTTATTTTAACTTTCTATATTTATGTGTGCAGCTTGCAGAACCTGATGACAGGATAGTGGCATTATGCTGCTGAACTTATCAGTCTGGGGTTCGTCTGTTAAATTGTTTTTCACCTTTTCCAATGACGTTCACTTCCTGTTTGTGTCACGTGACCTGCTCTGTCAGCAACAGCTGTCTGGGCAGAAGAAAGCTGTGCAAAGAGCAGCTGAAACACTAATTATTAACTGTTATGATGTTTAAAACTCAGACGTTTATGAAGCAGGAAAACCACATTCAATGTAAGTTTTGTTGGAGCAGAATTAACATATTCTGTAAATGCATACTAATTCAATTGTCAAAAGGAAATCAAAGCAAAGAGCAAACATGCTAGCAATAGCCTAGCACTGCAGTACAGGATCTGATTGTGGCTGTATGGGATATAAGATATAAGCTGATATAAGCTGTTCTGTAGAAAACTGGACAGTGAACCAAGTGGAACTGTGGTCTGGTATTTTATTGCACTTTAATGCCTTTTCTTCAATTAGAAACAATTCTTTGGCCATTATGACAAACACAATAACTGATGACACTGCTATTATCAAAACTTAGTAAAAAATGGTGACAATTATGATATAAATTTAAACTTAAGAAAATCTCGTCTTCCGTCAAGTGATGAAAAATACTTTTACAAAATCATAGAACCATTTAACAAAACGGTAACCTATGAAATAAATCTTTTTCTCAGAGCAATTAAGCATTAATACGCTCTTCCCCTGAACCATCTGAAGCTTCTGCTTCTTTGGAAGTGGATGAAGGTCAGAACTTCGATAGCCTTTCACTTCAGCTCGTCTTTAGAAGAAGAGCCGCCTGTTGGTGTGCTACCAGCCAGTGGAGGAGAAGACAATCAAAAGCCAAATCAGATAAACCACTCAAACGTTCTCCAGAGAGAAGAAAGCCTGGAAATCACTTTGAAGCATTGTGATCACATGGCAATTCTTTTCAAACACAGCTGGAGATGCTGAATGGAGTTGTAAAAGCATTTCTTAAAGAAAAAAGTCAAACTAACTCTTTTTATTTCTCAGATTTCTGCTGTTTTAAATTTTTCCCCTTCACACCCCTATTCCTACTCCAGTTTCTACAAACTTCCTTTTCTCTCTCATCATCTTCATATTTGTAATCCACCAACCTGAAGCCACCAGTCGCTCCACTCATCCTTCTGACCTAATTTTCTTTCAACTTCACTTCTCTCATAGCTCACAATGCCTTTAGCTTCTCAGTTTAATGTGCAATTTCAGAAGCTCCCATCACAGCTGAAAAAAGAAATTCATTAGCAAGAAAATTTACAAAAATATCCAAAAAGAGACACTGATGACACATTTTTGGTGGCTAAATAAAGTTAAAATATATATGTCTTCCTGTACTACAACAAAGATCCTTGCTAGGTCAACATGGAGTTTATTTCTTGATTTCAGCTTTATTTTATTTGGCAGAATTCTGCTACACAGAAACACATCTGATAATCGTTTTGATGCACAGCCAGATGTTGAGTAATGGTTTTATTTTGGAAGCATCTGAATCATGCAGAACCCATCGGTTCACTGCTGCTAATCTGCAACCAAGAGAAAAAGAAACATTTTTAAAAATCCAGCCTTGATCCCCTGGATGTCATGGAAGCAGCCGGACTGTGACAGACGTGGGGGGTTCAGAGCTCACGGCCCATCCAGAAACGGCGGCCAACAGTCCACAGCTGGCTGATCCCAGGATGACTTCACTGCCTGGGAGTCGGGGATCCCCCGCTACCCGCTCAGGGGCCCCCGGCACCATTTTGACTTCATTGTCTGGTGCCCGAAAGGTTTGGGTGTCAAAACATGGAAGCAGCTGGCAGAGGAAGCACTACAAGTGTAACAATACACAAAAGTGACCTTGACGACGGTTGCTTCCTGTCCAGGCAGGAAGAACCTCCTGACCTTGTTATGGTATCTGGCCTTTATTCACGTGCTAACATGGAAATAGAGGTGATAGGAGTGGTGAAAACGAAGCAGGATCACGGAAAGGAGTCAGGATATTAAGCAAATGTAGGTCAAAGGGGAAAAAACGGAAAAACATTTAAGAATAAGAAATAATTACCCAGAGAAAAATCTGCTGTGAAGTCATCCAGAGTCTAACAAAAGTATTCACAGTTTCTCTGAGGTTACAACCCCAAATTTTTATGTATTTTTATAACGGACAAAAAGTATGCAAAAAAGAAACCTCAGTCTCCCCTCTGAATAAACAAACAAAGAAAAAGATTTTAAAAGAAAGGATATATATTTTATCTTACCAGTAGAAAGGTCCGTATGTTGGGAATCTTGTTGAGCTCCATCAGAAGTCGCAAAGCCTTCTCGTGGTTACTGCAGTACTCGCCGTAAACTGAGAAGCTCTGCTTCTGAAAACAGCAGTAAAGCAGCTTTTCAAACGGCCACCCAACACATTTCACCTGCTAGTTTACAACTCAAAGCATCAAACTGTAAATGGCAGAAAAGGAGCTGAGGCTTTCAAAGTGTTTTGCAAATCAGAATATGAAAAGTGAGTCAACCACCATTAGCTGCAATTACAGCTGCAAGTCTTCAAACACGCATATCTACCAGCTGTGTGTTCTTGTCTGAGAACACACAGCATATGCTGATGGCAGTTTCTTAAAGTTTTTCTAGAAATCCTCAATTGGATTTATGTCTGCACTTTGACTAGGCCATGTTTAGTTATGTTGTTTTTATGTTTTGTTTTATTAAACATGACTTCTTGAAGTGTACCACCAAACGTTAACGTAAGTTTTTTAACAGAATGTACTGGGAAACCTCAGAATGCAAAATTCACACACTCTTAATGCAAGTCATGCATGTTTACAAGATGTGGAGCATTTTGCCACATCGCTGTGGGTTGGCAGACACAGCTCTAAATCTGCTGTTGTGGTTTTCTGATTGGCTGATTAACATAGTTTTCTTTTTAAGAACACATAGTGAGAGTTCCCTCAATCCAGACTGCCATTAATGTTACATTTATCAAAGTTCGACTTCAGGTTAATAAGCAGTGTGCGTGTGGGCGTGTGCCTGCGTGGGTCTGCGTGCTGACGCCGTTACATATATTTGTGCAAACAGGAAAGAATGATTCATCTATGTTTGTATACAGGCAGTCAGAGACCATGTGTCGATTATAACAGCTGATGCTCTCGGTGCCGTTTTGGATCAGAATTTTCTGCCAGACGTTGTCAGTGTGCAGTAAACACTGTTTGCCCTTCACATTGGACTGTGATTGTTTGCATCATTTTGGAAATATGTATTTTAAATGAGAGTCTTAATGAGATCAGTTTTGTGTAGGAAGAAAAGTAAATAAAATCAAAAGTTGATGTTAAACAGAAGTTACCCTTTTTCATAAAAATATTCCAATCTTTACACTTCAGAAGTTTGATTGTAGCTGTGTTTCCACTGACCATAGAGTTGCTCAAATTTAAATAACAAAAAATAAATTTGCTTAATGGAAACATGGCAATACAAAAAAAAACAACGAAAACTCAGAAGTCCATTTTGTGTTTTGTAGTTTTTAGGTTTTTCAGACAATGTGCAGCTGAATCCACCTCAGCTAATTGAGCTCTCAGTATCACAGTTCATTAAAAGTTCAGTTTGTAATTCCAATGTGTTGAATCCATAATCCTTCTGTAAAATTACCGACTATAGTTTCCCCTGCATATGTAGGAGCTCCCAAGTGGGCGGGGCTTATTGCTCTAATACCTGAATAAGATGCTGACGACTACTCTGATTGGCTGATAGATGATGAGCACTAGTGCCATCATGGCTGATTTATGAATATATCTCATGTAACTGCATCCATTGTTTTTAATGACTTATCACGAGAACAAGGTTATTCACACTTGATTTCAATTTAATTTCTTATTTAATGGAAACACCACAAAATAGTTTTTTTTGACATTAGCAAAAAATAGACAACGATTTGCGCACATTTATAATGTAAGTGCAGATAGTGGCTTTTAAATTGTGTTCAAACTCTTCTGGACAGAGTATACAGCTGAAGCTTAGAGCAGCAACCTAGCTCCTGTTGCTGTGTTAGATTTCCCTTACAAGGCTGTTTCAGATTAGTTTCAGTTTCTACATGTCACGATTAGGATTCACTGTGCACATGGTTTCACATCCTACTAGCTACCTATACCTAATGGGCTTTGACCAGCAACAGGCTGTGCGTTCAGCTTCAGCCTGTACTGTGCCGCATGAATAATACAACTGAAGCTGCACCATGTTTTCACAGGACCAGGTGTTGCATTTCTTCTTGTAACTGGATCTAAATGCCAGCCTGACAAAAGGTTCTGCATCCGTTGCAGTCGGTGGTTTGTTGCATAGCATGATGCATCACCTAACATGAAAATGAGGAAGTGCTACATCTTGGGATGTTGTTTATTCATTTCCACTATGACGTACAACAAACAGAAAAGGAGAAGTGGGAGAGCGGACATCTATGAATGTTGGTACAAAAAAGTTTCAGGTTTCAGGTTTCATGCATGCCTGTATTTCTACACTTTGCGTGATCGATAAAGGGTTGCTAAAGCCTGAACTGGAATGAGTGCTTCACATTCCTGGAAGCAAAGAGCCAAATATATTCGTTCTGAGCTTTATAAGGTGAATATTGGAAGAAAGAAATGTCATCATCTCCTGTTTAGATAACTGATTACCAATGGAAGACATGCCTGTAATGTGATCACATCAGTTGTAAATAAATACTGGATTGGTTTCACATTACTTACTTTTGAAGTCCAGATTATGTATCTCAAAATGTCAGTAATATACACTGATTTACAAAATTTCACATTTTGACAAGTTGCATCCAAAAACTTCCAGGTTCTTTCCTGGGATTTTATGTGACATAGAAAAACAAAGTAGATCAGCGAACACACAAATATTCATGGTTTTATTCCAGGATTACCAAAAAGTTCATTTTCAGTCTCATCTGAGCAGAGCGCCATTTGTTTGTCTTATTTAGAGGTATTTGAGTGAAGGACATCAGAAGAGCCACACAATTCAGATTTTTACTTCTAAAAAATATTTTTTTAAATTATGTACAGTTTTCTATACAATTCACAACTATGGACAACACTATACATAATGTTGCTCAAAAAACATAAAATCCCCCAAAAATAAGAAAATGAAAAACAATGGTGGTTGCTACATGAAGAAAATCAATTATTATTATTATTATTAGTTATAATAATAATAATAATAATAATAATAATAATAATAATAATAATAATAATGAACAGGACTATAAACCCAATCTGTGATTACAGCTATCCTGACTTGCTGAACTTGTAGTAACCCGGTTCAAACTTAATCATCTTTCATATCTTGTTTTTGATCAGGCTCATTGATTTGTCCTGAGTAAAATAGAAATCTCTTCGAGATATTTCTCTTCCATGCATCAGGACAACTACACAGTTGATTCGGAAGCCCTCAAAGTAGCTTGTTTATGAAACCGGGGTCAAAAAACTTTATTTCAGCAGTTCTTCCTGAAGTCCAGGGCCGCTGTGAAAGATGTCACTTATGCCAAGAATAACTCAAAGGCTTCGGCTGTTCCTATGATAAACAATCTGTATTTCAATTCTTAGTCACTGGAATGTTTTCTGGAGACTCGGATGGAAGCGCGGGATCTCACAGAAGGAAGCGCGTCGAGTCAGAGTGTAGTGGGCAAAGTTAGGAGAATTTAAAAAATGTAGACTGACATGACTGTTTGCCTCTTTCAGCCTCACTATATATACATGGCCCAAAATGGAGCAAACAATGGTGGAAAACCTCTTCGACATGAGTCATCTTTTTCATAATTGCACGATTCTGTAATCCTGGAGATAATGTAAACCTTAAGCAAGGGTTTTTACATTTCCTAAGTATTTACAAATAAAGTTAAAAAAGTCCTTGCTAACAAGAAAATTGCCAATAAGAGTTTTAAGCTAAAATAAATAAATAAATTTGAAATGAATTTGCTTCCTTCTGAGCCATCTCAGCAGCATCCGACTTTAAATAGCTTTGAATCTTCCCGGTTCTCTTCTCTCACTGTGGTGCTGTTGAACAATGCAGGAGGTTAATCAAATCCCAGTCATGCAGTCATGGTGTTGACCTTTGGTGGAGGTCAAGGGCCGCGGTCAGAGGGCACCGGATGGGCCGAGCGATTGGCCAAGAGGACTCAGCGTTGAAGGAGATGAGGATCATGGAAGTGTAATGGATATGTGAACAGAGCTGCACTGGGGAAAGCTACAATTCTGAATGAAAAAAGTGAAAACCTGGACAATGCCATTTGTGGCAAAGCCGCAAAACCTGTAATAATTTCCACATAGTGAAACCAAAAAAGGAGAGTAAAAGTAAAAAGAAAAAAAAAAAGACTGATCAGCATATAGAATGTCCTTCTGCTTCTTGATTGTTTAAAATTTCACCGAATGAGGGTTTGAAATTTTGAGTACCAGCCAAAAAATGTGTTTTGTGAAGCCTGACTGACCTTTGTCCCCAGAAATCAGTTTATCATAGAGTCAAAGCGGACATTCGTGTCAGATGTAATGAAATTCCCTCCAGGTGTTTCTAAGATAACACATTCAAAGCCTGTGGAAGTTCAGAGACGCTCACCTTGACCTCTGACCCACAAAATCCCTTTAGCTTAGCATGCAGCAACATGGATTTTCCTCCTACACAGTTATATTTCATTTGTACCATATTTGAACATTCAAATAGGTAATTTATATCCTGCCAGAACACTTTTCTGATCTCTTGCTATCGTAGATCCACATTAGTTGATATTTTCATAAGCTGCCAAGGTTTTTTTTGAGATATGAATTGTTTTAAGAAGGTAAAGGTCAACTCTGGTTTTATGTCTAACCATCAGCTTCAGACTGCAGGACCTTCACCTGCTCATAGCCCAGAAATGTAAGAAGAGCTTGTGAATTGAAATCTATATTAAAACCAAAATATTTCTCCTCAAAATGATTTTTGTTCCCTGAATCACAATCTGGTTGTTGTTATAGTCAAAGCTAATGGTATGACCCCCAGATCTGGTTGACTTCCTGTATCCATGTCTTATTTTGAAGTAAGACAGGAAGTGGTTATTGAGTCACTGTGAGCTTGTGTGACAAGCTAGAGGCTACATGTCAAGTTGGCTGATGAAGAAGCCTCCTCCATTTTAAAATCTTCTAGGATGCACATTGGGCTCTGTATTTACAGGGTTTTAGGATTGCTACAATACTTGAGACCTGCCATAAAAGTGCTTATCTGAATATTTTAATTAAACACTAAATATGCCTCAACAGTCGTCTGGGAGCTAAGGCAGCCGCCTGTTTCAGCTTCCAAATTTTCTTTTTCTTTTGAATATTTTAGAAATGAAAATCAGTGAAGAGGTTAATCAGTGAATACTGAACCACGAGTAAAAAACAAACAGCTCTGCTAACCGTTAGCTGATAATGGTGATATAACTGGCATCTGTTTCACAATATCCCATCATGACAAAACATAAAGACCTTTTAATGGCTTTTAAGGAAACTCAGAGACAGCCAATGCCTCTATTTTAAAATATTACATTTTTAAATTTTCTACACAGATAATATGAGATTTACCTGAGTTCCAGTAAAGCAAAGCTCAAGATTTACGAAGTTTTATTGTGTTTTCGGGTACCTTAAAATTAGACAAACAAAAAATTTTATATTTGGAGAAGTCAGGCTCTTTAATCAAACATATACTCTATTTGGATTGTCAGTTTTTTTTCCTAGAATACTGTTAAATTCTTGTTTAGTAGTCTAATTGTTTGACCTGAATGTATCATAACCGTCCTGTTCATAATCCGTCAACACGAGCTCATTTCATAACCCTCAATCAACATTCTGAACTACTGTTGATGTGTCTAACACCAGTCAAATGAATTAAAAGCCCTGCTGTAAAGATCAACTCTTTTTCAGGTAAACCAAAATAAATTCTCATCTTTCAGTTTTTCCCTTTCCATTGTCAGTCGGAGAACAGAGAGATGAAAAATAGCATGCGTTAATCAGTTCTCTGCCCTGACACTTGGCCTCGCACCCTGACACTTCACACATGTATGCAGGTACAGTTTCATGAGCTAATTCTGTGACAGATATTAAATGTCATCCGTGCCACCAGACAGATTGTGTCTGACTGAAATGACTTCACAACAATGTTAGAGCGTCTCAGAAAAAGCTAAGCCCACCCCGTGATTCAGCATGCTGTACCTGAGAAAGTGAAACTCAGCTCCTGTTGCCTGGTCAGAGAATACTGATGCTGGCATATTTTGTCCCTCAGTGAATGTGAAGACAGATTATCAGAGGGACAAATGGAGGGGAGAAAGAAGTAGCTGGAGCCTGAGCGCTACCAGCAGGAACATTGTCCCCCTGGCTGAGTGACACACCATGTCTTCCTCCCCGGTCACAGACCCTTCTTTGTTTGTTCCTGGGGGCCAAACGAGTTCATCCAGAGGGGAGCAGTAAGGGTGGGTTGAGCTAGTGTCAGTTGGACTTTCAGATAGTGATGGAGTGGCAAAAGAGGAAGACAGAATCACCAAATGATGAAGAATCGGTGCAACTGATTTGGTTTGTGGGGCCATGAGATAAGGAAAAGACATTTTCCCTGCATCTATGGTTAAGGGTAAAAACAAGTTTGTGTTTTATGTCTGTGCTTTTGAATGCAGACTTCATGTATGCGTGCTCAATCCATGTGGCCTTCTGCTATCCTCTGCTTTCTGTGTACTTACGAACTGCAGGAACACGTGGCCCAGCGAGTGATTAGGATGAGGTTCGGGCTGCAAGCCGGCCTCCACAGCAGAGAGCACTTTTCTATGCAACTCCAGGATGTCCTCAATGTTGGAAAACAGGATCTGTGTGTGGAAAAATACAAAAAAAGATGATTTGAAAGAAGGAAGATGAACAGAGGGAGATAAGGCAGACAATGTTAAATATTTCATCCGAGGACTTATATGTCAGAATGAGGCCTGTCACAGTAACAAAAGTTACTAGATAAATTCCCTCAGAAATTATTGAGATAAACAATAATATTGTTGTTTTGAGACCATTTTCAAGTAATATAATGGTGATTACATAATAATGCAAGATCACATTGTTAAAGGCCAATAAACTTTAAATTCTAACAAACATTTAACACTGGAACTTTAAGGCATTTTACATATCCAAAATAAATAAACAAAATTACAGAAACAACAAATAAAATGAATTATTAAGTCTTTATAAAAATTAAAAAAAACGTTTTATTCCAGAAAATAGATAGCTGAGCCCAAACCACCAAACTGAAGATTTTTATCATTCAGTTTTTGGCAGAAAGAGAGTAAAGAGAAAATCAATTAATCATGTCAATGGAAATTATTCAGCCTGTTATAATTTATCATGTGATCAATTGATTTATTGCTTATTACAATAAGCCTAATGGGAACTGATATATTTTTTAAGATGCACACCAACTAAGTTTTTCATGGCTGATACCAATCAGCTAACCTGCCCATTACTTAAACCGATTCCCTTATTTTAAGAACTATAATATCTGAGAAAATGTACTGCAGGTGCGTAGACCTATTAGAGTTTTAAACCAGATAGAACATGAAGACATTACAATATTATGCCTGTTTATTCCTCTTTATCTCAAGTTTCAGAAATTGAAAAACGTGCATCAGTGCGTATGCAGATGATTAATACTTACACAAGTGGAAAGTAGGACTTCTTAGTTTGGATGAATCTTTGAATAGGATAAGAAATTATCTAATTATCTAAGTTTGGCCTGCTGGTTACTAAACACAGGTGATCAATGAAAGATTGGTTGATTCCAATTTCTGGCCGATCAATTGGTATATTTCAAGCATTGTGTGTTTGCGTTGGGCTTTGGGGGCTTACCTTGACGTGTTCAGGTGAAAGACACTGTTGGTCATCTGGAATTTGCTTGATTCTCTGAAGAAACGCCTCAAGAGAAAACAGAAACAGATACTTAAAAACAGAACATTTAATTTAATGTGAATGAAGAAACATGGGGGCTCTCAGAGGCGCCTGGGTCACTAAAACAAAACAAGACAGACTTCCTGCGGTCTGGAAGTCCAAGTGGGCCAACTCAGATGTAAGACGCATGTCTTTCCTTCTTTAAGGACATGTATACTGTACAAACAGATTCTGTCAGAGGCTCTGCAGAAAGAGACACACACCCACACACACACTTATCTGCAAAAAGTCGTATCTCAGTTGTTTTCCTATTGTTGCACAGAATTATCAATTTAATAGAAAATATGTTCAACACCTTTCCTCCTCCAGCAACTAACAGTAGGAATCTGATGCACCCAAGTAATTTAAACCAAAATTACTGATTTTATTACAGCATCTCTACAGAAAGATGCTGCAATAGAATCACATCAAGGTGAGCTTTACCTGTGCAAGCATATGCTTTGACACCTACCAATCAGGATATGACAAAAAAAAAGAGAGAAAGGAAGTGAATCTGCCAACAGTTTCTTTTTTACATCTTCCTCATTTCTCTCCCCATCATCACACTATATGACAGGCCAACACATTCTCCTTCCCTTAGTCTGTCTCATCTCCAGACACTAATCGGATCTTATAAAGGAGACGACATGGATCCCATAACCAACCCACGAACCCCTTCACCCCCCAACCACTTCTTTTTCCTGTTTTGTCTCCAGCTTTCAAAGCCTCAAGGCTGAAAATCAATATCCTGTCAGGTGCATAAAGGGAGCTGATTAACCTGGAGTCCATGGCTGCAGAGATGAATGGTAGAAGTGAAGCTCAAGGTTATTGACCCTTTTACCTCTTATTTGAGGCATACACAGATATATACAGTATATATTTAAATATTACACTGCTTACACTTTTTAGCCTATAAAATATGAAATATGTAGTATGTGGGAAACAACATACACCAAAGCTTCAGCCAGTTTACAGTGAAACAGGGAACTAAAGGCCAGTTTTGCCTATTGGACATTATTCCTAATGCTGCAGCTGACTAGCAGTAGGCAGCATCGGGTAAGGGAGGGGCAGTGCTGCGTAACGTTTTGCTCAACACAGCCAGACGAAACCTCTGGTTACTCCGACATTAAAGGGCATTAAACCACAGGGATTCATGACGGGAAAGTGGTGGTTTTACCAACACGAATTTTTAAATCTTGGAACATCTGTTCCAGGGCTTCACAGTTTTAAATAAATATATAATTTCGAAACCTTTGCTAAAAAGTGTGATGGTGTTTCATTAACCCAAAACCAGAGAAACCAAGAACAATGTATTAATAACTGATCAATACTGTGTAAACCAAAAAAATAAAACACTGTGGACATCTAAGTAATTGCCATTTTATGTTTTCCATACCCTGTTAATCTATTTTTGGTGAAGGTATTCGGTTACGTTGGTCTTTTGTGTTTCGCTTTGCAATCTGTGTTTCAGATGCAGCATTAAAGGTAATGAGAAAATATAGTCAGATAAATTTATAAAAAAATAATAATCTAATGGAAAAGTGAGGGAGATGTAAAAGGTTAATAAGAAAAGCAATACACAAATATATTGGCTGTACATATACATATACGTATGTACATATTGTACTTTTAGTTTTATAATCTTCTTTAAAGTTTATACATTTATATTAAACGTCTGCACACTGTAGGAATGTGAAACAGAAATTCAGTTCAAATTATGGTCATAATTTGACAATTAAAGCTGATTCTGATACCCATTCATGAACCAGTATGGATTTTTCTCTCATTGTTGGATGTTTTAAGAAGGTAAAAATCATCTTTGACTGTCTATAAGTCAAAGATGCCCGTCTATGATGAGTTTAGTACAGACACCTGCTGATTATCACTCTGCAAAGAACTTTATCTGAAAAGAAATCTCAACTATCCATTTCAGTTTCATTGTGCAAGTTGAAGGAAATAACATTAACGTTATAATGTTCACACTAAACTTAATGTTTATGACAATAAATATAAACCAAACAGTAAGGGATGCAAGTTTTTTGAGTATTTATTCCTTTTTACATAAAACTCATTTGGACAAAGTTCAGCCACCGCCCTAAACCTCTGCTGAGGTATTTTACTTCCGAGTTATTCATTGAAAACTATCCATCAGTTTCCTCCTTCTTCACAGTTGTTCTTGACTTTGCATTGGTCTGTCACAGAAAATGACAATAACAGCCACTGAACTTTGTGGCTGTACCAAGTGTGAAAAAAGAAGTGTCGATAAATATTTTTTTTGCAAAACTCCAACTTAAAAGCCTGCTTACTAAGTTCCAGTAAGTCACCGTCTGTAATGAAAGACCAGCTCTTGTAATCACACATTTGCTCTAAACATAGAATCCTGCAAACCAGACTGTCAGGCATCAACTGTATAATTTCCTCTCAGTGGGCAGTTTAAGGAAGGTTTGTTTCACTGCTTTCCCGCCTTTACCAGCTTTTGCATAGGTTTCTCGCATATAAAAAGCAAGTGTCTTTAGCTATGAGCTGCGACCACTAATTAAGAGCAGTATTAAAGGGAAGCAGAGGTTGTCATGTTCTTGACTGGCTTCGAGAGGGAGCTGATTGTGCGTGTGGCGTACGCTAATTAAATCTCCCATATGGCAACTTAGATCCACACTGGTGGAGTCAGTGGTGTGAAAGAGGAGATGAGAAGAGGCAGGAAACAAGCTTTGAATTCAGTCAGAAACAGAGAACAGGCAGAGCGGTGAGAGCAGAAGAAAGCATGAGAGCCACAGGATGAGGAGAAAAAAGCTTAGACTGGAACAAATGGTGAGGTCCAAGGTGAAGCATCCCTTGAGTCCCAATTTAAGAAAATGTGTCATGCAGATGTGGCGATCAGAAGGGAGGCTGGCTGGAAAGAGTAACAGGGAGTTCCTTATTTCACCCAGAGATGTGTTGTCTATCTTCATTGTTCCGTCACAAAGCACACAGGTTGGTTTGGAGAAAAAGCTGGGAGGCTTTAACTGTTCGCCCAGACAGTATACTCAGCAGAGCAAGAGAGGACAGCATGAACTGGGAAATAAAAAAACTAACTCCTAGAGTCTGAACTGTTTTATTTTGAGAAAATAGTCGTGATAAACAACATTGAACCAGCCCAAGAGAAGCTATTTCGGGTTTAATTGGGAAGGCAGTGACATCTGATGGATACTGGTTGGCCGGTACCTAGAATGCAAAGCAACACGACCTGTCAAACTGCAGTCAGGACACATTTTCATATTCATCTATTTTTGAGCGTAATAACCGGCAGAGAGGCCAACTTCCTGCCGAGATAACAGGAAAGTCAGTCATGTTTTAAAGAAGTGAGACAGGAACCTGATTTGTTCTGACTTTTTCCACCATCTAAATCTGCAGCTGGATGTACAGTATGACGGGTTGTCAATAACAACCCACCGCTGCGTAAATTCGGTGCGACTTTTGTTAACTGGGTGTGACTGACTTGGCAAATTGGCTGTCCAGGTGAAAACACAGAACTAAAAACAAAGCCAGTTTTTCTGCCAGTCCCTCTGAAGCAGATTTGATTGAGCTTTCAACTTGAATTATGTATCACTGGAATGGAAAGAACGACTCCATGCTGCAAACACACAGTGATATAAATCAAGATGCAGTTATTAGGGATGAGGGCGGTCATGAATAACAGCCATGTCTGGATACTCCTCTACAGAACATTACTGTCTAATCAACATGCTGAGAGGCAGCACTTAATGGCCATGGTTTACTTTCATATCTGAAGCAACCTTTTCTTCATCCTTTCTGACATTAGCATGCTGTCATCAGTACAGAAAGCGAGACACAACATTCTCAATAATCACATGATCCTGAATTACTTTTGAATGAGGTCCGTCTGCTCGGTTAACACAGGTAGAGGTGACTTTTTCCTGCCTAAAATCTCTTTTTTTTAAAACAGGAAATATTAATGTTTGGAGATGTCATTTGGTAGGCTTTACCTCAAACAGAACAAACAAGTTGTTTTAAAGCCAGAGTACATGAATCAGTGTAATTTTAAAAGAGACTGTCTTTGACTTTGATCAGCCCAGATAGTAGACTAGCTGGTAAAAACATCAAAAATCTAATCCATCTGTCAATTGGTCATGCTTAGCAACGTTTCTGCTGAGTGAAGAAAAATCAAAGGAAACTCTACTGTTCCTTCAGGACGCATCAACAGGTTTTACAGCAAGTTTTTTCATTTCCTTTTGAGCTTTGAATCGCTCTCTGTTACAGAGCATCTGACTTCTGACCGGCTGGCTTAATATAGACAAATACTGCTAACTATGCTAAAAAAGCATAAAACATCAAATCTAGAATAATAATTTTGTCTTCATTTTACAAAAAGTAAAATTTTAATGAAACTGCTTTCTCTCACTCACAGTATGACGTCACCTCTGCTCCAAATAAATCAACGCTAATGGTAGGCAGGTTAAAAAAAATAATTATTTTGCTACAGGTTAGAATTAGAATAATCAGCTAATATATATATTGTTCCTTTGTGCTTTATTTATATTTTTTCCTGCATCCAAACTTTTTCTGGAAGCACCTTTGCATGTTACAGCCATTCCTCCCCTGTTGCACACATTGCATATCTAAGGTACCTTGTTACCAGAAGCTAAAAAAAGAAAAGGTATCCATCAGTGCGATAATAATAATTTGTCAGATGGGACAGAAATTAATTTTTTGATTCCCTGGGATTCACACTAATGAGTCAGACGAGCTCAGACGGGGCTCAGCTGCAGCAAAACACAGATATTGCACATGATGGTCTCTTGCCAGGAAGGGACGTCGCACTGTCGGGAGGGGAAACTGCTCATGATGCAATCCCACCGGAGACGAGTAACAAAACCATGAAGCTCCTTATTAGACCACAAAGCAGCTGCCAATTACAATGCAAATACACAGAATACACCAAGGACTGTCACTGTGGTGAACCCAGTGAAGTACAGCATCCTCTGCAGCAGAAGCAGACACTTCAAACTGACACGAAGCACACTCACATCTACCAGCTCTGAAATCCTTAGCAATCTCTCAATCAGTCTGGAACAGAAACCAAATGTAACAATCTCCTTAACAGCACAAATAAATCTAAACACTTAAAGCCCAAATATGACAAACACCCACAGAGACTGAACAAAACATATTGTTTTCAAAAATCAAAACATTTGTAATCAGACGCCCTTCGCTAAAATCAAGCGCTACCTTCACAAGTCACCCTATTTACGAAAGGAGACCATCTCTATATAATTTCCTCTCTACATCTTTGATAAAAAGTAACAAAGTCGGCTACTGGTCTTTAACCAAAACTCCATTTGTGGTAGAAAACTAACTCTGTACATCACTCAGAGCTAGGCCTGTCACGATAGCAAATTTTGCTGAGCGATTAATTGTCTCAAAAATTATTGCGATAAACGATAATATTGTTTGAAGACCTTTTTACACTGATTTAATGGAAATGATGTAATAATGCATGCGATTTCCTGCCAAAGATAGATACACTTTATTTTCAAAAGAACACCTAACACTGGAACTGATAAACAAAATAAACAAAACAACCAAAAACAAAAATAAAATGGATTCTCAGTCTCCATTAACAAAAAACTCACTTGGAAAAAAAAACTAAACAACATAAAGCCAAAGTGGAAATAAATACTCCATTCAACCGAAAGAGGGCAGATTATGAAGTCTGTATATTATGTTGCCCTCCAGTAATAATTAGATTTAAATAGAGAAAATGGGCACATCGACTACCTGATGCAATAATTCACACTACATGATTTTTTGCTGCTATTTTTCCCCTTACAACAATCTTAGAACGTTGGTCTTTCTAAGATTGTGTGGTGTGTTACGGTAGATCTTCGTTGCCGCTCCGATCCAAATCAGGGGTTTTCCCGACTGGGATCTTAACGCAGCCTGTTGAATACGACAGGTAGCCAATCAGAAAGCGTGGATTCTCCTCCAAGCTTTCTGAGGGGAAATTACGTCGGGGAATCCCAAACAGCTGACACGGCGCAACCCGAAGTCCAGCGGACATTGGAGATGATACGTGGAAACAACATTAATGTTTATTTAACATGCAAAGAATATAGAAATGACAAGGGGAGGAGTTGGAGCGAAATTGCTACCGCTGTTGATAAACCCGGTAACTTTTCAGCTGTTCTTCGTTAACGTGACGTAAATAGGTTATAATGATTTTCATTCAGTCAGGACTGACACTAGCAACACGCATTGCAGGTAGATTGTAGTAAAGCACTGATTAATGCCTGGTTTTAAAATTAGTTCACTGGACTTGTAGCCATTATTTTGTGCCCATTGTTGGACACCACATGGCAGGAACGAACCCGATCGAACCTTTATACCTAAGATTTCTGTCGGCTAATGTGTGATCTGTCAGGTTTTGAAAATGAGCCGACAATCGGCTGGCAGCTCTAAGATTGTGCAGTGTGCGCTGGGCTTTACACTAAGGAAATGAGGAAGGGAGGAGTCAATGGAGAGCACCGGAGTTGAGCCTTTTTTCATTCAGTCTCATTAGCTGAAAGAGAAAAAGGTCGGAAGAGACGATAGTGCCGATAATTAAAATGACGTCGATAGTTTTAATTTATCGTACGATTAATCGATTTATCGTTTATCGCGACAGGCCTACTAAGAGCGCATCAGGCGAAGCAGGTCAGCATGAATGAAGGATAATCCTGGAGAAAACCTGGCAGAGATTACAACAGGAAAACATACAATGAGCAGCAATGCAATGTTTACATCAGATATCCATGATGAGCTAGAACATCCCAAGGTCCAGACCCAAATCCAATTAAGAATCTGTTACAAGACTTGAAAACTGCAGTACACAAATGCTCTTCATTCAATCTGAGCCTGAGCGACTCGGAAAAGAAGAATGTGAAAAGATTTTAGCCTCCAGACAGGCAAAAATGGTAAAGATTTATCAGGGTGCATTGATAAATCGGCCCGGTTTCCTTAATGTTGGGAGATCAGCAATGGATCAATATTTAAATGAGAAACCAATCTTATCTAGAAAGTTCTGAAAACCAGCCACTGACTCGTTCTGCTGTGAGAAAGGGCTGATGGGCAGACCAAACCACCAGGTCGCGTCTACATATGTGCGGTTAACTATAGACACGCCACTGTTACCAACTGCATCAGCCAAAATCATTATGTCAGAAAACTGCAATCGGTGCAGCCCTACTCAAAAGATTTGCTGCTGTAACTGCACAAAAACTCCACAGTGTTGACTGAGGTGGGAATGAACACAACGCATCTTTTAAGATTTTGATTTGCAAAAAAGAACATAATCAAAAAACAATGGCTGATGTTTTTCCTCCACTTCACAACTACACACTACTGTGTAACCTTTGTGCAGCCATAAACGTTTTGTTACAGTTTTTGCAACTCACACACCCCTTTCAAACATACTGTTGTACAAGGGTGTTTTCACATTTTATCTAACAAAAACGGGTTTTCCTGAAGCCAGTACAGCAGTTTACGGTTCTGCAAGAGGAAAACATCCAGCCAACAATCAGGTGCAGCTCAGAAAGAAGGTTGGCGAAAAGTCACTGTGAGGCCCACAGGAAACGTAAATGGCAGTGATCAGCCGGCTCACAACAGATTAAGGACTAAAACCAAAGAGAGGCACATTTGTGTGGTTAGAGTTTGCACAATTGAGGTCAACTGAAGCTGCTTCTGCATTTTTAAAGTCTGCCTTTCGATGATCCCCAGCATCTTGCAAGACGCTTTCCGGGAACCAAATCTTTAAACGGAACAGATTAAAACGCTACATGTACACTGGTACAGGATGCATGTCAAAAACTGTACCAGTCTCCAGAGCCATGTGGAAGCTGACTGGTGCCACTCGCTGCCGAGTCACCTGAGCTGGATGAGCCAAGGTCGGGGTTTTCTACCGGATCCGGTACAATTTAAGAGCAACAAATGCTGAAAAAAAAAAAAGAATTATGCAAAAGACGGGGTCTGAACACTCCTCTCCATTTGTGCGGCATGCAAACAGGAAGTGAAAACATTGCAATCACAAAGAACAAAAGTCGATGTTAAAAATGAATTTAAGACAGCAAATCAATTACAAGAGGTTTTCAGGTGAAGAATCAGCCATTTGACTTGGAAGGGAAAGAAGGACTGTTTGCCAGCAGAACAAAATGCTGCCTCTCAACACAAAAGAACCAGATGTCATTTTTGGACAGGATGTGTGGCTTTTTCTTAAAAGGAAGTACATGACACATGTGGCTGGCCTCTAACTCGGTTGCATTCAAACTCAGGTTTGAAAGCAGGTTTGAGCACTAAAGTGTTTTTTATGAGAAATTAACCAACGATCAGGAAGTGCTCTACCTCACAGGTACCATGGCAGTGAAAGCAGCATGCCTACTGATACCAGATCGCTCCCACCACAACACTCTTTGGTGTGAATGCTCCTGCTGAGGGAAGACTTGGTGTTAACTCATATAGGTAGGGCGTTTAATTCTACAACACTTAACTTCTTCTACATACAACTAGAGCAAGTCACCCAAAGATGTTAATTTGACGTTCAGGAAGAAAAGTGAGCCAAAGCAAACTTCAGAAGATTCCAGAATGTATAAAGTACAACAAATATCAGAGCTAAGATAAAGATGCACACACAGACACTCATGTTTACAGCTCTTAAGGCTAACCAAGCTAATCATGCTAAGTAGTTAGGAAGTCAAAGACTGTCTAAATGGTATCTACCTAAATAAGTTCCTTTGTTAACAGACAAAAAAATCACTAAATCTTAGCAAGTATTTTGGTCTGATTTCTAGTGCAAATATCTTACTATACTTGAAATAAGACAAAAATAACTTACAAGTAGCTTTTCAGTAAGATATATGAGCTTGTTATAAGTCAGTAATCCCTTAATATTAATGAAAAAGTTGTAGCTCCACTTGTAGATTACTTCACATAAAACATGGGAAAAATGTTTTGCTACAAGTGAAATAATCTGTTAGTGGAACAAGAACTTTTTTTAATCAATATTCAAGAATTACTGACTTAAAACAAGCTCAAATCTGTCTGAAAAGCTGCTTTTATAAGTTATTTTTGTCTTATTTCAAATGTACTAAGATATCTGCAATGGAAACTAGACCAAAAATAATTATTGTTTTTGAAGTGATGGTGTTGTAGTGGAGTGACAAAAAGTGTGTAAGCACTCTCTTACACACAGTGTGACGTCACCCCTGAGCCTAACAGAGATACTTACTGACCGCTAAACAGCAAGAAGGCAAGAAAAATGGTTAACATTTGTAAAGCTAAAAAAACTGGAGACCACAAATCTCTGGGTCTCTGGGATTGGTGGGTCTCTAGTCACAACTGAACCTGAGGCATGCGTGACCTCAAGCTTTTTCTCATTTGAGGAGCACCCAGAGTGTCATTATGGGCAGGGGGAGCTAGACGACAAGGTGTGAAGACAGAGATGGACCATATGCTGGTGTGGGGCACTGTCTGCTTCACCGGGCAGGGAAGAGGAGGAGCCCTGCTGGCTTCCTGTCTACCTCTGTCCTGACTGTCTGTCTGTCTGTCTCTCTGTCTGTCTGTCCACCAGACCAGAATCCTCGGTTTGGATTGGAGCCACAAACACAGACACATGCTTAAAAACAAACGGTAACTTCTCAGAAGGCTTAATGTCAGCCTCAGTCCTAATTACTGCAATGGATTTCATAACGCAAGAAACGCTACACTGTCATAATTACAAAAAAACAGAAACCAGCAGGGAAATAACTAGAGAGAAGTGAAGAAATATCAAAGTGGGTCAAGCTGCAACATGGGACTCAGACTCAGACAGAGCTCATGCTGTTGAAGTTCACGTTACATAAAATGGAGGGGATGTTCATGAAGAGTCAGGTCTCAGGCAGAAGCAGAGCATGCAATTCATTGTTAATCTACAGTGAATATTTGAAGGTCACTCGACTGGTGATCACACAGTGTCATAAATATTCTCCCTGTTTTTACCATCTGATCCAGACCTGGACAAAACAGAGCGCAACATTAGTGTGTGTAACACTGATTAAACAAGGCAGCTTGTAATGGTGTAATTGTAAAGAAATCAATGTTGGAAGCACAGGTTTCATATCTCATACTGCTAATGCAATATTCCTCAATCTTTATATTTCCAGCACAAGGTTTTCTGAAACCATGTCATTACAATGTGACATTTTTCAAAAGAATCTCCCAATAAATTTTAACCAAGTCTTTTGGAAGCTTTAATGAAATTATGCCTGTCACAATAACACATTTAGCTGGACGATAAATTGTCCCAGAAGTTATTATGATAAGAAATAATATTGCTGTTTTCAAGTACCGTATTTTCAGCACTATAAGGCGCACCTAAAACGCTTCAATTTTCTCAAAAGCCGACAGTGCACCTTATAATCCGGTGCGCCTTATACATGGACTAATATTGAGCCACAACAGGTCTCGCAACTACGGTAAGCAGCCACCGACTTCATTTTCTCCCGTAGAAGAAGAAGCGCGCGGTGCACGCTGAGATATATGTCTGCGTGAAGCGTGCCATTACATTTCCATTTGTGTGTTTGTGTAAAGAGTCAAAATGGCTCCTATTAAGAGACGCTTACGACGCAGAGTTTAAACTCAAGGCGATCAGTCACTCAGTAGAACACGGGAATAGAGCAGCAGCGAGAGAATTTAACATTAGCGAATCAATGGTGCGGAAGTGGAGGAAGCAACAAGATGACCTGCGCCAAGTAAAGAAGACTAAACAGTTTCCGAGGGAACAAAGCGAGATGGCTACAGTTGGAGGACAAACTCGAACAGTGGGTTGATGAACAGAGAGCAGCAAGTAGAAGTGTCAGTACAATCACCATTTGAATGAAGGCAACAGCGTATTATATTATACGCTGTTGCATATTATAGCTGTTAATAATACGGTAATATAACAATAATTACATAATAATGCAAGTCCCCATAAAACAAAATTGCTCAAAGCATCAGACTGAAGACTTTCATCATCCAGTTTTTTGGCAGAAAGAGAGAGAAAAGAGAAAACAATAAATCATACAAATGGAAATTATTGAGCTTGTGTTAATTTTTCATGTCATTAATTGATTTATTTTTTAATGATAATAGCCAAAATGCAATGCATGTTTTTTTATCAGATGGAACAATGAATCCCAAAAGACTGATCAGGAGGATTTTGCTCATAATGGAAAATGGTTCTCCATTATTACTTTACCTTCTGAAAAGAGATGCTGATTGGTTTTTTTCTCCCATTTATCTGGTTCTGTGTGATGAGAGCAGAGACGGTGGCAGCAGGAATAAACCTTGGCCATGTTTCCAGTCCTTTCACCCGTGGCTACATCAGCATTCAGCAACAATGCTCGGCCATCTCGTTCAATTCACATACCTCACAAGAGACCCTGTATATCAAGAGCAAGCTCCAACACTTGTCAGGTTTTTTTTTCCCAAGCGGGTCCTGAGAGGCCCCTTTTCAATTTGTTGCGGTTCCCACACCTTCAGTAACAACCCTCTGACTGAATCCCAGATCCAGGACTTTTCTATGTGGTTCTCAGGTCACCAGCCTGAAACTCTCTACCCTTCCCTTCCTCAAGCAAGAGAAAACAACAACAAGCCAAGAACAATGACCCATTAAGCATCTCTCTTTTAAAAGGAGGAGGATTGGGGTAACCAGCCACAGAGGGAGACAGGGCAGTTTTGCAGAGGGGATGGGGCCATTTTGGGGCCGACATGGCATGAAATCCAATAAATAACTGAAGAAATCCCCTCTTTGTAGCCGGAGACCAGCGGAGCCCGAGAAAGGCCCGTGGCGTTGCCACAATGAGGGACCCCAGCAAACCATGGCAGACTTCTCTTTCTCCCAGAAGCTGTAATTCACATCTCTCCTCAACCCCCCCTCCCAAGGAAAAAAACAAACTCCCACCACTCCTCCTTCACCCACCAGCCAGTCTCTAGCTGTCTTCCAAGAGAAACTCTTTTTGGCAGACCCAACTGCCAAAACACAAAGTCGTCTTTGAGCCTCGTCCAGGTCCCCCCCCCCCCCCCTTCTGCTCCTCATCTTGCTCACTTCCGCTTTGAAGGACTTTAAGCTTCAAGGTTCTTTGAGGGGCTCATATGGACGGAAACTAAACCCCACTGGAGGTTGCAGGGGAGACGGGACCTCAGAGGAAGGACAGGAACACTGAGTCAGGGAGTTCCTGTCTGAGGCCTCGCCGAGCCCACAGCAACATCAGATGATGGTGTTGATGCAAAACCAGGGAGGCTCTTTCAATATGCTGATGACATTATTTAATATCTAAACGTCAGGTGTTTGGGTAGCATTCAGAGTTAAAAGAACTCATCTGTTGATGTCAGGTTTTACAACTCTACCACTTGCTTTAAGCTATAGTTGACATATTGTGTCAACGGGAAAGGCTTGACTCTAGTTTGCCTTAGTCTCTATAAATGTGCCTTTCTGTTGACAGGTGACATGTGGCAATCCACAGATAACATCATGGACCAGATTGCAAAGGCCATCTGGAAGTTTGGAAGTGTGTTTTTGGTGCAGACAGACGTAAGGATGACAGACTGAATCACAGTGTGGCGGTGAGTGAGCCGTCAGACACCAGACCCCCACATGGAGGAAAAGACACAGGATCATGTTTTAAAAGGTTAATGCCAATACATCAATGAACAAAACAAGCCCCTCTGCACCTCAACCGGGCAGACATAAACAGTCTGCACAACCATGAAGATTAGGTAGTGGCAAAGAGATGAATTAGGGCCCAGGACGACACAATAATGGTAATTTGGGAAAGCACGTGGGCAGATATTACAGATCATTCTCTGATCAGTAAAAGACAGAAAGCAGCAGGTTAAACCTCTTTATGTTGTGGGGAAAGAAAGGTTTTTATAGCTTTGAAAACGCTGAAGCAGCTGACCCAAATACTATCAGAGCTTCTGATCTGGGCAGCCATTGTTGCAAACGAGACAGTTTTAGTTTCCACTGAAATGTTTCTCATGTCATTTGGTATTCTACCTCCTCTGGAGCCACAGGGACAAAAGAGCTTTAATCCCCCTTATAATGAATCACATGCAATCACTTGATATAAGGCAAGTAGAATAATATACACATTACTGTGTATGCAGTACTGGTCATTCCTTCCTTAAAGGTACAGATGGATGTGGGGACAAAACTGTAGTTTCCATAAACATGTGGGAGGTTTGTACAGAAATAGTTAATGTATTTGTGTCACACAAAACTTTATGAGCGGCACCACAGTAAAGCCACTTCAAAATAAAAGTTCTGATGCAAATAAGCTCCAGAAAACATCAGCAGCCATCATGAATAATGAAATCAGAGACAGTAAAATTGAAGCTAATGATTAAGAGTCTCTCTACACACAAAACTCTTCAATTACCAGAGGAAAACAACTGATGTTAAGATTTATTACATGTTATCATATCATATCTTGCTGACAAACACATCATAAAAACTGCCATTCTACCCTCATCAGGACTTAGATAAATCTACTTCTCATTAAACTGATGAGGTAAAACTGAAAGAAGTGAAAACGACTTTGACTAGGCCATTCCAACACATGAATAAAGGTTGTTTTAAACCAAGCAGCTGTTGCTCTGGCTGCATATTTAAGGTGAAAGGTGAACATTCGCTCCATTCATCTTCCCTGCAATCGAATCTGCTTTCTTGTCCCGAATGAGAAGAAGCATTCCCAGAGCATGATGCTGACCACACCATGTCTCAAACTGGATGTCAGTCTGAGTGTACAGTTTGGTGTCATCTGACCAGAGCGCCTTGCTTCAGGTGTCAGCTGCGTCTCCTAAGAGGTTTGTGGCAACCTGCAAACAGAACTTCTTTTCTTGCTGTGCTCTTCTGAAGGAAAGTTAAAATCTCAACTTTTTTCCTGGTTGCATTCGAGAAGGAAAAAACAGCGCCATCTGCCTGCTGTCCCATCCACACTCCGCAGCATTACTGGAGCCATCCTGAGAAAGTAGATCTTCAAACTCACATCCCATCAATTAACACGCTGATGAACAGCGTGTTAATTGAAGGCTTTTCTACACGTCTTTTCTAGGCGTGTAGAAAAGACGTGTTCTTTTCTACACGCCTAGAAAAGAACGTGTTCTTTTCTACACGTGAAGACGTGTAGAAAAGAAGACTTTTCTACACGTCTTCACTGCCTTCTGTTCCACACTGTGCTTCTTCGCTGTATTATCTGATGATTGATAAAGAGATGATGACTTCTTACAGCAGTTTCACTGAGCAAACCAACAACGGCTTTTTACTGTACCACAAGAAGAATCTGCAACAATCTCTTGAAGAGGAGGCTGAGTGGGTTTTTCTTTTCTTTCTTTCTTTTTTGTTTTGCTTTTACATTATACCTTTGGGGTTAACAGTGGCTCAGACTTGTTAACTTGAATTCTTAAAATTCCTACTGCAGTCTCATGCCTTAAAGAAATGGCTTATAAACACACATGACTATAAAAAGCACAGCCAGATTAAGCTGTAACAGACAATTATCCCCGCTCCTTTATAGTGACTTTGACTGGTGCAATACTTTCACTGCAAAGCACCAGAATTGTCCCAAGTTAAGAGTTGTTTAGCTGAACCATTAATCAGTTTGATTTGCAGGTTATGCTCAGAAGCAGAGAGTTAAAATAAAAAAGCCACAAAGTCCAAGCAGCTGCTGTACCTGCTGCTAAGTCTCAATAGGTCACCCTTCCATCCAGTTAAATGCGCCAGTGTTTATCTGACTGTAACCGTGCTGCAGTGAGCTGAAACCACCAGGGTTGTGGCAAAGATGAGAGTTAGAATCTTTAGCTATTTATACTCTCCAGCCAAGAGAAATTTGATGCTGGTCTTTCCCACAGAGTGGGGAGGGCAGGAGTGGTGAAACAGAGAGGGGGTTTAAAAAAAAAAAAGAGGAAATAGGAAAGAGGTAGACACATGCTTCAGCTAGTGGAGGAAGCTCAGAGCGGCTTCCTGTATGTCTGTCTTCCTCTAGCTTCAGCTCGATGGCTCTTTGTGTTTGTATGCGGACCAGGGCACGTGTCATCCTGTTTGCTTGTCTAAACAACAGCAAGAAAAGTAATCAAGAGGCAGATGAGAGAAACATTTCAGCAGATATGCAGTCACTGGATGTGAGCAGGTATGAGAAGACAGTTTATGGGAAGACAGTTTAACAAGCTCATGATACTTCTAAAATCTATAAAACTCAATTTGATTGATTGGGAACATTTGTTGCATTTTCAGCTGCTGCAGTTCACTTTCACACTGCACTGTGCCAAACAAACTAAACTAATTGAAAAAACTGTTCCTCTTCTCGCCTGTGGGGGCGCTGAACCAAGAACCACTGAAGGAAACAACATGAAAACTTCTGAACAAGACATTAAGTTAAAGCTTCCTTCTTCACCCAATGCAAACAAAACTGGAGACGCGTCAGATTTTAGTTTGTAGGATTTCTCTTTTTGTTGGTAAAAACCACAAAAATATTTTTTGCATATAATTCTGTAACTTAAATGGCCAGCTTTAAGTTTGCTTAGCTGTCTGGCTTTATATGAAATAAAACATATCAAAGAATTATTCAAAACAAAATTTTACAAAACATTAAGCAAACTTGAATCAATGTTTGAGCATTTTGAATTGATTTCCAGGACTAGAAATTTAATTACAGAATCGATTTTTTTCTGCATCCCTAGTCTACGGTCTGCTTGGCGTTCACACACATCCAAACAGCAGCAGAGTTCTCTTCAACCAAACTCAAACCGAGGTTTGTAGGACCAGAGTTCATTTCTTTAGGAGAGTTCATCTGAGCATTCACATCTCCCCCAAACAAATCAGACTTTCCAGGCAAACAAAAGTTCAATTAAAGTGGACTACACAGAGATCTCTCATTAATTGCACTTTAAACTGCAGGAATGGTTTCAGGTAAAAACTTTGAAACCTCAACAGTCACACACCAAAACACAATCTAGCTGAATTCACACATCAGCATTAGAGCACTAATCTTTCTTGTGTGGCCCAAAGCAAAGGTCAGAGTTGGCAGAATTTCCAGATGTTTCCCGTTATCCCTCCTCATCTCTCAAATCCTTTTTCACATCTCAGAATTAACACCAAACCACTGATATATTGGCCTCATATTTCCACTCTTGTTTTTACAGAATGAGATTCGGTGAAACATGGGCCACTGTGGTAAAAAAGAAAAAAAAAAAGTGGCCAAAAACCATGTTTGTTTATGGTTTTGAAGAAAAACACCCTGAAATCCAGCAGGTATGATGCTAGTGAGCGTTTTGGTGTCGGTGGATCCCAGCATGGGGAAAATCCAGTTGGCTGGATCACATCAACAAAGCCATGCCGATAGAGAGAAAATCCCCACAAATCTGTGGCGCTAAGTAGCGATCAAACACCAACAGGGCGGGGGGGATGTCACGACAAAACGTAGAGCAGTATAGCAGGAGTTATCAGCAGAAACTTGGAAATGTTCAAATCAGACGTCCTCCACTATGCTCTAAGACTAAAATAGATTTTTAAGCAATAATGCTGAGCAAACAGTCATTTTAATCCCCATTGGCTCCATCCTTCCTTCCCCTTCCTCACCTCACAACATCCCTGCATGCACGTCCTACTAACCTGGATGAGGTTGTTGGAGTTGGTAAGTGCCAGGGGATGAGAGACATGCAGAACAGCTGAGAGGCCCAAGCTGGATAACCATCCACTTAGTGTGTCAGTAAAACTGTGTTTTCAACTGTTTCACTTAAAAAAAACCCACTAAAGTTCCCATCCTACTGTCACGACGGTGTAAAGTTACGCTCCACAGAAAAATCCGCCAACAGGAGGAGGTCTACTGTTCTGACATCCTAAAACTTTCATAGGACTTTTTCGTTAAAAGCAATTACATTCACATAATTTTATATGTTTGGAACCAGGAGATTTACTAAAGGTCATCGCCTTGTGAGAATCTGAAACTGGCCCATTCAGAATCAGTGTTGTCATCCTGATGAAGAAACAGTGAAGGGTCCAAAAGTTTGCTCAAGAGCACAAAGTCAGAGGAAAATAAAGGGTCTATTTTGAAATACTGTTCAATCTGCAACATGGAAATGCTCAAAATCCCCCCAGCAATAAGGAAAACAATCAGAGGAAGAAAAGGAGAACCTAAAAGGGACTCTACAGAAAAATCAGAGATTTATGTCGTTTTCTAAGGGGTTGCACATGGAGGTACAGTGAAATAAAAATGTGGAGGCAGGCAGCTGAAACCCTGTCAGTCACATCACAGCTTTAGCTCCACATTATCAGATTTTACAGACTTCACCAACATTCAGCATGAAGGGCAGCACCGTGGCATCAACTGGCTTATAAACCCCAAGGTAAAAACCTCACTCTCCATTTCCACTGATGTTTCCTTGTGCAGCTCTCAAAACGGGGAATAAGTTTCACAGTTTATCTGGGTTCGGGATAAAAACAACGTGTAGAATCAGAAAAACACAACTAACAATTTGATTTCATGATCAGTTTGTTGTCATCCCCCTATCACTGCCTCTTGATTGTGCGGCTCTCCAGAGATCTGTAATCCCCACCCCAGTTCCAGATTCATATTTTATTTTTACTGAAAATGCTGTGAGCTCCCTTATCAACAGCACAGACAAGCTGGATGGGGGCAAACCTCTGCTCCCACTTGGGGGTAGCAGAGGAAGGCAGAGGGGTGGTAAAGCAAGATATCAGGTGACAACCGCTGCCATACGAAACCCACCGGACACTTTACTAATGCCCAGTGGGTTTTATATGGTGTAACACTGAACGTCATTCTGTGTTATGCTACAATGAGGTTCAGATCTGGGTCTAAGCTGGAGATGAGTCCATCCAGTGAAAACATCCAACATAAATTTCCAAAAGATCACCTGAGTGCTATAAAAACAAAAGTGGGATAATAAGTTTTCATCACATGGCTGTTTTGGGGTTTTTTTTTTTCGATCATGCATGTTCTGAGTGACAGGACGCGGCTCTGCAGGCAAGCAGAACTTTAAGGAAGTCCTTAACATGCGACAGCACAGAGGAAAGAGGGAACCAACGCCAAGCTTGACAAATATCTACCAGACGATGAAAACAGGAAAACGCCAGGAATCATCTGGATGCTAATAAATACATCTCTAAGGTTAAGAATGGTAACAACCAGTCTTTGCCCTCCAACCAGCAGGGAGCCAAAGGACAGAAACTGAATAGGCCGTTTGCTCCAGGGTGAGGCTTTGCATTTGAGCCTGACCTCTGACTTTTCTTCTACAGAGAGGGAAGAGGGGGCCAATAAAAGAGGGGAATTTCCCCTCAGCAATTAGCATTGTATTATAATAAAGATGTTTTATGCAGACCACACATCCATAATCTGGTCACAGTTGGAGGCAGGTGCCACCTACAATGAACAAGTAACTGAGGTGACATGGCAGAGGTTTTGCAAGATGACAGCAAGAAGCGATGAGCTGAATAGTCACCTGCAGGTGGGAAGCAAAAAAAAAGCCCAAGGCTGAAAGGAGCGAGCAAAAAAAAAAAAACAAATGACCAGTCAGTTCATTCAGAAAGGAGATCCTGACCAATGACTGAATAAGAAACTGCTGAAAATAGTTTCTTATCCGAGTCTGGGGAAGGCTTGGAGCTGCAGCTCAATGGCTGTGATTATCTTTTTTTTTTTTGTAAAGTCCCTTTGAATTCATGCCACCTTTCAGCGTGTCAGACTTGAGCTTTAGCACACAAAGGAGAGGTGTTCAAAACATGCTCCGATCAGTGGACTAGACATCCAAATCAGAAATTTTCTGATTGGTTCAATTGTAAAAGAATCAGATTTTTTCCCCCTCCTGATTAACTAAATGCACAAAAAGGCAGCCAACTGGAGAACCTGTGATTCTCTGGTAAGCTTCATTAACATTAGAGACAATGTGTTTAACTTAAGCACTTTTCTCATTTATGAGTTTCATAGTAGGGCTGGGCAATATGGATTTATCACAGTATTTTATAGTACTATTGTGATAATCGTAAAAGTGCCAATATGAACTACTTATTACTCCTTTAGGTTGCTGAATGGCACAACAATCATAGTTCCACAAACACGAGTGTTGCTCTTGGAAAAAATTTGTAATATGCCTCCTTTTGACAGCAGTCACATTAAAAAGTGTGATTTATATCACTAACTGCTCACAATAACTGCATTTAAACATATTTTCAAATGTATGGGTTTTTATTGATACTCTTGATGAAAAATTATGAAATTAAAAATCTCAGCAATAGACAGCTTTGAGGAATTTTAAAGATCGTTAATTGAATCTTATTTTGATATCGATATCAAAATTCTTATCATGATAGGAAATTTATCACAGTAAATGATAAACGATGCTATATTCCTGAGACCCAGAAAAAAAAAAGTTTTTGATTTTTTTTTTTTTACACTACATGACTCTTTGGAGTGAAAAAACATCTCTACAATTGAAAAAATTTCAAAACATGTTTTTATTTATTTTTTAGATTATGTCCTTTGGAGAGGACATCGGGACTCTCTTGTGGCAAATATGAACACATTTCGGGGCCCAGGATGTCCTCTCTAAGGACCAACAGGATTTAACACAGTGGCATGTATGGTTTCAGAGTTATGAACAAAAAACCTATGTCCTCCACAGAGGATAAAAATGTATTGCTGGGTCTCAGGAGGATAAATGCCCAGCCCTATGCCCAGTGCTTAGAAAAAATGTATCTTATAAATTTGGAAACGGGAGGTCAGGTCCTTAGTGGGTGCATGTCTAACGATTCCAAACAAACTCCTAACCTGTGTCGGACTTCAAACATTAACATGGGATTCACATCTGTCAAAGTGGAGAAGCAGAAACCAGGGTAGTCAGTGCTGCACCCAGTGTGGGTAGTAATTTGTGTCGCTGTGTTGCAGACAGAGGAAAGTGGATATCAGCACCCAGCGCGACAGATAGAGACCGGGGGGGAGGGGGGGGGGGGGGTAAATGTCAAACTTACCGACTGAAGGAAGAGCAGCGTCCGGACATAGTCCCGCTCTGTGTTGAGTATTTCGTTCAAAACGCAGAGCCGGAGCCGCTGCTGTCTGTCCGAGTCCTTCACGACGTGAACCCCGTTCTCATGCTGCCCCTCGTTCTCTTCCATGATGGAGAGAACAGGTCGAAATCTCTCAATAAAATAAAATAAAATAAATAGTTAAAAAACAAAACGCACGTCTTCTGTTTGACGTATCCGCACTCCTGACAGGAGACCTGGTTCAGTCCATCTCGCCGAAGGAAGTTCTCCAAAACCTCTCGCAGAGCTGTGATGCTCGACGCAACATAAGCAAGTAAAGTTCAGGCGAAAAGTAAGCAAACCAGAAGCAGAAAGAGAGAGAGAGAGCCTGGTGGTGAGGTCGCAACACCAGCTGAGTAGTGGAGAAAGAGAGGGGGAGCCACCGCTATGAGCTCTCAAACAAACACACAGCTGTATGTCTGTCTGCTGCTGCGCCTTAGCTTCTACCTCTGAGGCAGCCGGAGAAACACAACAGAATAAATAAACTAGCGTCACACCCTGGTACCTCAACATTAAAACAACAAATTCACCGCGTACTTACCCTGGTGATTGGTAAAACAAATTATTAGTTAACTTTAACAACAACCGAAACAACATTTGAAGTGTAAAAAAACAACCCAACGAGAGAATACATAAATATTTACTAAAATGTAAAAGAAAAAACCAAGTTACTGAAATCTTAGCAAGAATTAAGATCCGATTTTTGATACCAGGTTAAGGCAAACATTAATTGTTTAGACTTAAATATACCATTTAGTATGTCATTATATTTAAAATTTATGGAGAAAATGCTAAGACGTGTTAATTATTTTTAAATTACTATGTAAATTGTAAACGTTGAGCTTTTCTGTAATAGTCATTACGTTTGGGATGGCCGCCTGGCCTAAAAAATGTAGGGGAAACGCGCCCTCTGGTGGATTTAACTGACGGTGCATGTTTTTAGGCTGATACAGTACATAAAGAAGCCAGGGCAATGCAAATATATTTGCATAGCACATTTCAGCAACAACGCAAATCAATGTGCTTTACATGCTAAAAAAATTAAACAAAAGAGCAAATTCTCTTTTCTATGAACACATTGCAAATGCTTGTACATCCATGAAAGTGATGCATAAATCTCTGCTTTTTCCTACATTTTCAATTGCTTATGTTGATCAAAATGTATTACAGATCTTTGATGATTTGTCTCGATCTCCACAACATTTAAGAATAAGTTTGCTGCATAAATCTTAAATATGCAAATGCTTGAATAAGTTGTCATAAGTTGTCAAGCATATTTATATCCATTTCTGAGACCTTTTTCTAAATCTGTCCTGAAGTGATAAATTGCTTCCAGGTGAATCCCAAGTTTCTCCAATGTAGATAAATGTGTGAAACATCAGCTCAACCACTGAGCAACCAGTTTTCTGAAAAAGCTCAAGGTTAAATCTCTTGCACCATCAACAATGCTACATTTCTGTCAATGGAAGGATGAGAATTTGGACGGGGTCAGAACAGAAGATGAGACAGAGGAGACAGAGGATATGTTCGTTTCCATCACTCCTCCTCCATCATCATCCGGATATGGTTTACAACCCACAACAGGATGCTGATGGACTTCCTCTCACCCTGCTTTCCATTACCTTACACCATTGAGGATTTATTTTTCTCAGCATGGAGATGGAAAGTATATAAAGACTGCACTGTTGTCTCTACTGCATGCACAGTTTTTACTTAAGGAGATGGTCTCATTCTCCCATTTTTTTATTTGTGTTCTGCTTATTGTATCACAATGACATGGTGTGTCAACAAATTACGCTAAAGGAAATAAATGTGAATTTCATTATCTCTTGTCACTGATCTCCCAATTGTAGTTGACAAGAAAAACTGTAATATATTCAGGGTTTGTGCAACACATACAAGGTTTATTCAATATATTAAAGGTTTATTTACTATAATCAAGATTTCATTAAGTATATTCCATGTTTAATCCATATATACAAGGTTTAGTCAACATATTCTGACTTTCATTCGATACATTCATCATTCGCTTAACATGTCCAGTGTAAGAGACAGAAATGTCAGTTTGTAACATTGTTTATTATTGTGTATGCCTTTTGTATATTTAGAAGATTCTTTTTTTGTATGTTCTGTGGAGAAGGGCCTTCTAGTGGAAGTTCTTGAAAATTCATATGAAAAGTGAAGAAACAAATAAGCAGCCATTACATCCAGAGTTCATTCAAAATATTCAAGGTTAATTCAAAATATTCAAACTTTCATTCAATATATTCAATGTTTATTCAATATTTGCAAGGTTTATTGAATAAGCCTTAAATATACTATATTAACCCTTCAATTTATTGAATGAAAGTGTGAATTTATTGAAAGTTAATTTATGGAATGAATCTTGAATATATTAAATAAACACCGAATATATATTTCATTCAATATATTTAATGTTCACTTAATATAAGCAAGGTTTATGCAATATAAAATAATGACCAAAGACTTCCTCTCACCCTACTCCCTAACCTTAACACAAAAGGAATTTTGGATTTTTCCACAAGATGTTTTAGACAAAAAGAATTTACTTTTGGCAAAAATGTACTTATTTATTATTTAAAAAGATGACAATATTCAAGGTTCAATCAATATATTCAAGGCTTATTCAAAATATCTAAAGTAGAAATGCAAACAATTAATTGATTTAGATTAACTGTTAATAGTTTATTAGATTAAATTAGTTCAAATTAATTCTATTTTCCTATTCTGTAACCTAAAAGTTTCCTTTGCTTTGCTGTAATCGTATGTAATATAACATATACAGTATATATACAGTATATATATATATATATATATATATATATATATATATATATATATATCCATCCATCCATTTTCTGTTCACCCTTGTCCCTAATGGGGTCGGGAGGGTTGCTGGTGCCTATCTCCAGCTACGTTCCGGGCGAGAGGCGGGGTACACCCTGGACAGGTCGCCAGTCTGTCGCAGATATATATATATATATATATATATATATGTTCATACACAAGTTGAACACAAGTTGATCACACGCACACGCACACATGTGCAAGTAATTTAAATATGACTAAATGTAAAATAAATATTTAAAATGACAAGCATGGATATGGAAATATGTTCATATAACTATATATAAATCTAGAAGGTCCAGAGAAAGCACTCAAATTTATTTTTGGGTTTAAGAATGTCAGTCAACATTTTATACATACTTTGTAATTAATCAATTGATAATGTGCATCCAGAGTCCTGCTAATGACCTTATAATTTGATCGTCTAAAGGCTGCAGGACACCGGTCTTCGAGGACTGCAGCTAGAGACAGTGGCCATTCTCTTCACATTTCTGTCAACAGGAAATGTGAATTGGGTATTTAGCATACCGAATTGGAATACATGAATGTTTTTTTTAAAGGAAAAACCGGAGAACCCGACGAAAACCTAACCCGTAAGAATCCAGATATAAAAAGCCAGGCTGGGATTTTGACTTTGATGCCCTGACCTTTCTAAATTTAGTTTGATCCTTCCATCCTTCCATCCTTCCATCCATCCATCCATCCATCCATCCATCCATCCATCCATCCATCCATATCCATCCATCCATCCATCCATCCATCCATCCATCCATCCATCTACAAACACCCTACGGAGGAAACTCATTTCGGCCTCTTGTATCCGCAATCTTGTTCTTTCAATCATGGCCCAAAGCTTGTGACCATAAGTGAGGGTGGGAACGTAGATGGACCAGCAAATCAAGAGCTTCGCCTTTTGACTCAGCTCTCTCTTCATCATGACAGAGCAGTAAAGAGTATGCATCACTGTAGACGTTGCACCAAGCTGTCCATCGATCTCCCGCTCCATTTTTCCCTGATTCGTGAACAAGATTGCGAGAGACTGAAATTCCTCCACTTTGGGCTGGACCTCTTTCAAACACCTGTTGCTGGAAAAATGAAGGGAATAGATGGAAGACAAATGAACAGCAATGGAGATCAATAAAGGAATGAGCTTGAAACTAACATAAAAAATAAACAGAAACAAAAACTCTGATCTGCAATCCAAGTGCACTATACCTGCATTATTCCTGAATTTTGTAATTGTGAGATTATGTTTGTGGTCTGTAATCTAATGGCAGGTCAAGATCCTCTCTATTTTAGGAAGCAAAAAATATCTGTGAGTGTTGAAGTGATCTTCTCAGTTGAACTCATTTTGCGTGTCATGGGAAAGTGCTTTCTTAAATATTTCAATATGGCATCCTGAAGAGGATGGCCATCTAGTGACGTTGCAGCCTTCCACAGATCTCTAGTTGAGCCAAACTGATTTTTCAGATCACGGTAAAGGTCTGTAACAAAGACATTAACTTTGTCATTGTCCTTACTGACTTCAAAGTCTGCGATTTCCTGTATGATCTCCACTGACAGATAAGACAAGATTCTCTTCATGTCTGTAGTACTCACTGGCCCACCGTTTTTCTCCCAGCAGTTCAAAAATGCTCTCATTGCAAAGCATTTCATACATTCCTCCAGATCGTTCTTCTTTTGTTCTGTGGTTTCATTTATCTCTGGAATTGGAATGATCGTGATTTCTTCAACAAATCTGACATACCTAGTCCCTGGTGCTGTAAGCGATGAATCAATCAGGGAGTCAGTTTCAGCTTTTACAGGATATTCAGGCTGCTCTTTGAATTCTCTTCCAATGGTTGGGATAGAGTCCTTCTCAGTTCCTGGAGACATGGGTTTGGGGATTTGGGTATCATATGTTTGTCCAACGAGATCATTGATCTCCGAGAGCACATTGGACACCCTGTCACTCTCACTTATGCGATTAATTTCCTCATTTTTGAGCCAAAGAAATATGTTTTGGAGAAATCTCCTCACCTCGTCTTCTGTTCTGGCATAAAATATTTCAGGGCAAATTTCTGTTTGGCCAGACATGTCACTTATTTTCTCGCTAGAGAGGACAGACTCTGAAAGGTTTTCGGGGGGAACAGGAAGGTTATAATGATGGCTACTGGTGATATCAGTATATAATTTATCTGTCAGTTCCTTGGAAAACTGCTTGATCTTGTCATTCAACTGTGGGTTTTTCATGAATTCTGCACACAGTCTGTCAATTTGAGGTTTGATGGACTGAAAATCCAGCTTAGGAATTTGGTCTGTTTTCATCCCTGATGAATCTTCAGGGACACATCCAGGAAACATGAGGCGAGCCAATGTGTTTGACATATATACATCTTGCTTCAGTTTCACCACATTTGTGTCACTTGAGTCCTTGAATGAGATCTCCAAAGAAGATGCCAAGGTGGCGAACTGATCCTTTGCAAATCTGGAAAATTGTGGTTTTTTGACTATTTCTTCTTTTCCAGCAGGATCAGTTTTGCCCTTTGACCGGAAAAGGTTTCTGATATCACCAACAATCTTTTTCAAATTAAAATGAGGAGCACATGAACAACTTGGATCTTTCTGTCCAACCGAACCTTCAGCCTTACAGTAATGAAGGTCGTCAATAATCGTTTTGCTAATTCCATCTGCAACCTCGTTTACTTCTAAATGATCTAGGCAAAAATCTGCATCATCTTCTGCACCTTTCGCATCGCCTGCGTCATCAGAATATTTCTCTATGATTTCAGCAATGCTCTCGCTAACTGAGGCCACAGAATAGAGAGATTTCACACTAGGAGAAACGCTTCTCTCTGTAAGGTCAAAGGCAGTCTCTGCTTCTGCTGGAGACACACCTGAGGTTCGCTTTTTTGTGAACGCACTCCAATATCTTTCGATGCATCTTGAGCTGACTCTGTTTATGTGTTTGCGAAGACACTGAACTGCATTGGAAACCATTTTGTTGAAATTTCTCAGGTTAGAAATGCAACCACTTGCAAACACTGCTGGTTCTGCAGGAAAACTAGAGGTTCTCTTGATGCCATTTGCAATGGACGTTACTTTTTCAGAGACCTCCTGTTCCATCAATGAGTTCAACTCCATGCTGCTCTCACAGACTTCTTCTGGTGGAGACACCTCGAGGACAATGGCCATTTCTGTTGAAATCATGTTGGTCAAATGCACACTGATGTTTTCATCTGGCATTTTAGTCTTCATGGACTTCGTCATACAATCTTCCAATATTGGCACAAGGACGGTCAGTGAATTTTCCACACATTGTTGAAAAATGTTGGTAAGTATGTCAGCCATGACTGCTGTTATATGTGAATCCCTCAGACCTTGTGAAAGCAAGGTCCACTGTGCTGATGTTAAAGTGTTCAGGCGGGGCAATATGATGTCCTCCAGGTTGTCAATGGAAATGTGGATGCTTCTGTTCATTTGCCCGTTTGACTCTTCCATTTTTCAACGTTTTTTTTTCTTCAAAGTTTTCCGTAAAGAAACGACGTTCTGCTCACTGCGGCTTCTCCTCTTGGCATTAAGTTTACTTAAAACTAAACCGTAGCAGTAAGCTGCCTTTGATACTGGTTCACGTCATAATCCATTATGACGTAGCCATCCCCCGCGCGAACCTTACTGCACGCCTACGCATATGCGCATGCGTATTAGACATGACTTGTAAACCATCTCCAGAGTACAGCCAGTTTACATTATGCGCCATTTTTACTGTATTTATGTAATGTTATTGTGACACATTGTCTCAGTGTTTGTAACCCCATCGCAGTGGTCATATTACACTGTATCTTTTTATAGTCTACTATTATGTATTTTGAGTCTCAAAAACTTCTACAATAAAAAAGGTCAAGGTCTCCAATATCACGTGGTATACATAGGTCCTAAGAAACCTAAGAAACCTAAGCAGAATCTATCCACCTTATTCCTGAGAGTCTTACTGGGGAAACGATTATTTGTCTTACTTCTGGCGCCCACCCGAAGTAGCAGTATTTCACTGTAATTTGTATTATTTTTTGCTAATCTATATTCATGATAGAAGTTACATCTCTCTTTATACAGCATTTAGTTAAACTTATTCACGGACACACAGCAGAGAGCTGTTCAGCACACAGGATCGTAATTGTGAGTTTAATCACGAGGAGCGACAGGAACACGATCATTACGTTTTGTAACTAACTGAATGACCGTAAATTAGCAGCGCTTCTAGCAGCTCGTTTCGCTGAAGAACTGACAGTAATAAAGAAGAGAAGCTGGTCAGAGTTCTGAGCTGCCGTTCTGAGCCGACAGTGTAAAATACCAGAACTACATAATATTAGTTTCTTGTAATGTGAATTTTATTTTTAGCTTGTATTTAAAAAAATAATTAAGTTCATGATCTAAGTCTTTATCATTATGTTTGGGCCAGGAAAATGTTTTATAAGACAAAATAAAACATCTGGGTTCATTTAGTCCATCACAACCAGAATCTCGAGGTTCTCTGTTGCTGAGTGTCGCTGCAAATCAGCGGAGAAATGACCACAGCTGTTGCGCTCCAGACCATAATAGGGAGAATCTCCCCACTGGACTACTAGAACCGAATCACACATTAACCTGTTATAGAGAGCAACTTGCCACTGGAAAGTGTCTGCCCTTGCGGAGCTTGGGTAACTGTTGTGCTGTTCGTGGCTGTACTTTAATAATCAGACCAAGTTTAATTTGTGGCAGCAACAGGTGTGTCTTGAACATGCTCCCAAAACAAAAGCGGTAGTTTTCATCGTCTACCGACAGATAAGGAAACAAAAAGAATTTGGCTAAACATCCTAAACTTGAACAGAGAACCCAAAATGCTTTATGTGTACCCATTTCATAGCGTGGATAGAAAGCGAAGGGAAGAAAACCCGCATTTGCATCCGAAGCAACTGAGTCAGTGAAGTAGCTAAATATGCGAGTACGGGTTATTTGCGGCCATTTCTTCAAGTCGCCATTCCTCCCAGTATTAGCTGTAGTAGCGGTAAAACAATATTGCCACTTGTAAACTGTGATAGCTGGAGTTCACACATATTTTATAGCCTAAAACTTCTGTGGAAAGCCGGTTAGCGAGTTGCTAACATTTAAACAAATGGCGGTTCCGGTTAGCGGCGGAAGTCGCGCTAACAAATCACGCAAAGCCTCATGGGGGCTCGGAATAAGGTGGATAAAAGCTGTAATTTAAAATATTAAATTACAGCTTTTATACAAATTCTGTGATTAATTATCAAAAGGCATCTATGCTTGGTCTATATTATGAACCAATAAACCAAATGCTAAAGTTAGCCTACCTGCTAAAGTTCTCCAGTTTCCTCCCCTATGGAAGCTCATTAGGGCTTTATGTGAGACGGATCCCCGAGTTTCGGTCGTTCTGCCCGGCAGAAATAACTGCATTTTTTGATTAAAGTACGCCTGCTGGTAAACTATTCACATTAAAGTCTAAAATGATTACATACATTTTTTAAGACTGCAGAATCTCATTTAGCAGCTCCTGAGCAACAGATGTGAATTTCTAAATGATTTTACTGATCTATATTGTGTTTAGTGATAAATCTTCAGTCACTTCCAAACTCAGCACTGTTTATGTTCAGCATCTAGCAAAGTTATAATTTTTTGAATATTAACTATTTTCTGCTGCAGCATCTTTGAATAATGTATTTTTCCTATGAATAATAATCACTAAAACTTTGTGGATTGCATTAGTACTTACCTCGTTATACTCCAATACCTCTAAATAAAAGCAGTGCCACCAACTGCCATCAGAAGTTAAAATAATCGGCAAATGTGTGTAGTTTAAGCAGGGTTTTAATGCAGTTGTTCCGTTAGTCCCAGGTCTCAGCGGAAGCTGCTCTGCTCAGAAGAGACCATAAATCTGGGTGACAGCAGTAGGAGCTCCTCGATGAATCGCTGGTTTGATTCCCGCCTTGTCGTTTGTGTCTTTGGGCAACACATCTCAACCTTGCTTCTGTCAGCCTGCCACAGGGCAGCCATAGTTACAGTCCAGTAGCTTTCCATCATCAGCTTGTGAATGAGCCCTTTGTGATTTCCACTGGAGCTATACAGTAAATGTCTTTATAAATACAGTTTATTAAAATCACCATTAAAAACCCAATGACAGACCATGCTGTAAGAAAATGTCCAATCTGAGCTGCAATGGAATGATACAGATCAAAGGACATCCATATGTTTTAATGGCCAAGTCAAAGTCCAGACCTGAATACAGTTTAGCATACATGGAAAGACTGCACTGTTCTCAAAACTAAACTTCTAATCAAACTAAGCTTTGGCAAAGTGTAAATAAACATGGTTTAATGTCTACAGAAAACAAGTTGGGTGTTTTGGAGTGGCCTAATCAAAGCCCAGACCTCAATCCCATAGATATATAGTAGGTCTTGAAAGGGGGCTTTAAAAATATCAACTAATACAGTTACATTACTGTCATCTACAACATTTAGATTTTGATACAGAATAAAACTGGAATAAAGACCCACATAATGGACTAACAGTTTTAAAATGCTTTTTTGGCAATATGCACACTTATAACCATGAAAAATATATGGCTTCTTTTTTATGACCAAACATATTTTTTTGTAATTTGTTTATAGGATAGCAGAGTGTCCTAGTGTCCAAGCCTACTTTCAGCCAGCTGTCTGGCAGTGTGCAGCAACAGGTGAAGACCAAAGCAGAAAATTGACTTTTCTTCAATCACACAAGAACAGAATCCAACATTAGGACTGGGCAAAATTAAAAGGTCAATAATAGTTTTAATTGATGCATGTTACATTCAAACCCATTGCGTTCCTCCCACACATAACTGCAGACGTAAATACATTTTTTCCCCTCCATCGTCTCCGCTGAGGAACACTACAGACAACTTGTGAATGCCTTAGGCTATCATATATTTACAAATCTTCCACTTCTATACATAGCAAGTTCTTAAATACAGTCCAACAACAGAGGAGTAACAGGAACATGTGACTGACTGTATGCAGTTTCTTCGAAGCATATTTAATGAACTTTCCTTCCAGAAAAGGCGTGTGCATACAGCACTGTCATAAAAAGTGTCACAATTAGACATGATAGGTTAAAAACTCCACAAAGCCTCTTCATTCATATTTCACAAGATAAAACTCTTCCTTCAGCAGGGATTTTCTTTCAAAATGCAAAAAAGTACAAAAAGACATGTAAGGTAACAAAAAAATAGTTAAAATGTGCTCAGTGCATTAAGACTTTCCAATATATATCAAACAGAAACTAAGAGGTGTTTTGCCCTGTTCCATCTTTGTGATAAATAAAAGTCACATTATTACAGGCAGACAGTCAGAGGGCATTAATCAAAACCAAGATACAGTGAGAAAATACGAGTGAAACATAAAGCAAAAATTAAAGTTCGATGTACGTTTGTGTAGGCCAAAACTTCAAACTTAACAGAAATTAGATTTTTTTTAAAGTGTTTTCAAAGAAATACAGCTTAAATCAGCAAATCTGACCAAGTTTATACAGCATGGTGCAGAAATCTTAAGCCTTTTTACACACATAGGCTGACTCAAGATGTGTGCACTGTTCATCATCAAACTGTGAGCTACGGCGAGCGCTTTGGCTGGAGAAACCATCATACGGATGTTGTTTAGAAGAGACACACTGTGCAATGTTTCAGTTTGGTATCTGCAGCGACTTCACACCTAAACCAGATCTGAGGTTGGCCTAAGCTTAGCTCTGCAAACATCAAGGCCAAACCCATGAGCTCTATCAGTAAACTTCAGCACTACTGAGAAACTAACGGCGTTTTGTTGACAGATTCTGAAGGAAAGAAAAAAGAAAAAAAAGAAATGATAATTTAAAAAAAAAAAAGTGTAGTCTTGAGATTTCATTCATTTAAAGTGACAACTTTCAATTTTTAATGCCACGTTCAGAACTCTTAAAAGGTCCCTGACCTTATGTAGTGTCGACTGACTGGCTGAACGAGCAAAAAGAAATGGCCGCGCACACACATTACTGGCTGTGACAGGAGAGCCATGCTTGAAGCACAGGGGGCATCAAAATTGACATTTGCATTCAGTAAAACAACACAAGAAAATGGGAGGAAACCAATGGACAGACCAAAGGCCAAACGTGAGGTTTGCATGAGGAAGACTGTAGCTGACGCTAGCAAAAAATAAGACGTGGATAGTTAGTGGTGAGATAAGATTATGGGTCAACCTTAGCTTCTTTGTCTTGCAAAAACACAGTCATGTCGATTAAACGTTTATATCCTTGGCAAAAGTCCAAACAGAAAAATGTTTTGATTGATGATGAAAAACAGATTTGGACACAATTTCATGTTACTAAACCCCATAAAATCATGTAATAATCACAAAGGTGTAAAGAATGTTTTGTACAAGTTCAGAAAGGCCAACATTGTTAGTGACGTATTGCATTAAAGACCAAGCAAACCTTTTCTTTGCTGCAAAGCCTGAACCTAAACACGAACAGAGACAGTGACTATTAGACTCTCCATCATTCAGAGCCAGGGTGAGTGGCTGGAATACAGAAATGTTGGTGTTTCTCCCTCACCTTGGCATGGTTTCTGACACTTTGATCTCAGAGTCAAAGGCAAACAGTGTTGATATATGTATTCATATAAATAACAAAATAGTACAGTATAAATATAAAGATTTTGTGTGTGCGTGTTTGTGAATGTATGTGTGAACGCAGCTGTATGTTGTGTAGAGGTTCAGGGTAAGAGTGTGTGTGAGCCAGTGTTAGGACAGGATGGAGGGAGTGGGGTTAGAGGTGAGGCTTTCCATCTCCGACCTCGTGGAAGAGGGAGGTGTAGAACTCAGGTTCCAGTTGTTTGTTGCGGTAGCGCTGCACAATTTCAGTGATTTTCTGTTTTCGCCTCACATGCGGCGGGTTGTACAAGTCGCTCTCCAGGCGCTTCCGTCGGCACACGTTGATCACCGTCTGACGCACGAGAAACCCTGAAAGGCAGACCCAAAGGAAAGAAAAACTAAGTCACAATTTTGTCACATCAAAATTCTATTTTTCCATTAGCTTTTAAAGCTTTATACACATCTGAGGAAACTGTAGAAACCACAAAAGCTAAGGTGGGACAAATGCCATTGAAAGACTTAAAATCCAACTTTTAAAGTCAAATATATCTACAAATGTATGTCATCAATGTTAAAGAGCACCTATGATTTTTATTTCTCATACTTCCATTTTGGGTCTCAACTGCTTCCAAAAACAACCAACAAGAAAAAAACACCACCCAGATGGTTTTTTGGAAATAAACTTGTGTTTTTTGGTGTCTGGAAAATTAAACATTTCAAAAACCTCCTGATTGTTGAGTAACACTGCACCGTTACCTAGCAACCACAGCCAAGCTGGATGTTGACTTACTATTCAGAAACCACTGGCTGCATTCTTGTTGGTTGTTCAGCAGGCTCCACCTCTGCGTGTCAAAGATGTACAGCTGTATAATTGTGCATCTGTTTGCAGCAGTTTTCATATTTGAGTTGAAAGTTGAGTTGAGGGGGCGTGGCCAGCAGATTTATAGTGACAGGAGGCTCTAAAACAACTCAGAATAAACTAAAGTCTCATTATCTAAGAATGATTTGGAGCAAGAACAATGTAGTGAACATGTGTTGTATGTCCCATAGAACTGCCCTGACATTTTCATGGAAGCATAATAGGTCACCTTTAAAAATAACTAAACATACAGTTTACAGTAGTCAGCCATCACATGTTGGCCGGTCACAGCCCCTTGCCACAGTGTTACCTAGAGCCCGGCGGCTGACCACCATGCCATCCACCAGGGGGATCACCATGCCAAATTTGCCCACAGCTCCGTGCAGCCGGATCCGGAAGAGTCCCGTCTTCAACGGGTGAATGAAAATCAGAGGAACGTCCTTTTCCAACAGCCCTGACCTGGAGCAAAGACCAGGAAGGAGTATGTTTAAAAAAATACACGTGCGATGGTCATCTTTGATTATTTATTTGTAAAATATATTTAAAATGTCTTCGCTTAATTCTAAAATGGGCAAAATGATTGAAAAACGGCAGTGAAGTTGGTTTAAGATTGCCTCTTCATAGTGATATTAGAACAGGAATCCATGAGTTGCGTCTCCATGAAGAATACAAAGTTCATACAACAAAACAAATCATTTAAAAGAGACCACTGTTGCAATCTAACACAAAAAACATAACGCAGAACAAGCATATCTATTGAGAATGAGGAATATTTCAACTAAAAGACAAAATACCTATGAAATAAGGATGAAGGACAAAAAAATAATAATAAAAAGATTGAAGCAGACAAAAAATTACTTTTACTTTTGCTTGCATGTAAAGCCTTTTAACATTTGGCTTGTTTGCACCAACATGTCCCAGGTTCACCAGAAAGCGTGTTGAAATACATGTTGGTCTCCAACTTAGCTTAACTTTAATCTACACAAAGATTAAAAGTGTAATTTGTGACTCGTTCACCTGTTTTCAGACCGATGCTTTTCTCTAGTTCGTGCAGGTTCCACCAACTCAAATTTAAGACTTTTTAAGACCATTATGAATGAAATTTAAGACCTCTATCATGTCAAAAATGGAGAGAAGAAAATCACATATATGTTCTCTACAGCTTCAACCTCCGTATTGCCATACTTGCTAAACATGATAGCTAGCTAGTAATTATACATTAGAACCTAGCGGTAGCCTCAACAGCCTCGAGTCACATAATGCAGACATCTGTGTGCAACTCAAACCTTTGTCTGACAGAAAAATTTTGAAAGAAAAAAATTTACAGAACATGTGATTAAATATTTTTGCCATGACAAAATTTAAGACCTGTGATCAATGTGTTTAAGGTAAATTTTTTTATGAATATAAAACAGTTTTAATGCATTAATTTTAGATAAATGAATTTAAGATTATAAAAATGTGCAGATATCCTGTTCAAATATGACAGATTAATTTTTTAACCTTTTTTTGTTTTGACTTTATGCACAAAGTTCAAAGCAGCAGAATTGATTCTAAACTCACACATTAAACATGATGAAAAAAACTAAAGTAATTTAAAACACATGTTCTGACACCATTCTTTAAAATAATAAAGTAAAGTCAAACCTGAAGTTCACTAAAAGCAATAGATAACATTGTTCACTGTCACAACAAACTGCTCTGCCACACGTCTTTTTTCTCTGCCAACCTTTGCACACATCATATGAATACTTCCTGTTTTGCACAGCAGGTTTAAAGTACCATTTTGCAAAACAAGCGTTTCTTTTTTTTTCTTCCTTCCTTTCTGCACCTGATCTGCCCCAGATCACAAGATGATGGGTTGTGCGTGGAGGAAAGCAAAGCGCTCTCTGTGGTAACCTCTGAATACCTGCAGGAAGTGCTGTTGCTCATGCTGGCCTCCAGGCCTGTGCTGGTTTCCGCCAACAGATCAGATAACGGGAAGTTCTCTGCAGACCACAAACCCCAAGCGTTCATCAACAGTCATGTCGTATTTAACACCTTCAGATATTTTTGCTGAACCCTGAACAGTTTTATCCAAAAATTTGTATGGTCACATGAAACAGTTTTATAATTAAAAGTAGTGTGTGCATACCGATATCATCAAAGCGCTCCACCCAGACCACAAACACTTTGGTCTCAGGGCCCAGCTGGGGGTAAGACTTTCCGGTCGATGACCTCTTTGTCTTCACCAAAGGACTCAGCTGCAACAGCAACACAACTTAGCAAGTTTAGGCAATGAGTACATTTAAAAAAAAAAAGCTAAATTATATTCTGTGACATTGTAGTAGAGGTTCTGTTTAGTCAGACAAAATGCAAAACTACCTTTTTAGCAGACTCAAGGCTCTCAGAGTGGTTGGGGAACAGTTCCAGTGTGAGATTAGATTGCTTTCCAGGTATGAGGTCTGTGTTAGTGTCTGCCTCCACTGTGGAGTCGCTGTGCACAGATGACTCTTCTGCAACATAACCACCCAGACAAGTTGAACAAACCTGGTTTTTCATTACTTCACATGTGACGGTCCTGGTTCCTGATCATTTTTAAATTGTGATTTTGAACCTTTCCAGAAAAAAGGTTCAAAATCTTTCCTCAAAAATGTATGAACTTTTGAGTAGAAAAAAACTAAGCTTTTCTTTTGTCTCTCTCCCACAAACCACAACGCAGTGTGACAAAATACTATTTTATTCTCTTAGTTTTTAGGCAAATGTCGGCCGAAATAGAAAACACTTCTAATGCCAAAATATTTAAAAAATCTAAACAAGTATTTTTGTCCAGTTTCTAGTTCAAACATTTTAATACAATGGAAATAAGATTACCTTTACTTGAGAGATCCTCTTAACATCTCCGGAAAAAAATTAGCAGGATAAATATGCTTGTTTTAAGTCAGTAAGTCTTGAAAATATATATTTTTTAAAAAGAGTAGTAATTCTACAGGCAGTTTTTTCACTTAAATTGAGATATTTTCCAGCTTTAAGTTAAATAATTTGCCAGTGAAACTACTACTCTTTTTTTAATCCATTTTCAAGAATTGTTGATTTAAAACAGGCCTATTTATCTTCCTGAAAACTTTTCAGTTTGTTTTGTTTTATTTTAAGTGTATTAATATATTTGAACTAGAAACTAGACAAAAACACAAGTTACAATTTTGTGTTTTTGCAATGCAGTCACAAAATAAAAATCACAATTCCAGATTGAATGCAGATCTTTTTTACAAAATTCCAGAAAACTGGAATTTCTGTGGATTGTTTGGCATCTGAACCAAACTGAGATCCAATTTAAAATGCTCAAATGAAGAGATCTGGAGGCCAAATGGCCATTTTTAGTCTGTCAACGAGTGTGTATAGTTCTCTCCGTAATTCAAAAACCAAATTGTTCAATGATTTGTATGAAAATTGCAGCTGTGATGTGACTATGTAATCATAAGGGTCATTCTCTAAAAATAAATACATTTTTTTAGGAATGAATAGATTTGATCTCAGACAATGAAATAGTAAAGTTCCCAAACTAAATTTATTTTTTTTTTCCACACCTACATTAACTTGTAAAGTGATTTAATACAATTGCAGACATTTGAGCAGCAAAGGTCTGCTCAAATGTTTAGAAATTTCTGAACACAAACCTGAATTTTCTGTTAAAGAGGGAACAACAAAGGCGATCTCTGTCAGAGCATCAGCATAGTACAAAACTTTCTTCTCTCCGTTGAACACAGAACCTCCCGTGTCCTCGGGGCTCGCTGCTTCCTCTGACGAAAACAAAAACTGTCATTTGGTGAAGATAACAGCATCAGTTTCTGCGCTTGGAACTGGTTGTAAGCTGACCTGTCTGCAGATCAGTGCTGTCAAAGCAGGAGTTCAAGGACCAGCTGGTGTCCAGATGGCCCGTCCACCCCGGATGGTCACCCACATCCACAGGCCAGCCCAGAGACAACAAGAACTCCAGGAAGTGGGGCTGGACAGTAGCTGACGACTCCACGTTCCTTAAAATCTGAGCACCATGGAGATGCACATTAATATACAGAAACAATATTTTGCAAACAAAGTGAAAAACGGCAACGATGTTCTGACTAAACAGAAAAATCTGTCTGCCCATCTAGAACCACAGTGAAGAGTTAAATTCCCTTTTCAAGTGTAGATCATTTGTGTTTCATATTGTCAGCAACAAGGCTGGGTGACATAGATGTAAAGTTCTAACACTGATCTTGATAAACACACACTTTTATAAAGAAGTGTGATTTATTTCACTAACACACACAGTAACTGCATTCAATCATATTTACTGATATTTAATGACTGGAGAAAATAATAAAACTAACCAACAATATGATCAGTTTTGGGAATTTTAAACATTAACTGGAATTTATTTTGACAGTAAATCAAACTTCTTATTATAAGAATTTGATCATGTTAAATAATATAATAAACACCTGTTTCAAAGACCTCAACATCATAAAAAAATAATACAGTCAACAATCATAAAACAAGCAACAAACATTACAATTTGTCAAATGTCATCAACAAAATCTAACAAGTATTCATGAAATAAATTCACAAAAGTTCCAGTTATGAGGAAATAAGGCAGATCTGATCAGGTGGGTTTTTAGTCACTCAGTGTTTCTGCAGTTTTACAGTTTTCTGGAAGTTCATTCTAGAACAAACATTTAGTTGTAAACTATTTTATTTTCAACTAAAGTCAAAATCTATTTATACAATTTCAAACTGCACATCTTCAAGGTGCCTGTAAAACACCTGCAGAGTCTCCAAGTCTGTTTCTTACCTCAGAGCTGCTTTTCTGTCCCGCCCTCACATAGAAAATAAAGACGGTGTCAAACGGTCGGCAGGGCAGCAGATCCAGATAGCTGACGTCATCAAAAAACCCCGGCAAGGATGAGTCCAGGCCGATCAGATGAGGAGGTAGACGGCTGTTGTTGGGTTCCTGAAAGAAGCAACATGAAGGCGTACAACAGCTAAGCTGGTCGAGTAACGGCAGAGTGTACAAAAGAGTGGGAGGGGAAACATGTTTGTACGGACCTTTAGCGCTTCCAGAGACAGAAAACCGAAGTGAGAGAGGAAGAGGCGTGCTGTCTGGAACTCCTGCGAGGGCGGAGGAGGTTTGCACTCCGTCGGAGGGTCTGGGAAGGACTTGGACTTTAAGAGTTCCTCGCTGCGCCGCTCCAAAGTGTTCTCATAGTCTATCTGCTTGGCCATCAGACTGCGAAGCTTGCTGTGCTGAATTTCCAGCTGGAAAGGAGAAGATGTGGTAAAACAAACAAACAAAAAATAGGAGCTGGACTACCAGCAGCTGATTGGATGGATTCATGGTTAAACCTTCACCGTAAGACTCCCACAACCAGGACAAGAACCTCATCCTCAGGTTAATATGCATGAAAACCTTCATCATCTTTATCTTAGTACAATGAATTGAATAAGTGGCACAGAAATCCAGTGAAATGAATCTTCATCCAGGTCTTGTGAAGCTTTCTCTATTAACATCATCTCAAAATGGTAACATGTCAACTGATTATGTTACTTTAGCTTGCAGAAAGCTAAAGAAGAACTGGATTACCATAGAAACCAGTTACACCAACCCAACTATCTTCACCCGCTTGTTTTTCACCCAAATGAATTTTGTTTCTCTTCAATAACTTACGTATTTACACATCAGTGAACTTGTGACTGCTGAATCATCCTCATAGCCCAAACAACCCACCTGAGTTTGTACAGTAGCAAACATCAAGAATCAGCTTCATACTGGTTTTCAGTCAGAGTTATCCTTCAGATCTGCAGAGTTTGCATGAAACTGTGAACAGGAAGCGAGCCAAATAATGTACCTCCTTACTGACAATGTCATCCAGGTCTGGAATGCTGACATCGGCTTTGACCAGAGGGATCTTATCCACCTCCTCTGGAAAGGGCCTCTGCTTTACGTTATACTTGATGCCCACATCGTCGTTTGGCGTCGGGCGGCTCTCAGGAACAAACATCTGCCATGGGAGGAGAAATGTGGGCAGATTCAGACTGGAGTTGTTGGCGTTACTATGGACACCAATGTTTCACAGTCATTTCTGATGAGATCTAACCCTCTGATTGGCACGAGCCCCTCTTGGCTGATGGAAGAGCTGCATCGTCCAGGCGTGTCGTCCTGCTGTTCCTCGAATCAAAACGGTCACAGACGGACTGGGGTCTGCAGGGACAGAAATGATTTAGTCAATGAAGAAATTAAAACAGGTTGATCACTTAAGGCAGGGGTGTCCAAAGTCGGTCCTGGAGGGCCGCCATCCTGTGTGTTTTAGTTCTCTCCCTGGTTTAACGCACCTGGATCCAATGATGGCTCATTAGAGGCCTTAGGAGAACATTGACAAGCTGAGAAGGTTGTTACTACAACCAGGGAGAGAACAAAAACATGCAGGATGCCGGCCCTTGAGGACCGACTTTGGACACGCCTGACTTAAGGAGAACCCCAATCAAATTCTTAGCTAGTTTTCTACAGGAAACCCTGTGCACTGATATCAATATTAATATCGATAGCTGATATTAATACAACTGTAATGGTCAATAACTGCTTAAAATTACTGATGTTATATAGATTTCACTGCCCTTCCAACACCTCCATCTGACTAACTTAGGGAAGGTAGCTTGATTCTTCTTTATTGAGAAACACCATTCACAATGAAGACAGCTTTCAGTACAACCTGGTAGTTAATATGTGTGGTGTGTTTACTAAACAAAAAAAAGATTTGAATTTTTGAGTTTTCATCCTGCCAGAAACCAATCAGGGATGATCAAGCTGAAACCTGCTTGACTCTCGGTGAGTCTCTAATATTTTAATCTCAGCGATAATGTTTTAAAATAAAAGCAGGTCAAATCATTTGTAATAACACAACGACGGGGGGATGATGCTGCGGCACTGACTCTGCTCATTGCCGAGAGGTTGCTCCAGCATGGCAAGGATCACAGAGTTGTCCAGGACGAAGTAGCGGAAGTTTGTGGCTCCTGTGGCACTCAGTCTGGCGTAGCGTATCAGAGTGTCTTCATTCAGCAGGCTGCAGGTGGACGCAGGTCCGCTGGGAGAAGGGAAAGCCCCCAACACCTGCATGATGCTGGTGTCAGGGGATTCACACACAAAAAATCTTTGATTACATGAAGACAAGAAAAGTTTTATTGTCTTTTTTAAGCCTTTTACAAAGTCAATCTGATGAGTTGTTCTATGGTCTGTTCTTTACAACATTTCTGAAATGACAGTTATAGTACACATAAAGTCTATCACAATCAGATGACAGCAACGCATCATTTCTTTTTCATTATTTCATTTCCAGTCACTTTTTGTATCAAGATAGTAAAGCTATAATTGTTAGCAGCAGTCCTAAAGTCAGGCAGACAGCGAGTGCTGAGGTTTGAGTCACTAACTCAACCTCGTGGAGCGTTTAAAAACAGCACAAACACTGAACATCTCACCATGATAACGTGGCCTCAGCGGCGTCCTTCACCCTCATTGAAGCTGGATTGTGCTCCTTCTCCGCTTTGTGACGCACTTCCTGTTCATGGCGAGACTTGCTCCCAGAGATTCCCAGTTCCACAATCTCCAACACTTCCATCAAACAATCCTGGCGGATAAACGGAAATGCGTTTCAGTCCAAGAAACTTTCAGCACCGACTGTCTAGACTGAGCAAAGATGAAAACTTTTTTAGTGGGTCTTTGAACGCACCTTTTCATCCAACATGTCGGGGTGCTCTGTGAGCCACACACAGAGAAACTGGAAGGCAGCTACGATCATGGAGTGCAGGTCTCTGGACTGCAGAGGGGCCGGCCGGCTGCACTGGTACACAATGTAGCCGCAGATGGAGCTGACAGCACGTTTACGCTCTGAAGAGTCCACTCCCACCTTCACCTGATGAAGACACAGAGACATGAGGCAACGCAGTAATGAGACCAACTCTAGACTTTGGGGATGAGGTAGATGGTCATGGAAGCAGCTTGATTTTGCATTATACATTTGTTATTTTCAGTTTTCTGAAAGAAGCTGCCAGTCTTTAAATTCAAAACACTCCAATATTTCAGGACTCATGATGCCTTAGACACTAACAAGGTTAAGCCTGGTCTTTAGCAAAAAAACAGATAATCCCTATACTTAATCGTTGCCATGAGGTTCTTTCCCACTCTTCCATCCTTTATTTGACATCAGACTTCCCAGTCTCATTTGTTACCGAAAAGCAAAGCAGCTGTAGTTTCACACACGCCACCATGTTTATGTTTGTGATGGTAGAAAATGCCACCGTCCTGCATGCCTCTCAAACAATTGGTTAGTCTGAAAATACTGTCCAATAGTTGTTCTAAATAAACATGCATGGCTCTGCAGAGTTACCATCAAAGCTCTCAGTTAAAGTACTCGCACAGAGGTGTGAACAAAAGTTCATTTGCTACTGAAGCAGAAAGACCGACCAGCAGTAACATGTATTAAAAGCTTGTGCTTACCTTGGCCAGTCCTGCCAGCAGCTCCAGGGCAGCCAGAGAAATGCTCATGTCTTGTCTCCACTGAGAATTGAGCCTCTGTGTGACCAGGTGGATGCTGCGCACCAGCAGGCCTGCAGCTGTATCTGGAAGAGCTAGACCATAAAACACTCCGAAATACCAAACACCGCGAAACAGAAACAATGAAGGGTTAAAGCCACACCACCACAAGGTCAGACAGGAGAAACACTCAGGGCCCACTTAGCAAAAAGAAAAACATCATGCAACAACAACATCTCAACACTGCATAGCATTCGTTACAAGTGTAAACTTAGGGAAAAGATATAAAATACACGCAGAAAGAAACAGGGTTGAGCAATGGGAGCAGATTTGTTATTGGTTAATGTGAAATAAGTTAGTTAATATCTAAAACACTTACAAATACACCTGTTAGATTAATCTAACAGGTGTATTTGTAAAATGTACCACTCAGCCATGTGAGAGAAAAGATCATCTCTAAATGACCTTTAATAAAGGCTGGAACGATTAATTGGATTAATCGTACTGAATCGATTATTGAAATAATCGTCAACTAATTTAGCAATCGATTAATCATTAACTGCAGTTTACAGACTTGGAAAAAAAAATACCATTTGGTTAAAGAACATAGAACAAAAATTAAGCCAAAAAAATATATATGTATATGTTGCATACAACATTTAAAAAAAACTTAGCAAAAAAACTCAAGTGGCAAAGTTTTAACTTCATCTGGTTCAAATTTATAAAAGAAATCTATCAAGCACCTTTTGCTACCCAAATATTAAATGGTTACTCCAAAAAATAGCCAAAAGATCCATCCTACACATCCTACACATGTTGAGTGGACAGAAAGGGCCAAGCTTTTCACACATTGATATTAGAATTATGTTTTAGCTGCAGATGCATCGTTCGCTGCAAATGATCAACTACACACTAAGGAAATGCTGTTTTTGCAATAAGGACAATAAAATGTTCATTTTCTAATTTTAAGAAAGAAACTACTGGTTTATTTGTGTCTTATGTATTTCTAGTATTGTACAAAATAAACTTAATTGGTTAAATAAAAAATCTGCAACCGGTGAAAATTTTTTAATCCAATTAATTGATTAATCGATTATTAAAATAATCATTAGTTATGGCCCAAAATTCAAGGAGACAATTTTTTTTCAATAAATTGAATTATTAGTATTTTTTTTCATGCATTTCTAATATTGTATACAATAAGTTTAGTTGGTTAAACAAAAAGTCTGCAAAATGTGCCAATTTTCTTATGAAATTAATTGATTAAAAATCAGAAGAATTCATCACTAAGATAATTGTTAGTTGCAGTCCTATTTTTAATCAGACCAGATTACTCCAAGCAGTCATTTAGAAAAAAAAAAAACTTGGAAAAATCATCTCAAACTGTTAGATCACTGCAAACAAATGAATCACCTACAAAGACATTTTACCCAGCGCTTCTTAACTCTGCACACCACCTTAACCACGTTAGCTATAAACAACAGGTATGTTAGTTCGGTGTTGATACGAGCCTCAGTGAGCATCATTAATGAAGAGCAGCATCAGTGTGTTAGCTGGCTGACCAGTGGCGTGGCTGCGTGTCTCACCATAGTCTCGGAGCAGCGCCTGCGCCGGACGCTCACAGTCTGGGCTGCTGGCGTCCGCGCTGCCACCGCTGTTAAAGCTGATGCCACTGTTGGTGCGACTGTGACTCTGACTTCTCAGCGTCACATGGCTTCCATCTATGCTGCCCTGAAAAACGGGGGACGGCAGCCATCTTGACGAATGCAGTAGACTAGTTGTTGAAGAGAAAAAGAACGGGTCTGATCTGAGACTTACCGTTTCGGTCTGGGCTCCTATGGCCTCGAGCAGCGCAGAGTCTTGGACGATGTTAAGCATCGCGCCTGAGAAGGATGGAAAAAAAAAATAATAAACACACAAATAAAGACGTCAACAAGAGATAATTGTGTAGGTTAGCCATGTACATTGAAATAGGAAGGAGGTGATACCGAGGATTAATTGCGTGTTGGTGGGATCGGTCTCGGTCTGCAGAGCTCCGATGAGGACGTTAACGAGACGCAGCCTCAGAGACAGGAAGGAGACGGGCTGGTCATGAGGCCAGCCATCCTCCTCATTGAACTTTCCCTCCAACAGAACCTAAAGGACACAAACCAGCATTAGAGAATTTATTTGCATATGTTGAAGAGCAATTTCTGCTAGCTTGTATGAAAACTAGGGCTGAAATGATTAATTGTGATGAGTTGATTACTGAAATAATCCTCAACTAATTGAGTAATTGTTAACCTGAGTATATGGATTCAAAAAAGGCCAACTGCTGAAAAAGCGTATTCAAAGCAGTAATTAAGTCAAAATTGTACAAAAAATAATATACATTTCCAATGAATAAAAAAGCTGTGCCAGAGAGAGCAGAGGGCAGAGTGTGGAGAGTTTACCTCAGATTTGATGTTACCAAAGTGATGTGGCAGAGGCAGCATGGAAAGAAGGATATTAATGGAAGCTCTCCTCAAGTCTGTAGGATTTACATACATTTTGAATTTTGATAGCTCCCTAAAAAAATACAAAAAAAAAACCCAGGATGAGAATATAAAATATCCCATAGCAACATTAAGAGTAAGATCAAAGGTAGATACAAACAGCTAGGCCTGTCGCGATAAATGGTAAATCAATTAATCGTACGAGAAATTAAAACTATCGACGTCATTTTAATTATCTGCATTATTGTCTCTTCTGGCCTTTTTCTCTTTCTGTTGATGACACCAAATGAAAAAAGGCTCAACTCCAGTGCTCTCCACTGACCCCCCCTTCCTCATTTAACTTAGTGTAATGCCCAGCGCACACGAGCTGTCGGCCGATTGTCGGCCAATTTTCAAAACCTGACAGACCACACATTACCCAACAGAAATCCTAGGTATAACGGTTCGATCCTGCCGTGTGGTGTCCAACAATGGGCACAAAATAATGGCCACAAGTCCAGTGAACTAATTTTAAAACCAGGCGTTAATCAATGCTTTACTACAATCTACCTGCAATGCATGTGGCTAGTGTCAGTCCTGACTGAATGAAAATCATTATAACCTATTTACATCACGTTAACGAAGAACAGCTGAAACGTTACCGGGTTTATCAAGCAATTTCGCTCAAACTCCTCCTCTTGTCATTTCTATATTCTTTGCATGTTGAGTAAACATTAATGTTGTTTCCACATATCTCCAATGTCCGCTGGACTTTGGGTTGTGTCGTGTCAGCTGTTTGGGATTCCCTCTGTAATTTCCCCTCAGAAAGCATGGAGGAGAATGCCCGCTTTCTGACTAGCTGCCTGTCACATTCAACAGGCTGCCTTAAGATCCCAGTCGGGGAAATCCCCTTATTTAGATCGGAGCATCCAGGATACCATAACACACCACACAATCTGAGAAAGACCAACGTTCTAAGATTGTCGTAAGGGGAAAAATAGCAGCAAAAAATTATGTAGTGTGAACTATTGCATCAGGTAGTCGGATGTGCCCATTTTCTCTATTTAAATCTAATTATTACTGAAGGGCAACATAGTATACAGACTACATAATCTGCACTCTTTTGGTTGAATGCAGTATTTATTTCCACTTTGGCTTTATGTTGTTTAGATTTTTTTGTTTAGAAATCGCATGCATTATTACGTCATTTCCATTAAATCAGTGTAAAAAGGTCTTCAAACAATATTATCATTTATCGCAATAATTTTTGAGACAATTAATCGTTGAGCAAAATTTGCTATCGTGACAGGCCTACAAACAGCAAATATTTTCTCGTGTAGAGTCTGACCTGTCTGGCACAATAGTCTCCAGAGCAGCAATGAAATAGGGCACCACCACATTGATGCCCTTCAGGTCGGTACAGAAAAGAGACGAAGAATTGAGGATGATAGAAGCCAGAACAGGTCTACAGATAAAATCAGAAATCTGGAGACCCTGAATCAGAACCATGTAGAACCTGCATAAAGAGGTGAAGAACAGCAGAACATCCTCCATTATGGATGCAAATATGCAAATGCATGTAAAGATTTTAGAACATCTGGACTGAAATAAATATGTTTTAGATTAAAATCCATAACATATGATGTCGTCAGAAGCATTAACCAGAAATGAGGCATCTTAGATTAAATGCAGAAGAGCACACTAAGGTGTAGTTTCTAATCCATAAACCAAAACTTAGTTTAATTTTTTTTTAGATAAGATATGATGTGGTTACATTTATTAAACGTCAATTGATTTTTTTTTTTTGTCCTTTAGGGAGAAGGACAAAACACAGAAATCTTCATATTTCTTTGCCACACTATGATTGGCAGGCTGAGAAAGAAAAATAAAATTATGAGAATAAAGTCCTAATATCACAGGAATAAAGAATAAACTCATTATACCAGAATAAAGTCATAATCATACGACAAAAACAGTCATATGACAATAAAGTAGAAATAACACAAGAATAACTGTTACTGGAATAAAGTTGTAATATTAGAAGAATTAAGTTGTAATTTGATAACACTTGCACAAAACAAAATTTAACTTAAAACAGTCATTTTATGACGTTCTTTTGGAAATATTATGTTCTTGTAATTTAAATAAAATTTCCTTATCTGGCCCAAACACTCCATCAAATCACACTTATACAAACCAAAGTAAAATCCTCCATAATCTTTCAAACTTGTTCAGACTGCATGTGAACGCAGCACACATTCACACTGAGGCATTTCCTCACCTCGACAGGTAAACAGAAAGAATATCCTCTCCGGTTTTTTTGCTACAAAAGATGCGGCAGAGCGTCCCGCAGGCCTCGGCTCGTCCTGCCTCGTAGCTTTCGGGGAACTCGTTGATGTCGAACAGTGGGTTGGGCACCATGGAGTCAGTGGACATCTGGGAACCTTTCCTCCTCAGCTCCAGGCCCATCTGAGTGGCTATCGCTGGGGCGAGCAGGAATACAGGATATGAGAGGACCAGAGCAATGCGCTCATTCTTAAAAGCATGCAGCTATTAGAGACAGGCAAACACAAACAGATCTACTAAAGGTGAATGGAAAAAGCCATCCATACAAATCCAATGCATCAAAGCAAATAAAAAGAAGACATTTATTGAGATAAGAGAAGGAAAAACAGACTACACTGACTCCAAACAGACACTCCTCTTTAAAAGCATTCAAGAAGAAAAACCTGACACAAAGAGTTTGCCATACGAGCTGCACCTCTGTGTGTTACATGTAGTGTAAGTCATGGTAAACTGGGTCATTCAAAGTGGCAAAGCAAAATTCCTGTGTCAGCTTTTTGTGATGTTGCAGTTAACATGGCGGTCACCTGAAATACAGATCATTCACTTCATGCACCGAGACAACAAGTCAATAAAAAAAAAAAGATCACAACTCAAACTGAACACATTTAAAACTAAAACAAAAATTACGCAAACCAAAACATTAATGCAGAAGTAGAGGGAGGGTCTGAAACGCAATAATAGATTAGCATGACTCAAACAAAGTGAAAAAACTGAAATGGGGAAATGGTGTCAACAAACTGGCAACATTATGGTTGAGACAAATGGTCAGTAGATGAAATCCATTTCATCACCTTTGGAAAAGCACTGAACAAACGCTGGTGGTCTTTTTTAACTTATATATACTTTATCTATCTATCTATATACAGTACAGAGCAAAAGTGTGGACACACCTTTTCATTCAAAGAGTTTTCTTTATTTTCATGACTATGAAAATTGTAGATTCACACTGAAGGCATCAAAACTATGAATCCATACATGTGGAATTATATACTTAACAAAAATGTGTGAAACAACTGAAAATATGTCTTATATTCTAGGTTCTTCAAAGTAGCCACCTTTTGCTTTGATTACTGCTTCGCACACTCTTGGCATTCTCTTGATGAGCTTCAAGAGGTAGTCACCAGAAATGGTCTTCCAACAGTCTTGAAGGAGTTCCCAGCTTAGCACTTGTTGGTCCTTTTGCCTTCACTCTGCGGTCCAGCTCACCCCAAACCATCTCGATTGGGTTCAGGTCTGGTGACTGTGGAGGCCAGGTCATCTGGCGCAGCACCCCATCACTCTCCTTCTTGGTCAAATAACCCTTACACAGCCTGGAGGTGTGTTTGGGGTCATTGTCCTGTTGAAAAATAATGATGGTCCAACTAAACGCAAACCGGATGAAATAGCATGCCTCTGCAAGATGCTGTGGTAGCCATGCTGGTTCAGTATGCCTTCAATTTTGAATAAATCCCCAACAGTGTCACCAGCAAAGAACCCCCACACCATCACACCTCCTCCTCCAAGCTTCACGGTGGGAACCAGGCATGTAGAGTCCATCTGTTCACCTTTTCTGCATCGCACAAAGACACGGTGGTTGGAACCAAAGATCTCAAATTTGGACTCATCAGACCAAAGCACAGATTTCCACTGGTCTAATGTCCATTCCTTGTGTTCTTTAGCCCAAACAAGTCTCTTCTGCTTGTTGCCTGTCCTTAGCAGTGGTTTCCTAGCAGCTATTCTACCATGAAGGCCTGATTCACACAGTCTCCTCTTAACAGTTGTTCTAGAGATGTGTCTGCTGCTAGAACTCTGTGTGGCATTGACCTGGTCTCTAATCTGAGCTGCTGTTAACCTGCGATTTCTGAGGCTGGTGACTCGGATGAACTTATCCTCCACAGCAGAGGTGACTCTTGGTCTTCCTTTCCTGGGGCGGTCCTCATGTGAGCCACTTTCTTTGTAGCGCTTGATGATTTTTGCAACTGCACTTGGGGACACTTTCAAAGTTTTCCCAATTTTTTGGACTGACTGACCTTCATTTCTTAAAGTACTGATGGCCACTCGTTTTTCTTTACTTAGCTGCTTTTTTCTTGCCATAATACAAATTCTAACAGTCTATTCAGTAGGATTATCAGCTGTGTATCCACCTGCCTTCTGCGCAGCACAACTGATGGTCCCAACCCCATTTATAAGGCAAGAAATCCCACTTATTAACCTGACAGGGCACACCTGTGAAGTGAAAACCATTTCAGGTGACTACCTCTTGAAGCTCATCAAGAAAATGCAGAGTGTGCGCAAAGCAGTAATCACAGCAAAAGGTTGCTACTTTGAAGAAACTATAATATATGGGGTATTTTCAGTTGTTTTACACTTTTTTGTTTAGTGCATATTTCCACATGTGTTATTCATAGTTTTGATGCCTTCAGTGTGAATCTACAATGTCAATAGTCATGAAAATAAAGGAAACTCATTGAATTAAAGGTGTGTCCAAACGTTTGGTCTGTACTGTATATATATATATATGACAAGGAGTGGGGGGGCATGAAACCATGGTGGTAATGACAATGGTCATGAGAAATTCAACTGAAAAGCAGGAAGATTTGTCAAGAAACGCAAATCAAGTGAGGAAAAGAAGCTGCCGTTCCTACTTACAAGATTTATAAGAAAGGAGAATTTGGATAAAAGAGGCTGCAAGATAACAGAAATAGTGAAGAGAGACAAAAATCAAAGCAGATCCGATATTTTGGGATCAATTCATTGTATTTTTTAGTTGTTGTGTTTGATACATGACTTTTGACCCACTGAAAGTATTGGACAGTATATCAGACATGGTAGACACGTGCAGGACATTACACCAAAAAGAAGAGATAAGGAGAACCAATGATGAGCCAAATTACTTAGTAAAACTAAAAGCAATAAGTGCTTTTGAGGATTTTTAACAGAGAACATCACTGTAAACCAAATCCGTAGAATATAGTTGTAGCGTTAGCCAGGTTTAGATTAGCTGTCTGATGCAAAATGGATCAGGATCAGATAATAATCTCATCTGTGGCCGCTTATAACCAAGCCCTCCCAAGCCCTCCACACACAGAAAACAACAAAGATTCAAAGACACGGTGACAGAAAGAAAACAAACCCCAACAACTCACGATGAAACAGAACACCACCACAACAGAAAAAATAAATGCACTAATGAACAGCAACATAACACGCAGAGTGGCACCATGCAATCAGCTGAGAGTGCCGCAGCCCACCGGCTCCCTGCTTACCGGTCATGCTGGGGTCCCGGCTCAGGCCGCTGTGCAGCTTGCAGTGAACAAGAGCGGCGTCAAAAAGCCACTGGCCAAACAGGTTGAGGATGCTGTTGACCTTTGGCCTCGCCGGGGCTGGCAGGGGCCGGGCCTCCCAGCTGCTCTGGTTGGGGCTGGACAGCAGAGTGGGGGAGGATGATGGCTGCTGCTGCTGCTGGGACGCTTTGGCTGGCTGGCTGCTGCTGCTCTGCAAGGGGCAAACCGCACATTCATTTTTAAAACATACACTTCTCTGGATTAAAACAACAATCAGGATACACATAGTCTTATTAATACAACGGTGTATTAGGGTCATTGTAGGTAGATTTTTTTTTAAAAAAGGGAAAGTTAATTTATTCCCAAAAACTTTAGACAAAAGTTACCATACACCTTCAACTTTTCACCTTTAAGGTTACAACCAAAAACTTCAGAGATTGTGATTTTGTAATATGGACAAGGAGTCTTTCGTAACTGTGAAGTTGAAGTGAAATTAGATCCAAGTCTGAAAACCGGAGTGAATTTCTGTTCATCCACTCAATTAATGTTCTGCAAACACATTTCTAGGAGACTAACATCTTAGAAGAACTGTTGCTCCAACATTCTAGCATCTTTATAAAACCCTCTGACCAACTCCAACACACACACACACGCCCACGCACACCCACACAATAAAGCGAATATTGCAGACTGTGTGATTAAATAGATTTTGCATCTTATCTGAAGAGTTTTTGTTTCTTAACTTTCATGTAAAATTAAGAAATATTACATTAATCCCAACAAATTATCACATATACTTTTTGAGAATCAATAATTTGTTAATTTTGTAAAACATATAATTGAAATAAATAAATCACAGGGCCGCAGGTTTACGGAGCTCACCGATGTGTAACATAATCATTTTGGTTAATCTGTCATTTTTTCTTCAGCTGTTTCACTTTATTTTATAAAGAAATTGGACTTTATTTATTCCAGAATGAAAAGCCGGTAAGAATAAAAGATGAATAGCACTCATACAGCTTAATGTCAGAAATCAGAGACGCACAGGGTCACAAACTTTAAAGATAGCCACTCGCTGCTTATTGTTTCACACTCTTACCTTTTCAAGAAGTCAGGTTTTGACCTTTGAACTTGAAGTTTCAGAATCTCTATTATAAACCTTTCTATTGAAACTCTGGCTCAATGTACAGGGTTACATCCCGCTCAAATCTCAAATCTACTGCAGCCTCTAACAACTTTTTTCCAGGACAGTTTTTATATATCTAAATTATTTACAAGTCGAGTAAATTCAGATTTAGATGGCCGTTTCAGAGAGGAGAGGGATTTCATTATTTTTTTGTTTTTAAATCTAGTTTTATTCATATTTTAACAAAGTAAGTTTGCTATAAATGATTTATATTGCTGACCAGATTTTTGATGAAGTGTGTTTTGATGAAGTGTGCTCTTTTCTAACATTTAGCTCCCTTCACAGATTCTCCTTCAGATTCAAGCAGAAACTCAAAAACTGGGAACTCAAAAACATTAATACTACTTCAAGTCACAGGAAAAATGTCGGAAAAACAAAATTAAAATATTCACAACCAACTCTTCAAAGGGTATGAATAATTTGAGGCTTAACAGAATCTCTATCCATTGTCCTATCAAGTTTGTCCTCTGAATTCTTTAAAATACAAACTTGTATACAGATAAATGATAAAAACAACTTTGTGGTAGTTGAACTAAAACATTTGTAAGATACCAACAGCAACATGCTATTTAAAACATGTAAGACGTGCTCTCATATGAAACTCCAAACCTTCATTTCTAAACTGTAACCAAAAAGTGCTGCAGCTTCTCCAACAGACCTGAACCAAACGATCAGCTCATCATGAGGCCTCCTCTAGTTAGAGTTTAGATTGGGTCTAAAAAACAGAAAATCAGACCTGACCCAGCCCGATCCTGATCAGGCTAATTAACTTTATTCATAGCCTAAAGTAACCCAACATATTTTACTTGTGATTCTATCGCTTTCATTTTTAGACTATTTGAGTAAGCAGTGCATCTTCTCCTGTTTCTAGCTTTTGTTTAGCATCTTCCAGCTCCATCTAGTCTCCTGTTGTAATGGCAGAGTGAAAAAAGGTCAAATCATTTGGGACACCCCTAGAGTAACTCAACTGTACGTTATGGCCGTGTGAAACAGTCAGACTTACAGTTGAGCTCTTGCTGGTGGTTTTCGTGACCACCGCATGCCGCTGTTTGCGGCTGTGTGGGGGTGTAGTGTTGGCGATGGAGGGGGGCGGAGACATACTCAATCTGTTCACTGGGGTGGGCGGGGCACTGTCCGCCCGGGGACGTGATATACCTGTGAATAAAAAGGCAGCGTCACCATGGAGGCAAAACCTATTCACTCTCTAATCAGCATTCAGGCAAATGATGAGAAAAGAGAAAATGATTTGGGGTAAGAGATTTAATCAAAGCCCATCTTCATTGGTAAACATGCGTTAGAACGGTTAGATGTGAATCACCAAGATTGGAAATGCACTGATAATGATTGACACTTTGAGATCGGAGTAGTCCCCTGTTGATGATCTGATAGTTTAGTCTATCTGTGAGCTACAGTTTATTTAGCAGTAAAACCTACAGTTCTTAAAGTTCCAGTGTGCAACGTTAAGGCCAATCTAGGTGCAAAAATGCTATATATATATTATAAAAATGAACATGAAGGTCAATATTTTGCTTTAAAATAAGATAATCAAATCACTCTCTTTTGTACTAGAGCAGCCCAGAAAGCTCTAAGCTTCAGAGCAACTATATTCAATTTTGGTGGTCATTTTATTCATTTATTTTTATTGCTACATCCTACACACTGGACCTTTAACACGATCACCGCAAAAAACAAACCACATGTCCATCATGTCTCATTAAATGATGCGTCAGCTGATGAGTGTACCATGAGAGAGCGGCAGGGGACAAAAAGAGAATGCCCTCTCGCGTACGTCTCTCTTTTCAACAGAGACACCTACAGTGTGAAGAGAAAAGTACATGCTGACATGTTTCTCCTGAAATGTGGCTGACATTGTTTAGAACCCTCCATCTTCATCTCACCGAGAGGTTCTGACAAAATCAGAAAAAGGAAGGCGCAAAAAAATTCAATGCACAGATTTATTTTCATGATCAAAATAAAGTCAATGTTTTGGTCTGTTTGTTGTTTCCATAAAACCACTTTTGCTCAGTGTAATGTAGTGTTTGCTGTTCTGTTCAATATAACTTTGAATTTTAAAACATGTTGGTATGAAAGAAAGTCAACCAATTTTTCAAAGTGGTTTAAAGACAATTATGCTTTTGGAAAAAAAATGGCAAGTTACCACTGCTGGGCAAATTCCTGGTGCTCAGCTAAAGACCGGCTTCCCCTTTTCACATTCCCTCTTTTTCCCCAATAACTTTATTTCAAAGAAGAAACAAAATAAAAGACAGTGAAGAACCGAATGTCATAAATACCATGCCTAAGGTTATTATAGAACGTGTCAATTTTCATGTCAAATTAAATTGGTGCTTGCAGGGGTTGCAGTCTTTCAAGGGCAGATATCATTTGAATTGAAGTTAGCATTTAGCATTAGCATAAATAGCATAAATACTGTGTTGCTTCAGCGTTAGCAGAACGTATGTTTATGTTATTGCTTTAGGGTTGGAATAACTGTTAACGCTGCAAACCACTGCAAGTTACTATGGTAACACCTCACCAATATTTCTTCTTGCTTTTTTAATAATGCTGTCTCTTATTCACTGCTACTAGTGTCAACATAATGAGGGTTTACTAAAAATATTAATGTAAGTTTCTACTGCAATATGATATGTAAGAATCTGTGTGTAATGACAGCCACATCTTACACTAATAAAGAATGATCCACACATTTCCACTGTTAAGAACTGTGTTCCTTTATAGTGTTTAGCTGACATTTTTTGGCCTTTGTCGATGTCATATCTGCTTCAATGTGATCCATTTGTCTGTGCATCCTCTTACCTAGGAATGCATCCACGAGGCAGCTGATGCCCCTCATGGCCCTGAAGAAGATCTGGGGTAGCTGTTTCAAACACGGGTGCAGAACTACTTCATGAGGAATCCCACTGGAGATCAAAAACTGCTCTTGAAACTTTGGAGTGGTGCTCACTATGGCCGGATTGCTCAAATCCACCGGGTTGCTGGAAATAAACGAGATGCGAGGCATACTCAAGATTAGGTACACAGTTTACAGATCCCAATAAAAAAAAAAACCCAACTGAACATGTAACGAGTGAGACAATGACTGTATGAGGAGGAATGAACTAAAAGGCAGGAGGACAGTTGGATTCACTCAGAGTTAAAAGGTTAAACTATTCATGTTTAAACATTTTTAGAGGAACTAACTTTCACTTCCCCTTAAAAACAGACCAACATCCAGATCAGGTAGAGCTGTCATTTTTCTAGATGAATGAAAATATACAGAGGAGGTAAAATGCACCCTATCATGTGAAGAAAGCGATACCACGTCTGTGCCACACAGTCGTTGTCCATTTCTACGGGAATCAAGTTGGCGTCTTCATCTGGAACTTTAAAAGGTGGGAAGGATGGTCCGTGAGTAAAGCGCAGCAGCCTTGAATGTGAAATAAAAATATGCATTTTTTTAACAGTAGATAAATAATAATAAACTACACAAACTCATTCTATTGCTTGCCTCTTAGTCCTACCTTGAAGTCAGAGCGCAAGCTACTCTGCTCCACTGCTCTACAACAGGAGGATGATGTCTCCAGTTGGACAGCATTTCCCTTGCAGTCTTCCAATATGGCGGCGTGGGAAAGCAGCGGGTGCATGCAAGAAGCCACACCTCAAACAGAACTGCCATCAGCTTCTCTGCCAGTTTCTCTGCTACGCCCACTGAAAGGAAGAAGCAAAACTAAGTTACGGTTTGTGTTCACAAGGAACAAATGAATGAAGACTGATGGGTATTTTCTCAACCTATATAAAAAGAACCACAGACAACGTTACAGAGTTTTCAACCAAATTCTTGCAAGAATTGAGAAGGCACAGAGGATCATCTCCTACAAGCCGATCTCCTTGCGTTCTGCCATCCTGCTGCAGAACTTGTCTTTTTATTAGCAGAGAAGGGGAGTGAATGGAATGTGGGGGAGTGATCTTAACAAAACAGGGGGGCTACCCTGATAACAATTAAGGATAAACAGAACTAAACTCTACACACAGACAGTTTTACAACTAAGGAGTATCTCAGGAAAGCCCCCTAAAGAACTCTTATAAAAACATGCGTGAGTTCAAGGAAAGGTCTTACACACAGTTTATCAAGTTCCTCCTCTCTGGGGTGAGAACACTAAACCTTAAAACTAAACAACAACTAGTAATATAAAACTACTAATGTAAGAAAGATAACAAAACATAATAATTCTAACAAAGATGCTGGAGCGCGGCTTACCGCCAACCGATGGAGGAGCAAGCAAGGTATCGTTGATGCGTAGCAGGAAGAGCAGCAGCACCTCCCAGGTTTCCCTCACCATAGAGACAGACTCTCGTGCCAGCTTCTGGACTGCTGTCAGAACCTGCTGGCAGAGCCTGATGTGGTTCAGACTGTGCTGCTCAGGCCTGCGAGCAGAAACACACAAATCAAATTATTAAGGAAGGAAGCACCGATCCACTTTTTTCACTCCCGATACCAATACTTGAGGTTTAGTATCGGTCGATACCGATCCAAAACAGAGAAACAAGTGAAGTCACTTAAATGAATTAATGTACTGAATTACTAACTCATTTAATAACTCTGCACCAATACAGCACATTGAAACACACCAACAGCTTCACCAGCTAACATGGAAAAACAACAACTGTTCAGTAGCTGCAATTAGGAGTAAAACAGCCAATGGAAAATAAATGATAAACAAAATGAAACTAACCAAAACAATAGATTTACTATCTTGGTCAAACATGTAAAAATAAACTGCAACAAATTTTCTTTCAAATGGTTCAGAAAGAGCAATTATAAATTCTAAACACAACGTAAAATAAATAATAAAGCATGACATCACACAGAGCACAAAGCATAGAACTAGACTGATTAGATCAGCCTTATGGATTGGGTACACTGTCACTGATATCCCATCTAGAATTGTTTTCAATATCGGCACCAGTACAGATATAAATATAAGATCGGTGCAAATCTAAATATTAGCTCATTTACAAATGACTATTTAATAAAGCTCAATAATCCAGGTAAAGACAGTTGTTACTGGGCAAAGATTAAATAATTACATTAAATGAGGAAAACTGAGGCAGGTGCATACCTTGGCACAAATACGTTGTAGAGATGTCGCAGGATGGTTTGGACGTACATATTGGGTTCCTTCACCACAGGCTGGGGCATGGAGTCCCTGGGTGACACCAGCGCCATCATCCAGTCTGTGTACACGTCCACACACAGCTTGACAGTGTCACCCTCTAAGGGCAGGGTCAGGCCGTAACACAGCACCTCCATGGTCCACTTCACCTGGGAAGCAGAGGGTTTCCAGATATCAGTCACATGGGGTTTTTCCAACTAGTCTTTAAAATACTTCTGTTAGTTTATAAATCACTAAACAGCTTAACACCATAACACATGTTTAATCATATGACCATCCAGACCAATCAGGTCTTCTGGTTCTGGTTCTGCTCTGCCTCAGAACCAGAACTAAAAATAGAGAAGAAGCATTCAGCTTCTATGCACCCCAGATCTGGGACAAACTTCCAGAAAACTGAAGAACAGCTGAAGCATTGAGTGCCTTTAAATCAAAACCCAGCTGCTTAGTTGCCTTTGGTTTATAATAATTGGAATATTGATGTTGATGTATATTCACTCAATGATTTTGATGGTGGCATTTGACTAAATCTGTTTGTTTCATAATTAGTTACCGTTTAGTTTTATGATTTAAAGCACTTTGAACTGGCTTGTTGCTCAAATGTTCTTCACAAATCAACTTGACATCATTAGATGATAGAACAAAATCATTAGAAGATAGAACAAAATCATTAGAAGAAAGAACAAAATCTGTTCATTTCTCTGATTAATGCTTCTGACATAATAATAAAAACCAATATGAGAAGTCAGGGGAAGAAACTATTTAAAGGGAAACTATTTTCTACAAGACAATGCTACCTGTTTATTAAGCCTGCTACAAAAGAGGCCTGACTTCAGAGGTATTGATTATTTTGCTCTTTTTGTCATTTCCGACATATTTTGCTTGAGCCATAAATGACTTTTCTGATAATGAAAGGAACTGACAGCTGGTACTATCAAAGAAAAAAGAATCTTAAACAGGTTTTCTTGATTTGAATTGCATATTTGTGAATCAGTTTCAAGATTCCCAAGATTGGCTCAAGTCAAAGATAACCTTCAGAAAAACAACAATAATGCAAGCAGTTTGAGAGGCATTTTATTTAAACAAACACTGACTCACAAACTGAGATATAGAAGAGACATTTGCTGCAGCACTTCACTCACTCACTCATCAATCACTCATATGAATAACTGCTAAGAAAGTATCTCTAATTTAACAGCATGAGAGTCTGAGATGATTTAAGCTAATGGAGTTTAAATGGTTTGTAAGAGCAGGAGGGAAACAATATCACCTCAGTTTTTATCCACACACTATTATCTCATCAACGACATTATGAAAAATAAAAATAAAAGAACCTAACAAATTACAACCGATTGTCCCAGAAGTTAGATATACGCTTTCTAAACAAAGGGAACCAATGTAAAGGAAACTGTTAGACTGAAGATGAACAAACACCAGCATGAGTAGAAATTAGTTGGACCTTCTTATTAAATTAGATTTTTCTTGCATCCCTGTATCTTTGTTGCTCCAATTGGACAAAAAAAATACTGAAGTGCAACATAAAATAAACAAATAACCTAAGGTGAAGGTTATTATGAAGCCTTAGAACAACCTTAGAAATCTGAACAGATTTTAAGATTAAAACTAGAAAAACAGATCAAGTCCTAATACTAACAATTATCTGATTTTAACTAAACTCAAAACAAAATGTATCAAAGACAATGCAATTTGACTAGCATTGTTTTTCTTTTTTTTTTTGCTTTTTGACCTACTGATCCCCTCCCAGAGATGATCAAGGGAAATTTTCCTGTTTCTCTCATTGGAGCAGCTCTAATTATAATAAAGTTAGGACACAGACAGGCTGGTGTAAGAAAACTATTTTTTCAGTTCAGAAAGTAAAAAAAGACTCAGTATTTCCCTAATTTCACTATAAGTTGTATTGTTTAAGGAGTTACTTGTAGTGACTCCTACTGAATCACAAAACATACATTTACGAGAGAGAGAGTTTAAAAGGTGAGCAGATTTTTAGAAATAAAAGGCCATGAGTGACTGCTGAGTGTTTCCCAGAGCTGCCAGCTTTCTCACCTCTTTGTCTGATTTGAGGATGTTTTCTGTGGCCACAGGGCTCACTGCCGTGCCCAAAGGCTTGACCACTGCATTTGCCACCTCTGTGCCCACACTGGGAGGGTAGGTGTGCAGGACGCTGAGGTGACCCTGGTCGCTCTGCACCACCAGCTGCAGCGAGCGCCACTCGGAGTACATGCTGCTGGCGTCTGGTCCTCTTGCCTCACACCTCCTGCCTCCCGCCTGCAGACACACAGGCCAGCTGTAGCAGACACACTACTAGGCTTATCATTTAGTTACTGATCCACCACAGCGGTTTAAATAATACTTTTCTTTGAGTTGATATTACTCTTAAATTAAAAATTTTAGGATTGAGCAAAACTGGATGCAAACAAGCAGGATCAAAACTTATGGCATAAGATATGAAGAAAGAGCGGTTTCCTAAAAACCAAAGTCTTTGGCACACCCTAACCAAATGCAAAGCACCACGGGTGTGTGTAAAAGTCTATAATCACCCCTTCATGTCTCCCTTCCCTGTAAACATGATATGTCAGTCAGTCCGGATGTTAATGCTGTTATTTTACTTCTCACTTTCTACTAAAAACAGTTTAGCACCTATAAAAAAAAACAACGTGTCTGTTTACTTTAGAAAGAACAGTGGCCAAATGATCACTGTCAAAAACCTAGGATAGTTACCAAGCACAGGAATCACAACCAGGAAACGGATCTTCCACCGAGCAGCTTGTTAGCTTTAGCCAGCATCAAAAAATCTTCCTAATCTTACAAATGGCTTTAGCTGAAGTTAGCATGCATGTGCTTTGCTTAAATGTTGCAAGACCGCTTTCCTGAACGTATTAAAAAGATAACATCAAAGTTCAGCAGTTCTCGTTACAAACATATCACTAAATTGAAACTACGTTGTAGTTGTCCGAAGCTAGCCTTGATAACGTTCGCTGCGTTAGCCTCTTCGTTGACATTAGCTTGCTGTCGTTTCTGCAAGCTAACTTTGCAATGGCGCTAACGTTTGCTCATTAGCTGAGTAGTTGTTGTCTGTTTTACCTGGACCAGCTGGGGATGTTGTCATAACAGGCCTCAGAAACTCGCTGTTTGTGCTTTCCGTGTAGCGCTCCGCTCTAAACCATAACAGCCTCCATCTTCGCAATGTCAGGGCTCGGATATTGCAGCTTTGACGGGTCTAACGGGAAGAAGGATCCGGTGTGTGGTTAACGCCCCCTAACGGTTATTGCCGGTAATTACGTCCTAGAAATGGAGCCAATGATAGATCTTTTGCATTGTTTTCCTTTCTCCAAAATACAACACTACATACAGCACCGCTTTAATAAGCTTTGAGTTCTTGGTTACCTTTTTTACTTCTTCTCTGATTACCCCAGGCCAGATATAGAGAGCCAAACATACCCGTTTCTGGGATCTACATAGCCCAGTGCATTCTGGGATGTTTATGTTTCATTGCAATGTTTCCGCTCTTATGCACACTACAACCTCAGCTGCATTTAACACAGGTGAACTCCAGTCAAGTTGTAGTGATATCTGAAGAATAATCAGTGAAAATCAGACACACCTGAGCTCAATTTTGAGTATCAAAGCTGTAAATACAAATCAAGAAAATTATGGACAACCCTAAGCATCCTCTTCACAAGACTGACAGAAAAACAATGTCTTCAGTCAGAAGTTTTTTCAAGTTAGTTGTTATACAAACAGCTACAGGAGATCTGTCTTGCCCATCATCACCATCAGCAATAACTCTTTGAAGAACCTTGAATTAACATGAACACAGCAACATTTAATTTCCTTTTGGGATAAATAAGCTATTTTTGAATTTGAATATGTACTTATATTTAAATGCATATAATTTCATATCTGTATTGCAAAACTGACTATTAGTATGCTTTCTTTTTGTCATTTTATGTGGAGAATCTTTAAAGAGGCAGTTTTATGTATTGACTCATTTGAGCTTTTCATCATGTTTAAATGTTATTCCCTCATCAAAGAGATTCCTAGAGTTTTGTTTTGATTCTTTCATACATGTTTGAGAAAAGATTTAATCTCCATGGATGGATGGGAGCAGCAAAATGAATTAAGAGGTGTATGCATTACAAAACACAGATTCAGTACGTAAAAGAAAAGATACAACAAGATAGAATAACAACAATGTAATATGATATGAGACAGTGGGTTATTAATTATACAACATTTAGAATTTAGGAAGGAAAAACATTAAGAGAATTGGTCATAAGAACATTATTAATAAACTCTTAATAAACTATTTTTTCCATTTTATTTTAAGATGTGTTGCGCTGTGATTTTTTTTTTTTATAACATCAACAGCCACCTTGGATAGAAGTATCTGAGTAAACATCTACTGGTTATTTTTTTGGGGTGTGCTAAAGACAGTACCTTTACCCTAATAAAAATACTATAAAAATGACATATAAATAATAATAAAAAAATTGCTAAATAAATTTTTAAAAAATAAGCCAAAGGTTTGACTTAAATCTAGAATTTATTTGTTCAGATTAGCTCGGCTAACATTTTACTATTACAAAATAGGATTAATTATAAATGATTTTTCAAACCTTTAATAGAAAGAATGAAGACAGAGCTAGTGAAAAAGTAAAGAAAATGAAACTTTGGATGGTAGAAACCGGAGTAAAATTGGGAAAACGATTATCTTTGTAATACCAGGAATCATTTTAACCTATTTATGGAACCAGTCAAGAGTCAAAAAGATATTTTTGCCTCCCTTTGGGAGAAGTTCCTACTTATGCCACATCATTCTCAAGTGTCCACACAGATAAATTTTAAAAAGTGGTAATTGTAAACTCTTGCTAGAAAGAGAATAAATTATCATTCCCAATCTTGTCTAGGATAGGCTTAGCGAGTCCTCACTTGTAAAGTTGTGTTACCTTGTAAAATTTTTGTAAGCTTATAAACAGATATGTTTGATCTGTTGTAATACTCGACATTAAGTATTTAACCTATTTTACAACATTAAGAATGGACAGCAGCATTCATATACATGTTTTAAGTAAGTTTATTGAAACCTTGTATGAGGTTTTAAATGGAAAACAACAAAAAAATAAATGCAGGGGAAAATCTGCAGAAAGCTAGTACACGACTTTACAGTAGGGGGCAGCAAACACAAGCTGTAAAACAGTAACAGTCAAAAAACATAAACTGAAGCTCCATATAGACTCAAAGTTGTTAGTTCCTATAAGGTTCTCGATAAATAAATATGAATTATAGACCAATATATAGATAGCAACTCAATGTGACTTTTAGTTGCACACATCTGTTTCATATGCTGCATCTGTCTGGTTCCAGAGTGAGTGAATGTTTTGTATTTAAAGCTCAAAGCAATGCAAAAGATTTTGTTATTCAGAACTTCCCTTTTACGTGACCCTGCTGCACTCCCCAGAGTACATACAAGCAATCAATGAAAGTCTTAAAGCATGTGTTGAGCAAGAAAAGTGATTTAAGTACAACATTATTTGTAGTAAATGTGTATCAGATGTTCCCATGGTGTTAAGAGTTATAAAAGAAAATGCAGATTTGGACACATGGTGTGCATATGTTGTAAAGCTCTTCTGCAAAACATCCCAGAGAAGCCATCAGCATTCCCAGCCTTCCCTGCTCTGGGTCTTCAAAAACAGGCCGCTGAAATATTCCACATTGCTAGCTTGGGTCATTTGATCAAAGAAATTTAGATCATCTACGGGTGACAAACAGATCGGACAGTAATAAAGACGATAATACTTTTCTTTGAATTTGAGATGTTTTGCAGTCAGTATGTGCGGCAGGTTTATGAAGTGCCTGCTCCATGAGCCAAACCACATCTCTTCTGGATCATGTCCACAGAGGGGGAGCGGTACTTTGAAGAATTATGGAAGGCAGTCAGCATTCTTTCTCATTATCCTCCCTCCTTCTTTGGTAAGGTGCACGTGTGACGCAGGGCTGCTACGACTGGAAGTCGTATCCCCAAGCATCTGAGAGGAGAAAGAGAAACATTTGCAACCGATTGGGATCATATTTAAACTCCATGTAGATAAAAAAAAAAAAACAGTGCTGTTTTTTTGGTTTGGTTTTGCATGTAAAGGCGATCATAATTCAAATAATCAAGGGGAAAAAAACCCCAAATTTTCCTACATGCTGACAGCTTTAATTTACATGGGTGTTTAGATGTACAAATATGTCTAAGTTATTGTCATTTGAGGGAGAATTACTCCCTCAAGTGATTATATATTGTATATACTGTATATAGGTATAGCTATATAATTTATCTGTTTATTTTTTATTATTATTATTTTGCTTCCACTTTCACAATGCACTAGTTTATTTTCGGTTTTTCATATGTCACACTTGTCACATTGCTAATTTCATAACCCAAATGACCTTTGTCTTTCTGGACTCACCTGAGTGAAACTGTGCTGTGCAACACAGTCCATCCCCCCTTGCCGTTCGATAAATGGGAGACACACAAACTCTGGCATAAGGGGGGAGGTGTGTGAGGCGCGTCGACAGAGAATCGGGTGGAAGGTAAAGGGAGGAGAGTTGGTTGGCAGCTGAGCTTTGCTGCCCCTCCCAGGTGAGCCAGTAGCCCCTCAGACCAGCTGTGCTGCCCCTCCAGTCCACCTGCACTGAAGCACTTCCCACGGTGGTGAGCTGGAGGTCGTCCAGGGCTGGAGTCACTGGGCACAGAAAGCTCCTAGCAGTTAGTCAGGCTTTATACCAAAAAGATTGGAGAAGTTGAAAAACAGAAGGCAGCAATTTTGGGACTAAACTTGAGACTGCAGTATGAGGATATGAAGGATAAATTTGATAAAATAGGAATTTCTATTCATAAAAGTATTATCAATAATAGTCAAAACTATTATTAATAATCTGTACCAGAGACCATGAGAAAACTCAATCCCAAACTCAAACTCTTCTCAATGCTCACCTTCTTGTGTGCAAACTTTAACTGACATCGATTTCTGCTTTCCTGAGGTATGCCGGGCAGTCACTGTGACCAGGTATGTTGACCCTGGCTGGAGGTTTCTCAGCAGGGTGGAGTTCTGTGTTCGGCCCACTGTGACGGTCTGGAGATTGCCCCTGGGCAGGGTGGAGTACTCAATGTAGTAACTCGTGACAGTGTCTGGCTGAAGAGGGCCCCAGCTCACCCGAGCACTGGTCTCCCCAGACTCAGAAATTGTTACAACAGCTGGACTCTCAACCACTACAAGAATAAAATAAAAAAATGATCATGGTAGACACATTTTTTCAAAGGTAAGAAATACTGACTGATGTCCAAAAAACGTTCTAAGGATGTTTTCACACCAGATAGTCCAGAAGACTCGGTTCTATTGAGGTCAAAAATCACAATATTTGTTACATTTTTAGCTGATTTGGTTTTCTTTCACACAGCACTGAGTCAAACGATCCGAACCTTTGAAAAACCTGTTACCCTCCTTGCCTGTGGGGGCACTGCACCAAGAATCAAAGAAGGAAAAGACACAAAGATCTCAGACAAAGACATGAGCTCAACTTCCTTCTTCACAAGATTTAAACAAAAATAGAACAGTCTCATAGCATCAGATTTTAGCAGTTGAAAGGCTTCTTTTTAGTAAAAGATATCAAACATTTCTCCCTCTAGCATTTGTTTTGGTTATATTTTCCCAGAATACCCTACACTATAGTTCGCTTCCTGCTTTTGGAGCGGTTTTGAACCAGAGACAAAGGTTTTTAGGCAGACCAGAGTCAGTTTTTTTGGTCCGTGTTTGAGTTCGATTGCGCAGTTGGTTCCCCAAACAAACCGTTTGGATAAGAGTTAAGTTAAAGCTGACTAAACAGAGCTGGTGTGAAGGCACCCTTAGCTCAACAGTACCAGAAAATAACAGTGCACGTTTCTGGACACAGTCTGGGAAACAATCTAACCTGGCTTTGTTGTGAAGGTGGTGGAGAGTGTGTTAAATGTTATTTCGTTAGACTCTGGAATCAGGCTGACAGAATAGGTGGTGTCTGGCTTTAGGTCAGTCAGTCTGAGGCTATTCAGCTGCGTGGACTGGATCAGTCTCTGGTACTGGTTTCCACCGGTGCTCGGACTGGTCCCTGATCCGCCGCCGCCACCACTGCCTCCAGTTGAAACTTCACCAAAGCGAATCTCGTAGTGGCCCGTCAGACCAGACAGAACGGGCCTCCAGTGGAGAGAGGCCGAGTTGGTGGACACGTCTCGTACATGAAGGCGCTCAGCTTTGATTATCTCTGTTTGGGACAAAACCAGGAGATTTTATTGGTACTGCAGTGCAGTTTAGGGGCTAGGAGTAATTTGGTCAAGTGTCATAAGTGTCAACAAGGAAGGTGGCAAAACAGATAGCTAAATATGTCCAGACTTCAGACAGCCTCCCACAGACACAGGCTCTGCTTTCTAATTGCATTCTTTACTCCTGCAATTGAAATAACCAACCCGTAAACTGTCAGCAATGAAACAGCTACAGAGAGCATTGATATATGTGCTTAGATCTTTGTGCTAATTAAGGACTACTGTATTTCGCCTACATATACACAGGTTTTATTTATGCTGTGCATCATATCCTCTGTATGCAACATAAACTGTTATGAAGTGGGCTCTGCAAAGTAATATGCCAGTTACCTAATGCAGCCTGAGAATTGGGCAAACTCCCTACTGTGTATTTATGTATGTCTGACATAGTGTTGGAGAACGTAGGAAGGGAAGTTGAATCAGTAATCCATTAATAGATCAGCCGGTCACATTTCAGAGAGTCTCAAACATGCAGGAGTCTCATAGTGTCCTGGTATCCTGTCTATACTTACACTGGAGGAACACCATGCCTTACTGGCAACCCACTGCACTTACTGCAGGTCCAACAATAAAAGAAATGTCTACAACAGTTAATGTTTTGTTTAAAGGACACTTTTGGTAAAAATTCCTTTACATGTTTTCTGTATGGTTCAACCTCAGTCTCAGTACAGCTGGATTTTATTGAAATCTCAGTGGACTTAAAGTAATTTCATTTTACATAACTTGTTCAATATTTAGCATTCTATATGTTGGTAATAACTGAATAATCACCCAACAACTGAAATCTGTAAATTTTCCTTCAATCATCTCTGAGAAGTTGTCAGCAAGTAAATGCAGCAAAATCCAAATTTTCCTCCCAATTCATTAAAACCATCAAAACTAAGAACTTCAAACATTTTCAGTCAGCAAATACATCAGCTGACAGGTTACAGTTTGATGCTCTTTTTTAGTTCACAAAAATAAAATATATATCTATATGTTTCAATGAAATAGAGGAAAATTATTAGTGGTGAACCGATTGCAGTTTTCTGGCCAATCACAGATTACGATCCTTAAAAAGTCTGAACTGCTGATTCTGATTTTGGCCGATGCCAGTTTCTTTTGTCTGAAATGTTGCTAAACATAGCAGGGAAGTCACTGAGTTGGCAAAAGAGGGGTTAACTCCAAACATGCAAACATTTCCTGATTGGCCTTTATTTTTTGTGTTAAATTTTGGAATAAAAATAAGACTTTACACAAATTGTGACATTTGCAAAATATAGTTTTCACTTGAAATGAGAAATTATGTAAAGTTCTTAATTATTACATTTTATAACAGTTTTCTGAGTCCTAAATATGTTTGTTCTTCCAGTAAAACGGTAAGCAGCTTAGAAACTGCCGTTGTAAGAAGTGAGAGTAAATATATTGTTATATTTGGTATTCGGTCCTCAATGGAGACTTCAAATAAAACATTTGAGAAAAAAAGTTGCTAGTCAGAAAGCCGCATTTCCATTAATGACAAACAGGGGGCAACACTTTTGTTTGCAAACTGCAAATATTTATACAAATGTCACATAGAAAATGAGCCTATATTTAACTTATTGATTAGTGATGATCGTGTAACTGATGCCACCTGTGAAAGTTGCAGGACTCTGGCCCTCGAGGAATGCAGTTTGAGACTGGTTTAGGAGCATGGCAGCCAGTGCTGCAACAGCTTATATAGTCATGGAAGAAAACCAAAGAGCCACAAGCCAAAGAGCTGAACTTAAAGCTTTTAAAATAGAAGAGCACCTTTCAGTAGCAATCTCACCAATGATGGCATCGCGCAGGTCTTTGGTGATGATGCCCATGTCGTCAATGTCCACAAAGTGCAGGTGGTTTTCCACAGGAGGGGTCACAACCTCCCTCAGCACCTTGTAATTACTGTGCCCTGTTGAGACCACCAGCAACGCCACACCCTCCTCCCGCAGCTCAGCCATCGGTCCAATCACGTCCCCTGGCTTCACCCCATCAGTCAACCACACTAGTACTCTGGGCAGCCCTTTTCTCGCCCCATCGGACGTCCCGGGGCGCAGCACCCACTCCTTGGCCATTTTGAGAGCATCCACAGTGTTGGTGTCCCCCCTCAGGGGTCGGATGTTTGTCAAAGCCCCCTGGAGGCCACTTTGGGTACTGTATCTGTTGAAGCTGAACTCCAGACGTGGCTTGGTACCCACCTGCAGCAGCCCCACTCTCACTTGATCCCTTCCCAGAGAAAAGGGGAGCAGGAGCTCCGACAGGAAGGAGAGCATGCGGGCGTGCTCATAGGATGTCACGCTCCCTGAGGAGTCCAGCAGAAAGAGGACGTCACCCTCGCAGCAGTTCAGCACTGTGGAGGAAAAAAATTATGTATATAGTCATAAACCTCCACTGAGATTCCTTCTCATTCCCGCAATATTTTCCACAATCGGCTGCCACAGAACACCCTCCCTTTCACAATCCAAGCTCCTTGGAAAAACGCTGTCTATTACAGCAATCTTATGGGGAATATTGTCAGCATCAACGCCACAGCGACATGTGCAGATAAGCAGCACTCAAAACAAACAAAGCAGCCAGTAAGTACTTCACAGGCACCGATGAATGAAAGGCAGCTAAGGAATGAGCCAAAGGGTGATTTTTTTTTTTCAAAACAAGTTGACATAAACAGTGAACAGAACAGTAGTTCCTGGATAGTTGTGGAAAAGGGAGTGAAGAAAAAAACAAACTGTAGGGAAATAAAAGACATGAAATCAAGTGAAGTGCAGAGGGAAGAGGGCAGGTCCAGGTGAGAGACAGAGAGGAATGCTGGGTAGACATATATACATATACACATGTATAGATAGATAGATAGATAGCATTTATTGTCATTGAACAGAATTCAACGAAATTTCCATTGCAGCTCCCCTGCAAAAGGTCAAATATATACAGTATAAATAAGCAAACACACAATAATAATAATAACAATATATACAACTAAATTAACTAAAGGCACTCAACCACACCAAAGAAGTAGCAGCAGGTCCAATTATGGCAAAGTACAGATAATGTGACAGTGCAAAGTGCAGAACAATATGGCTGTGTGGGGATGGGGGATATGTATGTGTGACTGCGAGGTTATGATATGTGTGGGAGGGGGGGGCGGCAGGGAGTAATGGCTTTGACGGCTGTGGGGAAGAAACTGTTTCTCAGTCTATTTGTTGTAGTCCGTATATTCCTGTACCGCTTGCCTGATGGCAGCGGCACAAACAGTCTGTGGCCCGGGTGGCTGGAATCCATTGCTATGGATCCAGCTCTCTTCTTGACCCGGTCTGTGTAAATGGAGTTCACACATGGCTGCATTTATATTCACACATATAAACATATACAGTGTAAGGAACTGAATCTAACAGAGATAAATGGCTGCAGACGTTCAGAATGGTCATTAATCCAAAGGAAAACAGCCAGACCAGTGGTTCAGAAAAACAAATCATGTGAGAGAAACAGCAATTACATTTAGTTTGACTTCATAAGAAGAAAGCTCAGACAAAAGTCTTCAGAGGTTTAGTTTTCTTTGAATCCTCTTTAGAGCTGAAGGCTGAGAAAGCAGCACAGCACCAGCCTTTCCTATCCCACATGCCCTCCATCCACACCCACACCTTTATTCCTCCATGCAGCTCAGGAAGTATTTACACCTCTCTTCTTGTTTGGACTTTGGAGTCTGTGTGCTGGTCCTTACCAACCCGCACAGCCTCCACCTAAATGCAGGTGTGGGTTTATCTGCTGAAGTCAATATTGTCTAGACCAGGGGTGTCAAACTCTAATACACAGTGGGCCAAAATTTTAAATTGAACAAAGCCGCGGGCCAAGGTTGAACAAATGAATCTTTTAAGCACTGGAAGTACTGGAGTTAGTCCAGTTTGACATTTACCTATGCAGTCTAGAGATAGGCCAAATGACCTGAAGGATTGCTTTTGTTCTGTAAATAAGGCCATTACCTTATAAGTATCCTGGTAATGGCCTCAACGCATCTCACAGTTGCACAATTGTTCCTTAGACTTAGACTTCGACTTAGACTGACTTTGTTGTCATTTTGCATGCACAGGGTGTATACAGAACGAAATTTCGTTGCATACGGTCACATCTCTCCAAAAACACTTCATGTATGCTTCAAAACTAAACTGACTAGTTGTAGGTATCATAGATACCCACCCCCAACATGGACCATTCATACTCCTACCTTCTGGCCTGATGGTCAACGGCCACATTTACAATTGAAGAAGAATGCTAATTTGAGCCATCAGAGTCGTCAGTTTGGACTCAGGGCCTTTTGGCACTGTTTCAGTAAATCTGGGGAGAGGTTGAAAACCTAGTACTCCTATTAATATGGACCCAAACAAGTTTTGATTTAACAATAAATATTGAACAAGCAAGGCTTATATAACTTAAAAGTGCAGGCGTGCAAAATTGAGTTGCTAATAATAATAATAAAACATATAAATGGCATATTAAATAAAATTTAAATAAAAATTGAATGCCTCCTTTCTGAGGTAAATGTCATAATTAGCTTCGTACACAGACTAATAAATTTGAAAATAAAATAACATAACAACTATGAATAAATCATTAAATAAACTATGAATAAACCATTCAGGCCTTGGAGTAACAAGACAAGGTGCGTAGAAAACGTATTTATTGCTCATTTTGCGACACACTGATCTACTCTGATGCAGCCAAGTCAGATATCTGGCATCTTTTTTTGGATGCCAGTTCATCAATGTCGGGGCTCAGAGTTTGAGCTGAGGAAACCTTCATTATCGAACAAAGATGTTCGTCAGTCAGACGTCTCCTGTGAGACGTTTTCGTCATCTTCACTGAGGAGAAAAGTTGCTCATATACATATGTAAACAGATATTCTGTCTCCCACCTGTCCAGAAAAGTTCTATTTTCTGTCTTTCTTTTCGCCATTTTTTGGTAGGGTAACACAGTGACAGCTGTAGTTTGAGGTCGCAGTGTGGTTTGGGGGAGAGGCACGGGGATGCGGGGTGCGCCGGGGCTTTCAATCGAAGGAGTGCGCAAGAAGATGGATCACCACCTTCCTAATACATCCATGTCCGCTACCATAAGTGCTACTGACATAGAGGAAGATGCGTGTCTGCCTCTGTCCTGATTGACATGCCAAAAAAAACAGCAGAGCATTATGGGATTTGTAGTATAAGCGGTGAATGCGGCGTCACAGCGTTGCCAATGTATAATACCAGCGGGCCGGCTCTAATATTTAATTTGAAATTGCCTCGTGGGCCAAATATAATTACACTGCGGGCCAACTTTGGCCCGTGGGCCAGAGTTTGACACCTATGGTCTAGACCCTTTACTGTCTGTGGCTGATGCAGGTAGCAGTTATCACATAACCACGGGACATATCAGACACATCATTTCAATTACAACTGGCTGATAAGTTCATTTTTATTGATTAATAGAATTTATGGTTTTTGAAGATTTAATCTTTGGAAAATATGGATTTTTTTCTATGAATGCATTTCTTGAGTTTCCATAGTTCAAAGCGATGCCGCCATCTTGGTTTGCAGGCGCGCTGTACAGCTAATTTGAACATAGGTCAACTCTATGAGGGAAAATTAGAGCCGAGCTATGATTTATTTACTTATTCATGAGAATAACGTCATAATATTACCAGAATAAAGTACAAATATTAGGAGAATAAAATAGTAATTTTATGAGATCTCCAACATGAAAAAAACCCCAGAAACTTAAAATGAGGAATGTTGAGCATCTTGCAAAATTATCTATTTGTCATGATTCCAGCCCTTCAGCTCTGCCTTGGCTGTGCTGATTGCTTATTGCCCTCACCTGCACTGAGCTGGTTCCTACTTAAACAGCTGCTCGTCGCGAGATCGTCTGTTGCCCCTGTCACAGCTTTCAAGCCTTTGTCATCTCATGTTTCCAAGAGTTGTCTGGTTTTTGATCCTGCCTGTTTTTCGACCACAGATTTTTGCCTGATCCTTCTGCTGTAGAGAGTTCTGTTGCTGAACCCTGACTGTTTCTGACCCTGCCTCCTGCCTTCTGGATTTTGGATTTTCACTGCCTGAGAACCGCCCGTGCATGACCCTGGACCGTTTTACGACTTTGTCTCTGGTTGGTGGATTTTGTCCTCGTCGTCTGTTTGCCCCCCTCAGACCCCCCACAGATCTCCCCTTGTCCATTCCCCCTACCCTCCCCCGGCTGGACTCCTGATCCCTGTGGATTCCTCGTCTCTGACCCACCGGTCTTACCACACCCTTCAACACCTTTCACCTTTTGTAAATAAAACCTTTTGGTTACCATCCTCTTGTTGTGGCTGCGTTTTGGGTTCTGGCTGAATCTGCTCTTAACATTACACTATTGGTATAAGTTTTTTAGATCATTTTTAAATTAAAATTAGCATTAAATCATTATCAATAGCAGGACTTTGAAAAAAATCAGGCAAACAGCTGTGACCTGGGGTGGTCAGGTCAGATTTTCAGAACTATATAGAAGTGTTATTCTCATTAAAATGAATTTTTTCTTATATTTAATATGGTTTTATACTATATCTATGAATGGAAATATGAAAAGCAAAACATATGACCCATGGACGATAAAGGTACTGTGAATTTCATAAACGAAACAAACATAACTTCATCAAATTCTAGTTTTCTTTTTCAAAAATCAGGAAAAGTGGTTCCTGTGTTGTTAGTCCCCATTTACTCTAATATCCCTAAATAAAACTGGCAAGAGTCCATCTGTGTTTAATAGGAATTAACTATATAATCGGCAAAGACATCGGTATCGGCCGATATTAGGTTTTTTTTAACATATCGGTCCAATGAGTAAAACTGGGCCGATATCAAGAGTTGATATTTATTTCCATCTTGTTGCTGTTTGTGTTTCTGGAGTCGGTGATGTTTATTATTTATTATTTCTGGTCATGTGACAGTGATGCAGCACAAAATTTGAAGAGTTTAACTGAAGCAGAGAAGCAATGCCAACAGTGTGGTTGTTTTTTAAACAAAGTTGAAAGGATATAGAATAGAATAGAATAGAATTCAACTTTATTGTCATTGCACTGTCACAAGTACAAGCAACGAGATGTAGTTTGCATCTATCCAGAAGTGCTCTATGAGATATAAGTATTTATTTACAGATGTACAAGACTATGTATGTATGGACTATAAGGGGTTATAGCAAAGAGATATAGATAGTGTGTATAAATATAAATATGGGAGCTATATGCACAGATTATACAGATTATACAGAATATACAAGAATGTTAGGGAATGGATTATATATGTATATAATATAATACAAGATAAATAATGGCAGATAAAATTTACAGGTTGTATGTGTGTGTGAAGAAAACAGTCCGTGATGTGTGTGTGTGTGTGAGGATAGTCCATGTGTTGTTGTATGAGAGGATAGGGGAGTACAGTCCTTATAGTTTATGTTTTATGTCAGGAGGCGTTCAAAAGCGTGACAGCTGTGGGGAAGAAGCTGTTCCGGTGCCTGGTGGTTCTGGTCCGTAGGCTTCTGTAACGCCTCCCAGAGGGCAGGAGGGAAAAGAGTGTGTGTGCTGGGTGAGTGGAGTCCTTTGTGATTTTCCCGGTATATGAAAATATATACATAAAATGTATAAATAATTTTGGTAAAGGTTGGTCATCGACCATAACTGAAATATTAATATAGGTATATTAATATTCCAGTAAGACAGTGATCCTAAACATGCAGCCAGAGCTCCAAAGTAAAGGTTTAAATTCATGCATGTGTTTCTAGCGGTTCAGACATAAACCCAGTGGCAACAAAATTCTGTTTATAGATGCTATTATCCAATCTGACTCAGCTTATGCTAAAATCAGAAAAATCCCAAGAGAATAGATTAATTTATGAGGCAGTAGGACTTCATCAACTCTCATTCTTGATTGTTATGAAAACAAGTTTTTATATATATAGTATGACTATACACTGATGATGTATAATTACTGCAAGTTCGTTATCTCATCTGGTTTCTATTAATGCAGAAGCAAAGTATCAGATCCCACTCACTAATACCATAGTTATAAAAATCCAGACTCATTAAGAAAACCACAACTGTCACAGCCGCTAAGTTTAGCCGCTAATGGTCGCAGCACCACAGCTGTTTTGATGTTGGTTTAGAAATTAAAAGCTGTCAACCTGTGGGTCATTCCAACTGGCAATGAAAGAAAATTCAAGCATTAAAACTAAATCAAAGTAGAGTCCTCATGTTTGCTTGTTTTTAGAAAACATGAAGGAATGGATGGATAGAGTTGATTAAATCAACTCTATTGATTTAATCAAATAGAGATTAATATATTGATTAATATCAATATTAATCAATAACTCAATAAGTTATTGCGTTAATTTCTCCCATAGGACTGTTCTATCCTCCCCTGCTGTAATGCTGAGAAGTGTATGTCTGATTCCTGTTGGGGCACCTGAGGCCATCCGCTGCCTGCCTGTGTGGTCCATGGATGCCCTCTGGTTTGGGAACCACCTCCTGCCTGAGGCAGTGGGACTTCATCAACTCTCAATCTTGTACCTGGAGCCATGCCATGTCAGTGAGAACAGTGGAGTAATATCAACCCCACCCTGATCCACAGAGCAGACAGTGTGTCCATTTAGTGGAGCGCTTTACTTCCTAATGGCAGGAGTCACAGACATCATTGTGTCATTAAAGCATTTAAACTCAATTTATGTTCACTGACTAAAAGTTACAAATCACTGATCACTTTATTTTAAATTAAATACGAAAGTGAAATCTAAGTATTCAGCTAAGTCTATTTATTTTTTTACTCGTTCAGGAATAATAAAGTCAACATTATAAACGAGAACAATAATTGTTTTTTTGTTTTGTTTTGTTTTGTTTTTTAAAGAAGAAGGGTTTCAGTTTCGTTACCTCCTTCAGGTGCGGAGTTCTGCGAACACACCACCACCACCATCATCATCATCCATGTTAACATGTGGCTATCCATCACAACGGCTGTGAATCGGTTCCCGTCGAGCAGAATATATCACAGACCTTCTGTCTTCCAGGCTCAACCATACATTGGCCGCAGCCCGGAGGCGCACACTTCCCTGTCAGTAAATCACTGCCAAGCGCATAATTTACGAGAGTCACATCCAGCGCGCCTTTACTTTTACTTTTTATCGGTCCTCTTCGCTGCGCATGATCAGCTAAGCTCCGGAGGTGAAATTAAAAAACTGAAGGCAAAATTTCAGACCATACGTGTGCGCAAAAAGTTTGGACCCAAATGCCCGTCTCTCTCTCTCTCTCTCTCTCCCTCTTTCTTACTGAAGATACAGTTGTAGAGCACAAAGAGGTAAACACGAGCTCCCCGGAAACAACTTCAAAATAAAATATATACAGGATGTCCTCTTTCAAATTGGTCCAAAGAATGTATATTTTGTAGTCTAAATATTGTTACTTACAATCACACTGACTGTGAAACAACAACAACAAGAAGAAGAAGATCAAGTTAAAGTAATTTTCACTAACATGTTTCTTTTGAGTGAAAGTAATATTAACATTTTTGGGTTCAGCTGGATTCCTGACTTAAATCTGATAGAGACTCCATCAATGAATCAATCGATTCAAGGTGGCAGCATGTTGGAGCAGCTCTGTTCATTTTATTCTGATTTTTTCTATTTTTAAAAGCTTTATTCCCTAATTTCTAGCAGAAACAATAGTTTTTTGAACAACTATTCTCTGGTTTTGGATGCTGTGCAGATGGAAGGATTTTTTCTGATACCTTTTTTTACTTTTGGCCATTTGTTAGGATGCATTACCATAGGAACAGGGTGGTTTGCAACAGGAAGCAGCTGATTAACATCACAAAAGCTCAAATAATACCTCACCTGCATACATAAAGCCCAAATGCCTTATAATCTCAATGTGACCTGGATGCTGTGGAACATCTGAAGATTATTGTGGAAAGAATATTCTTTATAAAATTATTCAGAGTATTATCTTCATCAGACTGTGATACAACACCAACGCCTTCAGTCAGAGGTTTTTCAGATTTACACTAATCCAGGATATCATCCCTGCCCACAGCAGGAGAATGTAACTTATTGTCAACGTGACAATAAAATCCAAATAAACTCAGATCATGTTTTTCCACAATTATGAAACTTTTTATGTTTTTGTATACTTTATGTCTCATTTCCTGCTAATAGCAACTCATTGGCTGAATGACAAAATTGTAAATCTGAAGAAAACCTGATCGAGATGCAAATAATTAAAATTGTGGACAAACTTTGAAGCAGTAATGTTTAAACATGTAAATCAATAATAAAGATGTCAATTAGTTTCATATAGTAACAGACTTATTCTAGTAACTTCTATGAGTAATAATTGCTTAATGTGTGAAAGTTGAACATAGTTAGCTAACTTATAATGCAGAAAGCTAATGCTAACTTAAATTAATCAATTTGTTTTCTAAAATGCAATTCAGTCACAGTATATGACCCAGTGTTTGGTTAATACTGTCCAAAATGTTAAACATTTGAAGAAAAAAAGTTTCTAATAAGGCTTTGTAAAGTTTGTTAAGTTGAGACAAATTTATGTGCAACCACTGAAATGTCTGGTCAAATGCTCTTTTTATTGTTCTTCTATCTTCTATCTTTTTATTTTGAAAGTTGAGTTGATTTAACTTCCTGCTAGTTTCTTGTCCTTGACAGAACAGGTTAGCCTGAGGAGCTTTTCCGTCCTCCTCCCCTGTTTTCCCAGTCTCCCCAGTAACCCAGAAGAGCAAATAGGTTCACCAACCAGGCGTCAATCTGAACCAGAGTTATTTTCACTCCTCAACACTCAGTTAGCAGCCTCTAAAATGTAGAGAGGCACAGGGGGGGAAAAAAAGAAAGAATACTCATAAAAAAAAGCTGCCTTTAAAAAGATTTAAAGATGAAGGGGGGTGAGAACTGAAAGGTTTATTAGGCAGTAATAAATAGTACAATGGGAAATACAAATCACCTAATAAGGTGATTTGTTCTCATAAACTCTCCACATAGCCAAGCCAAGTCCAAGCTAGCATACACAAATGTTTAAGCACACAAATGTGGTCTTTTCATTATGTTTATTTATTTGCTTTTATAACTATAACAGCACATAAATACAAAGGGTCAATATTTACAGTGTTAATCCTTCCTTTTCATTTCTGCAACAATTCAGCCTAACATGCTGCAGGGTTGGGCATTTATCATATATCGTTTATGGTTTATTGTGTACATTTTCAGTTATTTTCAAAACAACACTGACAGTATGATCAAAAATATTATTTTTACAATTTTCCACCGTTTATTCCACAAGATTATCAATATATAAAAGTACAATTGAACATATGATTAAATGTAGTTTAGTGATATGAATCAGACTTAGTTAGCTGGCATCCTGGAGAAACCTGTTATAAATGAGAATGTTATTAAAGAATAACATTTGTATTTGTGGAACTATGAATGTTTTGTCATGCAGTCATAGTGATACAGGTACTTAAATAAGTAATTCATCTTTTTAACCATGATGTTTATTGTTACCACAATATTACCACAAAATATCACAATGAAATCCTAAGTTGACATTGTCCATCACTCTCTGTGGATATGAACTTCTAAATTCAAATTATGCAGACTGTTGGTGGCCAGTTCTATTATTGGTGTATTATTGGTGTTTTTCAGAAAACACTGATAATCCTCAGTCGGATCAGGATCTGAGACGTTTCCTGTCCAAAAGTCAAATAACTTTTGATGTTCCTGTCTTTTAGCCACTTCATTTTTACTTTTTTATTATGACATGTTGCTCTGCCGTGCTGGAAACCACATTAGCAACAAACTGCACAGATTCCTGAAAGAAGTTGGTGTTTTGCTGGTTTTGATCTCCTTCTTTAATCATGGGAGAATTCTTGGGCAGAATTATGAGGAAACCCAAATTCCTGGATGAGAAACAATCCTGGAAAGGCAATCCAAATTGGATTGGATCATCATTGGCATGACACAGGAAAGCTCTCAAATTTCTTTTACCAAGCAAACGATTTTTCTGATTCTGACACAACAGAAAGGAGGAAACAGTACGATGGGAGAAATTGACTTTGCACCACACTAATGCCGTTAGTTCTTTTACCTCAAGCAGGATTTTCATTTGTGGTTGATGTTTTTCTCAATGTTTTTTTTGGCCTCCCCCTGTGTACAGATGCACTCTTGTGCTGCCAGTGTGGAGAAAGCGCTGCGATGGTGGGAACCTGAGTAGTAGACACATTCGTTAAGAAAAAAAAATGTCCAGCATTCTTGCTGGACATGCTATGAATCATTTTTACCTGGAGGTGAAACTCTCATCTTCTTCTCTCTGTAGTCCCAAAAATGGTTTCTTCCGTTACAATTTTCTTTTCATCCATTTCCAAATATGCAAGACAATGTTAGTGCAAAGCAGTAGTGAATGCACTTTTCTCCTGAGGTAATAGAAACAGGAATAATTTTGGTAATCTAATTAGACTGACGAAGTGATTTCAGCCAGACATATTCATCAGTTTTACCTGTTAATTTCTTTCCATTTAGATTAAGTTCGATTGTCATGATAGGATAAGGAGAAAATGTGAAACTGGGTTTCTTTGTTCTATATGCATCTAATCACGCTGCTCTATAATCTAAAACAAAAGTTGAAAAAAATGAAGCCATAAGGTTAGCAAAGCACATTACATTGTCATCGCAAAAGGTTTTGGCTAAACACTCATCATGATAGAAGCAAACAAAAACCACAAAGATTTATGAGGTTTCAACTCTAGAGAGAGAAAGTCTGCAAAGCAGCACACTATCAATTTGGACAGAAAGGTACACACACACATTTTTTTTCAACCTCTTGCAGAAAACATCACGATGCATTCAGTTGGGATGCTTCAACGTAGACACTGGTAATATTGTTTGCTCTGTGTAGTGTCTGGAGGTTGCATGCAAACAAAATGTTGGTGGGAAGAGATAAATAGTTGGGAGAGGATGGAGGAATCCATGTGGGATATGGAAAAGTCTGGGTTCCTCTTATCCGAATACTTCCATTATTCCTGTAAGACGCTGACAGTAAACACACCCTCCAAACAGAAGAGCGCACTCTGTGAAGTGGGAGCTTTGTCTGAGTTTTATTCTAATCGTCTGGTGTGGGATACCACAGGAGACAAGTACAAGCATGTAATTATAATTGTTGGTGGTGACTCACCTTTTGTTCAGTGTTTGTACTTACAAAAGAGAGATTTAGTCGCCCATGGAAATGTATGCCTGTGTACAATCACTGAAAGTTTTAGTTTAGTACTATGATGATAAAATTGAGTCCTCCCAGAACGCTACACTCCACTAGAATTCATTCACGCCCTGCTACCACTGGACATGCAGCACTATTATTCTGTGGCTTGTTTGTTTTTCTGCATGTCCTCTTTAGATGAACAGACTTTTCATGTGCTTTATTTTTCACTGTATTCCTGTAATGGGAGTTCTCTACCTGATTTTTGGCAGTCTGTAGACAGAAAACCCCAGCAGGGTTCAGTCCATATAAACAAGAAAAACAACTCAGCATGCACAGTGCCTTGCTAAATAATTTATGCAATTATGTCACATTTTTCACCTTAAAAATAAACTTTAGTGGTTGTTACGTTAGGTGACACAACATCACAGCATAGTGAGTAATCATGAAATGGTTATAAAAATTTATCGTTTACATCCTTCAAGCTGACACCCCTAAACTGGTAAATTCAGTACCAACCAGAGGGGGGATCTGTCCAAAATATCGCCACCAAGTTGGTATGAGTATTGGATCGATATCACAGATAAGATCGATACTTTAGTTTCAGATTTCATCTTGAAATTGTATTTTATTTTGTACTGCAGTTTCTCAACTCTACCAACAAAAAGATTTTGCTTTGACACGCAAAACTTTTCACCTTCTTTTTATAAAAAAGTAAACAAAAAAACTGTGAAAACTATTTTGCTGATAAGCAGAAAAATGGATCTTGCGAGCTCAACAACTATTCACAACTTTGCGTCAGACTATCATAAAATTCTACTAGAATATACCGAGGTTAGTGATTGCTTGCGTGACAAAATGTGGAAAGGTTGGGGGTGTGATGACTTTCACAAGGCATCTGTGTTCCTCCCTGTCAGGCGCCGCATTAGCTGTGAAACGACTGACTGACTGGCAACAAGTAGCTCAACTGCAGCTCCTAATGTTATCATTTGACACAGAGCTGAAATCCAGACATTTCCGGCTGTTTCCACCAGGCACAGCCTCATGTCAGCAACTTGTCTCCACTATCACAAAAACTGAGAGTCATTATGCAACTGAGAGGTGAGCTGCAGCAGCGCCTTTCGGCTGGGGCTCTGGGAAATGATGGAAACTAAAACTCTTTCAAGAATGGGAAAAGAAAGCTAAGAGGGCGAAATTGAAGAGTTTACAACATTTTATTCATCCTAACATTGGGGGTGCGATAACACGGACAGTGAAAAATGAAACACACCCTGTGGATGAGTTAATGCATGAAACGGCCTTTATAAGCAGCTCAATTTATGATTTATTTATTTATCAATTTACAAGCTCTTGTAACTTCGGCCCATAATAGCAGCCCAGTTGTAATTACCTATTTAAACTTTGGCTGCACAGTGGAATGACACTGCTGGTAGTTAAGTGAATTCGTCAGCCCTATACATTTCGTTCCTTTCTGCCAGCCTGTAGGATTTAAGAACGTTTGTTTGTGCTGATTTGAGAAAGAACAGAACAAAGGCATAAAGGGCCTTGAAGTTAGTTTACACTTAGTCATATCACAACCACAAACTTCACTTATGGTACATCAACAGAAAAAAACTGTCCACAGAATAACTATTTATAAGAAGGTGTGACGAGATGAAAGTCATAGTTGAAGAAAGGACATAAATAATCCCATATGTAGTTTGACACTAGCCATGAAAGCTAGGCAAGTTTATTTGGTTGGTCATACACAGAGTATTACGAAAACTTCAGAGGAAAACAAAGAAAAACACATTCAAGAGAAAACAGCAAACGTGTAGGAAAAGTTGCTCTTGTCAAATGAGACCATTATCCTACTTCCTCTCCCCGATCAAAAACCATATTCATCCTGAACACCACATTCCCATGGTGGTGGCAGTATTATGCTGTGGGAAGACATTTATTCAGAAAGCTGGTGGAGGTTGACTTTTCAATGGCCCCACACATCCAACCCAGTATTATTAATTGCTGCAATCCATGTATTAGCATATGGATTGCATCAAATCCATGTGCTAAAATGGCCCAGTCAAAGTCCAGGTCTAAATGCAATAGAGAATCTGGGATAGGACTTTATAAATTGTTCATGAATGCATCTGCTCTAACTGAGCTTGAGGTATTTTGTAAAAAACAAAACTATGAGTGTGTAGATGTGTAAAATTGGCAAACATATTTCCAAATCTCTCAGTGTTGACAAATGCCAATCACACTTTTCAGGTTTCTGTTCATAAAATCCTCCCCACTTCACATTTATGCTTCACGCTGAGTTGGGCCCATGCCATAAAATTCTGAGAAAAAAGACTAAAGTTTAGGCTGCACAGTGGCAGCAGTTAGTAGCACTGTTGCCTTATAGCAAGAAGGTCCTGGGTTTGATTCCCGACATGACTGTCAGGTTAATTGGTCTCTGAAAATTCTCCCAAGTGTGTGTATGCGTGTGGGGATGTGTGGGCGTGTGCATGTCCACGTGTGTGGGCGTGTGCGTGTGTGTGCACGGTTATTTGTCCTGTCTGTGTTGCCCTGTGATGGACTGGCGACCTGTCCAGTTTGTACCCGGAAATGTCTCACTATAGATATGCACCAGCACCCCACCTGACCCCAGTAGGGACAGAGGTGTAGAGAAAATAAATGGGTGAAAGACTAAAGTTTGTGTTTGTAAGTGGACCAAAATGTGTAAAGGTTTGAGGGATGTGAATATGTTTGAGAAGCTCTGTGATTAAACCCTGCATGTAAGGAGAGAGATGAGGCAGAGGAGCAGGAGCGGTGGAAGTGGGAGACGGATGGGTAACTGAGCCAGGTCCAAGTTATGCTGACCGGGAGCCAAGAGAGCCGCACATTTTGCATACAAATGGAAGCGGATCAAGTCCGCTGCAAAGCTGGGAAGGAATCTTTGCCTTGTTGCCTGGTGTTGCGAACACATCCAGCAGAGCTAAACATACAGGCTGGGAGGGAAATCCCATCATTAGAATGTGCAAAACCCACAAATACTGAAAGCACCCACGGCTTTCCTGAGCATCTCCCCATCCTGCATCACTTTCCTGTCTCTGCTGAACAGCATCCTGTCTGTAGAGGCTCTTCTCCTCCAGCATCAGTAGGTATTTTCTAAAGTTCCAAAGTTTGTGATTTCCTTTTGTTTTTTAACCACTATGCTCACACATGGTTCTGTAGACTTTTATGGCATTTTTTCCGAGAATCCAGGACATAGACGTCTTTGATGAAACTCTATCTCTGCTTCTCCTAAACAAACATAACAAGTTACATTAAATACGAGGAAATGATCTGGGTCAAGGCACCAATGAGTAGCTCAGCAGAATAAATCAGAGCGTGTGTTTCAGCTTGAACAGAAGCTGAAACACTATTTGTGCGCTCCCTATTTCAGGGCAGAACTGGTTGTGCTCTCTGGTTAGCACATCTGTTTTGGAAGATTGGACAGCCAGCGACTCTCCACGCTGGCCAGGCCAACACCCACAGAGAGTTTCCACAATAAAATGTCACAGGATGCCCCTGGTCCTGCCAAGTTGGATCAATGGACATTTTTCATTGCATGGCTGACTTTTGTTCTACTTGAGAGATCCGCTCGAACAATGCAGGTATTGTCTCGTAGACTCAGAAGGAGGTTTTATTTACAAATGGAGGATAAAGGTACTCATGTTTTGGCAGGAAGTTTAATGTAAAATATTCAGGGGAAGAAGGATGTTGTTTCCTAAGATGATTGTACAGCATATGTCACGCCAACCATTTCAGGTAAGCAACAAAAAAAAACATCTGAGGAGCTATAAAGAAGCTGGCTAGAAGAGAAATTTACTGTTAAGTTTAACAGTCAGAAAGAGTCTGAATAAGGAGCCCCTGAGGCCCGAGGGTCTCTCAGAAGAGCTTGAAATCTTTTAAAGAGAAGGGTTGGGAGCTAAAACTGTGCTTTGTTGTCTAAAGTTCAGCATACCATTCCTTTCAGAGCTTCAGCTGGCCCCCTTGCACATCCTTGTGCTGTGTGTGAAGGACTTTCATTCCACAAAATGCTCCAGAGAGCCTCGGCTGCCTACTGCAGTAAACCAAGAAACACTGAAACTCCACTTATTACAAAACCACAAGAGAAAGGTCAGTGGCTGTGACTCATCCATGTCAGAGTCCTCTGAGCTCTGGCTCCACTCACGCAGCCTGTGGGAAGCAGAAAGGCTGGATGCAGCAGGCGATTCTCACACAACCCGAAGCTGTGTTGAGGACTGTCGCTTAGTGTCACTTTTATAAATCCATTCATAGCCTCATCTACTTCCCCTTTGATGGCTAGCTTCACATTGCACGCATACCATTATTACTTTCTCTTTTGCACCACACAGTGTATTTATTTGAATGAATCCGCCAAAGTCTTTTGGCCATAGCACACAGCAGCTGGATATTCATTTCTCTCCTCCCTTTAGTGATTTCTTGCATTTTTATGGATTTTCTTTCTCTTTAGCAATCCCAGCTGCCTTCCACGCTTAGTAATGCGCCTGTACACAACACAGACCTCGCACTTGCACCAAACACTGGCACAGAACGGAATCTGAAGTCACTTTTTTTGGTATGTCTGGAGGTTTAAAGAAAGCAGGGAAGTGTTAATTACAAGCGCATCGGCAACAGAATCTGTCGGGGCAAGTTGTGTTCAGGGAGGTGCTGGCAACCTATCAAATGAGAAAACCTAAGCCACTCTCTTGTATGTGCTTGTTCTGAGGCCACAGACTTTAAGAGAACAAACACAAAGTCTTTAATGCTCAGGATACTTTGTTCCATCGTTATGTAGCACCCTCAGCACTCACTAGCCCCACAAAGCAAGATGTGGGAAGAAACATTGAAATTTCTGTTACTACTGAAGCACTTAAAACAACAAAATCACTGGTAAGAATACTGACATCCCTAAAAATTTATATAACTGCTTATTATCTACTGCTCAAAATGGAAAAGGCACGAAAAGTCATTCAGGTTAAGCAGCTGTGTATTGTCAAGATGCATTGTTCACAAATAAGCAGGAACTAAGTGAGACGAATTTTGCTCAGCCCTGGAAACAATCTTTGCTGGTGGGAATAATACGCAAAGGCAAACTGAGGAAATAAGCAAACACCTACAGAGTAGCAGCGCCCGGCTGTACTTCAATGAATTTTTAAATGTGTGATGTAAACAGTAGACTCACAACCACAACCCAGAGAAAGTTAGAAACGTTTTATTGATAAATAGGATAATGTACAAGATAGACAGCAACTGCGTCCTCTGCACAGTTTTCTTGTGAAGTAGAAAGGTGAATGAGAGACTTTAATAAAATAGTAGAAGTACTGCATATTCAGGAACTGAGAAGATACCCAACAGAGGGGGTTTCCAAGGCAATTATTTTCCGGAGTTTCAGACTTTGACTTGAATCCTCTGTGATTAAACAACAGAGGAATGGAGAATGTCCTTTAACTAGGGATTGTTTCACCCACAGAACAACGTAGAGGGAACTCCTCTATACACTGGAAATAGGGGAAGGTGATGTCAACTCGTACAGAAACTCCGGTAGCAGGATGACATGGATTACTGATCTAAAGATCAGAGCATACCATGGGAAGGCAATAGCTATGATCCAATACTCAAAGGTCCAGGTGAGAAAGGTTCAGAACCAGAAACAGCATCACTCACAGTTCAAGCTATAGGATCAGGCAAAGGCCATGGTCAGGAGAGAGTGATTGGTGATTTGATTGGCAGCGGACTGCATTAGTTGATTGGCCCGTCGATTGATATCACTGACTGAGAGCACATGCAGCGTTAACTGGATGGGGCAATCTGCAACCGACAAAAATACCAAGAGATTTTGGAGAAACTGGCCGCCCAATTACATCATCAAAATGTCAACCACAGCTCCTGCATGCTCACATTCCTGCCCTATAAGAGGAACACACTGCCAATGGAGACACACCCAACTGGGCTGGAACCAGTTGCCCAGTTGGCAAATGGGCAACTGTGAGACTTCACAATGGAGAGGAGGATGAAGTGAAGAACAATTTGGAGATATTAAAGCGGAACTTCTGTGTGTGGTCTTTATAAGTTAGGAAACTGCAACTGGCCCAATTCTACATTAAACAGTTTAAACATTATAAAATGTAACGTACCAGGCTGGATGAGGACCCAAATGTATCTTTCCACTATTCCAGAGGATGGTTCAAAACATTTTGTGTGTTACATTATGTCAGTGTAATTAGATGGGTGATTTGGCTTTCTGCCCAGGGCGTCCTGGCTTGGGGAGTGTTTTAATGGCTGCTTTGCATGTTGAGCCAATGGAAACGGGTGCCTCCGCCCTCTTATGTTCACGCTGTGTCAGAGTTTTTACTTGCTTCAACAAAGCAGTGTTGTGTCTATACACAGCAGCTTAGAACCAGTTTTTACTTTCTTAGCTAAATATATGAATAATACCAACAAGTCTACAGCTGGACAGACAGAACCCCAAAGCAGAATTACAGTTCTTGACTAACTGAAGAGTGATGCAGGCTGCCTCTTTGATTGATTTTTTCTTATTTCTTAAATACAAAACATTGGCACTGTTTCCATGGTGATACCTTTTTAGGCAGATCATTTCTCCTTTTGTCCTCCATTGGTCCACGTTTCACATTTTTAAGAACACACTTCACAATATCCTGTATTGGTAAAGTACAGGAACCAGAAAAAAATAATGAAGAAGAACCCAAAGTGCAAAGAAAGATTTTATAAAATAAACTTTCACTCCAGAAACAGCTTCAAGTCATTCAAAGGATCCACGGGGACACGGGTCTCATCATGAAAGATGTTAGAAGATGCCTGCCTGAAAGTCTGGCTTCTGCCAGGTACAAAGGAGTTAGGGGTGGTTTCACACTGATGAAACATCACTGAGACAGATGTTTAAACCTGTGGTGAGGTTTACTCAAGCAATCCACCAGGTATGATGACAAACCCACATATGCAGACAGAAAGATGACAGGCTTGGAGCCCGGCCCATTCTGCCTGTTAAACACAATCAACTGTCATCTCCATCTGTCTGCCCACCTCCCCACTTGTACTTGCAGGGATTGCAGTTTCCTCTGTGTGTACCTCAACACTTCCTGCTTTGTTTTGATTAATGTAAATACACATACACGCCCTACGCAGAGGTCATACAGTCCACTCAAGTTTCACTCAGCTCTTCTGCTGGAACAGAAACAAGAAGTCTGACATAGTCTACTAGCGACATGGTATCAGAGCAGACATGAGGGGTGATTTGTTTGAACTTGTCTGACTTGAAGTTTGTCTTTTCTTCAATGAGTAATCCATTGTATGACTTTAACACACACCCAGATACACGTTTACACACCCCCACACGCCAACACACACACTATCCCTCTAGTGGTTCAGGCACTAGAGGGATTCCTAGCCCAGGGGTGATGGATGGGTGGCGGGGGAGACTTGATGGCTGTTTGCTAGGTTGAAGAAGTTTGTCTTCTTATAAAAGTGGTAAAAAATTTCTCAGGTTGGAAAAAAGTGCCAATATTAGTAGAACTCCCTAAATATCTGATTTTACCTTTCATTAGTCACACTTGTTGGAACTGTAGCAAAGTTCAATGTGTCGCTTTGGTCAAAATTAAATAAAGTAAAGTTCCAGAGAATACAGTTCCTCAAAAGTATCTAATTTTATACATGTTATCACGTTGCAAACTTCAATATTTTCAATATTTTAGTCCCACCACAAGAAAGTGCATAACTGTGAAAGGGAAAGAAAATGATACTCGATTTTCAAATTAAAAGAAAAAAACAAAACAAAGTTGTGTTCAGCTCCTTTTACACTGATGCCCTGGAATAAAATCCGGTGATAATTAGAAGCTCCCTAATTAGTAAGGAGAGTTAATTAATGTGTCATTTAATCACAATCTAATTGTGATTAAATTACACAATGGCCAATGAGAAGTCTGGCCAATGAGCCAGACTGCTCATTGGCTTTTATTTTGGGATGTCATAGTAAAGAGAGCTAAACACAATTCCACTACATGTTGGATGAATTGCTAAAAGTCCCCATTTGACAGATAACATGAATTATTATATGGTTTCTTTGACAGCCAAACTGGAGCAATCAAAATGACACATGTGAGTTACATTTTGTAATAATAGATTTTATTGCATCACTGTTTGGGTGACTTCTTTCATACAACCAGATGTGCTCATGATTACATACAGAGTTGTCTTTCTGCTGCTCCATGTAAAGATTCAGGTTATAAGATAAGGTACAACCAGTAGGTTCTGACAGTTTTTAAGTTAATCATTTACAACCACCATAGTAGAAAATGCAACAGCAGGGAGGAACTGTTTTCTCTCACTCCCAGACTGCTCTGTGTAAAGTTCAACACATGATTTTGCTGAGGTTCTTGGTAAATACCAATTTTACCTCCATACTTTTTCATTTACAGATATTTCAGAAATCCCAGAAAGTCCAGAATATAAATGCTAAAAGCGAAATGTGAAATCTTTATTCCCTGCATAGCTTAAGGATGTATGATGACATGGAATGAAACATCTCAGAAGTCTGTTAGAGACAAATGATTAGAAGAGGTAAATAATTAATAGTTTTACAGTAGAAACTGCATTCTTTTCAAATCACAAAACTCAAAATGACTTGCTCCAGTAGGTGACAGGAGCAGGACATGGTGCACAGATGTGCAAATATGCACAGCCTGGATTTTATGAACAGTGCAGCAAGAGTTCACTTCATATCAACCTTTCCATCTCTGTTTTTTCAACAGCGAGGATTTTTTCTATGTTTCCACTGTGGGTATCCTCTTTTCCTGACTATATGAGGTGAAAAGGCTAAATCTGTCAAAGCAGAACCAAAGAACTAATTATCTAATTCTTCAGAATATATAATATCCTGATTGTATGTGTACAATAAACATTTGTTCATTTTCCATTTATTACAGCTTAAATGCAACAAAGTCAGATGCATAAAGGAGATGAGTTTTTTTCTATTTTTTATTACTATGCTGTTGTTTTGCCACTTGTAAGGATTTGCTTGAATCCGGCCAGCAGATCGCGTAAACAGGATGGAGACAGGCATGGCTCCTAAGAGACAAATCCAGGATATTGTTTTGACAAAACAGCAGCATTGTAAAAATACTTCTTCCCCATGGGGGTTCTGACTGGAAGTTTAACCCACTCTCACACTTTTCCAGTGTTTGCCTTTGTCTCTGAGTCATTGCTCAGAATTCAGACTGGAAAACATGAAACACATCAAACATACTGAGCTGAAGGAGAGAGGAGCAGATCCCACAACGCCTGAAGAGGAAAGAGCGGTATTCTGAAGTCACTTATTTCAGAATACCGCTCTAGGCAATTATTTTATTCGATTGATTTGGACTATTAATCAATAAATCAGATAAATTCTACAGATTTTTCATTTAACCACTCAAGTCTTTTCATAAATATTAGGAATAAAATATGAAAATAATTAAATTATTTAATTCAATTTTTAAATAAAAAAAATAAACATATTGGGGCGTGCCGTGGTGGTGTAGCGGTTGGCACAGCCCATGTTTGGAGGCCTTGGGTCCTCGACGTGGCCGTCGCGGGTTTGACTCCCGGACCCGGAGACATTTGCCGTATGTCTTCACCCCTCTCCTTCCCTGTTTCCTGTCAGCCTACTATCATATGGGGGACACTAGAGCCCACAGAGGTACCCCCTGGAGGGGTAAAAAAAAATAAATAAAAAATAATATATATATATATATCATTGCGAAATGTGCCGTAACAGAGCATTCCTTTAGTGAATTGAACCTGGTGAAAGTAAAACTATTCTGCCTGAAGAGTTTTGGTCTAAAACATACTTACAGACAAAGGTGTTAATATCTTAAATGCAAATTTAATATATATACATATATATATTCTACAGTTTTGTCTTAATTATTGCTCTGAATATGTTTTTTATTTTCGTCAGATTGCTTTTTTAGAATCTGTATACTCCACAAAACAATTACTTAATTTCTAAATTGGTTGATAATTATTTCAATAATTGATTTATCACGATTAATCTGATTAATCATTTCAGCCACATAGCATATTACTATCATATTGTAATGCACAATTTTTAAGGCTCTAGAGATTTTTCGTACTTTCTCTAAGCATTGCACAATATGACATTAGGGTGTGTTTAGTAGTATGTCAACTCTGGGGAAATCTGTCAACTCCCTGCAATGTTTTCCACTTGCAAAATAAGCTGTCTCACTGTGTAAAAATGAACTTCCATTTGTTTGGAAATTGCCCTATAAAAGTCTTCCCAGATTGATGAACAGCAGCAATTGTTTCTCTAAGTTCCCTGCTGATGGCCTCCTTATGAGTGTATTGACACACATCTTTATGTTCCAGACCAGCAGAATACAAAAATACAGACTCCTGCTGAATAGTGGTGGCCACAGTAGCAGTTATAAGTACATTAAATACATTTAATTAACAACATCTGGCCAATACTGTAGTTTCCTATTACATCTGATAAAATTCCAATCACATCAATTCTCCCTTCTATTTCACAGCTAGTTTGTGTTACCCTTTTTAAAAGGTTTTGTTGGCTCTAGTGGCCTTTATTTGAAAGTAGTTTAACAGGAAACAGGTAATGAGAGAGGGGAAGACATGCAGCAAATGTCACCAGGCTGGGAATCAAACCTGTGACCACCACAAGGACTAAGGCTTGTGAGTTGTGTTTTGCCCCTGCGCCACCACAGCACCCCTGTATTACACTTACCATCCAAAGAGTGAGATGACTTGTAATTTTTTTTAACATCTACTATAGGATTTTAAAAAACCTTGTTTTTTCTGTTCTTAGTGTATAAAATGCTAAATAAAAAAACAAAAGACAAAAAACCCCCCCAAAAACAACATAGCAAAAACAGAATGAATATATTTTCTATATTTTCTTCTTGACTGAGAAATTAAGTAGGAAAAAGCTCATCATTTCTAACGTAATGACAAGAAAAATAGACCTAAATCTTACTAAATATTACCCATTTTACTTTACTGTTCAGTAGTACTTTACTCCATAAAAACACTGAAAACAAAACAAACAAACTACATTTGTTCATAAGATCAAGATCAAGTAATTGTGCTCCAGCAGAACCCGGGTTCATTACAGAAAATCACAATAAAACACATTGACAAAATGTGAACCCGTTAAATAAGTAAGCCATGTGTTGTGCAAAATATATATTATTCTGACAATATGTGTACTCTACATAATCATGATTCTTTATTATCCGTAATTACCAGAATGACATGACCTTAAAATAAACATCCTATTTCTTCTTTGACACCCATAAACCTTTTGAATCCTTGTATTATTAAACGTGTAAAAATAAACAGTGCTGCACTAATATCCAAAGGGTGCATCTATTCCAGTGACACCAATGTGCTTAACTGAAGCAGATGCAGTTGATATACCTGTCTGATATATCACGATCAAAGCGTCTCATGGAAATGGAAAGCCTTTTCAGACTCAACAAACCACTCTGAGCAAGAAACATTTAAATATATCTGGTGAATACATTTGAAGCCGGGAGTAATGCAGCACACGGAGCTTCAAATAAAATGGGTCCTTTATTGTTTTTTAATGAAAAAAGAACACTTTTCTCTCTTTCTGGGTTGCAAAGAAACAAATGTAAATGACCCGTATTCTGTCAACATAAAGCCTCAGCTTCGGTGAAAATGGCGGGCTCACCTGTAGCAACGTAGCTTCACATACAAAAGTAAAACTCTTACAAAGAGTGTAATAAACGGCAGTGGCACTTCTAGAGGACAAACAAAGAAAAACATAACATTAACATCCTCTCCTTAACTTTGTTCACAGAAGATAATTCAGCTTCGACATTACCGAACACTTGGATTCTCGGCTTAGGTGGCCATGTAGTCATCTTTTCACCAGGTCTCGGCACACAAAAAATGTCCTTCTTTTCTCAGAATGCCACGATACATACACAAGAGGTTTTTTTCTACTTCCTGAAATCTTTTGACCTCTCTGTAAAGCAGCACCACATGTTGGCAAAAACAAGAATTGCAACCAGTTGGCGAAACAAAGCAAAACAGGGTTTTATGAGTGTTATGAAAGAAAAATAGAAACTACACTTACACCTACTGGCCACAGATGGATAACACTGATGGATCAGCTGCCTTTCATGTGTTTCTCTCCAAATTGTGGTCGGTGTTACTCACTGTAGTGCTGCCGGCTGCTTTACTTTGGGAATCAATGGCAAATAACTAATATTTATTCCCCAATGGAATAATATTATTATAACAGACATATGGCTTATTATATTTTAGGGCTAATATTGTGAGAAAACCTCTACCCTTGTTCGTGGAAGTTACGTCACTTTTAACTTGACGAGGTTGCGGTGCATTTGAGGATGCTGGTAAATATTTCATTTGCTAACCATAAAAGATCGTTTCACCTATTAACATCTAGTATTGTCAACGCTCGCGGTTGTATTGTATCAGTTATATTTGAACTTAACTGTGTAAAAAATATATTCTCTAAATAATATATTAAATTAGCAATAATGCTTTTCTAATTTTAGTTTTCCTTTCAGAATTTTAATGATTGAGCTCAGAGTAGCACCGCTAACTACATAATTAAAACGAAAACATTTACTAAAATCAGCTGTTTTTCTTCAGTAAAACAGGAATAAAGCTACTTGTACAGTAGTCTGAGCGAATGTTGTGAAAGCTGTAATGTCAGAGCTCGGAGTGGAAACGTAAATGCAACAAAAGTTCGGACTTCAGAGTTGTGACAGCTACCATCATGGAGGAAAAACAAAGCAACGCCGACTTCTCACTAGGTACAGCTGATTGCCCTTACTGTTTTCATTAACATAGTGTTAAAATAAGGAAGTAAACTAGTCACGTCGTTTGTATTTCACCAAGTACCGTTCGCTTGTTTACTTACTAAGGGACGAGAGGATAAGACAGCTGTCTCAGCTAATGCTGTTTTACTTTCGCTGAAATTCATAAGGTTTTAAAACTGGAAAATAGATAACATTGAAAAGATGAAGAGAAACTGAATATGTGTGTCGCTTTTTGGCAGCTTGAGTCTGTTGAATTCAGGTCAGCTCATCGGAGAGCGGATGAAGTACAAAGTTAGACTGTAATCTAGTTCTTGCTTTATGAGGACAAAACAATATGAAATAGGCTGCATTCATAACTCAGGCAGCTCAGTTCAATTAAATTTTTAATACCAACGCCGAGAAGCTAGCCACCAAACTATAAATAATTTTCTATGCAAATAAATCAACCATAAAGTAGTGCTTTAGTGTGAAAGGAAAATTATATATACAGTATATATTTTAAATATCATCTTTATCCATGGATGGATGGATGGATACCCACTTTACTCTAACACCCCTGAAGAAATTCAGCAAAGTGAAGTTACCTATGCAGAAAATAGTTTGCAATGTAACCTCAGTATAGATACAGCTACTCTTACATCATCACCTTTCAGTCCATCCTCCATAGTGGATAGAGTATGTAGGGTGATGTGTGTGTTTTCTCTCATGTGTGTTGTTGCAGTTTTTCATGAGCCCATTTCTCTTCTCAGACCCTGGAGGAGCAGCAGCAACAGCAGATCATGAGCCGGAGAAAATAACCAGCCGCCAGCTGACCGAACAGAGCCGCTTTGCTTTTGCTGCTCTGTGCGCCGTTTCCTTGGGCCAGCTGTTTTCTGTGTCTGAAAACAGGTGGGGAGGAGATGCTATTGGAGCATGACAGTCCTGTTTACTGTAATGAGAGTTTCTTCTTTATCTGTAGTGCGTTTAGGGAGCAGTACCTGCAGGACTTGGTCCAATGGCTGGGTCTGGACCAGTCGGTGATGCCAGTCATGGGGGCTTTCCTGTCAGGCCTGGGCTCTGAGGGCACAGACACCTTCCTCTCCATCCTACAGGCAGATCCGCTGGTGGCTGCAGGAGCCACGCCCATCATACAGGTGCTTAACTTTCAAATAAGCAAGACTCCTTTGCTATATTAAAAGAATCTCACAGTGGAAAAGCATTTCTGCAATATTTTCTGCGATATTTAGAGATTTCCTTACAGTTCTGCTCAGTGTATGTGTTGGCAGCAGAAACTTGGCTGTTCATCCAGCTTTGTTTGTCACAGTTCCAATTATTTTAATGTTTTTTTAATAATCAACTCTCTTCCTTGGCAGAGTTTGGTAGCAGATGCCTTGATTTTAAAAATGCAACAAAAGATTTATAATAACTGATCATTGCTTTTATTCAAAAACAGAAAGAAACAGTTATCCCTTCTGCTGCTATAATAATATGACCCAAAAACAATCAATTTATGTTAAAAAAAAGGCAAGGTTTCTGAAAATTAACACAAACACAGCAGCTGATTATTATATATGTAATAAAAACACTGTGTTAATGAGAGTCAGAGATGGAGATCAGGCCTGCAACTAACGGTTATTTTAGTTATCTGATGATTAATTATGTAAAATTAGTTTTTACATTCTGTAGACTTTTTATTTAAGATTCTTTTATACAACATTAGAAATACATTAAGAATTCAAATAGACAAATAATTCCATCACTTTTTAAAGTAAGAAAATAAGGATTTATTGCCTGATTTATAACACTGGAACTGGAAGACATTTTAAATATCTAAAATAAATAAACAAAACAACAGAAACAACAACAAAAATATGGAACTAAAGTCTCTGTAAGTAAAGCTGAACTTCAGGAACAGATTGTAGTTGATACCAAAACAGCAGACTGAAACTTTTATCATTCAGTCTTTGGTAGAAAGAGAGAAAAGAAGAAAACAATAAATCATGCATATGGAAATTATTTAGTTTTTTTTTATTTTATCATGAAAACAATTGACTTATTGCTTATTACAAGCAGAGAACAAAGCTGGTGGTTGAATTCATTCCTCCATCTGTCCTAACCAACTCTGTCTTTCCTCTCCAGGATCTGGTGTCTTTGTCTGTCAAAGATGGTAAGGATCATATAAAACATCATGTTGACAGGTGTTTTTTTTTAAAATATCTTTAAACGGATGACTTGTTGTGCTTGTCAGGTCAATATGATGCCAGAGCGAGAGTCCTGATCCGTCATGTGAGCTGTTTGCTGCGAGTGTCTCCTCAGCAGCTGGAAGAGTTTGAGGAGACGCTGGGAGAGAGGCTGAGGGAGGCAGGAGAGGAGAGCGAGTAAGCTTCATAGAAACGTTTCACTCAAAGCTGTTTTCATTTGCAAACATACATCGTGTTTATTATTTCTGATGGCAGTAAGATAGCACTGTGGTGTAACCAGGGAGATGTTATCTCGGAGACTACAGGATTTCCTGGTTTCCTTTAACTCATGCAGCTCGTCTGTCTGATTCCAACCAGAGAGGAGTCGTCCCGCCGCCAGAGGAGAGAACGAAAACGAAAGCTGAGACGCTACCTCCTGATTGGCTTGGCCACTGTGGGGGGAGGGACCATGATCGGTGATTACTCCTGTTCTTCAGAGGAGCAACCAGGCTTTTAGGAAAATAAAGCTGATGTGAAGACTATCCTGTGTTTTGTGTTGTGTAACTTTTTCTTCCAGGTGTGACAGGTGGACTGGCGGCTCCGCTGGTGGCAGCCGGGGCTGGCGCAGTGCTGGGGGCCGGTGGGGCTGCGGCTCTGGGCTCAGCCGCTGGTATTGCTATAATGGCCTCTCTGTTTGGAGCTGCTGGAGCCGGACTGACTGGTAACTGACTGGGCTCGTCTTACTTTTTACAACTTCAGCATGATTTATATTAGATTTTATCCTGATTTCCACGCGTCCTCTCTGCAGGATATAAAATGAATAAGTGTGTTGGGGCCATAGAAGAGTTTGAATTTCGACCAATGAGCTCTGGGAAGCATCTGCACCTGACCATAGCTGTGACTGGTTGGCTCTGCAGTGGGAAATACAGTGAGTGAGCCTCCAGTCAAGTTTGGTTTCCTGTCAGTCTGCACTTCACATCTTTACAGATTAGAGCCAGTCTGCAGTACTCTAAATGCTTATTAAACCCCCTCATATGTTTATGTTTTTATTTTAAAGAAGCCAGACTTTCTTCAGATGTTTTAAAGAAAAAGTGTGTTTTTCAGCAGTTTCTTTGGACTTCTTTATTTGGACCTTTGCGATTCATTTTGAGGTCCAGTTCCTGTCTGTGAGCGTTTATTGATCAGCTTGATGAAAGTGAGATGTCAATAAAGCACAACTCATAATATGTACATTAGGGCTGAAAGTAACAATTTAGTTTTAGTTTAGTTTAGTTAGATTAATCTATTGAGTATTCTGATGATTATTCAATTAATCAGATAAAAACGGGCACATTTTGCAGGTTTTCCATTTGAGCCTCTTTAAAATTAGAAATGGACTAAAATATGTAAATGAACACATAGCTCAGTTCCTTTTTTTACAGAATTTAAACAAAGTGAAGCTAAACTATACTGCTTGAGGAGATTTTGGTGGAATATATTTACAGACAGGTTGTTTATTTTTATCTGAAATATAAAATGTATATATTTTTTAAGCTTTTGGCTTAATTTCTGCTGATTAAGTTGTTCTTTCAGCAATTGGCCTTTTTGAGGCTGTATGCTCCAGTTAATGATTAATTAATTACTAAATAACGTGACAATTATTTCATAAGTCATCACAATTAATCTGATTAATCGTCTCAGCACCGGCATGTGCTCAGTACAAAATATAATAAAAACTGACTGAGTAACTTAAAAATGTTAAATATTGTTGATTATCCTCACCAGATATCATCTTGTATTACATTGTAAGTTCAGTAACATTGATCCATCTGTCATATTTAAACTTTAATACAGTTAGACAACAAATAATCACAGGAAGTGAACAGAAACACATGGACTTTGATTTTTTATTGATTCGTTTTTACCTTGAACTTAAGAGCTCATTGTTGTCGATTACATTGTTCTAAAAAGTTCCAAGAAGAAAACATTTGCATAAATAATAGAGGCATTAAATGCACAAAATATTTGTGACATGCATCAACACCTATTATTGTATGTGTAACTAAGCAGAAAACACTGAATAAATTCCTCTCTTACATAAAAGTGAGCAGCTCTTCCACTAAAACGCACTCAGTCACAAGCTCATTGTCCCTTCTCACACAATGGCTGTAAAAAGACTCAGCATTGAAGAGCCACTCAGACGTCCCCTAAAAAACAACCTGCGCCTGCTGCATTCAGGTTCGTACCAGGCCCCGTGGTCCAGCCTGGGGGAGTGTGGCGAGCAATACTGCCTGGTGTGGGAGTCGCGCTTCCTCCGGGATCTGGGCTCCGCCATGATTTCTCTATTGGACGGTCTGGTCAGCATGGTGGCTCAGGAAGCCCTGAAGTACACCGTGCTCTCAGGTACTGCCAGATCTCCAGTCAGTTAAGAAGAAAACCTGCTCCTGATTTGGTCCTGGATCCATTTGAATATATTTGCGACTGTCTCTTTATCAGGTATCGTGACAGCTCTGACGTGGCCCGCATCTTTGCTAGCAGTGGCCAGCATCATTGACAACCCCTGGTGTGTTTGTCTGAACCGCTCGGCGGAGGTGGGCAAACACCTGGCTCAGGTGCTGAGGAGCAGGCAACAGGTAGGCCCACACCGTCATCCTGTCAGGGCTCAGTCTAAGCAGCTGTACAGCTGTGATGTAATTGTTTTAGTTGGCGAATTTAAAATTGCTGTTTCTGTACTTACTTTTCAAACAAAATGCTTAAGAGCTGAAAAGAGATTAAATAAAATTATTTAATTTGTTTCTAGAAACCTGAATGTTGTTAAATTACTGCATCTATCTTCCATCCACTGAGTTTGTCATTTATTTTTTAATCTGATGTCTTTTGACATTTGATTCTTCAAATCTTTGGCAGTTCATTTTGTTTTGTTTTTCTTAACATTTTTCTTATGTTTGGTAAAAATAATAAAACATTTGACAGCTCTGTGACCAGCTTTAACCCTGAATGACATTTTACAAAGTTATTTTATCTTATTTTTTAACTCTTTTCCATCCATTTTGTCTTTTCCATCAGATTGTTTTTAAATCAAATTAAACTCCACTGGGCTGAGAGAAGCATCTTTTTCATCCATCTCTGTTGATAGTGGATACTGCTTGTGGGCCATTTTTCGGTTCTGACCAGAAACATTATATGTTTTTTTTTTTTAAGTGATTAGCTGTGTTAAAAAATTTAATACATTGATATCTATGCATTTAATAATCTAACATTAAAAAGTCTCAGCTTTAGAAAATATGCATAACAACTAAGATAAAAATACTCATGAATTGTTAATGTAAATAATTACTTGGAGAATGAAACTGTCTTTTCTGACTGTATTTAAAGGGGAAGCGGCCCGTCAGCCTCATAGGTTTCAGTCTTGGAGCCCGAGTCATCTACTACTGTCTGCAGGAGCTTGCTAGTGATAAAGGTACCGTATCAGGGTCTGTCATTTGATCAACTGCAGTGCTACTGTTTAAAGTGGAAGCAGAGGTAAATGCAGAGCATTTCTCTAATCCTCAGGTAGTGAAGGAGTGGTAGAGGATGTGGTCCTCCTCGGAGCTCCTGTTGACGGCTCTGAGAAGTCCTGGGAAAGAATGGTCAAGGTGGTGGCAGGAAGAATAGTCAACGGGTACTGCAGGTAAACTCATGATCTCTAATGATTAGGGGCCTCTTGTATAAAGCGTGCGTGCGCACAAAAAATGTGCGGTGCCATATTTTATGCACAAGTCGGCATGTTTAAAAATGAATGTAAATATACGCAAACTTTTGACCTGCAGTGAAAATGTCCGCCAGCCACGCAAACCTTTTCTGTGGGCAATATCAAACTACAAGCACCAAAACTCACCTAAACACACTGAAATCTGACTAATTATGGAGCGCTTCGGCTGCTGTCTTGTTTAATTCTGTCCGTCATTAATAGAAGGATTCAGAGGGAGCGATTGATCATAGGTCATATTAATCTGCTAGGAAATGTTGATGATGGTTTATTATCAGTTAAATTAATCCAGACTGATCATCCTGGAGTTCTTAGCAAAACTTAAAGAGCAGCCGTGCGTTATCAGTGCAACTGTAGTCATCTACTTTGTGAATGCACCTTTATGGAGAGAAAACGTCTCTATTCTGTAAATGTACAACTTATGCACATGATTTCTCTATTTAGAATAAACGTACACATTCTCACTCAAAGGACTCTCTGACACACTGTCTTTAAATCCTGACTGAATGCTGTTCAAACAGGCATTTCTTTATTTTCTTTATTTATTTATTTGGAATTTTTTCTTTAAAAATTATTGTTTTTATTTTTTGTGAAGTGGCCTCACGTACAGTGGCCCTTAGATGCAAACCACTTCAACAAAATCAAAAACACAACATTAACTGGGCGTGCTGTGGTGGCGTAGGGGATAGCGCGACCTACGTTTGGAGGCCTTGAGTCCTCGACGCGGCCGTCGCGGGTTTGATTCCTGGACCCTTAAGTATCGAGTCCGATGCTGTTTGGGGGGGCTGGCTCAATTTTGACGTGCAAGACGTAACCGGTAAAATCCGGTTTAGGATTTTCAAAATAAAAGATCCGGACGTAGTTCATTATTTCTTGCGCGGCCCGGTACCAAATGGTCTGCGGACCGGTACCGGTCCGCGGCCTGGTGGTTGGGGACCACTGATATAAGGGACACAAAAAGAAAAGAAAAAACCCCCAAAAAAACCCACAACATTAACGAAGCATAATTACAAATTCAAAAGCACAAAATTAACGAAGCACTACAACATTGAATACGCTGAGTCCTACTTACGTCACCGCCATCTTCCATCTTGAAAGTGGCAGTGGAGAAAACGTGCTGTATGGACTAGTTTCAACGGTTTTACAGTACAAAGTGGACCCACTGCCTTTACCTTTCACAGGTAAGAATTAAAGATAATAATAATGATGTAAATTTACGAGCAGAATTTCTTGACTTTGTGGCCAGTACTGTGCATTTCCGTGGTGAAACAAACTTCTAAACAACCAAGAAATATTTCCTTTGTAACTAAATTGGCACAGTTAACTACTCTGACTATTTTCTTAGCTAACTTTTTTTTAAACTGTGTAGTTTTTCAAAAGAGGGAGAGGTAATGAGAAACCTGCAACGGCCGTTTGTTTATTGTTGCCATGGCTACCTAGAAGCTAGCAAGACAAGTCGCTGTTTGTCTGGTCAAACATGGTTACTTTAATGTACGTCAGTTGTCTGTAAAATGCTTTTTATAATTTATGTAGATTAAAATAATTTGTTTGATATTACAGCGAACCAGAAGTGGGCTGAAAGCAAATTAATTCAGAGAGCAGTGCGCATCCCGGGGGATTTCGTCAGGACAGGTCCATAAAGATCAGAGCTGGAGCTGTTTTTCTTCAGACTTCTGTTTTGCAGTTCATCTCCACAATGTCTGTTTAGATGCTAAGTCATATGGTGAAGATATGTTTTTTTTCCTGAATGTGAATGAATCAGGGATGTATTTTCTATTACACTGTTAGATCATTTTTATCATTCGCTTTAACCTGTGATGTTTCAGAGGCCCAGTCACCGAACTGCTCCCAGCTTGACCAGCAGACTGAACCCCTGCCTGTGCTCTGTGTTGCCAGTATAATATAAATTTGTAATGTACTGCACACTTTTTTTTTTTCACTTTTTGGGTATTTTAAGGGAAATATCTCAATTTGAAGTATTAGGGTATTATACGGAAGAGGATTAGGGCCATTGAAAAAAAAAAAAATTATAGCCCAGAAAAAAAAAAAAAATCTCTAAATTATCATGTAAATATAAAAAAAAAAAATTTCAGTGTCCCGAAAAAAAAAAAAAAAAAAAAATTTCAGTGTCCCGAAAAAAATATTAAAAAAAAATTTCAGTGTCCCAGAAAAAAAAAAAAAAAATTTCAGTGTCCCGAAAAAAAAAAAAAAAAAAAAAAATGTCAGTGTCCCAGAAAAAAAAAATAAATAAAATAAAAATTCAGAAACCACAATTCTGACTGATGGGCGCCAGCAAGCAACCAGCTTCACAACCACAGACAGAGGCGAGTTGTGGCGGACAGCTGACATTTTGGAGAAAGATGTCTGATTTAAGTCACTTTTTACGTGCCAGAGGAGTCCATGAAGCTTCTATTGCACTAATGGAAGAACAAAAGGTGAGTAAATCAAATGAGATAGTTTGGTGTCTAAAGCCCAACGGTTATAGCTAGTAGTTAGCATGTTTGTTAACTCACGCGGTTGTAGCAATAAGCTGATTTACAATGTTAAATCACGCAGATGAATAAAGGATGTAACAGCTGGTGATTGCTGGAATTGTCCCGTAAATGTTTGGTGCCTTTATTTTATTGTTCTGTTTGAATGTTTTACAATGAAACTAGGTTAGCTGAATGTCAGCTACCTTCTAAATAAGATGCCCGCTGTGTTAAATTGTGTAACTTTTAGTTCAGTGGAGGACAGAAACTATAGTATATATATATGCAAATATTTAAAAGGAAAATGTATGACTTGCACCGATCTGCGGCTGGCTGTAGATCTGATCGTAGGATCTCTTCACCAACACCAACTAATGTGCATATCTGTGATATTTTATCTTATGTATCAGCACATTTATCGCACAGGTGTGGAAATGGTAGGCTTCGTTTAACTAAATCAAAGTTAATGTGATGTTTAATTTTTGTAATAACAATGGAACTGTTAACAATATTTTCTTGTGTGTTTTGATGCATGATACCTTTTACCTTAAACGGACTGTATATTTATGAATCTGTGTTTTTATACTTACATGCTAAAAAATCCAGTTCTTCCTTTTTCAGTAAAATAGAGGATTGAACATTTACTGCTGCTGTTATTGTAATTCTCCCCAAAACAGTAAATCGTTTTAAGCAGGGACCTAAGGGTACAATCTAAAAGGTAACTTTAACGTTGATGTGCAGAGTAAATAATTGTCCTTTCTCATCTGTTTGTGTGCAGATTGACTGGGATGTCGCAGCAACGCTGGAAAATTATGGAGACGGAATTTCTTTTTTCAACTTCTGCTAAAGCAAAAAACTGTCCAAAAAAGGCCTTCTGCTAAAGACTGTTCCCTTCTTAAAGTGAAAGAAGCTAGAAAGTGTCAGATTTGGATGATATCATTAGGCTTTACTTCAGACTGTCTTTAAGTAACAAAGAAATCCTTCATATTTTAGCGCACAGTCATCATACTATATTAAGTAATCAAACTCTAAAAAGAATTTGCAGAAGACTTGGGCTGTTTAGAAGAAAGAATCAGTCCGACCTTGAAGAAGATGACAAAATGGCAGTACAGCAAGAATTACGTCATAAATTGAACACATGAAAACCAGTTCTTTGTGAAATACAAACGAACTTCATTGTTTTGTTTACCAAGAGTTTGCATAGTAGAGTTGATACCAGATATTTATGAGCAGTTGATTAATGTAAAAAAATATATATAATAAAAAAAATAAATAAATAAAAAAAGTCATGTGCAATTTTTTTCTCACTGTCTGACGTTATAAGACAAAACTTTTCCTACTTTTTAAGGTTTTTTTTTGCTCTTCCTTTGAGAGTGATCAGACAGGAAAGCCAGTAAGGAAGCTACACAGCACAGGTCATCAGTCCGGGGCTTGAACCTGTGATGTCCACATTCAGGACTGAGGCCTCCATACATGGGTTGTGCTTTTCCACCGCACCACCCCAACGTTTCTTGTTTTAAGTTAGTTAGAATTAGCAAAATTGTATTTTCTAAATTCCAAAAAACATGAGAACATTTTTAGAGTGTTTTTGTGACTTCCTTCAAATGCAACAGTTTATATATTTTTAGTAATTATCAGGGATAACTGTATTTTAATGCATTTAGACTATAGCTTTTAGACCTGCTCAAATGGAAAATGAGCTTAATCAACATATTGAAAACCATACCAGGAAAGTATTGGGTAAAGTAGCATTTTATTAGCAAAAAGTCAGAATTGTGGTTTCTGAATTTTTTTTTTTTTTTTCCTGGGACACTAAAATTTTTTTTTTTTTTTTTCGGGACACTGAAAATGTTTTTTTTTGTTGTTTTTTTCGGGACACTGAATTTTTATTTATTTATTTTTTTTCGGGACACTGAAAATGTTTTTTTTTTTTTTTTTTTCGGGACACTGAATGTTTTTTATTTTTTTTTTCTGGGACACTGAAATTTTTATTTTTTTTTTTCTGGGACACTGAATTTTTTTTTTTCTTTTTTACATGAAAATTCAGAGATTTTTTTTTTTTTCTGGGCCATAAATTTTTTTTTTCAGTGGCCCTAATCCTCTTCCGTAGTATTATGACAGTTCATGTAAAGAAATTAAAAATAATTTAGTCTGTTAGATTTTGTGCACACTGCTGTCTATAGCACAGTTAACATATTAATACTTTTTTTTAAAAAGTAAAAATACGTAGTTAAAGTTTGACAACTATTATCAAAGTTTGTCTTTACAATAAAATGTCTAAAAATTTAAATGAAGTTATGTTTTTTATTCATATCTTGAAATGGACAAATGCACATTGAATTATGGAATTGTGTTAATAGTGAATACATCACTGTAAAGGTGTGTGTGTGTGTTCATCAATAAAAACGATTTATCAGAATCGGCTGTATCAAATGTAATTATTGTGCTCCAAAACAATTAAATAATCACATCAAAAAGTTTGAAACATTGTCCCTTGTTTTTTTTCATTTCTATATATAATAATGTGTGAGAGACTGTGTCAGTGACATTCATTAACTTGAAATACTTTGCAGAAAGGCACTTTATGAGGTTTGGTCCATTTACAGTACTTGTATTCGCTTGCTCGTAGATAAGCCACTTTCAATATGGCGGACGCTATAATGTATCGCAACAACGGGCCGACCCGCTCAAGCGATAACTTCCGGGTCAAAAGCACTGTCGTCCAATCAGCGATCTCTCAGGTCTCCAACTGGGACATACCCTTTGCGTTGCAGTTCTTCGTTAATGTTGTTGTGTTTTTGAATTTGTAATTGTGCTAAGTTAATGTTGTTGTGTTTCGTTAATGTTGCTGTGTTTTTGTAATTGTGGTATGTAATTGTGGAAGTGGTTTGCACCTCAGGGCCACCGTACAAAAGCACATTTTAAATAAAAATATATAATTATTGTTATCATAAATACTTATACTGCTACAAGCAAGGACCGTTGCTATGGTTATTGCTTCACGTGGTGGCAGACTTCCGGGTATTTATACTAATTTACATATGTATTCGGATTTATAGATTTATAAATGCGCACAGCTTTATACATCAAATTTCTTTTGTGTGCCGCACTTTTCTAAATCTGTCCGTATGTCAAGTTTTAGTGTGAAAACTGCGCACTCTTTTATACATGAGGCCCAAGATGTCTACCGATTATACAGTCACTGTAGGAGTTTTTTATTACTAAAAATCTGTGGCAGTGGATCAGTAAATGACTTTCTGAATCCTCCGCCCGTCAGAGGCGACTGGCTCCTGGGGTTCCTGTACCGAAGCTCAGCTGCACAGATGTCTGTCGCTGGGCTGCAGCCAATCAACATCCAGGACCGCCGCATAATTAATGTGGATCTCTCATCTGTGGTAAGCCCTCATGCCGTTAGAATAGTTAAAAGGAAAACAGTGCTCAAACTAGACAACAGTCTGACATAATTCCTCTTTAATTTAATGAAAAATGTCTAGACTACTTGAGAGACCTTCATAGATTGTAAATCAGTTTTATCATTAGATTATAAGCTAATCATAACTCACTTCATTTTTAGATTGAAGTGTGTCTTTAGATGAGGCAACTGGCATGTCAATCTGAGAAACAGTGAGAGCAGTTTTAATAAAAAAGAGAGGCTGTTCATGGAGTTCTAACAAACATTAATCTGCTGGTTTGAACCAAACATGACATGATGAGTGTCAGGACCTTTACATTTATATATAAGAAATAAATAAATAAGATTAATCTAACTAATAGTTTTGACCTTTTATACACTGAGCACAGATAATTCCAAGTTAATCCCTATGATTCAATAAGGACAGAACTCAACAAGACAGCAGCTTATTCTGTCTTTATGCAATACAACACCCAAAACAGACACAATGCAAAACAAAAGATCAAAATTTAAACTCATACTTCATATACGTCACAGGACTGATAAAAATCCACTTCCTTTCTCTACTTTTACACCCACAGAAGAGGCATTTGTATGAACATACAACAGAAACAGTGTGACAGCAGCTTCATGAAAAAGTTTCAGCAAATATTAGTCTTATTGGTTTGAACCCAGCATATACATATTTATTTAACATTATAAATTATATAAATAAACTCACTATTCTGGGTTTCAATGAAAGTAGAAATCATTATGTAATGATTACTAATCTAAACAGGAATGGTTTGGTACAGTGGTATCCAAACCTTTTTGTCTGGGGGCAAAACTGGCAAATTTAAATTACTAGTGGGCCACAAAATTGATTAAATTAAAAATACAAAATAGTTTACTGTGATTTTTTGTTTTGTTTTACCTGCTCAACAATAAACATTTATTTTAATGAAATCTGACTGGTCATCAATTGTTTAGTGATTTTTTTGGTCAAATTTTTACCATTCATGACTTGCGGGCTGGGGTCGAATAAAATCCTTTCAAGGGCCACAAATAACCTCTCGCTGCACTTTGGACACCCATGTGTAGTATGATAAAAACCTGACTTTTTAAACAGTTTGTATAAGTATCTGGTTTCAGTTGCATATGCATATAAGTAATCTGTGTCAAGGTCAAAATTAAGAAAACATCTGCATGATGTCTGCCAGGTGAAAGGCCACTTGGACTACATGCGTCAGATGGACACCATCTTGGTGGCAGTGGGAGTTCCCACCAAAGAAGTGGCAGGAGCTTCATTTGTTCTTCCTCAGTCTGTAAGAGTCGCTCAGAAGACTGTGGACAATCTGGACTGGGCCGAAGAGCAGCATCGAGCGAGCGAGACTCAGAATCCTGCTGAGAAAGACAAAACGTCGTCACAAGACTGGCGGGACGAGACAGAGGACATGGGCAATGGCTGGGACATTCCTGACATCACAGATCTGCTAGACTCGCTGAATGAGACGGAACAAAATAACGGAGTCTCAGTTCTAAACATTGTTTCCCCCAACGACACCACATCCTCTGATTTTATTGCTCAGAACAGCAGAGAGGAGGCTGAGCCGGATGATGAGCAGATATCCTGGAGCTGGAATGACACACACTGGACTGCGGATCACTTACACAAATAAAAACCTGGAGAAGAGCGAGTTCCAGGACCATCTTCTCCTCTCAGGTTATTCTATGCAACACAGAAGCTTCTTCAGTGAAAAGACATTTCTGTTGTTGGCAGAGAAAACACGTCTCATACATGCATATGGCAGCTTTTAGAAAATGAATTAACTGCCTTGTTTCATTACTTAATGTATGAATAATTTAATCATAATTTTGCAACACAGTGTTTTTTATGAACTGTAAAGGTGATTAATATTTGTTCTCCTGTGAGACCAAGTACCTGCAGAATAGTTTAGTTTGCTGGTTAAGCAGATGCTACATGATTGGAGGAAATGTTCATCCTTCCATCCTCATTTTACATGTAGACTGGTTTCTAACAGTTCAGTCATTTCATGGCCTATTTATCTTTGGCCATGAAAGGAATGTGATACATCTTTTATCAGCAAGTGAAGTTAGTTTTATAAAAGTATGCACGATCCATGAATTTATTTCTCATTTTCATACATTCTTACCCCATATTTTATTAATATTTTACATGATATGCTACAAAAAGTAGGGCATCTTAGTGAATCAATGGAAAAATGCACAGTTTTAGATTAAATTAGGCAGTGCTGCTTTGTGTTGGTGTATCACATAAAACCCCAATGAAATATACTGAAATATTAAAGTTCAAGGAGCGTGAATACTTTTGGAAACCACTATATGGTTAGTTTGGTAAAACTCAGCTCTTTGTGCAACGCTTCGCTACGTCCAGAGGGTCTGGACCCTCGGCTAAATAATTATTTCCTGGAGGTGTGACCTCTGTTGAGGTTTTTATTTTTACCCAACTGACGTAATGTGCCAGTTGCACGCTATGAAGCTTACTGGACGTTGTTTGCACTGTAAACAACCATCCTCCACTGTGAAGAGGGAAGAGCTGATCTGAACAAGGCGATTGGTTATGTTAAATATTTGGAGGTTCATCACCGACTGAACGGCTTCCTTCACTTCCTCTGCTGCCATTGCTAAACCGCAGAATACAATCTAAATTAGAGCAGAAGATCAACGGCATCATTTTCAAAAATTTTCTAGAACAAACAAAGAGCTGGGAAAGTTGAAAATTTGATAGAAAAATTTTTTAACTAAATGTTAAACAATGTTTTGCTTCTTCTGTTCTTCCAACAAACACTCTCAGGAAGTTGTGTTCATATGTGTTAAATCTGATTTTCTCTGTTCAGTCAAATATAAAATATTACTGAATATCAGTACTTACCAATGGCCCGTCCTTCCTGTGTAATCCCTCAGTTACTAACTGGCTGTGCTTCCACAGTGATTCAGTCCAGGTTGTCCACCTGGTTGGGAAGAAGCAGAGGCAACTCGATCCCAGCTTGTTCGGCGTCCAGCAGGTTGACGCCTTCCGTGGCAGTGGCTGCTGGGTGTGCGGGGTCGGAGGCCAGAGGCGAGGTCGGGTTGTTGGCCATGTTGGGCTCCCCTGAGTTGTGCAAAGAGATGGAGAGAGCCGGCGAGGGTCTCCTGGGTGACCGTGATGAACAGCAGGGCAGGAGCTTAGCCAGAGCTCGCTTGAAGTCCCTCATGAACAGCGGGTAGATGATGGGATTTATGGTGCTGTTACAGTAGCCCAGCCAGGTGATGGTGTCAAACAGCGCAAGTGGGACACACTCACACACTGCCTGGAGAAAAACACAGGATTTCCTGGCATCACAATGTAGCAACAGGAGTTTCTTTACAAAATATGTAGGAGATATGAAAAATAAATTTTAAAAAATGCTAAAAACTGTTTCTTCTCATGGAACATTGAGTTATGTTAACCTTGTCAATGTTTAAATACTTTTAAGATGTGAGTTTGTTGTAAGAAGCAGGCAGTAGTGTAGAACAGTGGAAGAAACAAAAGGTTTCTAAAGCACGCCTGGACCAAGACAGAAATTACAGAGTAAATCACAAACCTAACGTACAGAGTTTAATCTGTGCAGCTTTTGTTTGAATGAGTGAAAATATATGTATATCTTTGACACAAGCATTTTAAACTGACAATGAACTTTTTGCACCCTTATTTGACAATAACATCATCTTACAAATTAAACAAGTGTGAGTATTCTTTGATTTTATAGCACACATTTTTAATGCATTTAGTTTTAAGGGAAAAATGGATTGTGCTTAAGGAAGTTGATTGAATAGAAAAAAAACTTTTTAAGAAAATTTTGAGCTGAATAAAGTTTTTGATCATTTCACTCTGAACCGTGTCACAACATTACCCATCATGCACTGCAACTGGAAAGGTTGAATTTCAGGTGAAAGATACTGAATGATAAAGTTCAGATGTGCATAAAATCTAGTAAGATTAAAAATAATTGATTATTTTGAAACCATCATGTTTTATAAATTAAATCTCCAGTTTAAAAATGCCTTTTCCTGTGGTGAAAGGCCAAAACTTAAGCTGTGAGAGGTTCCACCATAATTTGTTCCAAAATGTTACAAACTGAAGTTGATCATACTGAATTAAAAAAAAAAAATCTGACAGTTTGTAAACCAGATTTGTCATAAACAAGCTCATAGCTTATTAGCTCTTAGCTCCATATTGTTTGACATGTGATTGCTTGGATTGATGATTTTGAAGGTTTAGACAGCAACAATGAAGAAGGAGACAGCTGTTAGATGAGAGCTTCCAATACTATGAAGATGAGACAAGGAGGCGGTGGGAATGAGACAGAAGGAGGGGTGTGTTTCACACACCACATTGAGTGTGAAAAGAAAGGAGAGCGCAGACACAGTGAAGTCTCTGCAGCTCTGTTACTCAGAGGGAGAGGCAAGAGGGCACAGATGGTAAATCAAAATGACAGGATCAGCTTGAAAAACAGAACAAGTGTCATTACTAATTTAGATTAAGCTGCATTTTGACATTTATTCAGTCTCAAAGAGCATTTCATGCCACTTCCTTGTTTGTTATGAGTACATATTCAGTTCAGTCTAATCAAAATGATTTGTTTCAACAATTTGAAAATTGTAAATGGTCCTTTAGTGGGCTGCTTGCTTGGCTTTAAATGAGTCAAACATACAAAGCTGAAATGCCAATCTATTTCCTTTGTGGCTTGGCAAGGCTGTGACACCAAGGCTGGCCAACACAAAAATAGACCAGTATCCAAGTGTTTTTTCACTCTGCCTTCCTAGCACATTTATTTTTCATACTTGTCATGCTTGCAAAATAATTGGTGAGAAGAATCACTGAATCATACGAAGAATCATTCCAGAAGACAAAAGTGTTGCAAATGTTTGTAGCAAAACCGTTAAAGTCCTGCATGTGCGTGGGAGAGGACTAAAGCTTTAACGGGTTGCAATACTGTATCAGCCAGCGGTCAGGGACTCATACTGACCTGAGCCATGTTTGTGATGAAAAAGGGTAACCAGGCGCTGAAGAAAAGTCCCAGAAGGACTCCTAGTGTGAGGCTGGCCTTCAGTGCCCTCCGACCCTGCTTGTGAGCAAGACTGGTCACAGACAGCTAAGGATAGCAGGGAGTGACAGAAAAATAGTAGATCTACTTTTACTGCTGCCATCATGGATGAATTGTTAGACAATAAATAATAAAAATTAGCTTACAAGTCTAGCATGCCATAGAAGAATACACCAAGTAGCTAAAAAGACAAAAGTACCAACAACAGAACTAGTACCCATATTTATTTTACAACTTATTTGGGTGTCTTTGGTGTAATTCTGACTGATTCTAATTATTTTAACTATTCATTTTTATGCTATGGTAATTAAGCTACACAATTATATAAGTTGTAATCAACCTTTCTTAGACTTGTTCAAAGTCAGTCTTGTTCAAAAACTTTCCATTGATACTCTTACCACATACATGGAAATTTGGGGAGATTTCTGGATATTTATTTGGATTTCAGATTCATATAAAATGAACACTAACATGAACTTTAACTTAAGAGCAGAGGGAAAATCAGTGAGAGAGAGAATATTTATTAAAATCAAAAATTAAACTTCATCCTTAACCATTCACTGAGTAATTAAGTAAACGAAACACACAAGCAATTAAAAAGTGGTTAAAGAACTAACGTTCATCAAGAATTTTTTCAAAACTGCTAAAATTGGGTATATTTTAAAAAATAAAAAATAAAATAAATTTTTGGAAGCAATTTGAAGTGATACATGAATTACAGTTTGAATACTTAGTGAGGTACTCTACAGCAAAAAGAAAAGTGTTGCAGTTTTGTTTTTATACTCAGAAAAGAACGAATAATAATGTCTTTACTACCTCCTTCAAAGCTGGACAAACCAATCTTACACTTCCACTGGATGGAGCTGTGACATTTAAATAACAGCCTTTAAAAGCAACACAGTGAGTCTCTCTGGGTGAAGCTACTGTATACATTTTTCCCTCTAGCTATTTCAAAAAAGGAGAATTATTCAACAAGTTATTTTTAAATGGTCAAGGTTGCAGTGCAACCAAGCAACTTCTTGTCCTTCCTTAAGATTTCCATGATGGGTTTTTTTGCCTCTATAAATGTCAAGAACTTCAGTTAGGAAACCTTTGCACTACATAACCAGCTCCTATTGTGACTAGCTGGTCAGGAGCCTTTTCCTTTAAACTTCAACAAACCTTCATGCAGTATTCACCTTGGCAGAGTTTCAGTTTCATTGTTCTCTTACCAGTGCATTTTGAGACATGGCAGGTCCTTGATGACCGCAGTCACATCCATCTTGCTGAGCTGACCCGGCAGCAACTCCGGGCGAAGGAGGCCGGGAAGGTTCTCCAAAGGACAGATGAGGGTGAGGAGGGTGGCTCAATGCCGCAACTCTCTTTGCTTGTCTCCGTGCTGCCAGAAGGATCCGGCAATAGGTGAAGCAAATGGCGCTGGAGGGCAAAAAGAAGGTAAGCACGGATGCCACCAAGGCAAAGGGCAGAGTCACCCGCAGGCGGCACTGAAAGGACGCAGCTCCCATTGGTGACTGCTGGAAGTAGGAGTCCGGGTATTGCTTTTCATGGAAGAAACTGATGTTACCCAGGCTGACTTGAGGAATTAGCCAGTATTCATCCCCGTGACCCAAACTGTGCCAGTTCATCTTAATGGGAAAGAAGGAGGCCAGGGCTGCCAGACTCCAAGCGGCCCCAACCAGAAGTAGAGCCCGGGGTGGGGTCATCCTCTGCTTGTAGCGTAGCGGCGAAATGATGAAGAGGTAGCGGTCAAGGCTAATCACACACAAGTTCAGGATGGACGCACTGCAGCACATGACGTCGAAGCAAAGCCAAACCGGGCAAAAGGCAGGCCACAGCACCCAAGAGCCGCACAGCACGTTGAGCATGGCTGGGGGCATGACCACCAACGCCACCATCAGGTCAGAGAAGAACAGAGACACCAGGAAGCAGTTGGAGGTGCAGCGCAAAGAGCGGTGGGAAAACACCAAAGCGATGAGCAGGATGTTGCCACAGATGGTCATGAAGATGATGGCAGTCAACATGAAGGCCAACAACCAGGGGCCGCTGCCCGTGATGTTCCAGTCACTGGAAACAAGAGAGCTGCCCTTGGAACTGCCCACAGAGACAGATGGGTGAGAGTCGGTCATGGTGGATGCAGTGATCCAGAAATCAGCCTCTAAGGGTCACTCCCCTAAGCACTAGATCTAATTCCTGGCCAAAGCTCACACCTCAAAACTTTACCACAGAGGTCTTGCTATCAAAATCCACCCAACTCCTCCTCTCCACGGGTTAACATCTCCACATTGGCAGGAATCCCTCGTAGTGGAGTGGGCTCACTCTGCAGAGACTAAACAGAAATTCCCCAAACTGTTTGCCTCATCTCTCCATCCTGGCCAGCATGTCCTTCCTTCATCCACAGCTGAGAGCCAGAATGAGCTCTTCGGTAACTGACAGAGGGTTTTTAAGCTGCATGTCACAATGATGACAGGCACTGGAGGAGGGCACAAAGAGAGATAAGCCTTTACTTCGCATATAAAAGCAATGCCAGAGGCATGACCCACTGAGGATGGAGAGAGATCCTCGTAAACGCGCCTTGGAGAAAAAGACTCAGCCAGCTTTTGTAAGCCTTTAACTGAGCAGAAGCTCTTTCTCTCTCAATCACAAGTCCTTTTATTCTGGGAAACAGAGAAACAAAAATCTGTAATAAATAGACACACAAAAACGCTGCAACAGTCATTAACCAACCAAGGCTGTGTTCAGAAGTGCTCTACAGGTTTCATGGTCCTTATAAAAGCGCCACATCCCTTTGTCTCCATTAATCCCTGAGGTGGCCACTTCATCGTGTTTCCCCAGCCGCAGCGCACGGCTACTGAGAGCGAGCGTGTCCAACATGGAGCATAACCATGCACAATCATAGCCCAGATATGCTAATTCTGCATCATAGGAACTATGTGGGTGGTCTTTCTCCTTGTTTGGTTCTGAAGTTTTTATCCGTTTCAATAAAAATATGCGCATTTTTGTAAAGCCTTATTGAAATCTGATATGTTCTCTTAAAGTTGCTGCAACAGGGTTTTTTTTCTGGCTTTCTGGATTTAGTTTCTATATGGAAGCATTTTAAAAATACCTGAACAGAATCAGATACTTTTTTTTGTTTTATTGTTGTTTTTTTACACCAATTGTACCCAAGATATCAATAGTATATTTTTCTTAGTGTGCTTTTTGGAGCTATAAGTGATTAAAAAGTGATTTTTCAGCTTGAATATTTTTTTAGATCTGTATTTTATCAGATACTTTGATTTTAGCCGTTATTCTCCGAACAAAAACATTCTGCCATATGTTTGGTTATAAGCTTAGACTCTTTTGGCTGGAAGAGGAATCTCTGCTCTATTTTTAATTATTTTTTGTCCTCAAACACGTTTCCTTCACAGAATATTCTTGTATTTAGTACCAACTCTTAATTCTTTCTCCTTGACATGTCTGTTCCTTGGTTTTCATGCTGATGTTTGTTCACTAATGTTCTCTAACAACCTTCAGGCTTTCACAGTACAGCTGAATTATGGGGATGTTAAATCACACACTGTTTACTGATAATATGACTTCTGAAAGCAACTGGTAGAACAGGATCATATACAGAAATATCAAAGTGGGACTCCAAATACCTGCCACACTTTACAGATTTAAAAAAAAAACATTTTAAACACAAATTTTTTTTCCTACTTTGTGTTTATCTAACACATAAAATCCCAAACACAAAGTTTAAGACACATAAACACAAAGTTTATCTAACACATAAAATCCCAACAAAATACACTTGCCCACTGCCTTATGTGACAACGGTTTCAAAAGTAAAAACTTAAAGACAGGAATTTCACCTCCACCTGTTATTGACCTTGTTTTACTGAACAAAAACACAACCGATCAAAAATTTGACCTGATCCACACCTTCTTTTGAATATACTATTTTAACATTTGCTCAAGTTAAATATAATATCACAGATTAAATATCAAACCACCCTATAAAGAATCACACCACAAGTGTTTTTTTTCTATAATTAATGATTATTTTATTAAATTCACACAGATTGCACTCATCAGGCAGAAACAAGTCTTACAATCATTATTGGGACGGTTTATCTGGAGGAAGACAAATTTAAATTTACCGTATTGCAAACCTTGACACTCCAAAAGCATTAACAAAATTAATGCAAAAATAAAGATAAAAAACATCTTGATGGGTGGAAATCACTGCTCCTGCTGAGAAAAAAAAACATAGAAAAAAATAGCAAAATTATTAAATTTATACAAAATATTGACAAGGAACTGTCACTTTAACATAGAAATAAAACTTTAATTTTTTTTAATTGTTCCTTTTGTTTCATTGGTGATGCAAAACTATTTTAACCTAACTTAAACTTCAAAAGAAAAGAATAAATTATAAACCACCATGAAGTACGGAAGAGGATAAGGGTCACTGAGAAAAAAAATAGGACAGTTCTGACTTTAATCTCAGAATTCTGACTTTAAAATTTATGGGCACCGGGGAGAAGAACCATCTTTCAATGACCAACATGCTAGTTGTGCTGAAGGACAACCAAATATCTGGCGGAACATGTTGGATTTAAGTCAGCTTTTCCGTGTCTGAGGGGTCTTCGAAGGTGAGTAAAACTAGATGAATAGTTTAATGTCTAAAGTATAACGGCTACAGCTAGCTGTTAGCATGGTTTTAGCTTTCATTGACGGAGGAATTAACGTGTCTTGCAATGTTACATCACACACGTTTAATAAAGGTGTTGTGGATAGGTGAGAGGCGGGATCACGTGGTGTTATTAGTGATTGTAGATCACCTGTTGCGGACCTAGTGACTTTAGTGAGTGGTGATGGGGGAGGTTTACTTTTTGCTGATCGCCTTATGCTAATATGGTTTTTTGTCCTTGATCACTGTTTAAACCTGCGGATCCGGTTTTAATACTCTTTTGGACACTGTTCTTGGATATTGATAATATGACAGAATAAAATCATCTTAATTGCATCCTGGAATGGCGTTTTTTGATCAGCTGGCGCGTCAACAAGGATTCCCCTATTCAGCTGCTCGGCGACTTTGTTTGACAGTCGCTAATAAAAGGGTATGAGCAGTTGTTTGCTGGAATTATCCCTGATGGGGTTGTTTTGTTTTATTTTATTGTTTGTTTATTTGAATGTTTTCCAAGGAAATGAACCAGTCTATATTACAGATATAGTGACCAATATGATTGGCGTGTCAATAACGTTTACTTCAGCGAAAGAGAGAAAGGTTACTCGGTTGTTCTGATCTTGGGACGTCCTCACCGTTTAGCTAACACCAACTGATGTGCCTATGTTAGTGGTACATGTTGGAAAAAGATGGAAACTGTTTCATAATCACAAAATCATTTTACTAAACTGTATGATATGTGTCATCTCAAGATTGAAATTTCACCATATACCATGTGCAAATAGTAGTTATCGTCCAGGTGTGGAAATGTTATAGGCTGCAGTTGTAATTCACTAAATCAAAGTTAATGTTTAAAGTTATTGGTAAAATAAAAAGTCCTGGTTAGGATCATTCCTGCCTTGAAAGTTGACCAGAGGGTGATGTGATGTTCTCTGCACAACCAATAGAAATGCAGAATGTTGTGATAGATGGATGGATGTAAATAAATAGTGTTGGAAGTATTTTATATTTTATTGTCATTTATTTGCTTTACCTTTATTTTATATTATCATCCATTTTATTTACCTTTGCATTTACATTTTAATTATGTGTTTTGAAGTGCGTTGAGTGTTTTAAAGTGTTTGCAGAAACTCTGGAAGCGGCCTGCTGAGGAGTGATAAAGGAGGCGCCAATTGTCCAGGGGAACTGCAAATCTATAGTCTTACCTTGTTTGTATAAATGAGTTATGTTCATGTGAGTGTGCAGCTGTTTTCTTTTCCCCCTCCCTTCAGAGCTGCACGCTGTCATGTAACTAGGGAGTTCCTAATTCTAATAAAAGCAGGGCAAAACTCAGTTGAAGCTTCAGAGCATAGGTAGAAGCAAATGAATAGATAAATAATGAAAATAACACAATGACCCCATTGTTGTTCCACACAATGTTTCCTTGTATGTGCCATGTGTAATATCTTTTACTATAATTAAACTGCATTCATAAATCTGTTAGTGCCAATATCCTAATCGATCCTTTTATTTTTTTAAAGGCAAACTTCTTTTCTCCCCTAATACAGTAGATAGCTTTTATATTACTCACAATCAGTATTTTCTTTCAGACTGAAGTACAGATTTTCTTTCTGTACCAAATAAATGCAATTTTAGCACACAGTCATTGGATTATATTGTCCTCATCTCACTTCCAAACTTCGTAGGTCAACCAATGTGACTATGCATCTTGTGACAACACTAATTTATATTGAAATGCGTGAAGATGTTGCCAATGATAACCTTTCACCTGCCCATTGAACTTGATTTCTTGGACTAAAGCTATGCAAGTTTCATATGTTTCAGCAAGTCGCTCATGCATTGACTCAGGAAGAAGTCGAACCCTTAAGAACTTCTAGTATTGCTGCAATTTTTAGGCATAACCCTCTGTCAACATATCTGAAGCAAATGAAGACCTTCTTGCCATAACTCTATAGAGGTGCATGACTTGCTAATAAGGGGTTGCCATATTCTAATTTAGGTGTGCTGGAGTGGGGATCCCTACTAAAGTTGGAGGACTGGACTTGGTCACCCCAAATTAAATTAACATTTTGAAACTACAGAGCATTTCTACAAACATGTATTTCTGCAAATATTTTAGGTTTTTATGCCTTTTAAGGAATGCTTAGTGTAAAGGGAAGCTGTAATAATCATCACCCATGTGAAGATCCATCACATTTTGTGTTTCAGCTCTGTAATGATTTTAAGATAGCTGACTTATGTAAAGCTCTTAATCTGACAGAACTAAAATAAGAAACAAATATCCAACATAATTTGAACTGTATTTGTAGCATCCCTGCACCTATGAAACAGAACCGTGCCCTGAACCATGTTATTGTCTCATTAAGTGTAAGAGGCTATGTATAATTATTAAGTGTGTACCTTTAACTATTTTTAATTAATGTTTGAAAATACAAATAAATGGCTTTTTGTCATGTGACTAAGTTCATTTGTGGCAGTTCCTTGAATTCTGTTTCCATCATTTTCATATCTCTGAATACTTTACCTTGTGACTAAATACTATCCTGTAAAATGAAATATTTTTCTCAATTAAATTAGCTAATCAGTCTTATTTAATCACTGCAAAACAAGGCACATGTAAATATTGAATTTACAGCTTAATACATATTGGAGGCAAGATATAAGGCTATAGATTTGCAAAGATTAAACATTCTATTGTTAATTTGAATAACATGGTTATTAGAATGACCCAACTTTCAAAGCATTCTTTTAGGTCATGTGTTACAAATCAATTATTCAATATAAAAGATAATACTACTGCTCTTGTATCAGAAAATAGCATAAGTTCTCACAGGTGTAGAGAAAATAAGCACTAACTGTTGAGAGAATACCCACATACAAAAGCAAAACTGAATTCTGACTTTTTTCTCAGAATTCTGAGATTAAAGTCAGAACTGTTTTTTTTTTTCTTTTCCAGTGGCCCTAATCCTCTTCCGTAATGACGTCATGTGATGTATCACATAAAAGTAATTCAGATTTCAGTAAAAAGCTCAGCAGTTTTTGTTTGTTCTTGCCTTCTTCAAACGACAAAGTAAAGAAGACTGGCATCAAAAACTAAAGATCTGTGCAAAACCTATTAAAGGTCCAATAAAACCCAAACTAACCTGTTCACTTGTGTGCAGCAGATAATGTGACCTCAGGTCATGCTGACAGTTGGCATACGCCATGCCAAGTCCAGCTCCAGAGAATAACGTAATAGGCCATGTACGTCCTATAAAGGACAAAGATGCACTGACATTGTTGGCAGGGATAAAACAAACACTTACTGCCCTAAAGACTGGCGTCTATGTCTGCAGGTTAGAGTACCAGCAGAAGAGCATGATTCTAGTTGTGCTGCCAGATATTCTCAATGGTATCTGAGCTAAATTAAAGTTTCAAGACAAAGAACAACTTCAAATCCACCGAAACGGCTTACTTTTGAAGAACAGGACAGAAAATACAATTCCTAACCCCAGACCGGTACCTGAAATACAGAATGACGAGGCAAACATTAGATACAGGGAGGAAATAATTACTAATGCACATTTCTAATATGTATCCTCCATGTCAAGTGTCT